>NC_136375.1:5270000-6470000 GCF_037039965.1 Doryrhamphus excisus
GGAAGTGAGCCCTGAAGATGTTTGGGATGGCTCTGAACGCTCCCTGTGAAGGCACAGTGAGCCTGACTTCCTTATATGGGCGTGCCCATGGGAATAGGTGCAGATTCTGGAAAATCTGGAAAGCTTTCTGTGCAGGTTATCGCATGTAGCTGCTCTATTGGAGTCCACAACTCAAATGAGCATGATAGGTAGTCACACTGTCATGATCTCTTGTGGGCAAAGGCAAAATAGCCTTCTATTTGAATGTGATCAGATTTCGCAGGGCGCCATTGCTGCCGAGGGGGGTCAAGATTCAGATCCTTGACGCAAATGAAGGTTGTTATTGGTGAGTTACTGCCGAGTGCAGTCCAATCTGTGAGAAAAGGCTTTTAAGAAGAAAAAACATCTTCAAAAGGCCTTGTTTCCAGTTTTTCTTCAGATATTCTTCAGTGGACTTGCTGGTGTGTTTTGGATCATGGTCCTACTGCAAAAGCCAAGTTGGTTTCCGCTTGTGGTCACCAACAGATGGCCGGACATTCTCCTTCAGCAGAATTCATGCTTCCATTTATCACAGCAAGTCTTCCAGGTCCCGAAGCAGCAAAACAGCCCCAGACCATCACACTACCACCACCATATTTTACTGTTGCTATGAGGTTCGTTTTCTGAAACGCCAG
Organism: Doryrhamphus excisus; assembly: GCF_037039965.1. Classification (NCBI taxonomy): domain Eukaryota; kingdom Metazoa; phylum Chordata; class Actinopteri; order Syngnathiformes; family Syngnathidae; genus Doryrhamphus; species Doryrhamphus excisus. The sequence goes on from NC_136375.1 coordinate 5,270,654, forward strand.
AATCAAAGGGACAAATACCTTCCACAAAATTATACTTCTGATCAAACCACAGTATTTTTCCAAAGGTCTTGGAAAAATTCCAAAAGACTCTCCCAAGACCAAAACCGTTCACAGTCACCACAAACACTGACCTGAACTGGATGTTGTTGTGGGATCTTTTGTGAGATCTTGCATGAGTCGTCGCTGCGCTCTTGGGGACATTTTGGTTGGTTGGCCAATCCTGGGAAGGTTCACCACTACGCCATATTTTGGCCATTTGTGGATAGTGTCTCTCTGTGGTTTGCTGGAGTCCCAAAGCTTTAGGAATGGCTTATGACCTTTTCCAGACTATATCTCAGTTATTTTGTTTCTGAGGTGGGGCAACAGGGGCAATCATTTTTTTCCCCACACAGGGCCATGTAAGTTTTTTTTTCATCCCTGTTTTTTTGATGATCTTGAATATTTCAGTCTTAACATGTTACCAAAAAAACAAAACACTTTTACACACCACTGCATATTAACACCATAGATGTATGGTCATCTCTGCAGTTGAGTAATTACAAAAATCTCCACCTACCATCAGTGTGGACTCGCATTGCAGAGGCACTAATGTCAGCTGTGATATTGAAATACGGGATCCAAAGGTCCTGCATGCATAAACACAGAAAAACAATGTCTAAAATGATAAGAATAAACCCCAAAGATTAGTCATCCTTGCCTTAATCATCCTCACGGCAATTTGCTTCTGGCACAGAATCACCTCATCTCACCTCAATCTGCTTGCTTTTGAAGACATTGCTGATGCTGGAGTTGAAGGCGGCACCAGAGAACATGGAGGTGACTGGGTATGTTAAATCCAGAACCTTCTTAAACACCGAAGTCATTTCCTACAGGGTAGAGGGAGTGTAAATGGAGGATACAGCCTGGCAGTCAGCACTTTCATTTCAGGCAATGTAAAATCCTTCTCATTGTTTATGGCATCTCACCCCCCATCTTTATTTTCCTACCAGATGCACATGAGAGCTCTCTTGTCTGTTTTTTTAAATATACTTTCATTACGTGCATAAAGAAGGACACTTTCTGCATTTAAAAAAAGCCTTTTGGCAGAGCAATCCATCCTGTTTTGTTGTTTTTTGTCCATCTGTCCCCCTTCCAGAGGATAAGAGATTCTTGCTAAAGCACAGAGTGGAGGATCAGCACCAAGGACAGAGCCAGAGGGCGGAGAGGACACAATTTGAAATGCACTTGCACAGCTACACATGCAGAAAGAGCTCAATTATAAAACCCTCTTTCACAAAGACTCACTAGAGGAGGAGAGCTCCACTAAACAGGGTATTAAAAATGGACCAGATCATCTCATCCAATGGGGGTAAACATATTTGCTGATTTTGTTTACCTCTTCCAAAGACAAGAACAGTCCATAACATTCATGGTTGGTGTATAACTGGGGTGTCCGAATGTTTTTGCAGCGAAGAAAAACTTGCGTCTATACTCCTCCTCACTTTTGTGGTTTTTATTTCAATTTAGCAAATATTTCCACTTTCACCTTCAATAATCTGCTTATATTTTCTTTTTGTAATATGTTGACTAGGGTTGTCAAAAATAAAGCATTAACAGCAGTGAGTAATTTATTTAATTAATTAACTAAAAATTGAAAAGTTGTAATTTTGTAAAATCATGTTGCAAAAAAGTTATAATGTTATTAGAATAAATGAGAAAAAAAATCACAATTACAATAAGAACATTTACAAGAAGACAGGTGAAATTGTTGGAAAATTGCACACACAAAAAAAAACAGCAGCAAAAATTTATGAGATCAAAGTCAAAATATTCCAAGAAAAAAAGTCACAATTTTATCAGAATAAACTTGTAATATGAGGGGAACATTTTGTAGCATAGAATTGAAATACTATAAGAAAAAATATGACAGGGGTTTTTAAAATTTGTAATATTATGACAGACAAACAAAATAAAGTTGTAATTTGGGGGGAAAAAGCTATGGGAATGATGTCTTGATATCATGAAATGCAACTCTACCAACTTTATTTGAATATTTTAAAAAGAAGCAAAAATGGGGTGGTATATTAAAAGAGTGATATTAATAAGTTATATAAAATATTAATAATTTAATATTAAAATTATTAAATATACAAATTTTAATGAATGTAAATACATTTAATATTAAAATTAATAATAGGCTTTTTCACCTGCTGAGATGCAGTCAAACACACATATATGTATATATACACATATATATACATACATATACATATATATAGATACATATATATTCATGAGGTGAGGTGTTCCGGGCATGCCCAGCCGGGAAAAGGCCCCGGGGCAGACCTAGGACACGCTGGAGGGACTATGTCTCACAGCTGGCCTGGGAACGCCTTGGTGTCCTCCCGGTGGAGCTGGAGGAGGTGGCCGGGGACCGGGAAGTCTGGGCTTCCCTTCTAAGACCCAGACCCGGATAAGCGGAGGAAAATGGATGGATGGATGGATATTTAACTTACGTTGTTGCTAGACATAATATCAAGGCGGCCTCTGCATGCTCAATAAATAATAAATGAATAAAAATCCAGAAAGCTCCCTCACCATGGCCCATTCTCGTGCCCTCATCCTCATGCGGCTGTGGCTGCGGTCCTCTGCATAGAGCGCCCCCATCAGGGACCCGATGGAAGTGCCGCCAACCAGGTCGACCGGGATGCCAGCTTCGCAGAGCGCTCGCACGATGCCTACCTGGCAACAACCTCTTCATCAGAGAATAAGAAGACAGAGAAGAAAGATTAATATTCCTTCTTATCATACGATCTTTCAATGTACAACACAAATGTACAACTTTGGGGTGAGCGCTACCTGGCCCCGCCTCCTCCCAGGACGAGGGCGATGGCATTCCCAGTGAGGACTCGTGCCAGTCGGGAGAAATCCGAGTGGCGATCTGCTGGCTTCTCAAACACACGCTGATAGAGCTCCAGCTACAAGCATGATGACCAATGGATGACGACAACGTAAAACACAACATGACTTCACCAGGGGAATACAAAAGTGCTTTCATCTGTACCAGTTTGGGCAGACTCCGCTTGGAGAAGACCCTGCGCGGGCAGGACAGGTGGAGGTGTCGGGATATCCAGCTCCGCATGTTGAGCCAGTCCACGGTCCCCTTGGGCCGAGGACCGTCTTCTTTGTGCAGCAGCACCAGCTGCTTCTGGGCACGCACGGCACTTCCTTCCAGCATGCGCTCCAGCTAGAGCACAGATGTTGCATAACAAGGCTTTAGGCTGCGTTCATACTCCGCTACTCAAATGGACAGAAGAAAGACATTTGGAGTGCACTTTGGTCCGGACTGTTTATTGTTTCGTCGTGCGACCAAAAATTCGGTGAAAAAACTCAAATATTAGAAAAATCAAAATGGCGTCTGAATTTATCTGTGGCGGGCCACTAGTAATTAGAATTGGCTGCCACAGACACTTGCCGCTACTTTTTTTCCCCCCCTAAAATTTAAATGACTTTTTAATATTTGCTGCTATCTGGCACGCATTCACATTCTAATTAGGAGTGTTCCAATCCTTTATTGATATCAGAAATCTTGCCCATAGCAGCAAACAAAGCAAGTATCGGATTTTAATCTGCCTTTATCCAAAATCCCTGATATTGTCACTCCTATACAGGAAGTCGGATTCAACACTTTCTGCCCCAGCATGTCCATCCAGCAACAGGTGGACAGAGCCAACGCAATCACAACAACAGCGTATGCTAACGTGTCGCGGAAGGAGTAGGACCGATGTCTGCCGTGTTCATTTTTCCTTCGATCCCAGTCCGGCAATTTTAGACGATTTAGGACGATTTTTCAAAGGCACACAAAATATTGTGTTCTATGTAAGGCTTGGGCGGCACGGCAGTCAAGTGGTTAGCGCGCAGACCTCACAGCAAGGAGACCAGGGTTCAATTCCACCCTCGGCCATCTCTGTGTGGAGTTTGCATGTTCTCCCCGTGCATGCGTGGGTTTTCTCCGGGTACTCCGGTTTCCTCCCACATTCCAAAAACATGCTAGGTTAATTGGCGACTCCAAATTGTCCATAGGTATGAATGTGAGTGTGAATGGTTGTTTGTCTATATGTGCCCTGTGATTGGCTGGCAACCAGTCCAGTGTACCCCGCCTCTCGCCCGAAGACAGCTGGGATAGGCTCCAGCACCCCCCGCGACCCTCGTGAGGAAAAGCGGTAGAAAATGAATGAATGAATGAATGTAAGGCTTGACCGATTTGCGTTCTCTTCGGTATCGGCCGATACGCATGGGTTTGCCAATGTATTTTTCCGCCACATGACTTGCATCCGCCCGGCAGCTTTGTGTTGCCGGAGGACCCTGCAACACACGCAAGAGTGGTGAATCACAACAAGGGTACTTTTAATTAGCCTCTAACAGTTTAATTACTTGAAATATTGCCACCTGCTTTGAAATAGGAAACATGAACGCCAAGTGCATGCAATATACGTGCTTGAAAATATAGTTTAGTTTGTGGGTCTGAAAACCAGGAATGCTGCTGAATGCTTCATCTTTAAAAGTGCCTACCATTGGAATTAGGGAGCTGTTGATGTAGTTGGAGGCTAATATGTACAGCTGTTACCAACACCGCTTTAATGTCAATGTTGGCAATTCAGTCCTGTGGTGTTTGGAGGAGTTTGATTCAGCCAACGCCGGGCTGAGGTTAAATGCGTGTCATGTTATGTGTGTGCGCTCTCTCCGAGCACGCACGCACACAGAACGAATTGGAGCGGCCGTGTCTGCTATCAGAGGTCTTTAGCGTGCACAACACAAACTTTAATGATGAGAGAAATGTTTTATATATCATACTAAATTGTGTCAAAGTGATGTGTTTGTGTGTGTGGAGGTGGGGGGTGGGCGTCATCACATCGACAAGTTGATAATGCCGTTTAAATGTGTGTTTAAGAAAGCTGAATCCTACTGTGTTCAGTGTTTACATTTCAATAAATGTTTGTTTAAACTTGAGACCTGGAATATTTGTTATCATTGTCATTTTTTCATGTAAATTGAGAGAGCAAAAGCAGTATCGGCTACAAATATCGGTCCAAGCAAAATTGGCCATCGGCCCGAAAAAAAACATATTGGTCAATCCCTAGTTCTATGGCTATATGAACACGGAACACACCAAATTAAAAGAAGTGTGTTTCTACCTTTTTCCGTTTGTTAGTAATCAGCAGTAGTTTCTATTTATGTTGAAATGTCCCTACCATGTGTAACTTTCTGCTCGCTTCACTCCTCAATGCTCTTCCACTTCCTCCCTGCCCTCCAGTGCGTTAATAGATGCAAATGATCCATGCCAAGCTCTTACAAAATGCACTTTTTTTATGACTTAGATCCACAGTGACAGTAACATCTATTTATCTGCAGTTGCATCATTGCCTCTTGTGAAAAACTACGTGAAAGACATATGGATGTAAAAAAAAAAAAAAAAATTAACAGAGTGCAAAACTTGTCATGCACCACGGCTGCACAGAGCCAGGGAAGTTTAATACGACCATAAGCATCACATATTTGAGGCAGCGTCACACAGGAAACTCCCACGGGCTCACAAGAAGTCATGACCAGCCCCTGTTGTTTTGAGTTTGAGTGCCTCAAACCTCGCTATGTAGCCGCCACTACGTTGGGTCTGTTGGGGCCAGTTTTCTCATCGCTACTTCTGCTGATTATCGATTATAAATCAGAAGTATGTATGACTCGGTATTGGCCAATATTCAAGGCTGCAGCAATCAGTATTGGATCGGAAGTGAAGAAGTTGTATAGGGACTAGGTGACACTAGAGGTGTCTTAGAAACTGGGGCGGCCGGGGGGGGGGCACGCCCCACTATTTGAGAAGCACTGGAATAGTCAAATATTTGACAATTCCATTTGGAGAAGTGTGATTCGACTATCAATCTCGCTGTGGAGTCCTATGAAATTGTCATGTGATCCAGACTGTACCATTCTTACTACATGGGGATGCTCACGGTTGAGCATCCATTTTTAAGTAGAAGGTCTTTGTTTTTGTTAGAAATAGCCTATTTTGAGACAAATTCTGTGCCTGGGCAAATATTGATCATTCTCCCTGCGTTTTTTTCCATCTCTTGTTAAAACGTGGACACATTGCTTTATTTCACTTTGCCCATTTCGCCCCCTGAGAAAGCAATTACTTCTCCATCTGCCAGACGTGCACTTCCTGCCTCCACTCCTTCATAATATCCTTTCACTGCAGCCTAATAACGCCCCACTGCCAAACACGAACCCTTTTGCAGACTGATTGCCTGTTCAGACGGGATAAACATGCTGGCATGCAATGCATTCCCGCATAGTCGAGTCGCTTCATCAGGGTTTCTACTCTTTGCCTGAAATTGTTATTCAAGACATTTTCAGCTGCTACAGAGACAAGTTCTGACGTCATACGGATCGATACCGGTGACACTTTTTAACTAAGCCCTTAACGGGGTCTGAAAAGTGCTTCCATCCAGCAACAAAGTCACTTGGAAGCCCTGGGTTGCACTGCCGCTCTACACAGGAATGCAAATGTGACGATGGCGCCGTCACGTAGGGGCGCCGTGCCGGGTGGAAGAAGAGAAGCGCTGTGCTTTAATGTCGCCCAGAAGATAAGGTGACAACACACATGCTAACCCGTTTTCATTCCACGGCAGGGGGAGGATGAATGAATTGCCAGAACTCAATTCAATGCAAATTCACAGATTTTTTGTCAAATTATTAATTTTTTTCCTTTTCAAAAATAGGCTGTTCTTTCTATAGGAAAAAAATACACCGTAGCGCAGGGGTGTCCAAAAAGCACCCAGGGGGCCATTTGGTTTGGTGGATGGGGGGGGGGGTTGAATAATTTAAAAATATAATATAGTAGGAAAACTTAAAAAAAAAAAAAACAAGTAAACATTGAAAAGTCCGCAGTAATGAAAGTCTAAATATTATTGGAATAAAAGTCATAATAAAGTCCTAAAAATAAATAATAATTGGCAGAAATTGGAAAAAAGAACCAGTCGTAATTTTATGAAAAATTAAGTCAAAATATATAAGAGAATTAACAAGAAAAAAAGGCTACATTTATAAAAATAAAATAAAACTAAAAAAAACTAAAATAATATAATATAATGAGGAAAATTGTCATTTTTATAGTTGTCATAGTCATAGTGTTGAAATATTAAAAAAAAAGAACAAATGAAAGAAAGAAAAACATAATTTTTAAAACTCAATATTAATGCTGAAACAAAACAAAAATAAAGTTGTAACTTTTGGAAAAGTAGGTTTTATGGGAAGAAAGTTGAATATTATAGAAATAATATCATAATATTACAAAAGAATTCCACACATTATTTAAGAGAAAGTTGAAATATATGGAATTTTTTTTTTTTTAGAAAAGTGGAAAACAGGAGTCAAGAGTCAAGTTGATATTAATATTATAAAAAAAGTTTCTTCTTTGCATATGTACATGTATTGCTTTACCAATATCAAAGCCCCAACTCACCTCGCCGACGGCAGGGTCCTGCTCGCCCAAGCCCACAATGATGATGCAGTCGGCCTGGCGAATGCAGCGCTGCGTCCAGGGGGTCAGCGTGGAGTCTGTCTGGTAGAGAACAATACGATGGATGTCCTCCTGTTGGCCCAACCAGCTGGACAGACGATACTCATGAACACTGAAAGGGAAGAAGATGACAGGCTGTTGGTCCTGCAGGGCGCACCACGTGAGAACCTGCCACCGCACCTGTCTAGCGCCGCGGCTCCGAGGCGCTGCTTAATGATGTCACTCGTCAGTAGAAGAGTGGGACCTGAATGCGACAAAGGGGCTGTCATCTTCTAGCTGGCTTACAAGCAGACACGTGCAAAGCTTCCACGTTGACGTGATTAGTTTTACCAATGGCGAGGAGCGCGTGCTGCAGCTCCAAGGTGAAAGCGGTGAGCGGCACCTCCTCCGAAACCGGCAGGACGGCAACGGTGGACAGGTTGGAGGCCTGGTTGCCTGCGTCCCACTTACTGCCAGGGGTGTGCAGCGCCAAACTGCGAGCTGGGAGGTGACAGGCAATGTTACCAAAGCACAAGACAGTGGAAGGCGGTTCCCATTACGGGTTCGCACACACACCTGTCAGAGGAACATTAACCTGCTGCAGAATCTTCTGCCCGAGCAAATGGATGAGCTGGGTGACAACCTGATGAAAGAACATTACAGCAATTGGCTTAAATAAAAGGGATGGTGCATAACATCAAAATATTAAGAGACAGAAGTTGCAATAAAGTGAGAAAAGTCGTAATTTAAGAAAATAACTTCATTAACTTTTAGTATAAAGTTGAAATATTAAAGAAAAAATACATTCTTTTTTTAAAAGTTATAAAGTTATGAGAAACAAAGAAAACTAAATAAAGTTATCATGTTTGGAAAACCGGGTTGCAGAAAAGGTTTTAATGTTACAAAATAATAAAGTCAAAATATTATGGGAATAAACTAAATAATTATGAGAAGAACAAGAACAAAGTTGAACTATTTGGGAAAAAAACAACATCAAAAATGGAAAAAGCAGATGGAATTTTACATGCAAAAGTCAAAATAGTCAAAGAAAGTCGTACTTTAAGGAGAAAAAATGTCAAAAATATTATTATAACAAAAACAATTTAATTCTAGTAGCATAGAGTTGAAATATTAAAGAAAAAAAGACAAAAAAAACCTTTTTTCATCTACAAATATCTTCTTTTTTTTTTTTTTACAAAATACCTAAGTGACCCTTGCTGGGAAAGGTTGTATCTTCATGAGCGCTCCTGTCATATATAAAGGATCTTTGTCTCGCAATCACATAGCACTTCTGTTTTCATGACTGTATTAGCCAATTGGGTGAGGTGCTAGCCTTGCCTGGACGTGAAACAGAAGCCCCTCCTTTGATCTGTAGAATTCTGAAAATGCCCCCTCCCACCCCACCCCAACCCAACCCCACACACGGACAATTTAGCTGAAAAGCTTTAAGATGTACAGAGTTGCTTCTGAACGTGTATGGCCTGGAGTTGAAAGCCCTCGAACGCTACCTGGGGGAACTTCCTCTTGATGGAGCTGAGAGCGCCCTCCGGCAACTTGGCCAGCTCCGAGTCCCGCACCGCATGGACCGTGGTGGCTCGGTTCTGATGGGTCAGCGCCTCCACCTGTGACGTAAAACAAACAATCTTTGTGAACTCCCTGCACAGACTTTCAGACATATTGATCTCACAGTAAACGCTAATATTACCATCATAATTCATGTTTCATGTTCGGCATGGTACTCTCAATTACCGTGGTGTGAAAAAGCATTCCCCCCCTTCTTTTTTCTTACTTGTTTTGTCTTATTTTGTCACACTTCAATGTTTCAGATCATCAAATAAATGTAAATATTAGTCAATGGCAACACAACATAGAGTTTTTAAATGAAACTTGTTATTATTAAGGGAGAACAAACATCCACACCTACATGGTTGTAGTCCCTGCTGTGAGAAAGTGATTTGCCCTTTGCCTTTCTGGAAGGTGTGCGTCCCATTACACGTGGCATTTCAGAAAAAGAACCTCATAGCAACAGTAAAATATGTTGGTGGCAGTGTGATGGTCTGGGGCTGTTTTGCTGCTTCAGGACCTGGAAGTTGCTGTGATTTTGTTATTTTGTTTCTTTCATTTAATTGCAAACATTAAGTGTGTATTTACAACTGTGTTAATCATATAAGGCGGATGAAAAGGTGAAGAACTACGTAGACATAGGACGGTCAACAAGAGGAAGGGAGGGTTGTGGAGTATCACAAGATTTGTCGCTAGAGAGGTTGAATGTGTAAAAGAAAGTTATATAATTGTGCTATATTGGTGAGAGAAAGACAGTAAAAAAACATGTATAGATATAATAAAAAAGGTAAATTAAGTTGCGTTAAGTTAAACAAAAAATACTAAATAAAGAATGCTAATTAACAAATTGATCATAAAATAAATACAAAAATTGTGTCTGTTTGCAGATCGGTAGACTGAAAGGCAATCTGCTATTCAGCTCCTGGAGAGCCCCCGAGCCAACCAAAACCCAGGCAAGGCGCCCACTCCAATCCTAGTTATTTTGTCCACTTTCCCATGTTTCTTTCTGCATTTGTGTTGTGCATTAAAATAAGCATTGCGATTGCCCTATGCTTTAATGTGTGTTTTATTTATTTATTTTATTTATTAATTATTGTTATTATTATTATTTTTATTTTAGTTGCCGTGATAAATGGAAGCATGAATTCTGCTGAAGGAGAATGTCCGGCCATCTCTCGGTGACCTCAAGCTGAAACCAACTTGGGTTCTGCAGCAGGACCATGATCCAAAACACATCAGCAAGTCCACCTCTGAATGACTGAAGAAAAATCAAATGAAGACTTTGGGACTGGCCTGGTCCAAGACCTGACCTGAATCTTATTAAGATGCTGTGACATGACCTTAAAAAGGCTTCATGCTGGAAAATGTGACTGAATGACAAAAACTCCTTCACAGCGCTGCAAGAGACTCATTGCAAGTTATCTATCACAAACGCTTGATTGCAGTTGTTGCCGCTAATTGTGACCCAACCACTTTTACTATTAGCTTTGAGTGGGTATTGCTTTTTCACACAGGGTCATGTAGCTTTGGATGTTTTTCTCTCAAAAAAAGAGTTTGATTTAAACACGGTATTTTGTTTTCAGTTGTGAATATGAAACATGAAACAAAACATAGAAATGAGGACGAGGCAAACAGTTTTTCACACCGGTGTACGTCTCCTACAAATGACAGGCTCCCGCCTCCATGAACCAAAAGTTATTATTAGAACTATAATGTCATACGGGGAGAAAATGCATAGGAGCATATGGATGAATTCCTACGCACTACTGGAGGACAGCCAATTACAGTTGAGAGTGTGAAAAACACCCACGTGCCGAGTTGTAAGGTACAGCTAAAAGTCAAAGTCCACTTGTATCGGGGCCCATCAGAACATCACGTGACTGTCGTCATGTTTAGACTTTCTGTCCAGCAGCACCGCTCACCACTCCAATTAGGTCGCCACGGCCGTACTCTCCTATCAGCTCCTTCTTGCCGTCCTCCTTCATAATCACAGATCGCAGTCGGCCACTCAGCACGATGAAGGTGCTGTCGGACTTCTCCCCCTGCCTGAAAAAAAACACTCAGCAAACACGATCAAGAACGTCAACAGATGCCACTTAAGCGAAATCACCTGTACACGGCCCTGCCGGCTTCCACCGCCATCCAGTCCAGAGCAAAGTCGATCTGTCTGACGAAAGACGACATCCTCCTCACCACCGTGTGAGCGACGTTCAGCACGACTTTTGGCTCCACGCGCATGATTCTACACAAGAAGTTGGAGGACGATTCTTCAATGTGGAGATGCAACTTTGCCACTTTGACATTTGGTCAAGCAACACGTGTTGGTATGCTAACAAATCGCAGCTTTGCGGCCTACTTGAAAAAGCCTATTAGCATCACCTTCACTCTCTGCTTCCCATTTTTGTTTGGGTTTTTTTTCAAATATTGAAACTTTCTTCATGAGTAATCTTTGTCAGCTTTCTTTTCGTAATATTTTGTCTTCCTCACTTTTTTCCCCAACCTAAAAACTCCAAAAACTCTCCCTCCTCATCCGCCAGTCAATCAGACATTATTTTTCCTTATAATGTTATAAAGTTTATTGTCTTAAAACTGCTATTTCTTTTTGTGTTTGAATAGGGTTTTTCTCGCCATATCTTGACTTTATTGTTTTTTCCATTTCTGCTCGTTAGTTTTTAACTTTTTTTTTTAACTTTTAACTTTAACCATCTATGTCAACTTTTTCTTGAAAAATGTTGTTGTCCTTATTACGACTTTATTTCAATTCAATGCTACTAAAATGACTTTTAAATTATTAATTTAAAGTTTTTCTGTTTTTTTTTCCAACTATTTCAACCTTTAAATTTTCTTCTTGTAATTACGACTTTATTCTCATAATATTTTGACTTTAGTATTCGAATATTTTCAACCTAATTTCCCAAAAATATTTTTTGCCTCATAATGTTACGTTATTCTGATAAATTTATGACTTTTTGTCGTTAGATTACAACGTTTTCCTCATCATATTTTGACTTTGTTCTTGTAATATTACCACTGATTTTTCAAATTTTACTGTTGTTATATTATTTAAACTACATATCTTGAATATGCTGCGGGCCACAAATGGCCCCCAGGCTGCACTTTGGACACCACTGGATAACCACTGTTGGCTAAAAACTCGTTATATACTTCAATAATGATTTGGAGTGCATGAGAAAGTGTATTAGAGTACAATGCCATGTATTACCAAATATTAGCAGAGCAGGAAGAGACCCGATGCTGTGATTCCAACAATAGCTATGCCAGAAAATAGGTCCAATACAGTCCTCATGGAGTCTGTTATTTCCCAAAATGTGAACGCTAGATGAATATCAAGCCAAGTGTGGCTGTAAGTGCTTCATGGTGCATGCCTTACTCGTAGAAGTGCGTTTTGGAAATGGAGAGGAAGCTGCAGTCTCGTTGTGCTCGGACAGTAAATATGAGCGGCTCTCCCGTCAGGACAGCGAGCTGACCGACGAGCTCTCCGGGGTGAGTCACAAAGAGACGCATATCCTCCTCGCGGTCGATCATCCGCTGGTAAACGTGGAGGAGGCCCGAGATGACAAACTGGATGCTCACCTCCTGGAAGGTGCCGGACAGGCCACTCATTAAAATGACAGACGCTGGAGTTTAAATGAAGAAAGGCTTTGTCGCGGCGACGGTGACCTGGTCTCCCTGTCGAGCCACAACGGAACCGGCCTTGACTTGATGGAGGGTCACTCTTCCCTCCAGCAGGCTGGGATCCTGCAAATGATATTCATAGTCACATTCATGTTTACGGCCACGCCTTGCATGTGCACTTTCTTTTCCCATTTTTCCCACCTCAAAATATTTATATATTGGTTATATATTATATTATATATATTATATATATATTATATATTATATTATATATTAGTTTAAAAAATGACCAAAAAAGCATTGATATCACAACTTTATGCCACTAAAATTACAGTATTTTTCCTTATATTGAGTTTATTTTCATAGATTTTTATATCATTAGAATACAACTTTTCACCTTTTCTCATAAAACCACACGTGTTTTTGTCAATTTCTGCTCATTTTACTTTCTTCTTGTACTTCTTGACTTTATTCCCATAATATTTTGACTTTATTCCCATAATATTTTGACTTTATTCCCGTAATATTTTGTCTTTATTAGTGTAATATTTTGACTTTATTCCATAATATTTAGACTTCATTCCCATAATATTTGGACTTTATTAGTGAAATATTTGGACTTCATTAGTGAAATATTTGGACTTTATTAGTGTAATATTTGGACTTATTAGTATAATATTTGGACTTTATTAGTATAATATTTGGACTTTATTAGTGTAATATTTTGACTTTATTCCTATAATATTTTGACTTTATTCCTATAATATTTTGACTTTATTCCTGTAGCATTTTGACTTTATTCCTGTAGCATTTTGACTTTATTCCTGTAACATTTTGACTTTATTCCCATAATATTTGGATTGTTTCAATGACAACTTCAAAACCCTAATGTGTTTTTTCGTTAATATTTAAACTTTATACTACACTTTTTTTTGATGATATTGACTTTATTCTCCTAAATTTTCTACTTTTGTCCTGTTAGAATATGATTTTTTTCTCCTAACATTTAGGCTTTATTCTCATACAAATACAGCCCTTTCTTCATTTCTATTTCTTTTGTTTTCCAACTATTTAAAAATTGTAAATTGTCTTTTTTTGTAACTATTACTTTATTTCCATAATATTTAGACTTGACTCCTGTAACATTCAAACTTTTTCCACAATCTAATTTTCCAAAAATGTATTTTGTTTGGTTTGTTTCCATTACAACTTCAAACAAATAACATGTTTTTTCTTTAATATTTCAAATTTTCCTTTCCCTCATTAGAATATATTAGGAATTTCCATTCCTGCTGAGGCTTTTTTCATTTTATCTTCCAACTATTTCAACTTCCTTTTTTTTCCCCCTCATACTTTTGACTTTACAACTTTTAGAACTTTTTTTCACAACCTCATTTTCCAAAAATTGCTACTTCATTTTGTTTGGTTTGTTTCTCTTCCTTGAATATTTTTTTTCTTTACAACTTAATACAAATTATTCTTGTAAAATGGTTTTGTTTTTGGTAACATTTTATTTGACATTCAAGATTTTGAGGCCCAAAGTATTTATGACACGTCCACGTTGTGGTGTTCATTTCTACTTGTTTCCAGACTAATAATAATAATAATAGTAATAGTAGTAACATGTGCAGCACATGAAAACAGCACCTTTTTTTGACAGGTTCTTGCATCATTTCCAGCTAAAAGATACTACATTGACACATTGACATGCACACAAAGTCTAAATTTAGCCTGGATATGATATGAGTATTGAGCTTGAACCGTGTGTCCAAGTTTCATTTATCTTTGGATGTGATCAATGTGTGGATTTTCACCCAAATCTAATGGACGCCTTGTATGCGTCCTAAGTACTTCATCATCATAAGAAAGACCAACAATCCATAGAATTGATCAGAAAACCTCGGAAGAGCGAATCCCGCCTCTCACCTGCAGCTGGATGATTGCCAGCAGGTCCTTCTTCGCCGCCTGGAAGATGGTGCCGCTCTTGCCGAGGTGGACGCTGTCAGCCTGCCCCCCGCTGTCCGTGTAGTGGAACACCTCCGAGGGGGCGTGCTGCATGGTGACGCTCTTCTTCAGGCTAGACTACACGATTTGCACACAATGTATGACAGAAGATGAGGGAATTTGTTTTCAAAAAATCAAAAATTAACATTTTACCTTCTGAGTGCCGGGACTGGGCGGCATCTCATCCATGTTGACCCGGGCCCTTTCACATACCATGCTCATGTCGTTGCCTGTGGAAGCAGGAGAATGACGCATGTCTATGCAACTTGAATGGAAGTGCATGAACATGGAAGACAGTGTGTGACCTGCGCCGTCGCTGGTCATGGAGATGGATCTCTGCTTCCTGAAGCTGTTTGAAGGACTGTCTTTTACGCCGTCGCCTTCACAGAAAAAACAGATGGCAGCATTGGATCACACAAAAAACATTACATGCAAGTGTGTGTGTGTGTGTGTGTGTGTGTGAGACCTGACTCTGCGGGGCTATCTGTGCTTCCCGTCGCGAGCTCATCCTGGAAGTGCAAACGGCGAGTGGTCTTTCCAGACATGGTCTCGCTTGTTACCAAGTTCACATTGGACAAAGGCACCGCATGACTCTCCTGGCAAAGCAGCAAGCAGACAGTCAGCAGGACACAAGTACAGCATCTCCTTTTACTGCAGTATCTCTTGTCAGGGGAGGAGTGGATACACTTTAGAGCAGTCAGTGTGCAGCTTGTATGGCAGTAAAGCGTTACAATTCACTGAAAACGAGTCAATGCACAGCCATTATTGTCTAAATGGCTAACGGGTATCTTTGACATTTGATCTGATACGGTTCCAATACCTCGTATCTGGAAATCTGAATCTGTATCTTATAATTTCCAATATTTACCTCTTTACCATATCACTTTTAACAAATGCAGTCTATGAAAACAACATCCTGCCGCCAAATGACAGTGACACCTGCTTTGGTTTTTATGGTAGTGATGCTATGAGGTCACTATTCAAGATGTCTGCCGCATAGCTGGATTAGATGTCAGCGACATCTAATTGGCTGTATACGGACATCCCACGCTTACTTTATTCAATCAAATATTACTAAAGATGTATTTTCTCACATTTAATTTGATCTAACTTGATAGGGAACCTTTGGCTTGGGGGCCACATGTGGATCTTATGATGGCTGCATCTGGCTTGCAAACATTTTTATTTTATTGTTTTTTTCTTTTATTAATTTGTTTTTATTGTTTTATTGTTTTCCTGGGAGTAAAACATTACAGCTTTATATTATTTTGTGTTGAGTAATATTTTTTATATACCAGTATAGATTCTTCCATTATAAGAAAATGACTTATACTGGTATAAATGATAACGTAAACAAGCAGAGTTGATGACATCGTGAGGAGAAGACCACTCGTGGAACAAAATCATTGTAAACACTGAACAATCCCCTCCCGACCTACACAGGTTGAAGTGGCGATACACGCCGGCGAAGGTTGGCTGAATCTCCTCTTTCAGAGCGTGAATGGGAGCTAGCAGGGTTAGCTTGTGCGGTTGTGTTTTACAGGACTAGAGAAGCATGTTTATTGTTGGACATAATAAATAAACATTTTACACACACAAACCGTCCTTCACAAAAAGAGCACCGTTTTCCCCATGTCGGCATAAACAAAACATTCATTCATTTTCTATCGCTTATCCTCATGAGTGTCACGGGGGTGCTGGAGCCTATCCCAGCTGTCTTCGGGCGGGAGGCAAGGTACACTGCGGACTGGTGGCCAGCCAATCACAGGGCACATATAGACAAACAACCATTCACACTCACATTCATACCTATGGACAATTTGGAGTCACCAATTAACCTAGCATGTTTTTGGAATGTGGGAGGAAACCGGAGTACCCGGAAAAAAATCCACGCATGCACAGGGAGAACATGCAAACTCCACACAGAGATTGCCGAGGGTGTGATTGAACTCAGGGCTCCGAGCTGCGAGGTCGGCACACTCACCACTCTACCACCGTGCAGCCATAAACAAGACAAGAGTGTCATAAAAGTATCTTCCATATGCAGTTGGAATTGCATGGGTGACTACATCTTCCTCCATCACAAGCACAGCCATTATAGTTGGTTGCCCCATGTCGCCCGAGCTATCACCTGCTGGGCATCCACAAGTGGAAGCAAGGACGGCGGAAGAGTACAAGGTGAGTAATGCCACCAGTGATGTCATCGTGGAGGAACCACAACCTACCTGGTTGTGGTTGTGGTTAAAAAGCTAAATTTACAGTTCATATTTTCACAGAAAACCGATTTAACTTTTTTTCCAATGCACCCCTCACATATTCAATCTCTTTGCACATCCCAGGTATCAAACCCAGGGGCTCACTTTGACTCTAGGGGACGCGACATAATGATGGTGCTCACACTGAATATTCACAATCTAAGGTCTACTCATTTGTGCTGCACACTGGCTACTCTAAAGTTTGATATTACTGTACCTTGAAAAGGTATTATGAAAGTGACAATGACATATATTTACTTCAATTGGCCACACATACCCAGGTCAGAGTTTCTATAAAGGGGTTATGATGATTTATTTATTATGAGCCATGTGAAGGCCTGTGTTTATGATGCTGTGCTTAATGTTGTGTGAAATGCCACTTTCCTTCCTGGCAGCTGCTAATGTCACTGTCGCTGCATGACTGAGTGTAAACACACACACACTCAATAATAACAAAATGCATACTAATTATCTTCCCACCTACCGGGTTGAAGAGCTCCGTCGTTAGGCCCAGGTAGTTATGTAACGCCAGGAAGGTGACTCTTTGGAGGCGCACCATGATTATCTGACAAACACAAACACAACAATTATGTAAGCAAAGCAGGTGGAATTCAACCTTTTAGTTATATTGGAGTCATAAAAGCAAGAAAACACGGTATTTGTGTTTGTTACCTGAATGACGCGCACTAGCGTCTCGGGGTATTTCTTAAACACAGACTCAAACGCTGACGCAGGCAAGCGTAAGATGGTGGATCGGGTGGCTGCTCGTGCCGATACCGTCTTGTAAGGGGCCGGGTAACCCTGGCAAGAATATGAATACAGTGGCTGGTCAATATATACCAGGACAGGGGTGTCCAAATCTTTCCCCAGTGACGCCCACACAGTGGAAAGTGAATACTGGATATTTTGGAGAGCATCACATGTACTTTAAATATGCTAAGACATAATATACAGTATATACATATAAATATACACATACAAACATACATACATATAAAGCATATTATTGGCATAGGCGTCAATCTTTTTTCCCATCTTTGTTGATGTTTTCATATATTTTCCACATATATTTTAACTTTCCTCTTAAAGAGGACATATTATTTCTTATTATTCCCATAGTGTGATAGTTTTTTTTCCCCTATTTAATTTTCCAAAACTTTATTTTGTTTCTTGTTTTTGCTTTAAAAATATATATATTTTTAACTTTCTTCCATTCTTTTTTTCTTGAACATTTCAACTCTACCATGAAAAAAATAAACATAATTTTCCCTCATAATATTACGTATATAATAATAAGTTTATTTTTGTGATATAGTGATTTTTTTCTCATTAGACCACAACCTTTTTTTTATTAAATATTTTGACTTTATGCCTGTAAAATTACCGCTGTTTCATTTTTGCTGTTTTTGAACATTTATTTTCCAACTATTACAACCTTTTCTTTTCATGATTATGATTTTACTCTCATGACATTTACATACATACTTGACATACATACTTGATTCTTGTAACATGACAACTTGTTTTTTGTTGATTCATTGTTTTTGTCTCATAATATTACCACTATTACCAATATTACCACTTACAGAGTAACATCTTTTTTCTTTAATATTTTAATTACATGCGACTAAAATTACATTATATTTCCTCAAAACATTACAAGTGAAAAACAATTGTAGAATATGTTGTAAATATTGTTTTATATTTGATTTGTTATTTTGAATTTTTGTATACATTTTTTATATTTTACTTTACTTGATGTATTGTCTGTATGAAAGCAGTTATGTTCTTCCTCATTTGATAAATTCCTCTAAAATGCACTTCCATCCATCTTCTGTAAAGCCTCACCAGGCCTTTGGAAATGTACATGTGTGTATTCATGTTTCAAACCACTATGGGTGTTTTTGAAACAAATACATTTGCTTGAATAAAAGTGTAAAAACAAATTAACACAAAATAAAAATGACTAAAATAAAAGTGGGAAAATATTTACAAAAATATTTTTTAAAAATAAAAATACATACAAAAACATACTTAAAAGTAAAAGTAATAATAAAATATATATTTTTTAATTACTTCAATAAATGTGTAACAAATTGAATAAAAATAAAAACAATGAAGATATTAATAATAATAAGTGATTTTTTTTTAAATATCAAATAAATTCAAAAATGAATTAAATTATGGAAAAACAAATAATAAATAAATGTATAAAACTGTATAAATGCATAATAAATGTATAAAAATGAATATATTAAATATACATGTTAAAATAATACAAATTAAGGTGTAAAAAAACTAATACACATACATGTAAATATTAATTTGGTCGAATGAAAATAGTCTTAAAGACCACTGGGTCCCAGGTTGAGACCAGTTTATAACCCCTGATTTAAAATATCTGCATTTTGAAAATGTAATGATTGCATTAAAATTGATTACTAATACATTCAGGGATGGTTGAGTGGTTAGCATGTTGGCCACACCTGGGTCGGAATCTCTGCTTGGGCATCGCTGTGTGGAGTTTGCATGTTCTCCCCGTGCAAAAACACAAGTTTTTGACCTTTATTTGCATGCATGTGTTTTTGCTGAGACAGAAACAACAGCGCCCCCAAGTGGTTGCTAACACATCCATCCATTACTTGTAGATGAAGCCAACAAAAACCTCACTGCTAAAACCCTTTCAATCAGCTAATTTATTGAGTTAATGGAGAAAAATAAGGCATGAATTAATGACCTGGCTGAGAGGAGTGTAAGTGTAGATAAACTCACTGTGATGATGTCCAGAATACTGAGCAAGCTGTGGACGCTGTCTCCGGGAAGAACATCCTTCACTGCCACTTCTGTGCCATCCTGGAAGGTGACAACAAAGCAATTCCACGTCAAAGCAGCGTCGCTCGAAAGTGTCACATTTGTCAACTTACGTTCTCAAAAATGCACAGCTCCAGTCGTCCATCCTGGACCACGTAGATGCTGTCGTCGTCGTCCCCGGGCTTGAAAAGACTCTCGCCCTCCTGCAACTCGATGAACACCATGTGCCGACACAGCTCCAGGAACAAGGGCTTGTCAAAGTGTCCCAACACCCTGCAGAAATAACAACACAGGACAGAGTAAAGCGATGCGGTGGGTCGTCTATGGAACATCTCAGCTCAGACAGCGTCATCTTTTTCTTTAGCTTTTTTCTGGCAAAACATACAAAATACAACAAAAGGCGTTGAACCATCAATTAAGTCAACAATAATAAAGAACAGGAAGGAAAAAAAAATATGCCCAAATTCAATTAAATTATCATTCAAATGAAATTAACATGCAAAATATTTTTTGTATGAAATTTTGAAATACAATAATAAATCAATATAATATAAATGAGCACATGTTATTTAATGACCAATATATTAATTAAAATGAAATAAATGTCAAATCAATTAAATAGTTAACATTTAATTGAATGAATTAACAGCAAAATATTTTTTCAACAAAATTATGAAAACAAATCTTAAATTAGCATATACTTTTTTTATCATTTCACAACTATAAAATTAAAAGAAATTAAAGAAATAAAGAACATTTGAATGACTTAACATCCAGTATCATTTATTCAATTGTCCATCCATTTGGTATGATTTCATTTCATGACCAATTCATTACATTTGAATAATTTCATGATTTATTATGACTTATTTTTGGCAGCGGTCTCAACCTCGACTTACCTGGGGGGGCCGCTGGAGGTCGAGTCTGGGTGAGGCTGGGCCACATCAAGTGCGCCCCAAAAAAACATAAAACATAAATATAAAAAATAGAATGTATTGTGGCGGCGCCGGGAGCGCTTCTGGCTTCCCAGCATGCCTTGCGGAACGAGTTATTCGATGTAGTAGTGGGAATTGTGTGTTGTCATTTTGTGTTGAACTTAAACGTTCTCTCTTGTTTGATCTCTTTACGAGCCATTTATTTCATGATGCAGGTGACGTTCGGCCATCGGCAAACCCACCTGACGTTCTTCAGCATGTAGAGAACCTCGGAGGGCAGGTTGGAGCTCTGCACGTCAAACTCGGTCAGGTCGGCCTCCAGCAGCGAGGGAGGAGGTTCTTTGGGCTGCAGGGTGGGCGGATCTTTGCGGATGCGAAGGATTCTGTTGGCAAGGGAGGACAGACACTTGGCACACATTTTGAAAATGGCGTTTCACTTCCTTCTTCTCGACAGGGCTTACTTGCGAGCGATGCTCAGGACTTTGGTTCTCTTGCGGACGCGCTGTGGCTGCTTTGACACTGAGGTAGACGATGAAGGCGGAGGGATGGCGGACAACGTCTGGACCTTTAAAAGCAATAATATAACGTTACAAAGGCAGCACGCATGTGTGACACCATATAGGACTACCTTGCGCATGATTTTCCGTCCATAGAAGAGCACTTTGTCTCGTTTTCTGAAGCGGTAGTGAGGCACACCAGGCTGCTGTTCACCTTGAGAGAAACCACATGGGACAGTTTTATCAGTCGCTTGAAGCAGCTCCAGCATCAGCGCTCAAGTTGAGGGATGACTCACGAGCATGTTTGAACCTCCGGTACAGGAAGAGCACCACGATCCCGATCATTGCGACTGCGACGGTGGCGCCGATTAGCACGCCTGTGAGCTGGAAAGGACAACACAAGCGGTGCGCTAAATAAGGCAAGCGACATCCTTGATGATGTGCTGCCCGTACTGGTGTATGAATGGCAGCCACGTTTCCGTCAGTCAACCCCATGGCAGCTGTGACTACAGAGATACCATACCACCACCACCATCAGAGTGTGACTGAGGAGTGAATGAATAAGATAAGATAATATAGGCCTTTATTAGTCCCATAAGGGGAAATTCTAGGCTCATGGCAGCAAAAGTAAAAAAGCGGCAGAGAAAGTGCAAAATCAAGGTAACACAAATGAAGTTACACTATATACACTACTTACAGTCGTGTACATGTTGATCACACCAAAGGTTATTGCTCGGTTTATTGCATGGTCGTCACTGTGAAGAGCTTTGGGTACATTGAAAAGTGCTATATACAATCTAATTCAGTGATTCCCAAAGTGTGGGTCGCGGCGATACTGCAGGTGGGCCACGAGTCATTAAAAATATAAATAAAAAATTTTTTTTTTTTATGATTTTTATTGTAAAATATTTATTGCACGATTTAAAAATATATATTTATAAGCCTAAGTAATAACCTATTGAGTGTTATTGACTTGTCACAATATTTTAGGAACCTTATACAGTTTATGATTGGAACATAGCTCTCTGGTCATCATGCCAATTATAATAATAATTATAATAATAAAATAATTGTAATAATTTATTATTATTGTATTATAATTAAGATATATTATAATAATATATTATATTATTATTATTATATAATAAGATTATTATAATAATTATTATAATAATGTTATTATTTTATTTCATAATAATATTATTATTATTTTATTTTTATTATAAGAATTATAATAATTTTATTATAATTATAATTAATAAGAATACAAGAATAAGAATAAAAAGAATAAGAATAAGAATAGGAATAGGAATAGGAATAAGAACGATAATAAGAATAAGAACAAGAACAAGAACAAGAGCAAGAGGCATGATGACCAGATTAATATTATTATTTTTAATAATAGTTGACCACTCTAACCTGCTGCAACCTGTAGAGATCCATATTTCCTTTCTTACTGTTCAACCTAGTGTTAAAGTCATCATAGACCTGTTTGGCCTTTGCCACCTCAACTTTCACCTTACGATTCATCTACTTGTACTCCTGTCTACTCTCTTCAGTCCTCTCCATGTCCCACTTCTTCTTAGCTAACCTTTTTGACTGTATACACTCCTGCACCTCCTCAGTCCACCACCAAGTCTCTTTATCTGCTTTCTTTCCAGGTGACACACCAAGTACTCTCCTATACCGGTCTCCCTGATCACATTTGCTGTAGTTGTCCAGTCATCTGGAAGCACCGCCTGTCTCAACTCCTGCCTAAAAAGCCTACAACACTCTTCTTTTCTCAGCTTCCACCATTTGGTCCTCTGCCCTGCCTTTGAGGCTCATTCTACATACTGTCTGGCTACACTTTGACGGACAGTAAAGAATTGCCATGGAGTGCAACACAGGCAGCCCCACGTTGTTCATATCACACGTACCATGGTGGTCTGCATCCTCTCCTCCACAAACTGTTGCACTCGGGTTGTCACGGCCGTGATGTCGTTCTTGCCGTGTACCAGCATCTGCACACATGAGTGGAGGCCCATGTTGATTTCATTCTTAACCAAACAGGATATCATAGTGACAATAGGTCTGCCTCATGCTCCATTATACATTTTCCCTTGCCTACACTATACTACAGTTAATTGTGTGTGGGGGGGGGGGGGGGGTGTACCTGTATTCACCTGCCATTACAAAAATGCAGTCTGACCCACTTGGCTACATTCCAGCAAAACTACTTATGCAATTATACAAGCTCTTAGGTGCTTTTCTCTCCTAACCTATCCGCTCTTTGTGCGACTTCCTTCAAAAATGTTGCAGAGAAGAGGTTGCGGAGACAAGAATAGAGGAATCAGGAAAGGGGAAACGCTCCCTGCTGGTGCTAAAACAGTGTCTACCATACTCTGCTGATGTTGCACATCACAAGTTGAAGCCATTCGTACAACTTACTGAACTCGCCCATCCGCAGAGGTCTCCATCGTCGCCGTTCGTGTGGCAGCTCATCCTGCATCAGAGGAATTATTTCATTTTAATATCCTACATTGCTGCAAACAAGAGGGGCATCAAGTTGATGTGCTGTGCTAAGGATACAACAAGAATTTGACTTGAAATTGCAACAAATGCGGCCCATAAATATAATTGTACGCCTTGAATGCAACTTTAAACGAACCGATGTTGACAAAGGGTGACTTTCCATCAACGATGTTAGCTACAATAACATTAGCATGCAAGCTAATAGCTAACGGAAGCCATAGTCGATAAAAGAACGAAGCCAACGTTCGGCGCAGAGATTCCGTGTGTGCGTGAAAGAGGGGACTTACTTTCCGTTGATTCCCAGCGGGACTGTGTCAAGTATAGGACATTTCCAACTCGGAAAATTAGCAGCAAGCTAACAAAGTTTGATCTACGCTGTCACTTGTTTAGCACGCCCATTTTACGCCATCAACCAATGAGCAGCTTTTTTGCTGTTACTATGGTACCGCTGGATGGTGTCATCCAATCAGTTTGGGTCATATACTTCCGCATTTTCCTGTTTACATTGTTGGGAGTTCCACTATCTATTGTTGTGTTACCTGCACCGTTTTGTTCATTTTGATTTTTTTTTGTTTTACAGATAAGATGTAGATATATATACAATGGTTAAAATAGCAGAAGGAATGTAACATTGTACACCTACATATAATATAGTGCAGATATTGTATGACGCATTCAAGGTTGTACAGACAATTTGAGAGGTATAAATACATATGGGGCAGATTCTGGTACATGTATTAAAATACATTTATAGTTGTCCATGTAATACATACTGTTTGCGATTTAGTATCTACCTATAGAGCAACATGAACACACTTTCATGAAGTTATAGCGGAAAAGTATTGCCTGTTAACATTTGAAGGCTTCCTACAATCATTAAAAAGTCAATCAGGTTTTGGCATTTCATTTTTATTAAGTTATTTGGAAAGAAAACAAAGGGAACACACAGTGTTTTTCCCCTCTGACTCTGACAGAAATAACCTATTTAAAACAAATACGAGAGGATGGATTATGACAAAGATACAGCATGTACATATTTGTCAACAAAAGATGCCGTAAAACCTAAAGCATATACTGATGAGTACATTAACATTAACATGTTATTCTTTCATTGCACCTTACACCAAGCAGATGCATACAAAAATATTCTAATAATACATAAAGTCATTGGGCATTAACTGACTCCACGCTCTTGGAATAAATCGAAAAGTCAATGCAGCATACAAGATGTTTTATCACATGTTATTGCAATCAACAAAGCACTCAATACGTTACAATTCTTTCCCCGTGCGTCTATTTTGCATTCAGATATTTTGCCACAGATTGGTACGCGATGAGGATCTCTGCGTCATTGGGGCAGGTGAAGCGAAACTCATCTTTTTTGGAGGCGTTGTCCAGGTAACGTGTGAGACCCTTCAGCTCTGCAGGGATGTCAAAGTCGCGATACTTCTTACACACCACCTGGGGGCGATAGAGACAACAAAGTGGTAGTAGGAGTAGTAATGAGAGCTTGGCCACGCCCTCATCAAAACGAGCCAGGGAGCCAAAAGACACAGGTTTACTAAGTGAATTGTATTTGGTTTCTTCATCCTGATCAAATACACTTTCAATATTGAAAGTTGTACCCTTCCTCTCCCCTGAAGACAGCTGGGATAGGCTCCAGCACCCCCGCGACCGTCGTGAGGATAAGCGGTAGAAAATGAATGAATGAATAAAGTTAAAATATTACGTGGAAAACTTCTAATCTAATGGGGAGAAGTTGTAATTTTACAAGAATAATGTTGAAATATTATGAGGAAATAAAACATCAAACACATGATGAGAAACACACACAACAATGAATAAATTCTTCATTTTTGGAAAATGTATAGTTATATAAAATTATAATGTTACAAGAATGAAAAAATGTTTAAAAAATATTTTAAAAAATATTACAGTATGTCAGTAAAGTCCTAATTAAAAAAATAAAAATTACAAAAAGAAAGTTCAACTAAAAAGGAAAATGCAACAGCAGAATTGGGAAAAAAACATCAGTAATTTCACAAGAATAAAGTCAAAATGTTAACAAAAAAACTTCTAATCTAATGAGGAAAAAGTTTTAATTCACGAGAATAATGTTGAAATATTATGAGGAACTAGAACATCAAACACATTTTTTTTAAAGTTGTTACATGATGAGAAACACACAAAACAATGAATAAAAATTCTTATTTTTTGGAAAATGTATAGTTATATAAAGTTATAATGTTACAAGAATGAAGTCAAAATATTACAGTATGTCAGTAAAGTCCTAATTAAAAATATAAAATGTACAAAAAGAAAGTTCAATTGAAAAGGAAAAAGCAACAGCAAAAACGGAAAAAAACAAGAATAAAGTCAAAATATTAACACTTTTTTTTACAAGAATAACAATAATCATGCCATTTTCGTAGCATAAAGGTGAAATATTACAGAAAAAATAATTAATTAAAATTATTACAACTTTTTTTCTCATAAATGTATTACTTTTTTCTCATAAATTTACAACTTTTTTCTTTAGATTTTTTTTTCAATATGGTCCTAATACTCCAATGTAATTATGATATATATTAAATATCCATCCATCCATCCATCCATCCATTAATTCTCTATTAATTTTTCTATTTTCTATCCTTCTGTACGTTTAAAACCTTCACCCAAATATGGCTTCCTGCAAGTCTCACCTTAACAATGTTGAGTTTGGGAAGCAGGTTGCAGTCAGCCAAAGTCAGCGTGTCCCCGTCCAGGTAGGGACGACAAGACTCTGTGGCATGCGGGTTCTGGTCCAGCTCATGAGTGAGCGGTGTCTCCAAGTACATGTTGAGCTTCACCAGCGTTGATAAGAATTTCTTCTGCAGCACTGGAAAAAAAACATATTATCATTGTTATCCTTTCTTGTTCTTACTAGCTTCTCTGATACTACAAGTCATATAGACAAACAACCATTCCCACTCACATTCATACCTATGGACAATTTGGATGGCCAATGATCCTAACATGCATGTTTTTGGAATGATCTGAGACTTCCGCAATAAGGTTGTAAATTTACAGCCATGAAGCCATAAATTCAAGAGAAAAAACTTGTAATATTACAAGAGTAAAGTCGTAAATTTAGGAGAATAAAAGTCATAATATTACCAAGGCCAGAGGTCACACAAGTCCCCTGTTTTTATAGATGTCTCAGGCAGTGCCTGTTACGACGGAGTATTATTAAATATTAAATAATCTGAAATATAATAAAATAAATATAAATATAATAATATAATATATAATATAATAAAAAATAAATATAATAATAATATGAAAATAATCTTTTTTTTAAAAACATCAATTCATACAAAAATGGTTGCTGTGATTGTTTATTGAAAAACCTGAGTGTGAGGTTTTGGTGACGTGTCTGTCAGCCAATTCACCACGGCGCAGGGCGCGCTTCACCTGCGCTGAGAATAGACCAGATTGGAGTTGGCGAGCTTTTAGCGCGCTGTTTTGTCACAAAATTTTCACTGCGCCAAGCTGAAAATGTGGACACCTCTCCCTGGTGCGCCGTCACGCCCATCTCGGCGCTGATTACCAAATTACCAAAATTACCATAACATTACAAGAGTAAATTCGTAAAATTACGAGAACAAAAGTCGTATTTTTATGTTCCAGGCATTGCCTGAGACGGCTAAGAAAAAGGAGGCCTTATGTGGAGGGAAACTGTAAACTTTATTTTCATAATAATATAATATATATAATATAATATATATAATATAATATATATAATATAATATAATATAATATAATATAATATAATATAATATAATATAATATAATATAATATAATATAATATAATATAATATAATATAATATAATATAATATAATATAATATAATATAATATAATATAATATAATATAATATAATATAATATAATATAATATAATATAATATAATATAATATAATATAATATAATATAATATAATATAATATAATATAATATAATATAATATAATATATAGTTTTTTGTCATAAATTTACGGCCTTTATTGTTGAAATATCAGATCATATTAGTACTCCGTTGTAACAGGCATTGAATGGGACAGCTATGAAAACACGTTCAAAGGTAATAATAGCTATAAACTTTACGACTTTTACTCTTGTCAATTTATGCCTTTTTTCCTCTGAAATGTACGACTTTTATTCTCAAATTCTACGATTTGGCCCTACTATTCGACAGATAGAGTATGGTCCTTGCCATCACCAATTAGTCACCGTGCAACCCCGTGGAAGTCATTGAATGCATCATAGCTCCTGTGCGCGAGGCAGTTTGTCCTCCTATCCTGAGATCCAACATCCATGCTTCTGTAGTGATCATAGATGGTGTAACTATGCCTTTTTTCTCTGAAATGTACGACTTTTATTCTCAAATTCTACAATTTGGCCCTAACATTCGACAGATTGAGTAGAAGGAATAAAGTTTCCCATCACTTTTTGGTGCGAATGGTGAACTGTATATTGTATATTGTATATTGTATATTGTATATTGTATATTGTATATTGTATATTGTATATTGTATATTGTATATTGTATATTGTATATTGTATATTGTATATTGTATATTGTATATTGTATATTGTATATTGTATATTGTATGTTCTATGTTGTTCATCTTACTGTCATTCAATCCAGGGTTGGGATTCTTTATGTATGCTGAGAATTTCCGGAAGATGTCTTCTCCAATGGAGGTGGACTCCTTGTATCGACAGCCCAGTTTTGTGTACCTGTCAAGGGAAGGGCTCATTAAATGCAACGTTGTTTCCATGAAGGTTCTGTGCTGTGCTTCTCTCACTGTGGTGGCGCTAATTTCTCCTCCAGGAACTCCTCAATCTTATTGGTGTCTGTTTTGAGCTCGCCGTTGTACAGCAGGAAGGGAGGCTGAGAACCCGGAGCCAAGGTCTTCAGCACGTGCGGTGCTCTGGCGCACCACAAATGTAAAGAAATGTCAAAACTCACAATATGTATTTAGTTATCTGAAACTGAAACCAGGAAATGGCAAGAAAATGGAGAAGCAAATTCAAGGGTCAAATTCCATGTTTCCATTTTTACATGTTGGCAGGTCTGCACATTGACAGTACTCCCTCCCTCTTATGCACCCGCGATAGTACCCCCCACCCCACTATTTGAGAAGCACTGCATTACATCAACTAAGTTGTTGTGAAGTAAAGTCATAGGGATCTGTCATCACCATGGCAACCCTGCAGGGCTTCTTAAATGGCCAGTACAACTCCTGTGTGATGTTAGCACTTGCATCAATGCTAATGTTACTATTCATAGTGCTAAGACGACAACACTTGATGTGTGTTCCATTCCAGCTTTAGAGCGTGGTAATTAAAAGTGTGGGGGCATATTTTGTTTTGGGAAATAAATAAGACCAGATATTTTTTTCTGTATAATATTGGGAACAGGGCGGCACGGTGGAAGAGTGATTAGCGTGCAGACCAGGGTTCAATTCCACCCTCGGCCATCTCTGTGTGGAGTTTGCATGTTCTCCCCGTGCATGCGTGGGTTTTCTCCAGGTACTCCGGTTTCCTCCCACATTCCAAAAACATGCTAGGTTAATTAGCGACTCCAAATTGTCCATAGTAGGTATGAATGTGAGTGTGAATGGTTGTTTGTCTATATGTGCCCTGTGATTGGCTGGCCACCAGTCCAGGGTGTACCTCGCCTCTCGCCCAAAGACAGCTGGGATAGGCTCCAGGACCCCCCGCGACGCTTGTGAGGAAAAGCGGCAGAAAATGAATGAATATTGGGAACATACATGTCATTTTTTATTTATTCATTGACGATGAAAATGTCACAGAAACATGTCAAATTTTTAAAAAGCTATTTTCATAATTATTTTTTACCTATTTTGACATTCCTTATCAATAATTATTCATACTCTGCACATGCATATCCAGTATGTAATAATATATTAAATATATCTTTAAAAAATGTATATATATTGAATTTTTTAGATTTGTAGATATAGATTTTTTTAACCTCAAAAGCAGCTTGCAAAAGCAGTTGATAAGAAATCTCTGGTGAGTAGATATATTTCACTTTGAAGGTTTAATATTTTTGGCATGCTAAGATAAACTTAGGTTGTGAACTGTTTAGATCACATGCGGCCCGCGGGACGCTAGTTTGAGGCCCCCACCTTGATATGAAAGTTTAATGTCTGATATGGATGCTATATGGTATCATGTACCCAGAAATGACAGCTTGAAGCTGTGTACTGTGTGACGCGATTTTGCAAGTTACGACGCTGCTCCCAGATGTAACGATGCTAACTTGCTAATTGGGTAAAATGGTTAAGTTTCATTAATGTTAATTTTAATACTGTTGTTCTGGAGGGAGTACAGATGAAATCATTAGAATGGTCAGAGAAGAAATGATGGTTTGATGATAATAGATTGTCCTTGAACTTAAGTAAAACTAAAATCATGCTGTTTTGGTAACAGCAGAAAGGACACACATCAGCAAATACAAATAGACGGTGTAGACATTGAAAGGGTGAACAAAAATACATTTCCTGGAATCACAATAGATGAAAATATGAGCTGGAAACCTCATATTACAAATATACAACATAAGGTGGCCAGAAATATTTCAATATTGAAAAAAGCAAAGTTTGTTCTCAATCAGAAATCACTCCACACTCTTTATTGCTCTCTGGTTCTACCATATCTTACTTATTGTATGGAAATATGGGCTAATAACTATAAAAGCTATCTTCACTCACTAAATGTACTGCAAAAAAGGTCAGTAAGGATAATTCATAATGCCGCCCACAGAGAACATACTAACTCCTTATTTCTAACATCACAAATACTTCAACTTGCTGATATAGTTCATCTTCAAACAGCTAAAATAATGCATAAGGATAAAAATAACCAATTAGCTAAAAATGTCATCCAATACTTCTCTACAAGAGAGGAGAAATATGATCTCAGGGAAGAAGTACATTTGAAACACTTCTATGCTAGGACTACGTTATGCTAGCCATAGCATTTCAGTATGTGGAATCAAACTATGGAATGGATTGAGTAAGGAAATCAAACAATGCACAACGATGAGCCAATTCAAGAAACAATACAAGCAGTTGATGTTTGCTAAATACAAGGATGAAGAGTCTTGAACCAGTCATGATGTGCTATATATATCACTATATTGACACTTACTATGGTACCCATTATGGCATTGGATGCTCATATCACCTCCTACTTCGGTACAGGGTACATTATTATAAAAAAATAAAAAATTAAATAAAAAAAAAGAAAAGAAACCTTAAACTGTATTATGGAAAGCAGGAAGTGAACAAATGTAACAGTTACTGATTGTAAAAGTACCAGATGGAGGGGTAGGATTTAATAAGCTTTGCTTCTTCCTACTCCTTTTGGACATGTGGAACTGTGAACTGATTATGGGATGCATTCAATTGTAATCTGATGCATGTTCAAATGAAATGAAACCATTACCATTACCAATACTGTTCATTTGAATCAGAAAAAAAATGATTTCTCTACCCACCAACTATATGTGGTTTCTTAAATTTTTCTTATTTGCGTTTTATTATTATTTTATTTTATTTTGTGTAGTAAATAAAAATTAACAACAGTAGAATGTTTTACTAGAGCTTTTCTTGTGGAAAACCGGAACCAAAGCATTCAAAAAGTGTCGGGTTTAGCAGAAGCAAAAGCATTAAAAACAGTTTTTATTTTTATTTTTTTTCTGTTTTTAGTAAATGCGTTTTTTGTTGTTTTTTTTTTTTTTATTAAACCTGATGCGGCCCAGCCTCACCCAGACCCAAGATCCAGTGGCCTCCAGGTAAATTGAGTTTGAGAAAAAATAAAATAAAGATGAAAAACCTGTTTGACAAGAAAAAAAAAAGAGTTTGAGACCCCTGGTTTAGATGATGTAGCAGTGTAGATGTTTGGAATTATTTGAACCTTTCATTATCGAACCGTTTCATTTATGCTGCTGCTGAGCGCCATGTTTACAAGCACTGAGTGGAAACTGGAGGCTGGAGTTCCCACCTGTGTGGTGCATCATTGGTGAGGCTGCCAGGTTGGTTTGAAACCCTGGTGTGGTTCGTATTAACTATCATTTTTATACTGGTTTGTGATACTGGCTCTCACAGAGTGTGTTGAAAAAAAATCTTGCCGGCCCACGAAAGGCTGCAAACTGCAAGTACTGTGTTGTGAAATATATGTAGGTTTCGTCTGTAAGTTATGAGTCAAAAATAGATCAATGCATTTTGAAAACGGGGCTTACCGCTTCATGTCCACGGTGGTGATCTTAAAGATGGCTCCCTTTAACCAGAGAATCATGAAGAGTCTCTGACAGAAAGGACAATTGCCCACACTCTCGGCATCACTGCTGGCCTGAGAGGCGAAAACAAGACAATGTTGGCGTGTGACAAGTCATAATATATGATGCCATTTTACAAATGGATGCATAGAAATCACAATAATACACAACTTTTAATCTTGTACTATGACTGAATGTATTTAAATTCTATAGTAAGGACATTTGGATATACTTCAGAGTAGTCCGTGTACAGCTTATACAGCAGTATAGATTTATTTTGCACTGAAAATGACAAACGACTCTATTATTGTCTGAATCGCTGGCAACGCAACTGAGCGGCAAGGTCATTGTAGCGGTAGTGCGACGGTCTAGGGCTGCACGAGTGCTACCGGCACACTGGTTGTGTTGCCAGCTGTTCACACAGGTCTCATGGGTGCAGTCTACACATCGTGTAAAGCTGCTAGCTTGCCATCATATACTTTTTCCATACTGGGATATCATCATC
Source organism: Doryrhamphus excisus (assembly GCF_037039965.1). Taxonomy (NCBI): domain Eukaryota; kingdom Metazoa; phylum Chordata; class Actinopteri; order Syngnathiformes; family Syngnathidae; genus Doryrhamphus; species Doryrhamphus excisus. The sequence continues at coordinate 5,303,262 of NC_136375.1, forward strand.
ATCGCATCGCACATTATGGTCAAATTGTAGTCAAACACTAATGTTGTGAAATATATCATAAAATGTGCATCCTTTAAAATGCAATATACTTTTTGTTTAGTATTTTTTTGCCATTGTGTGGTGGAAAGTATAAACTGCCTCAGTAACAGCATGACATCATACACATTATAGGCCAGGGGTGGGCAAACTACGGCCCGGGGGCCACATCCGGCCCGCCAAGTGTTTGAATACGGCCCGCCCAATCTTTCCAAAGTGTTTCATTTAAACTCAACATACAACCTGGCATCATGGCCTGAGCCAACCTTTTGATGGTTTTATCAATTTCGTTTTTTGACATGGTCTGTTGTTTACAAAGTGCTCCTGAAAAAAGGGACACAAGCACATAATAATAATAATAATTATTACTATTATTATAATTAGATTATTAGATTATTATAATCATAATTATTATCATTATTAGATTATTAGATTATTAGATTATTAGATTATTATAACTATTATTAGAACTATTATGATTATTATAATTATTATATTAATGCTAATTATTAAATTAATTATATATAATATTATGATATATTTGCATATTTTACATAATAATAATGTAATAATTATTATTTTAATTTTATTGTAATTATTATAATATTTTATTATTTTTTAAATATTTTAATATAAATATAAAATAATAAATAATAATAGCAGATTGCATGACAATTTTACAGATACAGTAATACCAGGTGGACTGTTAGTATAGTCTATAAATATATAGTCTGCCCCCCCCCCCCCGTAAATTTTGTCATATCAATGCGGCCCGCGAGTCAAAAAGTTTGCCCACCCCTGTTATAGGCTACGTTCACACCGCAGGGTATGATGCCAATCCAATTTTGTTGTGTATGTGTTGTGCATGCACAAAAAAGCGTAAAGCACAATGCAGTGCAGTGCTTGACTCCTTCCTGATATTTCCTTTTTCTTTTTTTTTTTTTGGCGAGCAGTCTCAGTAGAAAAGTCCTGAACGGGACACCAAGGTGTTCCCAGTCCAGCTGTGAGAAATAATCCCTCCAGCGTGTCCTAGGTCAGCCCTGGGGCCTTCTCCCGGCTAGGCATGCCCAGAACACCTCACAAGGGAGGCATCCGGGAGGCATCCAGACTCATTTCAGCCGCTGGTATCCTCAATCTTGTTTTTTTGGTCATGACCCAAACGCTCAGGACCATAGGTAGGCCTGTCACCATATATTTTGCTGGATGCTAATTTTTCTACAAATTATTGTCAATTATCAATATTATATTATGCATTGTACAAAAGGCAATAAACTTTAGAATCTTATCTGTTCAAGCATCTAAATTACTTTGAGTGGGCGGGTTATACACCGGAAGTGGGCGTGGTTTAACCCGAAACAGGCAGGTATCTTATTTTAAGTCTGAAATGGACATGAATTGATCTGAAGTTGCTGTATATATTGTTTATTATTCCGCTATATGTGTACTGTGTATGTGTGTAAGTGATCCTTGAGACTTTATTTTCAAAATTATTTGTAATTGCCAACAATATGTGAAGTTGTGGGCGGCACGGCGGTCGAGTGGTTAGCGCGCAGACCTCACAGCTAGGAGACCAGAGTTCAATTCCCACCCTCGGCCATCTCTGTGTGGAGTTTGCATGTTCTCCCTGTGGGTTTTCTCCGGGTACTCCGGTTTCCTCCCACATTCCAAAAACATGCTAGGTTAATTGGCCACTCCAAATTGTCCATAGATATGAATGTGAGTGTGAATGGTTGTTTGTCTATATGTGCCCTGTGGCTGGCGACCAGTCCAGGGTGTACCCTGCCTCTCGGCCAAAGACAGCTGGGATAGGCTGCCTCGTGAGAAGCCTCACGGAGGTCGCGGGGGTGCTGGAGTTCTCAAAAGCACCACGTTAAGTACCACAAGACGAAATAAATATATATATAATCAAATGTATATATCATCAGTGACTGATGCACGATCGTGCCGAATTTGTGTAAAGCACCGTGTACGTTATAAAACCAATTTAGTATTGCAAGGTTCATACTGCAATGTACTGAAAGTGGGGTAATATTTTAGCATGCTTAAGTCAGCCATACATGCAGAATGCTTGATGCCGCGGTTGTGCTACTGTGTAAGTGTAGCTAATGTCGTGGCCAGTCAATGCAGGTCACCGTTGTGACAAACACCAAGGCATGATGGGATGAACAACAAAGTCAGTGAACTAAAATGTTGAAAAATGCCAAAATGCTTGGATTAGAATCGGCCGCAGACCCGAGGCTCGTGAGCTCAAATTGGAACCATGGATACGGGACAGATGCCGGGTGATAATTTGCCAATTATTAACTTTGTCAAATGTCACGCCAAACCTTCCAGAGTGGCTTCTGGCATCTGCATCTGACCAAATTGTGATGACATCTTGCAGAGCCTGCTCCGCCCCGAGACTGCCTTCACGTCCAACATCTCAGGAATTTCAAGTTGAGGGATGATGTCACGCCCACATTTAAATACAATAAAATAAAATCAACCTAAACAACCTCTAAAAATGGTAATTTATTTGTTTGGTTTTGCTCGCTGCCACGTGCCTGGACATGTGTCTTTAATGGTTCACTTTAGCAACTAAAGAAAAACCCTTTCAAAAATAATCATATGTTCCTGCTTTAAATGTTTAAAAATTCATTTTTTGTAATAAATAAATAAAGGCATTTTTAAGGTTGTGAATGCTAAAAAATTAAAAATTAAAAAATAAGAAACATTTTTTAAAATATAAGTGAAATTTGAAAATATTTTGTTTCTCTTTTTTTAAAATAACAATAATACATTTATATTTTGGTGTTTAGCTAACAAAGTATATATTCTGTGTTTTCTTGAGAGTACATGTAAACAATGCAAGCCCCACCTTGACAAACAGTTCAATCTCCGGGGTATCAGCCACCCTTTTTTGGTCCATCTGTCCCCTCTGCATGCACGATTTTTTTGTTATGTTGCTGCAAAGACACGTTTCATTATTTGGTGACAAAAGTGATCTCACTTTGCAAGAAGGTACACAAAAGTTACTGAGGAATTAAGGCACATCAATTTAGAGTAGTTACTTAAGAACTAATGAGGTAGTGCTTAGGGTTGGCTAGGTTTGTTCCTCATTAAATATTGGGATTTTGTGTACCTTATTGCAAGGGATTACCCAAAAATCGGTGTTATTGTCTTTTTAAATTGTCTTTTTAATCAAAAGTTTGTACTCACAGTGAAAGTCACTCTCAGCACGGGTTACTTAATTTTTCCTCCACCCGACTGAAAAGATTTAAATGTAATTTTCCATCCGTCCTCCCCCGTCCACAGTCATCTGTCAGTTTGCAGGTATTTGCTTGATGTCACACCACACCTGGCAAACCACACCCCCTCCCAGATTTACCAGTCTGACCAGTCAGTCTGCATCTCTCCTCTCGGGCCTTTCAGCATTTTTTTTTTTCTGAAAAAATAAATAAATAAATCAGCACCGGTGTCATAACTTTGCTTACAATACTAAAGCAAAAGTAACCGGTTCACTAACAGCTGGACATAAAAACAAACACGCATAGCTTCATGATTATAATGCTTTTGAGGAAACCAAATGGAAGACTGCAGTCCGACTGCTGGCTAACAAAGAAACGGAAAAAACTAATACGATTCTGCTTTTGCTTTTCTAAGAGGAATTTACTAAATATTTCTACATCTCAAAATCAAAACAGTACAACCATGGTTGTCTTACATCATCCTGCACCAAACAGGGCAGTTTATGATCATGGTCATGGTCTTTCTTTATGAACTAGGAGGTATTCTCCACGAACCAGGAAGTAGCCTAGGTCATTATTTCCCTTGCACCAAGAAAATAGGTCAAAATGAGGCTAAAAATTGTGGTCCATTAAGCATGAGGTTGTTTCGGTCATTGATCTCCATGAACCAGGAAGTAGCCTCTCTCTTTTTCCATCGACCAGGACATAGCCGAGGTTATGAATCTCCATCAACCAGAGCGTAGCCTCAGTCACAATCCCCCATGAACCAAGGAAGTAACCTCGGTTATCATCCTCCATGAACCAGCAAGTAGCCTAGGTTATTCTCTCTCAGGCCAGTACGGAGGTGCTAATGCATGCTTTTACAGTGCATCCGGAAAGTATTCACAGCACTTCACTTTTTCTACATTTTGTCATGTTACAGCCTCATTCCAAACTGAATTAAATTAATCTCTTACCTCAAAATTCTACACAAAATACTCCATTATGACAATGTGAAAAAAGTTTTTTTTTTTACATGTTTTGAATTTATTAAAAATAGAAAACAAAAAAATCACATTTACATAAGTATTCACAGCCTTTGCTTAATACTTTGTTGATCCACCTTTGGCAGCAATTACAGCCTCAAGTCTTTTTGAATATGATCCCACAAGTTTAGCACACCTATCTTTAGGCAGTTTTGCCCATTCTTCTTTGCAATAAGTCTCAAGCTCCATCAGGTTGGATGGGAGACGTCTGTGCACAGCCATTTTCAGATCTCTCCAGAGACGTTCGATCGGATTCAAGTCTGGACTCTGGCTGGGCCACTCCAGGACATTCACGGAGTGGTTCTGAAGCCAATCTTTTGAGATCTTGGCTGTGTGCTAATGTCTACTGTCTATATGGTCAAGGTACATGACCAGTCTACTGAGGTCAAGAGCGCTCTGGAGCAGGTTTTCATCCAGGATATCTCTATATATGTATTGCTGCATTCATTTTTCCTTCTATCCTGACTAGTCTGCCAGTTCCTCCTGCTGAAAAACATCCCCACAGCATGATGCTGCCACCACCATGCTTCACTGTAGGGATGGTATTGGCCTGGTGATGAGCAGTGCCTGGTTTCCTCCAAACATGGCGCCTGGCATTCACACCAAAGAGTTCAATCTTTGTCTCATCAGACCAGAGAATTTTGTTTCTCATGGTCTGAGAGTCATTCAGGTGCTTTTTGGCAAATTCCAGACGGGCTGCCATGTTCCTTTTACTAAGGAGTGGCTTTCGTCTCGCCACTCTACCATACAGGCCTGATTGGTGGATTGCTGCAGAGATGGTTGTCCTTCTGGAAGGCTCTCCTCTCTCCACAGAGGAACGCTGAAGCTCTGACAGAGTGACCATCGGGGCCTTGGTCACCTCCCTGACTAAGGCCCTTCTTCCCCGATGGCTCAGTTTAGAAGGCCGGCCAGCTCTAGGAAGAGTCCTGGTGGTTCCAAACGTCTTCCATTTACGAATAATGGAGGCCACTGTGCTCATTGGGACCTTCAAAGCAGCAGAAATGTTTCTGTATCCTTCCCCAGATTTGTGCCTCAAGACAATCCTGTCTCGCAGGTCTACAGACAGTTCTTTTGACTTCATGCTTGGTGTTTGTGCTCTGACATGCACAGTCAACTGTGGGACCTTATATAGACAGTTATTATATTTCCAAATCATGTCCAATCAACTGAATTTACTGCAGGTGGACTCCAATTAAGCTGTAGAAAGATCTCAAGGATGATCAGTGGAAAAAAGATGCACCTGAGCTCAATTTTGAGCTTCATGGCAAAGGCTGTGAATACTTATGTAAATGTGATTTTTTTGTTTTCTATTTTTAATAAATTCATGCAACATGTCAAAAAAAACTTTTTTCACATTGTCATAATGGAGTATTTTGTGTGGAATTTTGAGGTAAGAGATTAATTTAATTCAGTTTGGAATGAGGCTGTAACATGACAAAATGTAGAAAAAGTGAAGCGCTGTGAATACTTTCCGGATGCACTGTATATCCTGTCGTTTAGATTACTGTAATACCCTGCTCTCTGGACTTCCCAAAAAAAGTATTTTAAATCTCCAATTATTACAGAACTCAGCCGGACGTGTGCTGATGATGCCGTTTAGATCCATGAAGTAGCCGAGGTTATGATCCTCCCTGAACCAGGAAGTAGCCTAGGTTATGATCCTCCATGAACCAGGAAGTAGCCTAGATTGACATCCGTTATGAACCAGGAAGTAACCGAGGTCATCAAGTATTTTTCCATCAACCAGGGAAGTAGCCTAGGTAATCATCCTCCATGAACCAGAAAGTAGCCTAGGTAATCATCCTCCATGAACCAGAAAGTAACCTAGATTGACATCCGTTATGAACCAGGAAGTAACCGAGGTCATCAAGTATTTTTCCATCAACCAGGGAAGTAGCCTAGGTAATCATCCTCCATGAACCAGAAAGTAACCTAGGTTATCGTCCTCCATGAACCAGGAAGTAGTCTAGGTTGTCATCCGTTATAAACCAGGAAGTAGCCGAGGTCATCATCCTCCATTAACCAGGATGTAGCCTCGGTTATCGTCCTCCATGAACCAGGAAGTAGCCTAGGTTATCATCATCCATGAACCAGGACGTAGCCTAGGTTATCATCCTCCATGAACCAGGACGTAGCCTAGGTTATCGTCCTCCATGAACCAGAAAGTAGCCTAGGTTATCATCCTCCATGAACCAGAAAGTAACCTAGGTTATCGTCCTCCATTTCCCAGGAAGTAGTCTAGGTTGTCATCCGTTATAAACCAGGAAGTAGCCGAGGTCATCATCCTCCATGAACCAGGATGTAGCCTCGGTTATCGTCCTCCATGAACCAGGAAGTAGCCTAGGTTATCATCATCCATGAACCAGGACGTAGCCTAGGTTATCATCCTCCATGAACCAGGAAGTAGCCTAGGTAGTCATCCCCCATGAACCAGGAAGTAGCCTAGGTTATCATCCCCCATGAACCAGGACGTAGCCTAGGTTATCATCCTCCATGAACCAGGAAGTAGCCTAGGTTTTCATCCCCCATGAACCAGGGAAGTAGCCTAGGTAATCATCCTCCATGAAAGGGCGTAGCCTAGGTTGTCATCCGTTGAGAACCATGAAGTAGCCTAGGTTATGATCCTCTATGAACCAGGAAGTAGCCTAGGTTATGGTCCTCCATGAACCAGGAAGTAGCCTAGGTTATCGTCCTCCATGAACTACAAAGTAGCCTAGGTTATGATCCTCCATGAACCAGGAAGTAGCCTAGGTCATCATCCGTTATGAACCAGGAAATAGCCTAGGTTGTCATCCGTTATGAACCAGGAAGTAGCCAAGGTCATCATCCTCCATGAACCAGGAAGTAGCCTAGGTTATCATCCTCCATGAACCAGGAAGTAGCCTAGGTTTTCATCCTCCATGAACCAGGAAGTAGCCTAGGTTATCATCCTCCATGAACCAGGAAGTAGCCTAGGTTGTCATCCGTTATGAAGCAGGAAGTAGCCAAGGTCATCATCCTCCATGAACCAGGAAGTAGCCTAGGTTATCATCCTCCATGAACCAGGAAGTAGCCTAGGTTTTCATCCTCCATGAACCAGGAAGTAGCCTAGGTTATCATCCTCCATCAACCAGGAAGTAGCCTAGGTTATCATCATCCATGAACCAGGAAGTAGCCTAGGTTATCATCCTCCATGAACCAGGAAGTAGCCTAGGTTATCATCCTCCATGAACCAGGAAGTAGCCTAGGTTATCATCCTCCATGAACCAGGAAGTAGCCTAGGTTATCATCCCCCATGAACCAGGACGTAGCCTAGGTTATCATCCTCCATGAACCAGGAAGTAGCCTAGGTTTTCATCCCCCATGAACCAGGGAAGTAGCCTAGGTAATCATCCTCCATGAAAGGGCGTAGCCTAGGTTGTCATCCGTTGAGAACCACGAAGTAGCCTAGGTTATGATCCTCTATGAACCAGGAAGTAGCCTAGGTTATGGTCCTCCATGAACCAGGAAGTAGCCTAGGTTATCGTCCTCCATGAACTACAAAGTAGCCTAGGTTATGATCCTCCATGAACCAGGAAGTAGCCTAGGTTATCATCCTCCATGAACCAGGAAGTAGCCTAGGTTGTCATCCGTTATGAACCAGGAAGTAGCCAAGGTCATCATCCTCCATGAACCAGGAAGTAGCCTAGGTTATCATCCTCCATGAACCAGGAAGTAGCCTAGGTTTTCATCCTCCATGAACCAGGAAGTAGCCTAGGTTATCATCCTCCATCAACCAGGAAGTAGCCTAGGTTTTCATCTTCCATCAACCAGGAAGTAGCCTAGGTTATCATCCTCCATGAACCAGGAAGTAGCCTATGTTTTCATCTTCCATGAACCAGGAAGTAGCCTAGGTTATCATCCTCCATGAACCAGGAAGTAGCCTAGGTTATCATCCTCCATGAACCAGGAAGTAGCCTAGGTTATCATCCTCCATGAACCAGGAAGTAGCCTAGGTTATCATCCTCCATGAACCAGGAAGTAGCCTAGGTTATCATCCTCCATGAACCAGGAAGTAGCCTAGGTTATCATCCTCCATGAACCAGGAAGTAGCCTAGGTTATCCTTCTTTATCAACCAGCAAGTTGTTTAAGTCCTTCTATCAACCAGGAATTAGCCTAGGTCATTGTTCCTCCATGAAGTGGAGCAAAAGTGGAACTATTATTACTTATTATTACTTAGTTCTCAGCAACCTTGGAGGACTTTTGACTTGAGGAGAATCCCAAACATTGTCTTCTTTCTCAGTATCACGAATGACAGAGTACGAAGAGTACCAAGCTGGGAAGACTGTGTAACGCACTTCTGCAAGACGAGCCCCTCCCTGCCTGGAGGAGATCATAGGTAATTTCCTGGTAATTAGGCTAATCCTGGTTTTAATTGAACTGTGTTGTGCTTGCTCTGCTTGTTCGCTTCTTTTAGTGTGGAAAGTGTGGACGCAATGGTCTGAATGAGACATGGGTCTTGGTTCGTTGCAAGTGCAGTGTGTTGTGTGACTGCTACACGGACCAAAGACACGGACAGGATAACTCAAAAAATACATGAAAATACTTCAGATTGTCAGTGAGTGTGTTGAGTAAAATGTGATTATTATGTCATTTCCAGCTAGACAACAAATTTTCCCACATAATGGTCCCATTAAATGCATCTATTAACGTCCAATGAGGAACAAACAACAAGGGTGTGGATCACATTTCTGTGGAGAGTAGCGGTGATTAACACCATGATGTGTCGACATGCTCCCTAGGATCATTTCATTCACCTTTGTAAATTACGAGGTCATGAACAAAAAACGAATTACTGTGTGCAAAACCTGCACCATGAGAATAAGAGACGCAGAAATGAACGTATCTGAAGTAGATAACACTTTCCACTTCTGAAAGAAAGAAATGTGGATTGGGCTCAGTCAATCGCCATCTCCAAAATTTAGAATGTAGGTCATCATCCTCCATGAACCAGGAAGTTTTCTAGATCATTAATCTCCACGATCCAGGAAGTAGCCAAGGTCATCATTCTCAATAAACCCAAAAGTGGCCTCGGTCATTGTTCTGCATGAACCAATAATTAGCCTAGATCATTATTTTTCATGAACCACCCTGCCGAAAAAACAGGAAGTAGCCCCGGTCATCATCCTTCATGAACCAGGAAGTAGCCCCGGTCATCATCCTTCATTAACCAGGAAGTAGCCCCGGTCATCATCCTTCATTCACCAGGAATTAGCCCCGGTCAGCATCCTTCATGAACCAGGAATTAGCCCCGGTCATCATCCTTCATTAACCAGGAAGTAGCCCCGGTCATCATCCTTCATGAACCAGGAAGTAGTCTTGGTCATCATCCTTCATTAACCAGGAAGTAGCCCCGGTCATCATCCTTCATTAACCAGGAAGTAGCCCCGGTCATCATCCTTCATTAACCAGGAAGTAGTTTTGGTCATCATCCTTCATGAACCAGGAAGTAGTCTTGGTCATCATCCTTCATTAACCAGGAAGTAGCCCCGGTCATCATCCTTCATTAACCAGGAAGTAGTTTTGGTCATCATCCTTCATGAACCAGGAAGTAGTCTTGGTCATCATCCTTCATGAACCAGGAAGTAGCCCCGGTCATCATCCTTCATGAACCAGGAAGTAGTCTTGGTCATCATCCTTCATTAACCAGGAAGTAGCCCCGGTCATCATCCTTCATTAACCAGGAAGTAGTTTTGGTCATCATCCTTCATGAACCAGGAAGTAGTCTTGGTCATCATCCTTCATTAACCAGGAAGTAGCCCCGGTCATCATCCTTCACTAACCAGGAAGTAGCCCCGGTCATCATCCTTCATTAACCAGGAAGTAGTCTTGGTCATCATCTTTCATGAACCAGGAAGTAGCCCCGGTCATCATCCTTCATTAACCAGGAAGTAGCCCCGGTCATCATCCTTCATGAACCAGGAAGTAGTCTTGGTCATCATCCTTCATTAACCAGGAAGTAGCCCCGGTCATCATCCTTCATTAACCAGGAAGTAGCCCCGGTCATCATCCTTCATTAACCAGGAAGTAGTTTTGGTCATCATCCTTCATGAACCAGGAAGTAGTCTTGGTCATCATCCTTCATTAACCAGGAAGTAGCCCCGGTCATCATCCTTCATTAACCAGGAAGTAGTTTTGGTCATCATCCTTCATGAACCAGGAAGTAGTCTTGGTCATCATCCTTCATTAACCAGGAAGTAGCCCCGGTCATCATCATTCATGAACCAGGAAGTAGTCTTGGTCATCATCCTTCATTAACCAGGAAGTAGCCCCGGTCATCATCCTTCATTAACCAGGAAGTAGCCCCGGTCATCATCCTTCATTAACCAGGAAGTAGTTTTGGTCATCATCCTTCATGAACCAGGAAGTAGTCTTGGTCATCATCCTTCATTAACCAGGAAGTAGCCCCGGTCATCATCCTTCATTAACCAGGAAGTAGCCCCGGTCATCATCCTTCATTAACCAGGAAGTAGTTTTGGTCATCATCCTTCATGAACCAGGAAGTAGTCTTGGTCATCATCCTTCATTAACCAGGAAGTAGCCCCGGTCATCATCCTTCATTAACCAGGAAGTAGTTTTGGTCATCATCCTTCATGAACCAGGAAGTAGTCTTGGTCATCATCCTTCATTAACCAGGAAGTAGCCCCGGTCATCATCCTTCACTAACCAGGAAGTAGCCCCGGTCATCATCCTTCATTAACCAGGAAGTAGTTTTGGTCATCATCCTTCATGAACCAGGAAGTAGTCTTGGTCATCATCCTTCATGAACCAGGAAGTAGTTTTGGTCATCATCCTTCATGAACTAGGAAGTCATCCTGGTCATCATCCTTCATTAACCAGGAAGTAGTCCTGGTCATCATCCTTCATGAACCAGGAAGTAGTCTTGGTCATCAGCCTTCATGAACCAGGAAGTAGCCCCGGTCATCATCCTTCAAGAACCAGGAAGTAGCCCCGGTCATCATCCTTCTAGAACCAGGAAGTAGTCTTGGTCATCATCTTTCATGAACCAGGAAGTAGTCCCGGTCATCATCCTTGTCATAATTTTTCATGAACTAGGACGTAGCCCCGGTCATCATCCTTCATTAACCAGGAAGTAGTCTTGGTCATCATCCTTCATGAACCAGGAAGTAGCCCCGGTCATCATCCATCATTAACCAGGAAGTAGTCCTGGTCATCATCCTTCATAAACCAGGAAGTAGTCTCGGTCATCATCCTTCATGAACCAGGAAGTTGCTTAGGTTCATCAGTGTAGTTGTTCGTTGGAATAAAGTTATTGTTGATCGAACACCTCTTCTTCACTTTCTGAATGTCCGGTAGAAGTTACAGTATTTTATATCAACACCAAAACACACAAGACACACACTGGCATTACTCAATATGTCCATCCCACCTTAAATTTCGTACCTATTACATCAGTTCCACCTTAAATTTTGTGTCTATAGTCTGTAATCTCCTCTTAAGTGTGATTTGGAAGCTGGCCAATCGGAAGCCAACTTCAGCGTTCAGGGTGGAACGGGCAGATTATATGTTACCCAGAATGCTTTGCTGTAATTAAAACGGTCACTTTTGACTGTTGTACATGTTGAAGCTATTTTGTACAGAAAAAATAGTGTAATAGGAAAAGTGATGCCGTTTTCAGTCATGTACAGTTAAAATATTTTTACTTTTGGTCTGAATCTGTATCTTCACACCCTTATTACAGATGGATATGATGTTTGTGCGAAATACAATATTGTTTCCACTTCTAAAATCAAAATGCCAGAGGAGTAGTTCATATTGGATGAATGACTTTGATTGATAAGGTACCTGATGCGGGTTAACTCAATGGTATTTTCCAAACAATGAAAATTGCAGTGTGGGCCGAATTCGGCCCCCGAGTCTGAGTTTGACACGCGATCACCCACTTATCATGACAGGAAGACAATAAATCAAAACAATTTGGTTACAGTACTTACTCATAGGAGGTGGGTGGCCATTCTTCTATCTAGTAGGATTACATGTCACTGATGTAAAGATGTAAAAGATAAAGAGGGCAGATACTTATTACTTATAGTATTTAAGTACAGTAGTACTCTGCTGCCACCTGTCTGCCTTGTGTTGCAGTGCATGCGGTCCCGTAGAGGCGGAGCTGGCAGTGCACACCTGCTAGTAATGAGCTCTGTGGCCTTCTTAAGCTGGTTGATTAAATGAAGTAGATTTACCTAACATGTAAGTACAGAATAAAATCAGTGCATCAGTCGATATTCAGGGAGGGGTTGTCTACTGAATGGAATGCTGTAATCGTAAGGAGAAATATTACCGTGTGTCCTCCAAGCGCAACACGGAGAGATGCCTTTTCACTTCCTGGTTTTCACTTCCATTTCAATGGGGAAGATGCAGGCCGTGCACTTCTGTCCCCTCGTGGCTTAAAACTGCACCAAACATGGTCTCTTTATTGTAGAGTTGCATCATCACCTCCTTGTGCCTGTCACGCAAAAACACTTAAAAGACGTAGAAATAAGTCTTTGGTAGCGAGCAGTTGGGTTGAAAAACAAAACACATAAATACATCTTTGGTAGCGAATGAGCGAATCTTTGGCATTTTTGTCTTGTCTTGTGGCGTCTTGTGGCGTCTTGTCTTGTCGTGTCTCGTCTTGTCTCGTCATGTCTCGTCGCGTCTCGTCGCATCTCGTCGCGTCTTGTCGCGTCTTGGCACATCTTGTCCCGTCTTGGCACGTCTTGGCTTGTCGTGTGTTGTCTTGTCTTGTCTTGTCTTGTCGTGTCTTGTCGCATGTTGTCACGTCTTGGCGCGTCTTGTCGCGTCTTGGCGCATCTTGGCGCGTCTTGTCGTGTCTTGTCGTGTCTTGTCGTGTCTTGTCGTGTCTTGTCGTGTCTTGTCGTGTCTTGTCGTGTCTTGTCATGTCTTGTCTTGACGCGTCTTGTCTTGACGCGTCTTGTCTTGACGCGTCTTGTCTTGTCGTGTCTTGTCGTGTCTTGTCGTGTCTTGTCGTGTCTTGTCGTGTCTTGTCGTGTCTTGTCGTGTCTTGTCGTGTCTTGTCGTGTCTTGTCGTGTCTTGTCTTGACGCGTCTTGTCTTGTCGTGTCTTGTCTTGTCGCGTCTTGTCTTGTCGTGACTTGTCTTGTTGTGTCTTGTCTTGTCGTGTCTTGTCACATCTTGTCGCGTCTTGTCTTGTCTTGTCTTGTCTTGTCTTGTCTTGTCGTGTCTTGTCTTGTCTTGTCTTGTTGTGTCGTGTCTTGTCGTGTCTTGTCGTGTCTTGTCGTGTCTTGTCGTGTCTTGTCGTGTCTTGTCGTGTCTTGTCGTGTCTTGTCGTGTCTTGTCTTGACGCGTCTTGTCTTGTCGTGTCTTGTCGCGTCGCGTCTTGTCTTGTCGTGACTTGTCTTGTTGTGTCTTGTCTTGTCGTGTCTTGTCGTGTCTTGTTGTGTCTTGTCACATCTTGTCGCGTCTTGTCGCGTCTTGTCTTGTCTTGTCGTGTCTTGTTGTGTCTTGTTGTGTCTTGTCTTGTCGTGTCTTGTCGTGTGTTGTCGTGTGTTGTCGTGTCTTGTCGTGTCTTGTCGTGTCTTGTCGTGTCTTGTCGTGTCTTGTCGCGTCTTGTCTTGTCTTGTCTTGTCGTGTCTTGTCTTGTTGTGTCTTGTCTTGTCGTGTCTTGTCACATCTTGTCACGTCTTGGCGCGTCTTGCCGCATCTTGCCGCGTCTTGGCGCGCCTTGTTGTGTCTTGTCATGTCTTGTCTTGTTGTGTCTTGTCGCATCTTGTCACGTCTTGGCGGGTCTTGCCGTGTCTTGTCGTGTCTTGTCGTGTCTTGTCGTGTCTTGTCGTGTCTTGTCGTGTCTTGTCGTGTCTTGTCGTGTCTTGTCGTGTCTTGTCGTGTCTTGTCGTGTCTTGTCGTGTCTTGTCGTGTCTTGTCTTGACGCGTCTTGTCTTGTCGTGTCTTGTCTTGTCACGTCTTGTCTTGTCTTGTCATGTCTTGTCTTGTTGTGTCTTGTCGTGTTTTGTCACATCTTGTCACGTCTTGGCGGGTCTTGCCGCGTCTTGCCGCGTCTTGTCGTGTCTTGTCGTGTCTTGTCGTGTTTTGTCGTGTTTTGTCGTGTTTTGTCGTGTTTTGTCGTGTCTTATCTGAATTTCTTGAATTTCCCAAAATGACAACTTTATTTTGTTTTGTTTGTTTCTCATGATATTAAGACTGTCTGAATATTTTGACACGGTTCTCTAAAAATTAGATTTTCTTTTTTTTTGTTTTCCAACTATTTCAACTTTCTTCATGTAAATGTTCTTCTCATAATATTATGACTTTATTCCCATTGTATTTCGACAATATTCCCATATTATTAGGGACGCTGTGATCAATCGGCCACTGATCAATATCGGCCATTTTTTGTAAAAAAAAAAAAAAAAACAGTGCTGATAAACGGCTTTCAAAGCGGATGAGAAAAACCTGCTGCGTCACGTCACCAACAAAAAGGATGAATGTCACACTGAGCCTGACACAGGCATTGCTTGCTTTTAAAGCAAACTATGCGGATAGCTAGGAGCTCATTTTGGTCCCACGGAGAAGTCATGAGTGGATATCATGTTCCTAGCGTAAGTACAAGTTTTTCTAGTCTGGCTGAACAATTTTGCTCTCTCCCAACACTACAATCTTTGTGTGGTGGTGCTATCACCCGGCTCTGGAGTATTTGCTGCAACTCTTAGTAGTTTTTTATTATACATGCTGAATTATAGAATGACAAATGGGAACAAAAGAGCATAAAGCCGATGGCCGCGCTGTTTGAGTGGAGATGTGCAGGTCAATGAAATGTTGCCAGGCATAAAAAAAAACACAACAAGGTTTCTATTTAATGAAGATATTTATTTATATTGTTTTATTCTGTTCATTTTCTCACCTTAAACTAAAAAATTAATTATGGAACAATTTATTTCCCATGTATTTGTATTCATCCAAAACAAGCTTCAAATTAATTTGGTACAAAAATCGTTTGACACAAATAAATTATTATTTTTTTATAATTAGCTATTTGCCAGGCGCACTTGGAACTGGCCAAGCACTCATAACATCAGAAATAAATTGGAAAATACGCAGTTAATCCATGTGATTGATATCGGGAGCAACCCTACATATAACATAATTTTACCCAACATTAGAACTAATATTACAACATTAAAAAAATGTTTAATGTTATACATTTTTTTCTTTATTTTTATTGATAAAATTACAGCTTTTTTTTTTGCTTCTTTTTAAATTTTCCAACAAAATTTTCTCTTCTTAATGCTGACTTTATTCCCGCAATATTTTGACGTTTTTTTCCATTCTATTATAAGTTTTACCCCATTCTAATTCATTCATTTTCTACCACTTATCTTCACAAGGGTCTCCTGCGCGCTAACCACTCGACCACCGTGCAGGCCCCCTATTCTAATTTTCATCCTAAATTGATTACTTTAGTTAGTTTTGTTTGTTTCCCATAATATTAGAACTTCATACTGTATTTCCATGCATCCAATCAGGACTCAGGGAACACTGTACTTACATTCCTTCAAGGAATCTTTTTCTCAGTTTTGGCGCCGCCCACATCACCAAACCGCTAATGTAAACACAACTTTAATTGATCCATTTCACTTGTGATTCACCCTGGTCATTTTCAACTGAATGGATGCTTTTCTGTGTGAAGTGGAAA
Source organism: Doryrhamphus excisus (assembly GCF_037039965.1). Classification (NCBI taxonomy): domain Eukaryota; kingdom Metazoa; phylum Chordata; class Actinopteri; order Syngnathiformes; family Syngnathidae; genus Doryrhamphus; species Doryrhamphus excisus. The sequence goes on from NC_136375.1 coordinate 5,319,239, forward strand.
TGCTTGCTGGGTGACTGAGAATGATGTAAGACAGGACCATACCAGTTTGGGGAGGCAGGGTTGACTGGAGCTATATTAAGAAGGACGTCGTAGCTGTGAGAAGGGTTGACATCATGTCCTCGCTCGCTAATGAAGCCAAGACGCCGCCGGTATGTAACGACTTTTGTTTACTCGAAGGCACACTAGCGGATCCTTCTTATTTGGATCCTTGTTATTTCTTATTTGTTATTCGTATTGCATATTGAATTTCCTTGTTAATACATATCTTTTCTCATAAGATTCATTTGAAAGTAATTTCTACTCATGTTGAAGAGGAAAATAGAAATTGAAATTGTAACTTTATTATAGTACAATTGACCACTGACTGACCACACACAGAAGGTGGAATTTTTGCGTAAAAAAGAGTGGAAAAAGGCACCGCTCTGTTGTTTTTTTATTTTAAAAAAACACAAATTGCTCCAGGGCTTCATACATGCCTCATGACTCCGCCCATCAATAGAGGCCGTGCCCCCACCCCCCGAGCACAAACCGACACTCAAACAAGTAACAGGAGATACCAAATGCAAACACTTTCTTTTTTCCGTCCTATTAGTACGTCTTTTTTGTAGAAATTACCTTTTTAGTAAAATATTATACTGTATATTTACCACTTTCTGAAAATATTAGTATTATATTAATATTAATATGATTTTTACTGTATTTTCAAGCACTGGTACAACTTACAAATGAACTTCTTCAGTGTAATACTACGCTACATATTGTAGTACAGCGGTGTCCACATGCTGTTATATACTGTATATTATCAGAATAATAATATAATAATATATTTTAAAATATATATTATTAGCACCAACTTCACTCTTTGCTCTTTTGTGTTATTTTTTAAAAAGTACATGTTTCTTTTTCATAAATCTTCTTTTCATGATGTTATGTCTGGGCCGCAAGATCGGGGAAGACCTGGGTTCCGAGTTCTCCGGTTTCCTGCCACATTCCCAAAACATTAGCTTATCATTAGCATGTTAGCTTCATTGACGACTCCAAATGTGAGTGGGAATGGTTGTGTGCCTGTATGTGTCCTGTGATTGGCTGGTGACCAGAAGTCAGCTGGGATAGGCTCCAGCATACCCCTGCAACACTAATGAGGATAACCGGCATAGAAAATGGGTGGAATATTTTGTCATAATTTCTAAAATATTATGACTTTATTTGCTTTTTCCCAAACCTAATATTCCAAAAATTAGATTTTTTTTGTCATATTACCATCCATCCATCCATCCATCCATACATACATACATACATACATACATACATACATACATACATACATACATACATACATACATACATACATACATACACCATACATACATACATAAATACATACACCCATCCATCCATACATACATACATACAAACATACATACATACATACACCCATACATACACACGTACAAACATACGTACAAACATACGTACATACGTACGTACATACATACATACATACATACATACATACATACATACATACATACATACATACATACATACATACATACATACATACATACATACACCATACATACATACATAAATACATACACCCATCCATCCATACATACATACATACAAACATACATACATACATACATACATCCGTACAAACATACGTACAAACATACGTACATACGTACATACATACATACATACATACATACATACATACATACATACATACATACATACATACATACATACATACATACATACATACATACATACATACATACATACATACATACATACATACATACATACAGGTTATGGGGGCAGCAGCCCAAGCTACTTTGATCCCAAGTCGTTCCCAGGCCAGCTGAGAGACATAGTCTCTCCAACATGTCCTGGGTCTTCCTTGTGGCCTCCTATTGGTCGGATGCCCCCTGAACACATCCCTGGGTTTTTGTTTTTGCTGTTCTTGTTGCAGTTCTTTTAGTTTTCATTCATTAATTCATTTTCTACCGCTTTTCCTCACGAGGGTCGCGGGGGTGCTGGAGCCTATCCCAGCTGTCAATCACAGGGCACATATAGACAAACAACCATTCACACTCACATTCATACCTATGGACAATTTGAAGTCGCCAATTAACCTAGCATGTTTTTGGAATGTGAGAGGAAACCGGAGTACCCGGAGAAAACCCACGCATGCACGGGGAGAACATGCAAACTCCGCACAGAGATGGCTGAGGGAGGAATTGAACCCTGGTCTCCTAGCTGTGAGGTCTGTGCGCTAACCACTAGGCCACCATGCCGCCCTCTTTTAGTTTTCTTGTTTAAATTATATTTTTATAATGGGCCACAGGTCTAGATAGCAAATGGCTCGCGCACCACACTTTGGACCCCTCGCAGTATGTTAACATATATATTGTATATATAGCACATATCTGGTGAAAATGCTAATTTTCTGCTAATAAAAGATTTAGATGGAGATATGATGACTTCCTGCAACCGCCGGGTAAAAGCATGGTAAAAGCAAAAAGCAGAAAAAACCCCAAAATGCATTTCTCCATTTTGGGGCGCTGACCATTTATTACATCATGTCGCTGTGCCTCCACACTTCCTGTGCACAAGAAAAGGAGCGTGGCAGCACGTTTGTTGGGTGCAGCTGAAGTCAGATGTAAAGATGTTGAAAGGGCTAAACCACTTCCTTGAAGTGGGCTAGCCTACTTTTGGCTGAACATGCCCGCGGTTCCCGTCAAGCTGCTGACGACGGAGGAGGACAAGAAGGACGGTGCCGGCCTCTCAGGTCACAACCATCCTCGTTGTCATCCTCATCAGGTCAGTGCGACGGCACTTCTGCTCGGTCTGTTTTGGGGGACGGTAGGGACGAGAGGGGACGGCCGGGTCGTCAGCACGACTGCGACGACACGGTGGCGCCGCTGCCAACATCCATCTCTCGCCACATCCTGTTTTTAGAGTCGCAAATATTATCTCTTCATTTTGGCAAATCACACCTTTTGTCTTGTCCTGTTAGCACTTCCAGTAAAATGACAACTCTATCTTTCTAACACTTGCATCATTTTGTTGTGTACAAACGCAACACTTTTATTTACTATAAATTATTACTTTAGTTTATAATATTATGAACTTATTTTCTAAATATATTTACTTGATGATGCTGATGTTTTTCTCGTTGTATTATACATTTTATATTAGAGAGTTGATTTATTCCAGTTACCACAGAGGAAAATACACAATAAACAACAAGTGTTATTATTATTATTATTAATACTATTATTATTACATAGTTATTATTAATTCTTAAATGTTATGACTTGATGGTGTGCTATTGCAATCCATTCATAGCAAAGTTACAAAGTTAAAACCTTGTGATTTTATTTTCATAATATTGTCATTTATTCCTCTTTGTTTGGATATTTTGGTTTGTCGCTTGCTGTCTGGCGTGCCGGCGTCCGATAAGCAAAAAGTGTCAGCTTTTTTTTTTTTTTTCATATTTAGCAACAGGCTGACACTTTTATGATTTAAGGTCTTGCAAAAATATTTCCTCCTGCACAAAGACGGCAGTAAGGAGATGACACATTACAGGCAGTTTTACTAGCTATCACCTTGGGAACACAAAAAAAAAAGAGTTGTGGCAGTGGTTGTCAACTGGTGGCTTGTGGGCCAAATGTGACCCAGCATACGCTACCCATTCGGCACCCAGAAATCTGTCAATTCATGACAGATTTCAGTCAAAATTTCATAAAATGACATTTTCTTTGTCATGTTTTTCTTTGTCCTTGAACGCCTCGTGTCCTGCACGAGTCAAGTCAGAGTTCCTTCTTTGTGTGTAGTGTGTTGCGCAAAAGACCGGTCCTGTGGTTCTTTCCGAGCATGTGCAATTTAAACACGCATCTTTGTGATTTCTCATTTCCTCCGGCGGGTCCACTAACAACTCAACTCCAGGAGCAGCGGCGGGAAACAAACCACGTTGCCTGCAGATTACGAAACAATTGCTGCAACTTCACGGGAAAATAATACGAATTAAAGAATTGTGAATGCAGTATCGAAACCAGCAACTGAATCAGACCAATAGAGCAATTACAAACACAAACACAAAATATTCAGTCTTCAAACATTCGCCCTGGTTCATGAAGTGACTTGGTTTGCAGTCAAAACCAGCTACCCTCATCCCTCGTTTATCACCGTTACTTGGATTCCTTACTTTGAATATCGACTCACATGGTAGCATTGGCAGACTTCCTCTTTTTCACTTCCTGGTAGCATAGAAAACCTGTTTTACCACCTGCTTTTAACATTATTAGAGCCCTCTAGACATGACATAGCACCCCTATAGTCACATTTACACTCCTATTACCCAATATAGTGGAAATAATAAGACAGAATATATCTACTCACATGATAGCATTGGCAGAGTTCTTCTTTTTCACTTCCTGGTAGCATAGAAAATGTGTTTTACCACCTGCTAAATACAGCTTTTAACATTATTAGAGCCCTCTAGACATGACATAGCACCCCTATATTCACATTTACCCAATATAGTGGAAATAAGACAGAATATATTGACTCACATGATAGCATTGGCAGAGTTCCTTTTTTTCACTTCCCGATAGCATAGAAAACGTGTTTTAGCACCTGCTAAATACAGCTTTTAACATTATTAGAGCTTTCTAGACATGACATAGCACCCCTATACTCACCTTTACACTCCTTTCACCTAATAAAGTGGGCATACGAGAAAGTAAGACAGAATATAGCAAATGGTAACATTGGCAGAGTTCGTCTTTTTTTACTTCCTGGTAGCATAGAAAAACTGTTTTACCACCTGCTACAGCTTTTAACATTATTAGAGCCCTCTAGACATGACATAGCACCCCTATACTCACCTTTACACTTTTTTTTTTTTTTTTCATATTTAGCAACAGGCTGACACTTTTATGATTTAAGGTCTTGCAAAAATATTTCCTCCTGCACAAAGACGGCAGTAAGGAGATGACACATTACAGGCAGTTTTACTAGCTATCACCTTGGGAACACAAAAAAAAAAGAGTTGTGGCAGTGGTTGTCAACTGGTGGCTTGTGGGCCAAATGTGACCCAGCATACGCTACCCATTCGGCACCCAGAAATCTGTCAATTCATGACAGATTTCAGTCAAAATTTCATAAAATGACATTTTCTTTGTCATGTTTTTCTTTGTCCTTGAACGCCTCGTGTCCTGCACGAGTCAAGTCAGAGTTCCTTCCAGAATTCGTCTTTTTCACTTCCCGGTAGCATAGAAAATCTGTTTTAGCACCTGCTAAATACAGCTTTTAACATTATTAGAGCCCTCTAGACATGACATAGCACCCCTATACTCACCTTTACACTCCTATTACTCAACAAAGTGGACATGTGAGAAAGTAAGACAGAATATAGCACATGGTAGCATTGGCAGAGTTCCTCTTTTTCACTTCCCAATAGCATAGAAAACCTGTTTTAGCACCTGCTAAAAACAGGTTTTAACATTATTAGAGCCCTCTCGACATGACATAGCACCCCTATATTCACATTTACACTCCTGTTACCCAATATAGTGGACATAATAAGAGAAAATAAGATGGAATAGCATATATCTGCATTGGCAGAGGCCATTGACGGGGGCGGAGGGGACAAACGGGTGACTTGATCACTGGGACAACAGGCTTTTACATCACTTCCTGTCCACCCCTCACTCTGCTCCCCTAGGAACACATTTCTCTCAACACACCAGCACAAATCTTGTGTGTTACTTTGTCTACTATATTCGGTAATATGAATTTAATATGAATCTACCTGACACCTTACCGCCCTCCATTTTGTTTCATGCTAAAAAGCACTCCAACTTTTCCAGGCGACCTTCTCCAAATGTTTGATTGCCTTCTTGCAGGAGTGCAGTGATTCCAAAAAGGGCCTAACTCCTTCCATGAAGAAGTATCTGCTCCTCTCCGTCATCTGCATCCTCATGTTGTGTCTTAACGTCTGGCTGAGGGCACCCCGATCCCCGCCGGCTTCCATCACCGTCCTGCTGTGGTACTGGCCCTTTGGCATCCCAGAGGACCTCCACGGGGACCTGTGCTGGGACCTCTACCGCATCCCACGCTGCAGAGTCGTGGCGAAGAGGTCTTTGTTTTCAGAGGCGGACGTGGTGGTGTTCCACAACCGAGAGCTGATGACCAGACAGGAGAAACTGCCAATGGAGCGCCCCAGGCCGCCGGGCCAGAGGTGGGCTTGGCTGTCCCTGGAGTCCCCTGCCAACAATGGAGACCTGAGGAGGTTTGCAGGTGTCTTCAACCTCACCATGAGCTACAGGAGGGATGCAGATGTTAGCATACCATACGGTAAGCTTCTACCACGAGAACCTGAAGATGTAGTGGAGGACATCAAACAGAATAAAACCGATCTGGTCTGCTGGGTGGTCAGCAACTTCAGGAGTTCCCACACAAGAAGCAAAGTGTACCAAGAACTTAGCGCTGTCGTCCCCGTGAAGGTCTACGGAAGCTGGTCGAAAAATCCCCTAGCGTCTGAAGACCTTCTTCCCACCCTCTCTCGCTGCTACTTCTACTTGGCCTTCGAGAACTCCCTCTCCAAAGATTACATCACCGAGAAGCTGTGGAAGAACGCTTACCAATCCGGGGCGGTTCCGGTGGTCCTGGGACCGCCTGTGAAGAATTACGAAGCTGTGGCGGCGCCTCGCTCTTTCATCCACGTCGACGAGTTTGCTTCGACGAAAGAGCTGGGGGAGTATCTGCAGAAGTTGGCAGGCGACGCCGAGCGCTATGGCGAGTATCTGCGATGGAGGAGCGAGTGGAAGGTGAAGCAGTACGATGGCTGGCGGCATCGGGCGTGTCAGATCTGTACGCAGTACCACAGCTTCCCTCAGTACAAGGTCTACGCTGACCTGGCAGCCTGGGATGGCACGGCTGCTACCTGAGCCTGCAAAGTACACAAGAACTCAGGAGGAACCTCTGAAATCCAACATTAGCCACCAGGAAGCATTTGTCCATCGTGACAAAAGATGTCCACTGTTGTAGAACTATCACATATGTAATTCTAGTTTTACATGCAGAAAAACAATGTGAAAACAATGAGTTTGCCAGATGAATGAGCCTTACAGGATACTGTAGTATTGTTATTATCAACCAAGTACTGTGACGTGTTGTTGGATGTGTTTGATCCAAGATGGCTGAATAAACGTATTGTCGGTCCACATCTTTATCAATACCACAAGATTCAATACTTTGGTACAGGTAGAATTGTACAATAATATACAATAATATAATAATATATTATTATATATTTATAATATTCATTCATTCATTTTCTACCGCTTTCTACCGGGGGTGCTGGAGCCTATCCCAGCTGTCTTCGGGCGAGAGGTGGGGTACACCCTGGACTGGTCGCCAGCCAATCACAGGGCACATATAGACAAACAACCATTCACACTATTTATATTATATATAATATATAATATATTATATAATATATATTATATATTCATTCCTTCATTCATTTTCTACCGCTTTTCCTCACAACATATATTATTATATATAATATAATATTATATATAATATAATATTATATATTATATAATATATAATATATAATATATAATATATAATATATAATATATAATATATAATATATTATATATTATATATTATATATTATATATTATATATTATATATTATATATTATATATTATATATTATATATTATATATTATATATTATATATTATATATTAGACCAGTCCAGGGTGTACCCCGCCTCTCGCCCGAAGACAGCTGGGATAGGCTCCAGCACCCCCTGCGACCCTCGTGAGGAAAAAGCGGTAGAAAATGAATGAACGAATATTATATATTATATTATAATATATGTTATATTAAATATATTATATTAAATATATTATATTGACTGGACTGGAACGATAGGAAGAAGGATGTCATCGCTGTGAGAACAGTAGACATCATGTCCTCCCTTATGACTGAAGCCAAGACCCTGCTGGTATGTAACGACTTAAAATAAATATAAATATAAAACAAATATAAATATGTTTTCTTGTAACAATTGTTTTAAAATAATGACGATCAGCAAACAAACACAATTGAATAATATTATATATATATATATATACAATAAAAAAAAATATGGGTATATTTTATGATCAATTCGTTAATTAGCATTCTTTATTTAGTATTTTTTGTTTAACTTAACACATCTTAATTTAACGGGCGGCACGGTGAGCTAGTGGTTAGCGTCCAGACCTCACAGCTAGGAGACCAGGGTTCAATTCCACCCTAAGCCATCTCTGTCTGGAGTTTGCATGTTCTCCCCGTGCATGTGTGGGTTTTCTCCGGGTATTCCGGTTTCCTCCCACATTCCAAAAACATGCTAGGTTAATTGGCCACTCCAAATTGTCCATAGGTATGAATGTGAGTGTGAATGGTTGTTTGTCTATATGTGCTCTGTGATTGGCTGGCCACCAGTCCAGGGTGTACGCCGCCTCTTGCCCAAAAGACAGCTGGGATAGGCTCCAGCACCCCCCGCGACCCTCGTGAGGATACGCGGTAGAAAATGAATGAATGAATGAATGAATGAATGTTTTTTTTCTCTCTCTCTTTCTCTCACAAATATAGCACAATTATGTGACTGTGTTATTATCATATTACCACTTTTTTTTCCTCTCTTATTTTTTTCTTTTACACATTCAACCTGTCTTCTGTTAGTATAGATTCCACTTCTCCTGTTGACCATCCTATGTCTATGTATTGCTTCACCTTTTCATCTATGTTTGTAAATATCCACCTTATATGATTAACCCAGTTGTAGATACACACTTAATGTTTGCAAAAATAAAAAATAAATAAATAAAAGACGACTTTATCCTTAGATCAGGGGTGGGCAAACTACGGCAAGCGTTTGAATCCGGCCCGCCAGTTGCTTTCTAAGTATTTCAACTTTTAACAAAACAAACTGGCCACATGACTTGCAAGTCGGATGTCTTATTTAGTAAACAAACAAGCAAACTGCAAAATTGAATGACATAGTTTGATGTGGTCTGATGTTCTAAGTAGACATGAGAACATACAGCTGATAGTATGACACTTTTACAGATAAAACTAGACAAATCATAAGCATAAAATAGTGTGTGTGTTAAATATATGTTCTGGTACCCGAACAATTTTGTTAACTCAATAAGGCCCCACGAAAATATAACAAAATATTTGCCCACCCCTGGCCGAGATTATGACTTTATCACTTTTGAGATAGCATGATGAAAATGCAGCAGCTCAGGTCGAGCAGAATAGTCCGACAAGCAAGAAAGGGTAATTTAGGACGATCCCTTGCTTTATTTCATTGATATTCCAGTGATGATGTTTATTATGCTTATTAAGTTCATGCTGATTGTTGCTGAATTTAATTTGTGGAGTTTTTTTATTTTCATATTACAAATAAAAAAAAATCTTCCTGTAATATTTCAACTTTATGCTACTAAAGTGTGGTTATTTTCCTATAATAATATTATAATATAAATATTAATAATATATGAATATTATAATAATATTACCATTTTATTCTCAAAAATTTTCTTTTTGTAAATTTTCATCTTCACTTCATTCCCATAATATTTTGCCTTTATTCTTATAACATTATAACTTTGTTAAAATGTTTGTTTTACATAATACCTGTATAAAAATAAGTCTCTCTTTATCATTTATGTTCTATACTAAAATGATGTCATTTTTTTCTAATAATATTACACGTTTTGCTTTTCTCTTATTATATTTAGAAAATCAATAAATCAATATTATTTATTTATCGACAGGTACTAGATTCAGCCTCCTGAGTTTTTTTTTTCTCTTTTTCTCTTTTGTTTTTGGAGGCACAATTTCTTACGTATGCCTCTCATTCTTAGGAATGTTGTGTTTAAAATGAAAAATGCATACTATGTCATAATGATCTTTTAGAGCTCTGTCCATCAGGTTTGTTTGTCCATGAACTGAGAGTAAACTAAGTGTGCATATCTGGAACATCTAGGCCCGCCCCAGCTTGAGGCGTCAGCCTGACTTGGACCGGCAGAGCGGGGTCCTAATCAGTACAGCTGAGGTGGATAAACCTGCTTTTCGTTCAGGTTTTTAACTAATAAACGCACTCCTTTGTTGCCTTTGCTGTAAACAACGCTTGGTGTCGTTGGCCACATATACATGGACCCAAATATTCCAATTGCATAAACGGAAAGAATGTAACCTTTGTATACACCTCATTCCGAAAGAAAAGTGCCAATCCGAATGAACATATAATCGGATTCCCAGGAATGGAATATTCCTTTCCCCAATCCGATTGAGGTATCTTGTACCCGCTCAAACGGAAAGTTGTCAGGGTGCATTCTTCTTCGTGGTGTTTTTCTTCTTCTGTTGTTTATTGCCGGTTGGCAAGCAGCTTTCGGTGTGCATTACCGCCATCTGTGGAACAGAATCTAAACCAGGGGTCTCAAACTCAATTTACCTGGGGGCCACTGGCGCTCAGGTCTGGGCGAGGCTGGGTCGCATCAGGTTTTCCAAAAAAAACCCAAAAAAACGCATTTATTAAAAACAGAAAAATGAATAAACTTCGCTTTGGTTCCGATTTTCTACAAGAAAAGCTCTGATAAAACATTCCACTGTTCTCAAATATCTTACTTTTTATTTTTCTACACAAAATAAGATGAAAAATAAATAAACAAATCAAGAATAAAGAAAATCAATCAATCAGTAATAAATAAATATAATAATAATAATAAAACGCAAATAATAAAAACTTATATAGTTGTTGGGTAGACAAATTATTTTTTTCAGATTAAAATGAACAAAGCATTATTAGAGCCCTGTAGACATGACAAAACACGACTATAGTCACATTTATACTCTTTTTATTTACAACATATTGCGCAACTCCAGAGTCTTGAGACACATGCTAACTCGCAAACTAGAGAGCTAGCGACCTAAACGGTAGCCTTCAAGTTATTTCCTTTAAACTTAAAAAGCCAAAAACTTACCACTTCCACACGGACAGGGAGGATAACTATTAACAGTTATTTAACCTTTAACATGAACATTAATCAAACGTAATAATTTTTTCTGGGTACATGATACCATACAGCATCCATATCAAACTTGCGGGGGCCGCAATAACATTAAACTTTTATATCACAGCGGGGGCCTCAAACTAGTGTCCTGCGGGCCACATTTGGCCCGCGGGCCGCGTGTTTGAGACCCCTGATCTAAACCCTTCTATACTTTATTCATAAAAAGAAAATATACATCTATATAAAATACATCCCCAGTTTAATTATAAAATTAGCAAGATTGAATTTGTTCTTTCAGCGTTCTCCGCTTTTAAAAATGGAGGCGAGCAATCGGCACTGGACTGCTAAGGAAAGTTTGTTTTTAATCCAAACTAAATTTCAAGACAGGAAGAATGAAAAACTGCCAATACGGAGTTATTCCAACAAGTGGAAGAAAAACTCGGGGAAGTCAGCATCACGTGATGTTGATGTTTACATTTTACTGGGCATGCCCCGTTGACTATTCTGTTTCATTATAACGGCGCATGTAGACAATAGATTGGAATAGTCCTTTCCATGTATACGATTGTTTTTCGGAAAGGTCATTCGGAAAGAGAAAAACTACTCATGTAAAACGTGGCTGACTGTTGGAAGACCCAACCACGGCTCATTTTCAGCTTCCTGACAAAGGGGAGGAGGTTGTCCCTCATGGCTCCATCCATCTTCCCACCGATGGCAGAGAAACACCCCCAAAACATGAAGTTCCCTCCATGCTTGACAATGGGAACAGTCTTCTTGGGGTCATAAGCAGCATTTTTCTTCCTCCACACGGGTTGAGTTTAGACCAAATAGTTCCATTTTGGTCTGGTCTGACCACAGGACCTTCTCCCAGTCACTTTGTGTATCTTTCCAGATGTGCCACCTGAAGCAGGGTACCTTCTGGCACGGCATGATTTGAATCCGTTCTGGCGCAAAGTATTGCCAATTGTTTTGCTGATGACTTCCTCGCACCCGTTGCTATTTGTGTGTTATGTTCCTGCAAGACTGGACACAGGGCTCACTGACTCAAGTAAGGACTCGCCTTCCTTTCAGGGATCACTGCAGCACTCAAAGCATTCTCCTCAAAGCATTCTCCTCTTCTACTCTACGTCGGCGGCCACCTCCTCCACCAGGCCCGCCGTCCTGAGTGGTCCTGCCATTCTCGCCGCCCCAGCTCTTCCCTCCATCCCTCGGAGGGGCCCGTCTGGCTCAGCGGGGCTTGTCTCCAGAGAGGTCTGGCCAGTGACCTACCACCGGTCCTCCCACCTCCCATCCCTCTTTGACCTTGGATGTTTTTTGGACGTCTGTGAGCCGTCCTTGAGGGGGGGAGTACTGTCGCGATTCGTGAGTTAGCCTGTGGGAAAAGTTAGTTTCCGCTTCTATGCCTTAGTTCCTGTTTTATGCTCTTATTTTGGTAGTGTTTCCAGTGTGTCCTGGGTTGTTTCCGCCGGCTTTGCTTTTTCGTTTTTCACTCACAGCAAGGGGGGAGTACTGTTGCGATCCTTGAGTTAGCCTGTGGGAAAAGTTAGTTTCCGCTTCTATGCCTTAGTTCCTGTTTTATGCTCTTATTTAGGTAGTGTTTCCAGTGTGTCCTGGGTTGTTTCCGCCGGCTTCGCTTTTTCGTTTTTCACTCACAGCAAGGGGGGAGTACTGTTGCGATCCTTGAGTTAGCCTGTGGGAAAAGTTAGTTTCCGCTTCTATGCCTTAGTACCTGTTTTGTGCTCTTATTTTGGTAGTGTTTCCAGTGTGTCCTGGGTTGTTTCCGCCGGCTTTGCTTTTTCGTTTTTCACTCACAGCAAGGGGGGAGTACTGTTGCGATCCTTGAGTTAGCCTGTGGGAAAAGTTAGTTTCCGCTTCTATGCCTTAGTACCTGTTTTGTGCTCTTATTTTGGTAGTGTTTCCAGTGTGTCCTGGGTTGTTTTCGCCGGCTTCGCTTTTTCGTTTTTCACTCACAGCAAGGGGGAGTACTGTTGCGATCCTTGAGTTAGCCTGTGGGAAAAGTTAGTTTCCGCTTCTATGCCTTAGTTCCTGTTTTATGCTCTTATTTTGGTAGTGTTTCCAGTGTGTCCTGGGTTGTTTTCGCCGACTTTGCTTTTTCGTTTTTCACTCACAGCAAGGGGGGTACTGTTGCGATCCTTGAGTTAGCCTGTGGGAAAAGTTAGTTTCCGCTTCTATGCCTTAGTTCCTGTTTTATGCTCTTATTTTGGTAGTGTTTCCAGTGTGTCCTGAGTTGTTTCCGCCGGCTTTGCTTTTTCGTTTTTCACTCACAGCAAGGGGGGAGTACTGTCGCGATCCTTGAGTTAGCCTGTGGGAAAAGTTAGTTTCCGCTTCTATGCCTTAGTTCCTGTTTTATGCTCTTATTTTGGTAGTGTTTCCAGTGTGTCCTGGGTTGTTTCCGCCGGCTTTGCTTCTTTGTTTTTCACTCACAGCAAGGGGGGAGTACTGTTGCGATCCTTGAGTTAGCCTGTGGGAAAAGTTAGTTTCCGCTTCTATGCCTTAGTTCCTGTTTTATGCTCTTATTTTGGTAGTGTTTCCAGTGTGTCCTGGGTTGTTTTCGCCGACTTTGCTTTTTCGTTTTTCACTCACAGCAAGGGGGGGGGAGTACTGTTGCGACCCTTGAGTTAGCCTGTGGGAAAAGTTAGTTTCCGCTTCTATGCCTTAGTTCCTGTTTTATGCTCTTATTTTGGTAGTGTTTCCAGTGTGTCCTGGGTTGTTTCCGCCGGCTTTGCTTTTTTGTTTTTCACTCACAGCAAGGGGGGGGGAGTACTGTTGCGATCCTTGAGTTAGCCTGTGGGAAAAGTTAGTTTCCGCTTCTATGCCTTAGTTCCTGTTTTATGCTCTTATTTTGGTAGTGTTTCCAGTGTGTCCTGGGTTGTTTTCGCCGGCTTTCCTTTTTCGTTTTTCACTCACAGCAAGGGGGGAGTACTGTTGCGATCCTTGAGTTAGCCTGTGGGAAAAGTTAGTTTCCGCTTCTATGTCTTAGTACCTGTTTTGTGCTCTTATTTTGGTAGTGTTTCCAGTGTGTCCTGGGTTGTTTCCGCCGGCTTTGCTTTTTAGTTTTTCACTCGCACCTGTTGTTGTTTATGTTGTCCTTCTATTTAGTTCAGGTGCGTGCATCCCAGCTTGTCGTTGTGTTGTTTGCCTTAGTTTGCCACGCTACTGCAACTGTCTGAGTTGGTGTCCTGCTGCTTTTTATCAGCCATAATCATTCAAAGTGATCATAATCATTTTATCTGCAAATGGTTCCCCTGCACTCTGCATGCTGGAGTCGAATCGTAGCCGAATTGTAACAATGACTATGGTTAGGGTCATGCATCCAAGCACGAAAACCCTTCCAGGTGAACTTCGTTTGACTTTCTCTAAACGTTTGAATGTCTTCTTGCAGGAGTCCAATGATTCCAAAAAGGATATTCCTGCCTCCCTGAAGAAGTACCTCGTCCTTCTTCTTTTTAACGCCTGGCTGAGAGCATCCTGGTCTCAGGCGGCTTTCATCTTCTCCAGCACCAACCACACCACCCAACTCCAACCCAACATGACCGTCCTGCTGTGGTACTGGCCGTTCAAACAGGTGGAGGACCTCCGCGGGGACGTGTGCTGGGACCTCTACCGCATCCCACGCTGCAGAGTCGTGGCGGAGAGGTCTTTGTTTTCAAAGGCGGACGTGGTGGTGTTCCACAACCGAGAGCTGGTGATTAAACGGGAGAAACTGCCAATGGAGCTCCCCAGGCCGCCGGGCCAAAGGTGGGCTTGGCTGTCCCTGGAGTCCCCTGCCAACAATGGAAACCTGAGGAGGTTTGCGGGTGTCTTCAACCTCACCATGAGCTACAGGAGGGATGCAGATGTCAGCATTCCATACGGTGCGCTTCTACCACAAAGACCTGAAGATGTAGTGGAGGACATCCTACAGAATAAAACCGATCTGGTCTGCTGGGTGGTCAGCAACTTCAGGCTTTCCCACACAAGAACCAAAGTGTACCAAGAACTCACGAAGGTCATCCCCGTGA
Source organism: Doryrhamphus excisus (assembly GCF_037039965.1). Classification (NCBI taxonomy): domain Eukaryota; kingdom Metazoa; phylum Chordata; class Actinopteri; order Syngnathiformes; family Syngnathidae; genus Doryrhamphus; species Doryrhamphus excisus. Next base: position 5,334,360 of record NC_136375.1, read on the forward strand.
AGGTCTACGGAAAACTGACCACCCCCCTCAAGCCGAAAGACCTTCTTCCCACCCTCTCTCGCTGCTACTTCTACTTGGCTTTCGAGAACTCCCTCTCCAAAGATTACATCACCGAGAAGCTGTGGAGGAATGCTTTTCAATCTGGGGCGGTTCCAGTGGTCCTGGGAGCGCCGTTGCAAGATTACGAAGATGTGGCGCCTCCTCACTCTTTCATCCACGTTGACGAGTTTGCTTCGGTGAAAGAGCTGGCGGAGTATCTGCACAATCTGGCGGGCGACCCCGAGCGCTATGGCGAGTATCTGCGATGGAGGACAGACTGGAAGGCAAAGTCGTACGAGAGCTGGAGGTGGGTACTGTGTCAGGTCTGCGCGCAGTACCACAGCTTCCCTCAGCACAAGGTCTACGCCGACCTGGCAGCCTGGCAAGCCAACGCTACGGTCTGAGCTTGCAGCGTACACAAGAACACCCGAGGAACCTCTAGAGGCCATCGTTAGCATCCAAGAAATATTTGTTCCTCATCACAAAAAATGTGTATGTGGGCGCTCCCATTGTTTTCACACCACGATAACTGTACGTTACTTAAATATTGTGTTAAATAATAATAACTAGTAATATAATCATAAAATAAACAGGTGGAGGAGATGCTAGAAGAGTGGAGGTTTGCGCTGGAAAGGAGAGGAATGAAGATTAGCTGCAGCAAGACGGAATATATGTGTGTGAATGAGAGGGAAACAAGTGGAAGAGTGAGGTTCCAGGGAGAAGAGATACAGAAGGTGGAGAATTTGAAGTACCTGAAATCAACAGTCCAGAAGAATGGAGATTGTGATAAGGAGGTGAAGAAGCGTGTGCAGGCAACGGGTGGAACGGGTGGAGAAAAGTGTTTAGAAGAGTTTCAGCTAAAATGAAAGGACAGGTATATAGACAGGAAGCAGAACTGGAGGTAGCAGAGATGAGGATGCTGAGGTCCACATTGGGAGTGACCAGGATGGATAGGATCAGGAAGGAGTACATCATAGCGACATTACATGTTAGAGACCTTGGAGATAAAGTCCTTTAGGCCAGACTGAGATGGTTGGGACATGTCCAGAGGAGAGATAGTCAATATATTGGTAGAAGGATGCTGCCAGGTAGGAGGCGTAGATGAAGACCAAAGAGGAGGTTCATGGATGTAGGAGATTGGTTTACTGACAGGTGGAGTTGGGTGAGCTTTCAAAGCAGGATATCCGGGACTAGTGTTAAAGGCAGAACGGGAGTCGGCACACAGTCGAGGTGCTAGGACTTTTCCTGATGCCCTGATGGTACTGGGACTAGTATCCTGTGCAGACCAGTTGGCAGACATTTTCTTGTTTGTTCCTTGACTTTGTTTGTTCCTTCTTAATAATTCTAGAGCCGTGGCTCCGACTTTTCCGATGATGAAAACATTAGCGAAAGTTGCCAGGGGGGAGATCTGTTGTTCAGGAAAATGTGGATCTATTCCAGTTTGCTTTTCCGTCAGGCAAAGGGGGAGTACTGTCGCGATCCTTGAGTTAGCCTGTGGGAAAAATTAATGCTGGAAGGAAGCTATACATTCCAGCCTCAGGTGGATGTCGTATATTAAAAAATCTCATCAGAGGATGTATCTTTATTGTAACCTTTGCAGTTTTGGAAACGTTTTATTGACTCTGGGCGGACTTTTTTTTTTATTGGGTCAAAAGCCTCAAAAGCAGGTGTGTGTGCATCAAAACGGTGCTCCTTTGTCATCCATGTTCATCTGCCACTATAAATTGTTATAAATTGTTATATGTTGGCTATCAGAGCCTTCATTAAACACTTGCTTTACTGTGTATGAACCTTACTTGACAGAAAACATAGCAAATATGGGCTGGGGTTATCTAAAGCAGGGGTGGGGTGTCCAAAGGTTTTCCGGCGGGGGCCACATGGTGAAAAATGACAGGATGTAACTTTGCCACTTTGATATTTTGTAAAGCAACACGTGTACTGCATGTAAGAAAGTGCTACACATATTTTTCAAGTGATTAAGTTTATTATGGGGCGGCACGACGGTCGAGTGGTTAGCGCGCAGACCTCACAGCTAGGAGACTAGGGTTCAATTCCACCCTCGGCCATCTCTGTGTGGAGTTTGCATGTTCTCCCCGTGCATGCGTGGGTTTTCTCCAGGTACTCCAGTTTCCTCCCACATTCCAAAAACATGCTAGGTTAATTGGCGACTCCAAATTGTCCATAGGTATGAATGTGAGTGTGAATGGTTGTTTGTCTATATGTGCCCTGTGATTGGCTGGCGACCAATCCAGGGTGTACCCTGCCTCTCGCCCAAAGACAGCTGGGATAGGCTCCAGCACCCCCGCAAACTTTGTGAGGAAAAAGCGGTAGAAAATGAATGAATGACTTTCTCTTAATATTTGTACTTTATTAAAACTGTTATTTATTTAATTTCTGGTGTTGTTTTTGTTGTCTTGTTAAACTACAGTATATTTTTAGCATGTGCCACAAGGCAATTATAAAAAAGGCTAAGTTCCGCAAATGGCCCCCAGGCCGCATGTTGGACACCACCGTAAAACGCTATACTTTTTACATTCTTCAAGGCTGAAGCAGCAACTCATCCAGTAGTTTGTCCTGCACTGCAGGTGGTTAAAGTCCTCACTTTAACCACGGTCCCTTTGGTCCTGTGACAAAAATACCTGCATAAACGCCAAGCAACCGCCTCAAAGGAATCTTTTCCAGAACACCACAACACTGATATGAACATTAATCATTAATCATTAGCTCTTGTAATTCACCTTGGTAAATGTCATTTGAATGTATGCAGGTATTTTATGTCCTTTGTGTGAAGTGGAAATGCTTGCTGGTTGGCTGAGAATGATGTAAGACAGGTTCATGGGACAGGTACTGGGAAGGAAGGGTTGACTGGAATGATATGAAGAAGGATGTCGTCGCTGTGAGAACAGTAGCCACCATGTCCTCGCTTACGAATAAAGTCAAGACCCTGCTGGTATGTAACGACTTTTATTTCTAGCAGATGAAAATAATCCTTCTCATCTGACACACTGAATTTTCTTGTTAATAATATTTTTAACAATAAAATGTATTTGAAAATAATTGCTACCTTATATGAGATTATGACTTTGTTACAGTGCAATTTGGAATCCACAAAGTGTGGAGACAAAAAGCATGAGAAAAATGCAGTGGCTTGAATTAATGCTCACATATAGCAGAATAATCCGACAATGATCATGCGACTAACAAAAGACATCAATCAACTCTTGATGAAAAAAAAATACAGCACGGCCAAAAGGGCAGCTAGCCAGACACAACAGAAGGCAGAAGTTAAGAGTATAGCGTAAAAAGAGAAAAGCGAGAGTGGTCATGGAGCAAAACACAGAAAAAAACTCTCCCTGGAAACAAAGAAAAAAAACACTAACTGCTCCAAGGCGTCAGGCGTGCCTCATTATGCCCTCCAGCATAAAGCAGCACATCAACAAGGGACGCCGTAGCGTGTGACATGCAATTAGCAAACACTTCAGGACTCCACTTTTGTTCAGTACCAGGTATGAAGGAGCCTACTCCACTGGAGTTGGAGCGAATGATGGCTACAGTGTGGACAACATTCTGCCAAACTTCTACAAATGTATGTTAACATTAGTATGCCAACATGCTAACGTTATCAGGCTACCACCTAGCATAATAGTGCTAAGTGTTTATACATATATCTTCAAAACTAGCAAAATAAGCTCCAATGCTAACATTAGCATGCTAGCAATGGTAACATGTTAGCGTTAGGATGCTAACAACTAGCATGACTGTGCTAAGTGTTTATATATTTCTCTACCCATGAAAATTGTTACAAATGTATGTTAACATTAGTATGCCAACATGCTAACGTTATCAAGCTACCACCTAGCATAATAGTGCCAAATGTGTATAAATGTATCTATCCACAAAACTAGCAAAAAAGCTCCAAAGCTAATGTTAGCATGCTAGCAATGCTAACATGTTAACATTAGAATTCTAAATACTAGCATGATTGTGCTAAGTGTTATATATCTGTCTAGCCATGAAAATAGTTACAAATGCATGTTGACATTAGCATGCCAACATGTTAACGTTATCAGGCTACCACCCAGCATAATAGTGCGAAGTGTTTATAAATATATCTATCTACAAAGCTAGCAAAAAAGCTCCAATGCTTATGTTAACATGCTAGCAATGCTGACATGTTAACATTAGGATTCTAAATACTAGCATGAAGTGTTTATATATTTGTCTACCCATGAAAATAGTTACAAATGTATGTTGACATTAGCATGCCAACATGCTAACGTTATAAGGCTATCACCTAGCATAATAGTGCTACATGTTTATAATGTATCTATCTACAAAACTAGCAAAAAGAGCTCCAATCCTAACGTTAGCATGCTAGCAATGCTAACATTACACTAGAGAGGCGGGGTACACCCTGGACTGGTGGCCAGCCAATCACAGGGCACATATAGACAAACAACCATTCACACTCACATTCACACCTATGGACAATTTGGAGTGGCCAATGGGATGAAAGCGGAGTACCCGGACATGCAAACTCCACACAGAGATGCCCAAGTGGAGATCCGAAACCAGGTCTTCCTGATCTCCTGACTGTGTGGCGAACATGCATTAAAAGTTTGGGATTTTGGCCCTTCCAGGTGACCTTCATTTGACTTTCTCGTTTGCATGTCTTCTTGCAGGAGTCCAAAAAGGCTTTTCCCACTTTCATGAAGAAGTACCTCATCCTCATCATCTTCTGCATAGTGGTTTGTCTTCTTAACGCCTGGCTGAGAGCAACCTGGTCTCCAGCGGCTGTCATCTTCTCCAGCTCCAACCTCACCACCAAACTCCAACCCAACTTGACCGTCCTGCTGTGGTACTGGCCCTTTGGCGTCCCAGAGGACCTCCACGGGGACGTGTGCTGGGACCTCTACCGCATCCCAGGCTGCAGAGTCGTGACGGAAAGATCTTTGTTTTCAGAGGCGGACGTGTTGGTGTTCCACAACAAAGAGCTGGTGATTAAACGGGAGAAACTGCCGGTGGAGCTCCCCAGGCCGCCGGGCCAGAGGTGGGCTTGGCTGTCCCTGGAGTCCCCTGCCCTCAATGGAGACGTGAAGGGATTTGGGGGGATCTTCAACCTCACGGTGAGCTACAGGAGGGATGCAGATGTCAGCATTCCATACGGTGAGCTTCTACCACGAGAACCTGAAGATGTAGTGGAGGACAACCTACAGAATAAAACCGATCTGGTCTGCTGGGTGGTCAGCAACTACAGGCCTTCCCACACAAGAAGCAAACTGTGCAAAGAACTCACGACCATCATCCCCTTGAAGGTCTACGGAAGACTCACCACTCCTCTCAAGCCGGAAGAACTTCTTCCCACCCTCTCTCGCTGCTACTTCTACTTGGCTTTCGAGAACTCCCTCTCCAAAGATTACATCACCGAGAAGCTGTGGAGGAATGCTTTTCAATCCGGGGCGGTTCCGGTGGTCCTGGGAGCGCCGTTGCAAGATTACGAAGATGTGGCGCCTCCTCACTCTTTCATCCACGTTGACGAGTTTGCTTCGGTGAAAGAGCTGGCGGAGTATCTGCACAATCTGGCGGGCGACCCCCAGCGCTATGGCGAGTATCTGCGATGGAGGACAGACTGGAAGGCAAAGACTGACGACAGCTATCGCTGGGTGCTGTGTCAGGTCTGCGCGCAGTACCACAGCTTCCCTCAGCACAAGGTCTACGCCGACCTGGCAGCCTGGCAAGCCAACACTACGGTCTGAGCTTGCAGCGTACACAAGAACACCCGAGGAACCTCTGGAGTCCATTGTTAGCATCCAGGAAATATTTGTTCCTCGTCACAAAAAATGTGTAATGTGGGCGCTCCCATTGTTTTCACACCACGATAACTGTACGTTACTTAAATATTGTGTTAAATAATAATAACTAGTAATATAATCATACAATAAACAGGTGGAGGAGATGCTAGAAGAGTGTAGGTTTGCCCTGGAAAGGAGAGGAATGAAGATTAGCTGCAGCAAGACGGAATATATGTGTGTGAATGAGAGGGACCCAAGTGGAAGAGTGAGGTTCCAGGGAGAAGAGATACAGAAGGTGGAGAATTTGAAGTACCTGAAATCAACAGTCCAGAAGAATGGAGATTGTGATAAGGAGGTGAAGAAGCGTGTGCAGGCAACGGGTGGAACGGGTGGAGAAAAGTGTTTAGAAGAGTTTCAGCTAAAATGAAAGGACAGGTATATAGACAGGAAGCAGAACTGGAGGTAGCAGAGATGAGGATGCTGAGGTCCACATTGGGAGTGACCAGGATGGATAGGATCAGGAAGGAGTACATCATAGCAACATTACATGTTAGAGGCCTTGGAGATAAAGTCCTTTAGGCCAGACTGAGATGGTTGGGACATGTCCAGAGGAGAGATAGTCAATATATTGGTAGAAGGATGCTGCCAGGTAGGAGGCGTAGATGAAGACCAAAGAGGAGGTTCATGGATGTAGGAGATTGGTTTACTGACAGGTGGAGTTGGGTGAGCTTTCAAAGCAGGATATCCGGGACTAGTGTTAAAGGCGGGAGTCGGCACACAGTCGAGGTGCTAGGACTTTTCCTGATGCCCTGATGGTACTGGGACTAGTATCCTGTGCAGACCCATCCTCGACATATTCGGTGCCAGATTGTGGCATTGTTGGCTTCCTCTTCCTTACATCATGTTCTTGTGTTGCTTTTCATTCTACTTCTGGCTTGTATGTCTCATTCTCGCCCTGCAACCTTAGTGTTGGGCTTTTTCCCGCTGTGTTTTTTGTTATGACTCTTGTGCTTTTGTCCTGCTAGTTTTTCATGTCTGGATTTTTACCTGTTTAAAAGTTTTGTATTAAATACTTATATCTGACTTGTTGTGTCGTTCTCTGCTTTGGGATCCAACCTTAGCCGAATCTTAACACTAATTTCCTAACTTTTGGAGTTTATTCTTGTAAAATTGTCACTTTTTCCCTTGTTAGAAATATTTGGTGTGGTTTGTTAGCCGTATGCCACTGGAAATAAAGTATTCTTCTAGTTGAAGTTTAATTTGGGACTTCTCGGGGAGAGCAAAAAGGAGTTAGTTGCAGTAATCAACATGAGAGACAGCGAGGGGAGGGAGAGACCATGGGGAGCTGTCCATGGTGAGGTTCAAACTGCAGACTTTGGAAAGTAATGCTTTTTATTTCCGAGAGCCAGGCATTGAGAGAGGAGGGAGGGAGGATGAAGTGGGGAGAACTGGGTGTCGTCAGCAAAGCGGTGGAACTGGATAATAAACCCGGGAAAGGAGCCAGATGATGTAAAGAAGGGGCCCCAGGACAGAGCCCTGAGGCACACCTGTAGTGAGAGTGGAGAGGTTGGACTTGAAAAACTTGAGCTGTATGAACTTGGCACAATCTGTGGGAAGTGCGGTCTGTGGGATATGAGTGAAACCGGTCAATCTGACGATGGGGGGGGTGAGATGGGGCCAAATGCAGCAGACTAGATGCTGATCCAGATGTGGACTAAGTCAGAGTCGGCAGCGGTGAGATGGCCATTGGTGGTTTTGAGGAGGTGCTATGAAACCAGACTGGAAAGGTCCATAGAGGGAGTGATGTGTTCAGTTAAGGTGCACTTGGGAGGTGACAGTTTTGAATGAAAGGAAAGTTGGAAATAAGATGAAGGTTATTGTAGTTATATATAATTAATATAATAATAAGCATTAATATAATAATTATAATAATCATAATAGTTCTAATAATATTAAAATAATCTAATAATAATAATTATTATTATTATGTGCTTGTGTCCCTTTTTTCAGGAGCACTTTGTAAACAACAGACCATGTCAAAAAACGAAATTGATAAAACCATCAAAAGGTTGGCTCAGGCCATGATGCCAGGTTGTATGTTGAGTTTAAATGAAATACTTTGGAAAGATTGGGCGGGCCGTATTCAAACACTTGGCGGGCCGGATGTGGCCCCCGGGCCGTAGTTTGCCCACCCCTGGCTTAACAGCTGCTGGGACAATTCCAGTGGAAAGTGGAGCATAAATGGTAGAGATGAGAGGAAGCGAGGAGGAAAGGCAGGATTTGACTAAGATTGTGGGTAAAGGATCAAGCTGACAGGTGGAGGACTTTATTCTGGTAATTTTTCTTCTCATTATATTTTGACTTTATTTCTATACTATTATAACTTTTCCCCTAAAAAATCCCCAATTTTTAAAAAAAATGCAATTTAGTTTTCCATAATACTACCACTTTTAAAACATAACATTTAACATAACTCTACACTATTAAAATTACATACTTTTTTCATATTATTATGACTTTCTCGGGGTGGCACGGCGGTCGAGTGGTTAGCGCGCAGACTTCACAGCTAGGAGCCCAGGGTTCAATTCCATTTTTTTCATTGTGGAGTTTGCATGTTCTCCCCGTGCATGCGTGGGTTTTCTCCGGGTACTCCGGTTTCCTCCCACATTCCAAAAACATGCTAGGTTAATTGGCGACTCCAAATTGTCCATAGGTATGAATGTGAGTGTGAATGGTTGTTTGTTTATATGTGCCTTGTGATTGGCTGGTGACCAGTCCAGGGTGTACCCCGCCTCTCGCCCAAAGACAGCTGGGATAGCTTCCAGGTGCCCTTGTGAGGAAAAAGCCGTAGAAAATGAATGAATGACTTTCTCTTAATATTTGTACATAAAATTACAACTGTTATTTATTTAATTTCTGGTGTTGTTTTTGTTGTCTTGTTAAACTACAGTATATTTTTAGCATGTGCCACAGGGCAATTAAAAAATGGCCAAGTTCCGCAAATGGCCCCCAGGCCGCATGTTGGACACCACCGTAACACGCTATACTTTTTACATTCTTCAAGGCTGAAGCAGCAACCCATCCAGTAGTTTGTCCTGCACTGCAGGTGGTTAAAGTCCTCACTTTAACCACGGTCCCTTTGGTCCTGTGACAAAAATACCTGCATAAACGCCAAGCGACCGCCTCAAAGGCATCTTTTACGGAACACCACAACACTGATACATATGAACACAGCCATTAGGTCTTGTAATTCACCTTGGTAAATGTCATTTGAATGTATGCAGGTATTTCATGTCCTTTGTGTGAAGTGGAAATGCTTGCTGGTTGGCTGAGAATGATGTAAGACAGGTTCATGGGACAGGTACTGGGAAGGAAGGGTTGACTGGAATGATATGAAGAAGGATGTCGTCGCTGTGAGAACAGTTGCCACCATGTCCTCACGTACGAATAAAACCAAGACCCTGCTGGTATGTAACGACTTTTATTTCTAGCAGATGAAAATAATCCTTCTCATCTGACACACTGAATTTGCTTGTTAATAATATTTTTAACAATAAAATGTATTTGAAAATAATTGCTACCTTATATGAGATTATGACTTTGTTACAGTGCAATTTGGAATCCACAAAGTGTGGAGACAAAAAGCATGAGAAAAATGCAGTGGCTTGAATTAATGCTCACATATAGCAGAATAATCCGACAATGATCATGCGACTAACAAAAGACATCAATCAACTCTTGATGAAAAAAAAATACAGCACGGCCAAAAGGGCAGCTAGCCAGACACAACAGAAGGCAGAAGTTAAGAGTATAGCGTAAAAAGAGAAAAGCGAGAGTGGTCATGGAGCAAAACACAGAAAAAAACTCTCCCTGGAAACAAAGAAAAAAAACACTAACTGCTCCAAGGCGTCAGGCGTGCCTCATTATGCCCTCCAGCATAAAGCAGCACATCAACAAGGGACGCCGTAGCGTGTGACATGCAATTAGCAAACACTTCAGGACTCCACTTTTGTTCAGTACCAGGTATGAAGGAGCCTACTCCACTGGAGTTGGAGCGAATGATGGCTACAGTGTGGACAACATTCTGCCAAACTTCTACAAATGTATGTTAACATTAGCATGCCAACATGCTAACGTTATCAAGCTACCACCTAGCATAATAGTGCTAAGTGTTTATACATATATCTTAAAAAACTAGCAAAATAAGCTCCAATGCTAACATTAGCATGCTAGCAATGGTAACATGTTAGCGTTAGGATGCTAACAACTAGCATGACTGTGCTAAGTGCTTATATATTTCTCTACCCATGAAAATAGTTACAAATGTATGTTAACATTAGTATGCCAACATGCTAACATTATCAGGCTACCACCTAGCCTAATAGTGCCAAGTGTTTACAAATGTATCTATCCACAAATCTAGCAAAAAAGCTCCAAAGCTAATGTTAGCATGCTAGCAATGCTAACATGTTAACATTAGGATTCTAAATACTAGCATGATTGTGCTAAGTGTTTATATATTTGTCTAGCCATGAAAATAGTTACAAATGCATGTTGACATTAGCATGCCAACATGTTAACGTTATCAGGCTACCACCCAGCATAATAGTGCGAAGTGTTTATAAATATATCTATCTACAAAGCTAGCAAAAAAGCTCCAATGCTTATGTTAACATGCTAGCAATGCTAACATGTTAACATTAGGATTCTAACAACTAGCATGATTGTGCTAAGTGTTGATATATTTGTTTACCCATTAAAATGCTAACGTTATAAGGCTATCACCTAGCATAATAGTGCTACATGTTTATAGTGTATCTATCTACAAAACTAGCAAAAAGAGCTCCAAAGCTAATGTTAGCATGCTAGCGATGCTAACATGTTAACGCTATGATGCTAAATACCAGCATGATTGTGCCAAGTGTATATATACAAATGTATGTTAACATTAGCATGCCAACATGCTAACATTATCAGGCTACCACCTAGCATAATAGTGCCAAGTGTTTACAAATGTATCTATCCACAAATCTAGCAAAAAAGCTCCAAAGCTAATGTTAGCATGCTAGCAATGCTAACATGTTAACATTAGGATTCTAAATACTAGCATGATTGTGCTAAGTGTTTATATATTTGTCTAGCCATGAAAATAGTTACAAATGCATGTTGACATTAGCATGCCAACATGTTAACGTTATCAGGCTACCACCCAGCATAATAGTGCGAAGTGTTTATAAATATATCTATCTACAAAGCTAGCAAAAAAGCTCCAATGCTTATGTTAACATGCTAGCAATGCTAACATGTTAACATTAGGATTCTAACAACTAGCATGATTGTGCTAAGTGTTGATATATTTGTTTACCCATTAAAATGCTAACGTTATAAGGCTATCACCTAGCATAATAGTGCTACATGTTTATAGTGTATCTATCTACAAAACTAGCAAAAAGAGCTCCAAAGCTAATGTTAGCATGCTAGCGATGCTAACATGTTAACGCTATGATGCTAAATACCAGCATGATTGTGCCAAGTGTATATATACAAATGTATGTTAACATTAGCATGCCAACATGCTAACGTTATAAGGCTAACACCTAGCATAATAGTGCTAAGTGTTTATAAATGTATCTATCCACAAAACTTGCAAAAAAAGCTCCAATACTAACGTTAGTATGCTAGCGATGCTAACAAGTTAATGTTAGGATGCTAACAACTAGAGAGGCGGGGTACACCCTGGACTGGTGGCCAGCCAATCACAGGGCACATATAGACAAACAACCATTCACACTCACATTCACACCTATGGACAATTTGGAGTGGCCAATGGGATGAAAGCGGAGTACCTGGACATGCAAACTCCACACAGATGCCCAAGTGGAGATCCGAAACCAGGTCTTCCCGATCTCCTGACTGTGTGGCTAACATGCATTAAAAGTTTGGGATTTTGGCCTTCAGGTGAAATTTCAGGATGTAGCTTAAAAGCACTACAACCCTTCCAGGTGACCTTCATTTGACTTTCTCTAAACGTTTGCATGTCTTCTTGCAGGAGTCCAAAAAGGCTTTTCCCACTTTCATGAAGAAGTACCTCATCCTCATCATCTTCTGCATAGTGGTTTGTCTTCTTAACGCCTGGCTGACAGCAACCTGGTCTCCAGCGGCTGTCATCTTCTCCAGCTCCAAGCCGGAGCTGGAGCTCTCCAGCTCCAACCACGACACCAAACTCCAACCCAACTTGACCGTCCTGCTGTGGCACTGGCCCTTTGACATCCCAGAGGACCTCCACGGGGACGTGTGCTGGGACCTCTACCGCATCCCAGGCTGCAGAGTCGTGACGGAAAGATCTTTGTTTTCAGAGGCGGACGTGGTGGTGTTCCACAACAAAGAGCTGGTGATTAAACGGGAGAAACTGCCGGTGGAGCTCCCCAGGCCGCCGGGCCAGAGGTGGGCTTGGCTGTCCATGGAGTCCCCTGCCAACAATGGAAACTTGAAGGGATTTGGGGGGATCTTCAACCTCACGGTGAGCTACAGGAGGGATGCAGATGTCAGCATTCCATACGGTGAGCTTCTACCACGAGGACCTGAAGATGTAGTGGAGGACAACCTACAGAATAAAACCGATCTGGTCTGCTGGGTGGTCAGCAACTACAGGCTTTCCCACACAAGAAGCAAACTGTGCAAAGAACTCACGAAGGTCATCCCCGTGAAGGTCTACGGAAGACTCACCACTCCTCTCAAGCTGGAAGAACTTCTTCCCACCCTCTCTCGCTGCTACTTCTACTTGGCTTTCGAGAACTCCCTCTCCAAAGATTACATCACCGAGAAGCTGTGGAGGAATGCTTTTCAATCCGGGGCGGTTCCAGTGGTCCTGGGAGCGCCGTTGCAAGATTACGAAGATGTGGCGCCTCCTCACTCTTTCATCCACGTTGACAAGTTTGCTTCGATGAAAGAGCTGGCGGAGTATCTGCACAATCTGGCGGGCGACCCCGAGCGCTATGGCGAGTATCTACGATGGAGGACAGACTGGAAGGCAAAGACTGACGACAGCTATCGCTGGGTACTGTGTCAGGTCTGCGCGCAGTACCACAGCTTCCCTCAGCACAAGGTCTACGCTGACCTGGCAGCCTGGCAAGCCAACGCTACGGTCTGAGCTTGCAGCGTACACAAGAACACAAAAATGGGTAATGTGGGCGCTCCCATTGTTTTTATGTAACTCCATGTCACTTAGAGTGCGGATCACCGATAATTTTTTTACCTCGATTTCGGTACAACAAAATTCCTGTTTTCGTATGATTGAGTTTTCATCCAAACTTTGGCAGTTTTTGCACTGCCAATTTTTTGCATTGCCAGTTTTATTCTGCTTTCATGAAAAATTTTGCGTCTTTGTTCCTTTGCCCAGCTGCATGGCGGGGCAAAGCGTGCAGACCTCACAGCTGGGAGACCCTGGGATCAATTCCACCCTCGGCCGTATCTGTGTGGAGTTTGCATGTTCTCCCCGTGCATGCGTGGGTTTTCTCCGGGTACTCCGGTTTCCTCCCACATTCCAAAAACATGCTAGGTTAATTGGTGACTCCAAATTGTCCATAGGTATGAATGTGAGTGTGAATGGTTGTTTGTCTATATGTGCCCTGTGATTGGCTGGCCACCAGTCCAGGGTGTACCCCGCCTCTCGCCCGAAGACAGCTGGGATAGGCTCCAGCACCCCCGCGACCCTCGTGAGGAAAAAGCGGTAGAAAATGAATGAATGAATGAATGTTCCTTTGCACGGCGGTTGAGTGGTTAGCACGCATACCTCACAGCTAGGAGACCCCAGGATCAATTCCACCCTCGGCCATCTCTGTGTGGAGTTTGCATGTTCTCCCCGTGCATGCGTGGGTTTTCTCCGGGAACTCCGGTTTCCTCCCACATTCCAAAAACATGCTAGGTTAATTAGCCACTCCAAATTGTCCATAGGTATGAATGTGAGTGTGAATGGTTGTTTGTCTATATGTGCCCTGTGATTGGCTGGCCACCAGTCCAGGGTGTACCCCGCCTCTCGCTCGAAAACTGCTGGGATAGGCTCCAGCACCCCCCGCGACCCTCGTGAGGAAAAGCAGTAGAAACTGAATAAATGGTTTCGAGCAGGGATTTTTAAATTGCGGGCCACATTGGATTAAACAATGTGACCAGGGGCCGTCTATATATGGGTGGTCATCAAACACAAGGACGTACCGACTCACGGTGCAACAAAATAAAAACACATCACAAGATAACACGTCACATGAATCAACGTGCTTAAGTGCTTAATTAGTGCACAACACGTAATTAGACTGTCATTTACAACTGGCCGCAAGGCATGCTGAGTAATATGAACTACAAACATTGGCTCTTAAGAATATGTTAACATCCCTCCTTGTTCACTTGCCTGGCGACCTCAACATGTTTTGCAATCAAGCAAAAATGCGACAAACACGCTCACACGGCTACCCAGCATGCCTTGCGGTGGGAATACATGGGTATATACATACCTGGGGGTTTTCCAAGGTTTGGGGGGGATGGGGGGGGTTAGCTTGCACAGATTCTTCAAGCTCAATTCATCTGACTTATGGGGTGCTCTGTTTTACCTATAATATACAGTATATTTCTTTGAAGTTATGTATTACTGCGTCTGTTTGTACTTGTACTTTGTCCGTCTACAGCAAAGTGTCCAAATGTCATATTTCATATTTTATAGCACAACCAAATTTTGCCAATATTTTTTTATAAATAATCTTTGTATTTTTTTCCTGTGAAGATATTTATTTGTATAACATTTAGACTTTATTCTCATAAAAATTGTAACATTTTCCTCAACCTTTATTTTTAGTTTGTTTTTCATAATATTACAACTTTTTTAAATACCTTTTTTCGTAAATATTTAAACTGACTAAAATTAAATTATTTTTCTTACATTATTATTTCTGTAAAATAAGGTATGATTAAATTAACTTAAAATGAAAAAATCCTATTCTAACGAGAAAATTTTATGAGAATATTTTTTAGAAGCATAGAGTTGAAATACTAAAGAAAAATTATTTTCTTTAATTTGTATTAACAACCAAAACAAAATAAATTTTGGAAACTGGATTGGGGAAAAAATTTAAACAAATTCCAAATTTTAAGGGAATAAAGTCATATTACAAGAAGAAAATTTACAAAGATTACTTAGGAAAATATGCGAGAAAAAAAAGAAAAAGAGCAAATAATGAATATATTGTAACGATTGCGCCCTACGAAGTAACGGAGCTACAACGCAAACGACTTATATAATCTCTACTGATTATATAAGTCTCTACTTCTTAGCATATGCCTTACAAAAATCAATGTGTAGTTGCATCATTTTCATTTTTTTGTATTGTATCCTCTTTTTGCACTTCATGTATACTTGATGCTATTGTACTTTTGCTGCTATAAACCTGAAATGTACCCTTGTGGGACACCCCCATGTGAGGTTCATAGATTCCACTCCATCTGTGTCCAATGAATGGGGGGCGTTCAAGAAGTAATACAGGCACTTCTATTGCAATAGAAAGAAATGGGGGAGGGGGGATTTAATATGCTTTGCTTCTTCCATAGTCCATTGGGATATATGGAACTATGAATTGAATGATATGAAGTATTCCACTGTAACTTGTGTAATGGAAATGAAATCATTACCAAAATACCTGATAGCTGGTTGTCAGACTATTTGTGGGGAATACCGACACTTGACAGGGTGGGCGTGGCATATATATTCATTTTCTACCGCTTATCCTCACCAAAGTATATATATCTGTGAAATATATGAAATACACGACTTAGTACATGTACTAGCAAGGAGAATTAGGCCAGCCACACCAAAAGTAAAACTTTTCAAAGTTCTGTCAGTTTGAATTTGCAGAGTTAAAATAAAGTTGGCTATAAAAAAGTAAAAAAAAAATCCAAATATGCAGTTAAATATTAAAAAGGGACCTATTATGCTGATTTTAGCCCCTTCAGCATCGAGTTGTGGACTCCTGTGGAGCAGCTCCACACAATAACCCGTACAGAACGCTTTCAAGATCTTCCAGAATCTGCATCTGCATGGACTTCCTACCTGAAATGTCTCCATTTTATTCCTCCCACAGCCCGCCGCAAGACACGCCCACCCCCAAGCAGTCTTTGCATCAACGTTTAAAGATCAGAAACGTCTGCTTAGTCAGCGATTTCAGCTTAGCGTGACAAAGCATGCGCTCATATTTTGTTCTGATGATCTTTAATTGTTTGGACCAATTTACCCGAGTCAAAACATAGAAATGTGCAATAAAAGCGGAGGAAAAGTTAGCAGCAAAGATCATTTTTGTGATCCAAATCTCTTTTTAAAAAAAAAAAACATGTTATTGGGGATAATGAAATATACAATTCTTAAAAAAAAAAATCACACTTAAAAAAAATAAACTGCATAAATCCACTTTACTTTTTTTAACCTGTGTCATTTGGTTGAATAAATTCATCTGCACCAGATTGTAATTGTGGGGAGAGGCGGGGCTAATCATGTCCGACTATGTACTAGGCCATGTAATGTGCAAAAGTCTCAGGCTTCAACCACTGCACTCGAGGTCATTTAAACACTAACAAAAAATGGCAATATTAAAAAGGCACTTTTTGATGTGACCGTGGACACCTTTACTCAGATTCTCACCAAAGCCCACAGTATTTTCTAGTGACAAACGACCCAGTATAAGGAACGTCTTAGTTGAGAGCAGACATCCAAGGCGGAATGGTTCGTGGTGGTTGCCAGTGTGAAACACTTATACCCAGATTCTCACCAAAACATGGGCCGCAAACGCTGCTGAGGAGGGGATTTGGTATACAAAAAATATCAATTTTTAAAAAAATAATTAGAAAAGGCACTTTACAGGATTTAAAACTAGAGCGACTTCAGCCGGAGTCTTTTTACATCGAAAATCATTTTAAAAAACTGGAACATTACGAGAACCACAGCTCCACTTATCTCATAAAAGTCAGCACTCAGGTGGACATGCATCTGCGCTACCTTTGGCGGCATGGAAAAGCTGCCCGGTGAAGAACCCGACACGTGTTGAAGAGTCTTGGCCATCGTCCCACAACAATCCTTGACTCTTCGGACAGAGGGAGGCAAGGACGTGTGCGAGGCGTCTACCCAGTCAGGTGACTAACCAGTCCGGGATGCAGGGATGGCTTCAGGACGTCAGCCCGATGCAGCGAGGGCATGTAAAGCGTGGATGGCGGCGGGGGTGGGGCACCGGGGTAGTTGGCAGCAGCCGGGTAGCCCTGGTTGGGGATGGGGGAGGCGGTCATGTTGAGGGGAGACGGGCTCTGCTCGTAGAACTGGCCGTCGCACTCCTCGTCCAGCGGCAGAGCCAGGCGCTTCCCCTTCTGTCGGCGGTTGCAGAACCACACTCGGACCACCTGCCGGGATCGGAACGGCTTGGTCAACATGCTTGGAAAAGGATGGAACGCTTGACTGCTTGCTTCAATAGTATAAGGAAAAATAACAAGTCTATAACCCGCTTCCTGGTACAAGAACAGACCAACCTTAGTTTATCAAAAATTCCCAAATTTTGCCGATATTTTCACACCATTTTTTCATGATTCGGTTGTTGACAATTGTGGCAGTTTTGGTATGTCCCGGTTTTTGTGTGGAGCCAAAATTTGTACAAGTCAGTGCTTTTTCTCAAATTTCACACAAACATTTGGTCTAGTTTATGTAGGCCTCGGGTTTCATATGATTTTGATCATTTCAAATTGGTGTTTTGTTTAAAAAAAAAAAAAAAAAACTTTCCTCTGTTTTCAAAATAATTCTGTCAAATTCTTTCATAAAAATTACCTTAATTTTTGTAATCCCTAGTTTTCTTATTCGGTTTCATTAAAAATTCACTCAAATATTGCCTCAGTTTTCATGCACCCCCGTGTTTTTAGGGTTTGGATGTCAAAAATTTTATTGTTATTCCTCAGTTTTTGTGTCAAAATTGTACACAATTTATCACTTTTTGCTACTAGGTTTCATAGCATTTGCTTGTCAAAAATGGCCATTTTCGCAGCTGCAGTTTTTGTCAATTTTTCCCCACAAAGATTTACCTCCATTTTGCTATGCCCTATTTTTCATTGAAAATTCTCATACAAAATATTGTTTTTTTTTTTTAAAACCCAGTTTTCGTATGACTCTGCTGTGATTTGGGTTATTTCAAATTTGTGTTTTGTTCAAAAAGCTTGCGCCTGTTTTCAAAATGGTTATGTTTGTCAAATTCTCATAAAAATTACCTTGATTTTTGTAGTCCTAGTTTTCTTATTCTTAAATTCACTAAAACTTTGCCTCAGTTTTTATGCACCCCCGTGTTTTTAGAGTTTGGATGTCAAAAATGTTCCCTCAGTTTTGTTTCTCTGTTTTTGCATGATTCGATTTCAGTCAAAATTTTCCACAAAAATTTGGCCTGGTTTTGGAATTATTTGATCATCACTTTTTTGCTACTAGGTTTCATAGCATTTGCCCATAAATGTGCCCTGATTTTCGTATGCCTCAATTTTTTGAAACTTGTGCCCTGATTTTCGTATGCCTCAATTTTTGGAAAATTCTGTTCATCGAAATTTCACAAGAAATCACCTTTTTTTGCAAAAAGTTTGTTCGGTCGCTGTTATGATTTGTTTTTGTTTTTTTAAGTTTGCAAAAAATTTCTGCCTGGTTTTGGTATGATAGGCTTCAGTGTATTCTGGCGACCAAGCAGTGAGTGAAAGGCTGAACCACGTCAACTTACATCTCTCTCCAGGCCCAAATCGTCTGAGATGTGTGTGATTTCCTGCGTGTTGGGCTTGGGACACTTGATAAAGTACGACTCCAAGGCGGAGCGAACGGCTCCTTCCAAGCTGGTCCTCCTCTTCCTCTTCCTGGTGTCCACAAACACTCGCTCAATCTTGTGCATCTAAATAAAAAAAGGGGGAGTTCAGTGCTGACCAGACAAGGTCAAGGTTCAGATGAAAGAGGTGGGGTGAGGGGGGGGGGGTGTCCATGGAGGTTCTCAGCAGGGTTCTTGCTAAGTGCTGACCACCATTAGCTGATGCTCATCTGTTGTCTTGTAAAGTAGCAGAGAGAGTAGATGTCGCAGGAGACTTACGTCCTGGGGATTTTCCAAGGTCTCGGCGTCATTCAGCCACCTCTGCAGGAGGGGCTTCAGCTTGCACATGTTCTTGAAGCTCAACTGGAGAGCCTCAAAGCGGCAAATGGTCGTCTGGCTGAACATCTTGCCTGGAAACACCAAAAAAACAAACATGATACCACTTAAACAGGAATTAGGTTGCTTTTAGCATGTTCAACTCCAAAAGGTGGAACCGCATCCTTACTTTTGCAGCACTTGGCTCACCTGTGCATTACAGAAACATTACATATTTACTGTATGGAAGCACCTGCTGCTAATGCAAGGAGCCAACATGTTGCTAATACTGCTTAGAAGCTCCTACTTATGTAGGTTCCTTAAATAAAAGTAGCTTTGAACCTTGTACAATGTTAGTATATTAGTATGAAAAACACAGCTTTGGTGCAAGTAGATACACTACACCGACTTAGCACTTAAATGCTAATAAGTGAAAGTAGCTTTGAACCTCCTCATACTACAAGATCTGAATGGTTTTATATAAAAATATATACAGAATATGAACAAGGCTTTTTTTCTATTAAACATATGGATAATAAATACGCACATAAAAGTAAGTATAGTATGAATTTACCGTAAAGGTTTCCCAATGCCAGGCCAACATCAGCCTGAGTGAAGCCCAAAGTGATGCGTTTGTGTTTCAGTTCTTTAGCAAACTGCTCCAGCTCTTCAGTGGAAAGATTTTCCTGGAAAAATAGTTAAAATGACTTCAAAATAACTTACATTGTTCATAATACCCCCCCCCCCCCCCCTTCCCATTCAAAAATAACGTATTACGTTTAATGTATTACCTCCTCCGAGTCGCTACAACCGCCGCTGGATGAGCCGCTGCTCCGGGTAGACGAGGCCGGATTCTGGCCCGGCGGCCCGGCGACTCCTTGGGGCGGGTTGACGCCGAAAAAGGCGTTCGCCGGGACGCCGTTGCTGGGGGGAGACGGGGACATGGACGGCGACGACGCGGAAGACGTTGAAGGGTTCTGGTGGCTGCTGCCGCCGCTGCCGGGCGGCGTGAGGTGGGTGATGCCCGGCCAGAAGGAGGGGTTCCAGGGGGTCGAGTAGAAGACCCCGTGGGGCATGGCGGCGGAGGTCGGCGGGTACTGCTGAAGCTTCACCTCGCTGGAGTAGTCATCCCCGGTGTCTTTCTCTGTCTTGATTTCGGGGAGTTTAATCTGCTCCCGGGTCTCGGCTATGGGGGGGCTCAGGTTGGTGGGCTGGGTGGCTGCCGTTACGCCGGGTACCTGTCCGGTGTATTCGGGCGCAGCGAACGGATACCAGTGTTTGGGTTGACCGAACTCCACCGCTTGGATCTCGGAGCCCCTGTAGTCGCCACCACCCCCACCACCGCCGCTGACCGACTGGAAGGGGAAGAAGCTCTGCGTGGTAGCCGGCGGGAGCGCACCGTAGGCGGACTTACTGTAGAGGAGGCCCGCGTCTGTCAGGGGGAGCTGGAAGGACGACGCTCCCAGAGCGTCTGGACCCAGAAGTTGGGCACAGGCCCTGCTGAAGTCATACGGGCGGGTTTGACACTCAGAGCCTGGACTCTGGGATCTATCAGACATCTTGGAAATATATACACTTCTAATTAAATAGTGCAGATGAAACAAACGTCCAGGAAAATTCCACTTGAAGGGTCCAACATAACCACCAGAAAGGCTGCGGCCTAGTCGTCCATGAAGGCCGGCTCTTCTGCGTCCAGCTGCGGCCTGGAAATGTTGCCTTTGCCGCACGGAGCTCTCCTCCACAGCTTTTCCTAATGTGGCTGATCTTCTTCCTCCTCTCCCATTGGCTGCTGCACACCATTAGAAACAGCTGAAGGTGAATTTGTGAATGACCTTGGTGCCCCTTCCCCTCCCCCCCACTCACCTAACCACCACCCTAAATAACCTGTGGGTGTGGCTTCTTTTGCAAAATCTCAATTTTTAATCCAACATTTGCTGGGGTTCACATGGAGAAGATACATCTACAATGCTAAACAGGCCCCAAGTATACGTCACACATGGATTCTAATGCTTGTTGGGATGATTCTCCTGTAAGAGGGCGGCTTTCATGTTCAAATACAACTCATTAGGCCTTTTTAGTCACACTTCATAAAACAAATACTTTTTTTTTTACCATTTATATTTGAAGTCCCGTTGTTTTAGTTTGCAGAAGTGGCATTGAGGTAACGGTGCATTTATTCACATTATTAAATTTGAGTTGTTTTTGTGTATTTCAACTTTATCCGTACCTGAACATTAACCAAGTATGTTTTCTTTATCCAAAGCATAGCCTGGTTGGGGTTTATTTGTGGCTCATGGATGTTTTTTATTGCCCCATGGCGCATTGTGTAAATAAAATTAGACAAAAAAAAGGGGATATATGGACAAAGGGCATGTCTTTTTTACAAAATAAAAACAAATGTAAACATATCTAAGGGCCCCCTCTCGCATCATTAGATCTGAACGTTTAGACACCCCGGCATTAAAGTATTGTACTTTGCTGCTTTAAGTATAAAAGATCAAAGCAATGTGCATTAGGGCACACCAAAAGGAAAAAAAATGTTTCTTTCTGTTTACAAGAAAAACACATTTGCAATTTTAAAATAAAGTTCTATCTTTACATGCCGAAAACACACAAATACAAGAAAAACTCCAAATGTTATGATTGTGGGGGGTGGGGGGGGGTATGCATAATATACATAATATACAAGATGCAAAAACATGTCCGTATCCAAAATACGTCAACTGAAATGACAAATACAGTTTAATTTTGACGTGTGACCATATTTATAAACATGTTTTTTTTAGCTTTAGGCTCGAGATAAAGTGACATGCTGCTTCCTGGTTCATGTATTTAATTGAAGATAAAGTACTTTAACATAAAAATAACATCAAGATACATTTTTCTGCTGTTCTCAACTTACTTTGTGTATTATTGTATTTAGTTGTTTTTAGAGCCACGGTCACGTGACTCACCCCCTCGCTCATTTAAAGGAGCTGGCGTCCGTTTAAGCTATCACAAGCGGAGCCGTCAAAACATTCAAGATATAATTTACTGATGTTCTCTTCGACTCGTGTAGTGTTTTACGTTACTGACGTATTCATTTTTGTTATGTTGTTTTATTATTTATGGATTTATTTTTCCAGCGATCATGCGAAGTTCACGTGACTTGTTACTTCCTGGTTCTTTGGCTTTAGCGCTAACGTAAACAGAGGCATTTTGACGTAAACACCAACAACATTGAAGCTGCGTTTTCCCCAACCTTTCTGCTGTTATTAAACAAGCGAGACGCCTTTTCTGTTCCTCAAACAAGTTACAATGTGGCGTCTTCCTCCACTCGAGCAGGGAGCACCCAGGTGAACTTCTTCTCCCCTTGATGGACGCACAGATGCGCTCCCCCCAGTGCGCGTCGTTGGCCGCAGATTGCAGCAGGAAGACGCGCTGCGGGGAGGGACGCAGAAGTGCGGGGGGGTCGCCATTGTACCGACCTGGCCCCGGGGGCACCCTGTGGAGCTCAGATCCCGAGTTGCGATGGTCGACCATTAGCTCCTTTTCACATTGAAACAATACGTCTCAGCCCTTTGATTCCGCCCTATAGACCCCCCCCCCCCCCACCCCCCACCCCCACATGAAACACACACCAGGCTGAGGTTTCATTCTGCAGAGCTGAAGAGATGCTCAGCCTCTAGCTCCTACAAAACACCTCGCCTGCAGGTGGAAGTTGTAAAAAATGCTCCATCTTGAAATAACATTCATTATGCAATCATTTGAAACGACTGTCCACAGTGCGGTGGGGGCGCAGGGGGGTGGGCATCAAACCCTGAGCTCAGCAGTATTGTCAATGGTCCATGGACTTGGGAGATGTCATTGTCATGCAAGAAAGACAAGAGACACAGAAGACTAAAGGCCGAGCTTCAAGAGACCACCGAGGACTCTCGGGGAGCTCCAAAGGTGGGAGGAGGAGGAGGAGGACGAGTCTCAGATCTTCCCAAAAGTCCACAAGTTGGAGATGAAGTGTGGGCAAGTCATACTTTTATATCAACAAATCCACATCCAACAGAAAAAAACCCAAAAATCACATCTTAGCCAAAGAAAAGGCAGAAATTGCGAGAGTATGAGCAAAAAGACGTTCTTGCAAGAAAAAGTCAAATGAATAACATCGTAACTTCATGTCATTATTTGTGCGAGAAAAAACATGTTGCCTTTTTGCGAGTGAGAAAAAATAACAAAAACAGATTGTTAGTAAAAAAAAAGATGTTTTAGCTAAAGAAAAGGCAAACATTGCTTGTTTATGAGGAAAAACAATGTGAAGGAAAAAAAGAATGTTCTTACATGAAAAAAATGTAATCGTGTTAAATGTTATTAGAAGACAAAGTCCGTTTCTGTGAGAAGAAAACTAATTTTTACGTAACAACTCCAAGGAATAACATCGTAACGAGGATAATGTTTGTACGAGCAACAACACAAACTCACAAGGAAAAGCGCTCTGTGATTTGAAAAAGTATTTTTTTGTGAAAATTAGTCACCGAAATAACGTCACTTTTTAAGAAAAAAAAGTCAAATGAATAACATCGTAAGTTCATGTCGTATTCCGAAGAAAAAATTTGTACGAGAAAAAACATGTTGCCTTTTTGTGAATGAGAAAAAAAACAAACAGATTGTTAATTAAAAAAAGATGTCTTAGCTAAAGAATAGGCAAACATTGCTAGCTTAGGAGGAAAAACAATGTGAAGGAGTCATAAAAAGAATGTTCTTACATGAAAAAAATGTAATAGTATGAAATGTTATTAGAAGACAAAGTCCGTTTCTGTGAGAAGAAAAAAAAATTTTACGTGACAACTCCAAGAAATAACATCGTAACGAGGATAACGTTTGTACGAGCAACAACAAAAACTCACAAGGAAAAACTCAATGTGATTTGAAGAAAAAGTCATTTTTCGTGAAAAATTAGTCCCCGAACTAACGTCACTTTTTAAAGAGAAAAGTGAAATTAATAACATCATAACTTTTGGCATATTCCTAGGACATTTGTACGAGGGGAAGAAGACATGTTGCATTTTGGAATAAAAAGTTAGATGTTAGTAGAATGTCGCATTTTACGCAAAAATTGATACTTTTTTTTAATGAGAATAAATAATGTTACATGAAAAACGGGAGAATTTTACAAGTTTCCATGAAAATGCTTGTAACGTTGAAAGAACAGCAATCGATTTTTAGCATCACAAAATATTCTGAGTTTCCCGATATGTTAGTTAGAATGTCACGTTTTGACAAGAACATATTAAAATAATTTATTTTATAACAAAAATAAGGTTGAATTTTGTAAGTTTACGACAAAATGCTCATAACATTGCAAATATTTTTGCCAATTCAAGAAAAAACACGCAATATTCTGAGGTTTAGGTTGTATTTTTATGAGAATTAGAAATGTTGCGAAAGTATTGTGATTTTTTTTTTAAAAGTCGATTAGTAGATTTTTACCATTTAGTTCAGTTGACGACTATTTTGTACGTTTACCAGAAAATGCTCGGAACATTGTAAAGATTTTTACAGTTTCAAGAAAAACACGAAAAAGTTATGTAAAAAAAAAAGTGATGATATGATATAACCAGTTTAAGATTTATTTTTCCGAGAATCAAAATGTTAATGAGAAACAAATGAATAAAGTTGTCATGTTGACAAGAATTCTAGGAGAAAAGGCTAGCAACCTAGCGGGGTCAGATTTTTAGCATTTCAAGGAAAACATGAAATATTCTGTGGATAAAGCCACAAAATAAATTATTTAGTATTTTAATTTTAAATTATATTTAATTTTAAAATTTATTTATTTAAGAAAAAAACACATTGTTATGAGGATAATAGAATTTTAGGAGAAAAATCTCGTGAAATGAGAAGTCACATTCTTACAAGAAAATATTTACAATTTTGCAAAAAAACATTTTTTACAAAGAAAAAACGTTTTTATTGTATTTTTAGGTTAGTATTTTTCTTTTCACTGTGGGCCTAAAATAATCGGTAATATTGTAATAATAATAATAAAGACACTGTGGAATGTGGAAGAAGTCGATTTTGGCGTAACGGGTGCGTCTAATGACACGTTATGGTGCGTCTCATGACGCGGGACGGTATCGGGTAGAGAAGTAACGTGCGAGTCGGCTCTCAGAGTAAAACGCATGTTTGCAAGCCTGCTCAAGGTTGGAGGCTAAGTTGAACGTAAACGGCGCCCCTCCTGTCGAGCAGCAACAAACAAGTCTGATGGCTTTTTGATTTTCCTGCTAACGGCCGGGCCTTTGACGCCCTCCTTCACAGGAGCCTCCGCCCGGCCACGGCCAATGGCTGCCTTCCTTCCACCGTCCACGCGCACAATGGCCTTTAATGGCCCTCGGCAGGCGGCTGAATGGGGACGGGAGACTGGGACGCCCCCTCCACCCCCGCCCCATACAAAACCCATGCCGGACGAGCAACACGCAAACCAACCCCACCCCCCGCCCTGCGCAAATGCAGCGGCCTTGTGTATTGCTGTGTGGGGATCACCAAAAAGTCTGGAGGGCAAAACCTGAAAGACCAAGTAGGTGACACAGGCCCATCGTAGGGGGCACAGGCCCATCGTAGGTGGCACCACGAGCCCATCGTAGGGGGCACAGGCCCATCGTAAGGGAAACCACAGGCCCAGCATAGGGGGCACAGCCCAATCGTATGGGGCACCACAGTCCCATCGTAGGGGACACAGGCCCAGCGTAGGGGGCACAGGCCCATCGTAGGGGGCACAGGCCCATCATAGGGGGCACAGGGCCATCGTAGGGGGTCAGGCCCGTCGTAGGGGGAACAGGCCCATCGTAGGGGGCACAGGCCCATCGTAGGGGGCACAGGCCCATCGTAGGGGGCACAGGCCCATCATAACAGAAAAGTACACGTTATCTTGTTAGCACAGTTTGCACCTGTTCCACCAATACACGCCGCCTGAGCACAGCAGTCACGGCATCTGTAAAGCTGACCGTTTGACCTTTTGGTCAAATGTATCATATAGTATGTATGCAGTATTTGTACATACAGTATATACAATTTGTACATATTCCATGTAAAACATAAACTTTATCACCTTTATACATTATTTATTCATGTCCAAAAAATATTTGGTTTTTTTTTTCCAAAATGTAAATAAAAACATATACGTATACATTCATTTTTTAAAATGTGTATATGTAGAGATTTGTAATTTATGTACTACATACTCAATGTGTGTGTCGGAAAAACAAATAAAAGATTTAAACTAAATTATTTGGGCGAAAATGTTTTTTTTTATTTATATTTTTATACATAAACTGTACCAAAAAATCTTGGAAACATAAATAAAATGTAAGAAAAAAAAATCTATTGACATATTTTAAAAATAGGTTTGAAAACCAAGTTTGAATGAAAGTATTGTGTAAAATGTCTGTACTAATGTAGTGAATATTAGGGAATCATTTGTTTGTGCAAAACAATAACAAATAAAGAAAATGAAGAAAGTGAAAATGCATAATATACTGCAGTTATGAAAAAATATTTATGGAAAGCTGTCTTTTTTAGAAGAATTTTTTTTTAAGAAATTGAGTTTAGATTTTTTTGTAAAAAAATTGACAAAAAATGATTCATGTGATAAAAATAGCCCATATATTCAAAAAAGACTTATTATATGAAAATGCATAATATACCGCAGTTATACAAAATATTTATGGAAAACTGTTTTTTTTACTTCAAGAAATTTAGTTTAGATTTTTTTGTAAAAAAAAAAAAATTGGACAAAAATGATTGTGATTAAAAAAATTATCATATATTCAAAAAAGACTTATTATACAAACATGCATAATATACCACAGTTATGAAAAAATATTCATGGAAAACTGTATTTTTTTAAAGAAATTGAGTTTAGATTTTTTTTTGAAAAAACGATTTGACAAAAAATGCTTCATGTGATAAAAAAATGTCCTTATATTAAAAAAAGACTTTATATGAAAATGCATAATATACCACAGTTATGAAAAAAATATTTTTTTAAGAAATTGAGTTTAGATTTTTTATTAAAAAAAATTGTAAAAATAAATTGGACAAAATTATTAATGTGATAAAAAATACCCGTGTATTAAAAAAAGACTTATTATATGAAAATGCATAATATACCACAGTTATGAAAAAAATATTCATGGAAAACTGTCTTCTTTTTTTTAAGAAATTGAGTTTAGATTTTTTGTAAAAAAAAAAGTAAAAATAAATTGGACAAAAAAGTTATTCATGTGATAAAAAAATACCTGTGTATTAAAAAAATACTTATTATATGAAAATGCATAATATACCAGTTATGAAAAAATATTTATGGAACTGTCTTTTTTTTTAAAGAACTTGAGTAATGTTTTTGTTTAAAAAATGATTTATGTGATAAAAAAAATCTCCATATATTCAAAAAGACTTTTTATATTATTGATATATTTCATACTGCATTATTAGATCTATTTTTCCAAAGTAGATATTGATAACTGCATTACTGCTAACAGACAGATAGTACTCTGTGTACAACATAAGAGAATATTTTTTTCATCATTTTCTTCTGCATGAAATGTCAAATAAAAAAACCCAGGAGATCTTTGAGTAGTAATATTGACGTGGTAAAAAGTTTTATTAGTGATCCTTGGTCTGCATGTACAAATATCTATAAAAGGTGAACACTTTCACTCTTTTATGTACATTTTGCAGCAGGAGCGTCACTCGGGGCCGACAAGAGGACAAACAGAGCGGCACAACACAAGATCGAGTCAAATTCACCAGCGACACATGGATCCGTTATATTGTCTTCCCGCCCCAAAAATATCGTCGCTTGGACTGTACACCCCCCCAACTCCCACCCCCGGCAAACAGGCTGCATACATACATACATACATACATACGTACATACATACGTACGGGAGGCAGGAGAACGAGCATCGCCATGTTCCAAACACAGTTACGGTCAAATCCATGCAACAGACATCATCAGGTACTTGATAGATTGATATGGGTTTATAGATTCATATATTGACTTGAAATTGACTCAAAGTGCAGCTTATATCGACTTGGGCGACACTGACGGTGATGCTAAAAACCTCGCTCTGAGGGGAGGTGGGATGGTAAATACGTCCCGGCTATCTTGCACGGAATGTGGTTCCGCCACAAGCTACGCATGACAAAACAAGGGAGGGCACCTGTTTTTCTGCTTATGTAGATGTACCCTATGTATGTATGTATGTGTGTGTATGTGTGTGTGTGTGTGTGTGTGTGTCACATTCTTTGGAAACAGCTGCAAATAAGAACCAGGTGGAGGAGAGAGGAAGTGCAACTTATAAAGAGCTTAAAATTTAATTAAAAGAAAGAAAAAGGTCACAAAGAAGAAGCCAACATTACACAAGGGCCAATAAAAGCAGCATCCATCCATCACACGGAGGGAAAGGGACCATTAGTCAAGGGCCAAAGAGAGAAACCATAATATATAGCAGATACTTTTTTTAATCATCTGGGATCCTCCATTGGTCTGCATGCAGTGTGTACATGTGTGTGTGTGTGTGTGTGTGTAGCATTCACTTTGGGTGGCCCTGATAATGTAAGCTGGAGTCATCAAAGAGCGGGTTCTTCACCTCCATCTCGCCAGTCTGTGAAGGAGAACAAAGAACTTGGAGACTCAATCAATCTTTGGAGACATTGATTCCAACCATCTTCTAATACGTAACATGATGACCCCCCCACACCAACCTCCCCAGACGGCCAAGAGAAATAATCCGATGATTGATAAAACCCCTCCTTCCTTGCGCCTGTGTCCCTGTGTCCCTGTGTCCCTGTGTATACATTTTTCCCAATCCTGGCTCCCTGTGACATCACAACGAGAAGTTCTTCCTTATATGGCCGTGCCCGGGTACAACCACAGCGGAGTGCCTGGAGGCGGGCTGTGGGTGGAATAAATGAAAACAGAGCCTTTTGGCAGCTGAGTAAAAATAGCTGAATAGGTGCGGATTCTGGAAGATCTAGAAAGCTCTCTGTGTGCGGGTTATTGTGTGGAGCTGCTCTATAGTCCACAGCGCAATACAAATGGTCCAAAATGAGCATAATAGGTCAGAAGAGTAACAGTTTATCAAATATGATATTTATTATACTCTAATCCAGCAGTTCTATTATTATTATTATTATTATTATTATTATTATTATTATTATTATTATTATTATTATTATTATTATTATTATTATTATTATTATTATTATAACATTTGTTCTTTATAACATTACTATAACCTCTGTCCTAATATTAGAACTTTATTATTAGAACTTTGTCCTATTTTTACAAATTTATTACAAACTTTGTGCTATTTTAACATTATTATTACATTATTATCAATTATTATGTTTCCTATTATTATTATTATTACATGATTATGATCTTTGCCCTATGATTATAACTTGAGATTATTATTATCTTGGTTCTATTATTGTAACATTTTTAGAACTTTTGTATTATTATATTATTGTATATTATAACTTTGTCCTGTTATTATAACATAATCACTTGTCTTTTTCTAAAAACATATATATTTTTTGTTTTTTATTTTTTAAGAAATTGAGTTGAGATTTTTTGTAAAAAAAAAAAACTTGGACAAAAAAATGATTCATGTGAGAAAAAATGAATGAAGGGAAAAGCAGCAGCCGTTGACGACCAACTTGACCCTTTGACCTTTCCTAGAATGGCGTGTACACGTGTGTGCGTGCTCACCGGTGCAAGTCCAGGACATTCGTACACTGTGAAGTCTCCCGCCTCTTCTTCATCTGAGGTGACTTCGGCGTCAATGACTTTTTGTTGGGGTTTGTTACTAGAAGAAGAGGAAGAGGAGGAAGAGGAGGAAGATGTGTTGTCTAAGTGGTACTCCTACTAGTATTTGAAGATGAAAGTACTAAGAGGACACGTACTTCATGGAGAGCATCTGCTGTTTCTGATGTTGATAGTGGTACATCTGAGCACTTTGAGCCAGCGTCTTATCTCCCATCTGGAGACGGGGGTGGGGGGGTGGGGGGGTACAGAAACTCTTCAACAGGACGTTTACTTAGAAGCTGTTTTTTACATTTAAAAAAACACGTACCGATTTACCAGCATCTGCGGCGGCGGTGACACCCGCTCCTCTGAAGGCGGGATAGTCCACCTTCTGAGTCAGACGTGATTCTTTCTGCAACCTGCGGGGGGCATCCCGAGTTAGTTCAAGTTCTCGGTAAGGACTCCACAGCAGGGGGGGTCCACAACAGCCCCGGAAAATTGCATTTATAAAATATAAAATTGCATTTATTCATTACTAACTAGAAAAGCACTCGAGCGCATCGACCTCCACCAAGCACCATAGCCCCGCCCCTTATTATAATTTACACCATGAATATTAGTCCTACATTTATTTTATTTTGAATTACAACGAATGCTAACATGCTAGCATAATAGCTCCAAGTGTTTTATAAGTGCCTGTACCTCTGAAAGTGATCAAAAGTTAAAGTATAACTTTGTGTGCATGCTAACATGCTAACATTAACATGCAAACACCCAGCATGATAGCGCTGTCTGCTTAAGTTCAAATTCATGAAAATCGCAAAAAAATGCTAATATGTTCATGTCATTTTAGTATAATTACGTTAGCATGCTAACACCTAGCATGAGAGCGCTATTCATGAAAATACCCCAAAATGCTAATATCCTCACACTAGCAGGCTAGCAATACCAACATGCAATGAAATTGGCTAAAATGCTAACATTAATGTGCTAACACCTAGCAGAATAGCACCAAGTGTTTTTATACGTGCCTTCCTCTGAAAAATGATACAAATGTTAGAATGTGTCACAAAAAATGCTACATTTAGCACTTGTTCGGGACACACTACCATGCTAGGTGTTACCAACCACGCTCATGTTAGCATGTTAACATCAGCATGCTAACACCTGTGTCTACCTAAGAAAATGGCTAGCAACGCTAACATTATAACATGAGCATGCTAACACCTAGCATGATAGTGCTAGGTGTTACCACGCTCATGTTAGCATGTTAACATCAGCATGCTAACACCTAGCATGATAGTGCTAGGTGTTACCACGCTCATGTTAGCATGTTAACATCAGCATGCTAACACCTGCTGTGTCTACCTATGAAAATGGCTAGCAACGCTAACATTCTAACATGAGCATGGTAACACCTCGCATGATAGTGCGAGGTGTTACCACGCTCATGTTAGCATGTTAACATCAGCCTGCTAACACCTGTGTCTACCTATAAAAATGGCTAGCAACGCTAACATTCTAACATGAGCATGGCAACACCTAGCATGATAGTGCTAGGTGTTAGCATGTTAATATCAGCTTGTTAACATCAGCATGCTAACACCTGTGTCTACCTATGAAAAGTCTACCAATGCTAAGATGACCGTGGTAACACCTAGCATGATAGGGCTAGGTGTTACCACGCTCATGTTAGCATGTTAACATCAGCATGCTAACACCTGTGTCTACCCATGAAAAGTCTACCAATGCTAAGATGAGCGTGGTAACACCTAGCATGATAGGGCTAGGTGTTACCACGCTCATGTTAGCATGTTAACATCAGCATGCTAACACCCATGTCTACCTATGAAAATGGCTACCAATGCTAACAGTCTAACATGAGCATGGTAACACCTAGCATGACAGTGCTCGGTGTTACCATGCTCATGTTAGCATTAATGTCATCAGTTTTTCAAAATCCCATTTCCAACAATTCCTGAATATTTCATCCAAATCCATTCCGAATCCATATATAACACAAAGATATGGATTTTTTATTCAGCTAGCTTAGCATACATCCACCTGAACTGTTTTCATCTTCCATCCACAAAATGTGTATGCGGCCCCCATTGGAAAAAGTTTGGACATGCGTGCTTTTCCAGAAAGTGGTTGGACTTACTTGATGTAGCAAACGGTCGCCAGGAGCAACGCCACGGTGCCGACTGCCACAAACAGCGAGATGATGACTGAAAAATCCAACATAAAAAAATATGACTGACGCTCATCTATTTACGATCACTCGCATGGTAAGTACGCCGTGCCAAGTTAAGCCAGATCTTGCAGTGAGCAGCATATCATGCACTGTCTTCCGTTGTGTATCAACTGATCATATTATGGCACATTTTGGTTCCAACTTGATCCAGCCTGCCTCAAAATATCAAGCATGGTGAGCGACATGAATCGCATCATGCTAACATAGCGCTTCGGATTGAGTTTAGCGAAGCATTGCAGCCAGCAGCATATCATACACTGTCTTTTAATGGGCATAAACAGGATATTTCTGACACTTTATGGGCTCGCTACTGTTAAAAAATATAACAAAGGACACTACCAAAACAAAGATCACATGACACTTTGTTCTCCGGGAGTTTAGCGATGCATTGCAGTGAGCAGCATAACATGCACTGTCTTCCGTTGTGTGTCAACTGATCATATTATGGCACATTTTGGGTCCAAATTCATCCAGATTTGTCTTTACCTGCCTCAAAATATCAAGCATGGTGAGCTACGTGAATCACATCATGCTAACGTAGCGCTTCAGTTTGTCTGCGGATTGAGTTTAGCGATGCATTGCAGTGAGCAGCATATCATGCACTGTCTTTTAACGGGCATAAACCGGACATTTTTGTACACATTTTGGGCTCGCTACCATTAAAAAATATAACAAAGGACACTACCAAAACAAAGATCACATGACACTTAGTTCTCCGGGAGTTTAGCGATGCATTGCAGCCCGCAGCATACCATGCACTGTCTTCTGTTGTGTATCAACTGATCATATTGTGGCACATTTTGGGTCCAAATTCATCCAGATTTGTCTGTACCTGCCTCAAAACAAACATCCATGACCTCCATAAATGAAATGATGCTAGCATAGTGCCTCAATTTTTTCTGCAAATTTGCATCTGTAAATGTTGGTGCCTGGTGTCTTCCTTCTTCCCGTCTTTATTCATGTAGCAACAGCACATTTTTCACCCAACATTTTTTGAATAACGACAGCCTGACACTGAAAAGCGTAGGAATATTTCTTCCACAAGGACTCACTGATGACAATCCTGTCGTCCCCGTGAGTCGCATCGATACGCGGCCCCGCTCGTCCCTCCACTCCGGTGCCCCCGGGCCGGGGGGTGGAGGAGTTGGAGGGACCCGCTCGGCCGGAGCCTGCGGTCGTGCCGTTCCGGCTCACGGGCGGGGAGCCATCTTGGCTGGACTGCCGCTCCTGCTCGGAGGCGTCTAGTTTCCTTCCGCCACTCGGGGAGACGACTGGAGAAAAGACAAGACGAGGATGGAAAGAATGTGAGGAGATGAAGGGAGAACCTGTTGGTTAAAGCTCTTCTTACCAGGAGGTTTCATCTGCGTTTTCGGTGCTTCGATGGCCGACACTTCTTGTTTTTCGATGTAAGAGTGAATAAAGTCGATCTCTTCATCCAGGTCTGGGTAGAAGGACGTTTTTGCTACGGGACAAGAGCGTACCATTTCATGTTTTAGGTGAAGTAGTTGTGTTCCACCAAGAGTTGTGGTGACTAAACCGTGTTAGCAAACATGAGGCGACAAGGCAAAGCTGCGGGTCCTGTTTGTTGGCTGAAAGGAAACAAAACGAAAGTGATGTTTAACAGCCCTTCGGGGCACATTCCTGTGGTACGGCCCGGCTCTCCGGGGCAACTGAGCTCGGAAGTGTGTGTGTGTGTGTGTGGCCGGGGGTAGGAAGCACGGCAGGGGGCGGGAGCAATCAGCTGAAACTGAGCTCGTAAGTGTGCTACGTTGACAATGGAAGCCAAAGCGGAGCTGATGGCGGCGTTCCTGTTATAAAGCCAACCCCGGCAATAGATCATATTTAGCCACGACGCCGCCACCAAAGGCCACGCGTCATCAGCACGTTCCTGACTGCCGTGTCGCTTTCTCCCGCCGAGGAGGGGGGGCGCCATCTGCCGCTGCTAAAGCGCGCTAATGCCGTAACGTGACGACACGCCGGCACTTTCACCGCTTGCTTTGTCTCAAGCCGGACCCCCCCCCAGCAGCGCTCGGCGGCAGGTGTCTCGGAGGCGGGATATGCCATCTGTACCTAGCAGGTGGTTGGCTTCCAGCAGTGCATGGGAGGCGGGTTCTTCACAGAGTTTCCGCCAATCAGCATAGTTGAATGCTGCTGCGTCGGGAACCTGAATAACTGTAATGCTATGCTAATACTAGAATTATACTGGGAGGAATACCAGTGGAACATCGACCAATCGTGGCACAGCAGTGAGCCCTACGCTCGTTAGAATATGGTACCGTACCGCAGCAGTGACTGAAGAGTGGGCCTTATTTTGGTACCCGTTAGGACATTCGTTTTGGTTCTGTTTACGCTTTTTGACTGCAAAATTACAAAAAAAAAGGCCAAATAATCCACAGTAACAAAAACAATCACTATTTTTGTATTCTTACAACTTTTGACAGTGGATTTTAGTACCCTTTCCAATTTTGACAATGGTATTTCCCAAGAAAACCTTGTTGAGTACTGGAAAGAACCTTTATTTTGGTAGCTTTCATGACTTACTGATGATGGAAACGCAAAATAAAATTACATAAACAACAAAAAAAACTATATTTTTGGTTCTGTTTCCAATTATCACCCCGTACTTCGGTTCTAGGTGCATTATTCATTCATTCATTCATTTTCTACCGCTTTTTCCTGTCTTCGGGCGAGAGGCGGGGTACACCCTGGACTGGTGGCCAGCCAATCACAGGGCACATATAGACAAACAACCATTCACACTCACAT
This sequence comes from Doryrhamphus excisus, assembly GCF_037039965.1. Lineage (NCBI taxonomy): Eukaryota > Metazoa > Chordata > Actinopteri > Syngnathiformes > Syngnathidae > Doryrhamphus > Doryrhamphus excisus. The sequence continues at coordinate 5,369,157 of NC_136375.1, forward strand.
TCATACCTATGGACAATTTGGAGTCGCTAATTAACCTAGCATGTTTTTGGAATGTGGGAGGAAACCGGAGTACCCGGAGAAAACCGGGGAGAACATGCAAACTCCACACAGAGATGGCCAAGGGTGGAATTGAACCCTGGTCTGCGCACTAACCACTAGACCACCGTGCCAAGGTGCATTATTAACAAAACAAAAAAAACCTTAAACTGTATTATGGAAAGCAGGAAGTGAACAAATGTTACTGATTGTAAAAGTACCAGATGGAGGGGTAGGATTTAATAAGCTTTGCTTCTTCCTACTCCTTTCGGACATGTGGAACTGTGAACTGATTATGAGATGCATTCAATTGTAATCTGATGCATGTTCAAATGAAATTAAACCATTACCATTATGATTCTTACGGAATACTTTGGGCGGCCATGACAGAGCTGCAGCGGACCCGGAGTGACGCCGGGGTAGTTTCAACAACTGACAGGTATCGCTCTGTGCTGCTTCAATGCCGACTATGCGAAAGGGAGTTTTGGGTGTAAATGTCATACAGTGTCTGCTGCCAATACTCGTTGTATTGTCTGGGAGGGTGGGGGGGGGGGTGATGTGATTTGTGGATGAGTGGCTCTGTATGCGCGTCTTTGTGATTTCCTGGCTTTTGTCGTCGTGTCTGCTCGACCATTATGACGCTCAATTACGTTTTTGCTACTGCAGTTTGACGCATGCTATACTACCAAAAAAAAAAAAATGTTGTCACCAGCTTGATAATGACCCTTAACCCCTTGAGAGTGGAAGCCGGTAGGGGCTCCTCAAGTAGGGGGTACGGGTGTGGGTGTGGGGGGGGGGGGGTACTACTCCAAACAAACACTAAACGTCTCAACAGGAGAGCCACTGACACGCATGTGTGCTGTTATCTTTTCCCACTCAAAAAACACTCACCTCTCTTCCTTACAAGCACCCCCCCTAATTCCCCGCCCAACGACATTACCCACACTGCCAACCACACACACACACACACACACACACACACACAAAACCACCCTGTGGCACCGATGTCATTGTGAAACTGACTGCTTTAACGTCCTGCTTACTTCCTTCTTAATTCTTTCAAAGATGACAAAAGTTACTCAGAAATGGCAAAAGATGACATCAAAGAACCGCTAGAATCGCTTCTATCAATTGGAAACCTGACATACGTATTCATTTCATTATTTCATTAAATTAAAAAACTAAAACTCAAGCAATATTTGTCACCATTTTAAAAAAAAGCACGTCAAGTCAATGTGGTTTCTGTGTGTCACTACAGGTTAACTCTGCCGCCCTCTCGTGGCCACTCGTAGAAAGCAGAAAAGACGGCAGGTTTCAAATTTACTTTAATTATTTTCGATTTATCACAACTTTGTTTTATTTTTTTTAAATAAAATGTAAAAATGTAAATGAACAAACTACTCGAATATATATTTTTATATTTTAATTAAAAAAGACAATAACATAAAAAATACATGAACGCTGTGTTGCTTGTGCAATAATTTTTTTGTCCACACGATGGTGCTGTTACAGTCTGACACCACACAAAAAATAAAATAAATCAAACATATTTTAAAAATAAAAGTAAATAATTATACAATAAATAAACTAAAATATTGCTTAGTTATTATTTTACAAATATGAATTGCTGAAAGGATATAGATGGATTATGGGAAAAATTAAATCAATTATCATTTTTATATTTTTTTATAGCCAAAAATCCATATGAACAATGGTGACTATTTCTTTAAAAATATTTATTTTCATTTCAGGAATAATAAGAATTTTCCTAAGTAGTCACTGAATGAACGTTCAATTGAATGATGAAATGAACGAACGGCTCTCCTGCGATCAAAGAGTGCTCGAGGCGATGCGTGCATGTTGCTTGTGTATTATGTAACACAATAAGACAATGACGCACGTCCACAAAAGACGGCAAACATTTGGAGTGGGGGGGGGGGGGGTAAAGTGTTCGTGGATGCGACACGGAGCAGCCTTGCCTTTGGTACTCATACACGTACGCTACATAATACATATACCACACATACAAAGTACTTTTAGTGTACATTTTTACTGCACCTAAAAAGCGAACAAAGCTGCTGTTGACGGAACAAAGAACACGGCTTGGAGGCAAGGAGACAAGGAGACAAGGAGACATGGGCTGTTTGCTGATGGAAGGACACTCCTCCATGTCAAATACACTCCGGTTTGCTTCATTAAAAAAAAGCCGTCTACCTGCCCGTGTTTACCCAGCCTGCCCTACTTGCTGGTGGAGAAGATTGGTCAGTATTTGGAGCGTCAGAAAACTCGTTCACTCCTGAATCGCTGCCCCGAAAAGAGTGGAAACGAGTCAAAACGTGCACGCCGACCGTGTGGCCTGTGCTATGGGTTTTCTGCCTTTATTGTCATTATACAAGATGTACAATGAGATTGGAGAGCTTCTCCTTCCAGTGCAGTAGTCAAGTTAAAAAAAAGTATACAAAAGTAGAGTAAAAAGATAATTTAACAAGATATATACAAGATATCCAAAATATACACATATATTATATGTGTATATTGCATATGCAGGAGCAGACATATTGCAGATATATGAATTTTAGTGCAATGATAAATGGGTCATAGTGCAAATAATGCCTGGTGTATACAGATGAGTAAAGTCACATATGAGTGTATTGTATTAAATAAATAAATATGATTGAGGTAGTAACAGAGGCAGTGATGGAAATATCGCACATTTGCATTACGCTAATGACCGGGTACGTTGTATGTCTGAGTTCAGGGTGGTGATGGCTCTTGGGAAGTACAAGTACACCACACGGTGGCGCTCTTACTGACCCGGGAAGTTGGACTCCAGGCAAGAAATTGGCTTGACACAAAGCCGGCGTAACATAACGCAACGCAACGCAACGTAACATAACGTAACGTAAACGTGACGTAACACAGTGTTTAGTTGAATCCTCACCAAAGAGGAGAGAGAAGAGAGGAGAGAGGAGAGAGGAGAGAGAGGAGAGGAGAGAGGAGAGAGGAGAGAGGAGAGAGGAGAGAGGAGAGAGGAGAGAGGAGAGAGGAGAGAGGAGAGAGGAGAGGGGAGAGGGGGGAGGGGAGAGGGGAGAGGGGAGAGGGGAGAGGGGAGAGGGGAGAGGGGAGAGGGGAGAGGGGAGAGGGGAGAGGGGAGAGGGGAGAGAGGAGAGAGGAGAGAGGAGAGAGGAGAGAGGAGAGAGGAGAGGAGGACAGAGGAGACAGGAGAGAGGATAGTGGACAGAGGAGACAGGAGACAGGAGACAGGAGACAGGAGACAGGAGACAGGAGAGAGGAGAGAGGAGAGAGGAGACAGGAGACAAGAGAGTGGAGAGAGGAGAGAGGACAGTGGACAGAGGAGACAGGAGAGAGGAGAGAGGAGAGAGGAGACAGGAGACAGGAGACAGGAGACAGGAGACGGGAGAGAGGAGAGTGGACAGAGGAGACAGGAGAGTGGACAGAGGAGACAGGAGAGTGGACAGAGGAGACAGGAGAGAGGAGACAGAAGAGAGGAGACAGGAGAGAGGAGAGAGGACAGAGGACAGAGGACAGAGGAGACAGGAGAGAGGACAGAGGACAGAGGAGACAGGAGACAGGAGACAGGAGACAGGAGAGAGGAGACAGGAGAGTGGACAGAGGAGACAGGAGAGTGGACAGAGGAGACAGGAGAGTGGACAGAGGAGACAGGAGAGAGGAGACAGGAGAGAGGAGACAGGAGACAGGAGAGAGGAGAGAGGAGAGAGGAGAGAGGAGAGAGGAGAGAGGAGAGAGGAGAGAGGACAGAGGAGACAGGAGACAGGAGAGAGGACAGTGGACAGAGGAGAGAGGACAGTGGACAGAGGAGACAGGAGACAGGAGAGAGGAGAGAGGAGAGAGGAGAGAGGAGAGAGGAGAGAGGAGAGAGGAGAGAGGAGAGAGGAGAGAGGAGAGAGGAGAGAGGAGACAGGAGAGTGGACAGAGGAGAGTGGACAGAGGAGACAGGAGAGAGGAGACAGGAGAGAGGAGAGAGGAGAGAGGAGAGAGGAGAGAGGAGAGAGGAGACAGGAGACAGGAGACAGGAGACAGGACAGTGGACAGAGGAGAGAAGAGAGGAGAGAGGAGAGAGGAGACAGGAGAGAGGAGAGAGGAGAGAGGAGAGAGGAGACAGGAGACAGGAGACAGGAGAGAGGAGAGAGGAGAGAGGAGACAGGAGAGTGGACAGAGGAGACAGGAGAGAGGAGAGTGGACAGAGGAGAGTGGACAGAGGAGACGGGAGAGTGGACAGAGGAGAGTGGACAGAGGAGACAGGAGAGAGGAGACAGGAGACAGGAGAGAGGACAGAGGACAGAGGACAGAGGACAGAGGACAGAGGACAGAGGAGACAGGACACAGGACACAGGAGGCAGGAGGCAGGAGACAGGAGGCAGGACACAGGAGAGAGGAGAGAGGAGAGAGGAGAGAGGAGAGAGGAGAGAGGAGAGAGGAGAGAGGAGAGAGGAGAGAGGAGAGAGGAGAGAGGAGAGAGGAGAGAGGAGAGAGGAGAGAGGAGAGAGGAGAGAGGAGAGAGGAGACAAGAGACAGGAGACAGGAGAGAGGAGAGAGGACAGAGGAGACAGGAGACAGGAGACAGGAGAGAGGAGAGAGGAGAGAGGAGAGAGGAGAGACTTTACTTTCCTAGTAGTGCAGCTTTGTTCTTGTTTTTCAACATTTTTCCCCGTTTCTTGTATAATTCCATTTTTGGAATGTGCCGTGGGCCGGGAATGTCGTTGGGGGCGGCGCCATGACACTCATGCCACACTTCCACGGTCCAGTGGGACTTGTAGTGTGGAAAATAGGCTAATGAAGGGAAGTATTTGTTCAGCGTTAATGAGCGTGGATGAGGTGTGTCTGGCAGGGAGGACGGGAGGAAGAAGTCTGATCCCCCTTCCTAAAAAGGTTGCAGCTGACAAATGAGACGTTGTGCTGCCTGTAAATGTCAAGCTAGTCTCTTGGCTAGCCAGACAAACGTGGTCGGGCGAGACAGCCAACCCGTTTAAGCCGCTAATTGTCTCCTTACTTTAATCGGGGTTGTCCATGTTGGGGGGGGGGTCAGATGCATATGCATCCTGCCTTTCAAAATACGGCAAAACACTCCAGTTCACTTAATGTGTCTATATGTATATGTATATTCGTGTATATGTGTATACATGTATTTGTGTATAGTATACGTGCATAAGTGTATTTGTGTATATGTGTATACGTGCATACGTGTATGTGTATACGTGCATACGTGTATGTGTATACGTGCATAAGTGTATTTGTGTATATGTGTATACGTGCATACGTGTATGTGTATACGTGCATAAGTGTATTTGTGTATACGTGTATATGTGTATACATGTATTTGTGTATACGTGCATACGTGTATACGTGCATAAGTGTATTTGTGTATACTTGTATATGTGTATACATGTATTTGTGTATACGTGCATACGTGCATAAGTGTATACGTGTATATGTGCATATGTGTATACATGTATATGTGTATATGTGTATATGTGCATATGTTTATTTGTGTATACGTGTATGTGTATATGTGCACAAGTGTATTTGTATATATCTGTGTATACGTGTATGTGTATATGTGCATAAGTTTATTCGTGTATATGTGCATAAGTGTATTCGTGTATTCGTGTATTTGTGTATTCGTGTATATGTGCATAAGTGTATTTGTGTATACATGTATTTGTGTGTACGTGTATTTGTGTATACGTGTACTTGTGTATACATGCATAAGTGTATTTGTGTATACGTGTATATGTGTATTTGTCCATATGTGTATTTGTGTATATGCGTGTGCAAATGTAGCCATTTTATGTACATTTTTACTTAGTTTTATACTTTTTCATATTTTATAAAGTCATATGCATATTTGTAAAATAAATATATTGCTTTTACATATACTATAAATATACATTTGTATGATTTTTTTTTTACATAATAAAAAAAAAATTATTCGTGGAGGCCACCACAAGTCAATTTGGACCGCCACAGGTGAAATGGGTGTGGCGTTACTTGCCGCGACCCCTCATGACACCGACATGCAGTACATACATGTTGCTTACCGTGTTGGTGGTATCGCTTCCTGACCACGCAGCGTCCCATCTCGTTCTCCACCAGGGGGGTCAGGCAGTGTCCGCAGACGGTGAGGCCGGGCTTGCACAGCTGGCGTCCTTCTTTGGCACAGTCCAGGTTCGGGCACCTTTTGCCAGCTGCGGGCGACACAGCGACACTTTGGTTACGGCGTTTCCAAACACGACAACAACAACACAATCAATGCAGCTTTCGTCTTTCTAGGCGGTTTAGAGCAAAGGAATCCTCATTGACAACAAGGAATGAAGACAAGAAGCCAAACAAATACAAGAAAACAGTATTAATCAGAGTTGAGAAAATGATTGATCCATTCAATTTTTTCCATAAATGAATTAATCACTTTGTTCGGATTCATATTTTTTAATTATTCAAAAAAGATGCAATTAATTGTAAAAATAAATTTTTAACAAATTCAATACATTTACGGTCTATATGTGCCCTGTGATTGGCTGGCCACCAGTCCAGGGTGTACCCTGCCTCTCGCCTGAAGACAGCTGGGATAGGCTCCAGCACCCCCCGCGACCCTCGTGAGGATAAGCGGTAGAAAATGAATGAATGAATGAATGAATGAGAGGAACTAAAAGAATGACTCAATAAACCTTGTGAAGTATTAAGGAAAACAAAGAAATCCAATGTTTCAATATTATAATAAAAAGTGAATGAATGTCATAAAATAAAAATCAATTACTATATTATACTATAATATATATATATATTACTAATACTAGTCTTTTTAATATTTTTATATTACAAAATTTTGATTTAATGATTTTTTTTATTTAATTAGTAGCTCTAGTAATTATTTAATATTTTTATACTATTTAATTCTTACTTCATGATTGTTCATTTTATTAGTAGTTGTATTAGTTATTTAATATGTTTTATATCTTCATTTTTATTTCATGATTTTTTGTTTAATTTGTAGTTTCATTAGTCATTTAATATTTTAAGTTTAATTTAATTATTTTTATTTAATTAGTATTATAAGTTAATAATAATATTTTTTTGATTTTAGATTTTAATATTTTTTTTAATTATTATTATTATTTAATCAGTAGTTTTATTAGTTATTAGTTATTTTTTATATTATGAAATTTTTATTTCATGATTTGTTTTTATTAAATTACTGCATTAGTTATTTACTATTTTTATACTACTTAATTCTTAATTTGTGATTGTTAATTTTATTAGTGGTTGTATTAGTTACTTAATACTTTTTACATTTGAATTATTTCATTATTTTTTTAATTTTTGGTTTTGTTATTTAATAGTAGTTATTTATATTCTAAAATTTATATTATTAATTTTTATTATTACATTTGTATTTCATGTTTTGTAAATAAAACTAGTAGTTGTATTAATTATTTTATTATTATTAATTTTAGCATTATAAAATAATATATAATTATTAATACAATTATTAATATAATTTATTATTACTTTTTCATATTTTCATTTTTATTTCATGATTTTTTAAAATTAATTAATAGTTGTATCAATTATTTAATATTTCTTACATTTTATGATTTATTTTTTATGGAATTGGAGAATCGCAATGCAGATCAATTGTGTCCGAATGAGCCCCATCTGAATGTCCGATGGCTTATGTCACCTTCTTCTTTAGACAGCTCGATTATAAATCAACAGCGCCCCCCCTGGTTGCAGCCAAGGGGTGCGCCCCATTTCGTCTAGGCCAGGGGTCGGCAACCTTTACTATGAAAAGAGCCATTTTACCCAATGCCCACTGAAGAAAAATAGCCTGGAGCCGCAAAACATATAGTATGTTTAAAACAACATTGGAGGGAATTTGTGGGTATCAAAGTAGTTCAGATAAGAAAAGACGAGTTGGAGTACTCTTGCTAGTTTTGGAGATAAACTTACATAAATGTATGTGTAAACTACTGTAAACGTAAAAACAAGTTCCCATGCCGCTGTTTTTAAATTATCTCGAATTTATTTTTTAGATTTGTAGGTAAGTATTACTTGTTTTTCTTCATGTACTGAACTGGATAGCAGTCAGAACTCACTCAGGATGCATTCATGGTCTCAGACAAAGTTGGATTTTTTAAAACTCATTACAAAAGACGTGCATTTTCCCCACTCGGGTGTTAAAAATATTCAAGCATCGCAAAGGGAGCCACAATAAAGAGTCTGAAGAGCCACATGCGGCTCTGGAGCCGCAGGTTGCTGACCCCTGGTCTAGGCGTTCATCAACAAGAAATTGCGTTATTAATGAACAGGAGTTCAGAACATTCAAAAAGCAGCCAAGATGATATGATATGAGGAAATGGCTTCATCCGTGCCTTGCATGAAACTGCACCACTAAAATGCGGGGGCAAAAAGTGGGTCAGGGCTTTTGCAGCAGGTGTTGTCGCACCGTCGGAGCCGATTACAAAGCCGGCAGGAGGGCACATCAAAGGTAATGGCATCACAGACGGAGAAGGAGAAAAGGTCGGGAAGGAGCAGCTGATCCCAGGACGGCGATGAAACGCGGAAAAGGTCGAGATGTCATTCTGTCAGAGTACGCTTTTATTGTGCTGCGCTCCAAAGCGTTGCTTTTTTTTTTAGCATATCAGTCGCTCAGGAGGTAAGATGGCGGGAGGAGAGACTGGAGTGACCTCCATGGCAACCGTGTGAGCAAAGATGGGAGATACTGAGGGAGCAGATGTGCCGGAGGTGGACGTGTGCTGCAACCATGACGCTTGGATTTGCTTCCTGCTTTTTTTTTTATTGATTATTATCCTCATTTGCTGGCGTACGCTTTTTAAATGTGCAACTATGACCTTTTATTGTGTTCTACTTCCTGTCTACCTTTTATGATAAAGACTTATTACTTATTTCCATGAATACAAGTCAGAATAAAGTCAAAATACGAAAAAAAGCAGTAATCTAAAAGGGCGTAAGTATACAGTACTGTAATTATACAATACAAAAATAATCCTGCAATATCCCGAAACATCTTCGTAACAGAAAGTCCAAATATTCAATAAAAAATGTGTGGTTTTTTAAGTGATATTATGAGAAACAAAACAACAAATAAAGTGAAAGAAAGTAAAATATTACGGGAATAAAGTCATAATTTGAAAAAAAATGTAAAAAACAAGAAATGTGAAAACAGAAATGAAAAAAATGCTCTAATTTTACAAATTTTATAAGAATAAAGTCAAATTGTTATGGGAAAAAAGCATTCTAAATGAGAATTTCACAAGAATAAAATTTTTAGCAGAGGAACAAACAAAACAAGAAATAAAGATGGAATATTTGGAAAATTAAGTTGGGGAAAAAGTTACAATATTATGGGAATATATTCAAAATAAAATCTGGGGGAAAAATACTACTAATAATACTAACGAGAGGCTTTTTCACATACTTCACATTGGAATAAATAGACCTTATTAGCATATTGCTTTACAAAATGCGAAATATGAAAGCCACCCACTGCAAAAACGTCATGGACGCAAACTGCAGGATGAAATAAAAAAATCCGACATTCCGCGTGTTTACTTCCTGATTGGCTCGCTACAAATGGTTGGCTGGCAGTCAAGTCTGCAATTCATTGCTGTCATGTAACAACCTGAGCTCCACATAAAGCTGTCTGGTCCTCCATCCCATCGTCTGTCCCTTCATGGCGACGCCTATAAATGTAGTACCAATGTAGTATTCTGGTGATAAACCATGCCAAAGGTTCAGATAACAAGGTTTGCGCATTTGGAAGTGAGTCCTGAAAGAAGTTTGGGATGGCTCAAAATGCTCAGTTTCAGGAGGCGTGGTAAAACTGTTCCTTTGTGATGTCACAGAGGGGCAGACTTCCTTATATGGTTCATAGTTGGGAAGCACTTTAGGGCATTCCTGGAGGCGGAATTAAAGCAGACTGTTTTGGCAGGAAGCAAAAATCCAAGGAAATACAGCTGAATAGGTTCAGATTCTGGAAGATCTAGAAAGCTTTCAGTGCGAGTTATTGTGTGTAGCTGCTCTATAGGAGTCCACAACTCAATACAAAGGTTAGAAAAATTAGAATAGGACTCCTTTAACTTCATTTAACTTTACTTAACTATTTTTTTTACATTTTTTCACTATATCCCCATAATATTATAACTTTCCCCAACCAAATTTTCCAAAAATTACAGTGTTTTGATTGTTTTTCATAATATTATTACTTAAAAAACAGACTAAATAAGAAAAAATATTAATTATTTTCTTTCACATTTCATCTCCATGCTAGTAAACTGACATTTTTTTCCCATAATATTAAACATTTTGTCTTGTAAAATTGCAACTTTCCTTCTCGTTAGAATACAATTGTTTTTCTCTCAATATTTTTACTTTTTTCTTGGATTGTTTTCCCATTTGTACTGTTTTTTCCACCCAATTTCCTTCCTTTAATTATGAATTTATTGCCATAATATTTTGACTTTATTGTTGTAAATATTTTCCACACCCTAATTTTCCAGAAATGAAATGACTATTTATTGTTTTGTTTCTCATATTACTTTTTGTATTTAATATTTCAACTTTATTCGACGAAACCAATGTTATTTTTCCTCACAACTTGGGTCGCACAATGGGTGAGTGGAAATCGGGAAGACCCGGGTTCAATTGGCGACTCCAAATTGTCCATAGGTATGAATGTGAGTGTGAATGGTTGTTTGTCTATATGTGCCCTGTGATTGGCTGGCCACCAGTCCAGGGTGTACCCCACCTCTCGCCCCAAGACAGCTGGGATAGGCTCCAGCAGACCCCCCACGAACCCATTGAGGATAAGCGGCATAGAAACTGGGTGGATGGAATATTACAACTTATTCTTGTAAAATTACAAATTTCTCGTTAAATTTTTTCTGTTAATATTTTCACTCAATTATTGTAAAAATACTGCAGATTTTCCCATTTTTTATGGTATTGATTTTATTACTGTTTTCCTGATACTTCATCGTTTTAGAATGTGGTGCCAGTGATACTTGGTGACGGGCGTATTTGTTGGGTCTCACTTTACCACAAAGTACACAAAAATACCACAGTTGCTGAGGAGGCAAAGAAGAACTAATGGGTAGTGGTTAGCGTTAGCTACTCATTAACTACTGTCACTTTGTGTACATTGTGGTAAAAAAAATAAAATAAAAAAAAAAATTAAAAAAAAAAAAAAAATTAAAAAATTAAATAAAAAACAAAAAACAAACGAAAAAAACAAACAAAAAAAATAAATAAAAAAAATCCAAAAATTGTTACAACTATAATGATGAAAATGGTAATATTCATGATGATTATAATAATGGTGATAATAATAACAATAATAATGGTAATAATGATAAAGATTATAACAATAATGATAATAATGATAATAACAATAATAATATTACAATGATAATAATAACAGGGGAAAACAAGACTGTGGCATGAACATGATTATATCTTGCAGAAAGGGGTAGGCATTTCATTTCATATATTTGCCCCCCCCCCCAAAAAAAGCGTTAGCGTTTGTTTGAAACAGGACAGGAGCCAAGTTTACGGCGGATCCTCAACATTTAGAGCGTTCTGGTGTAACATCGCTGCATCTATTTTTCACTCGCGTCTCACTTCCTGCTGTCACGTCTTACTTCCTGCTCAGGAAAACTTACACTTCCTTCAGCGCTGCAACCCTGATGCTCGGAGAAAGGGTGTCAGGTGATGACTCAAAGCTACCCCAGGGCGTGGACTAATCATGGCGTTAAACATTTAACTGACAATAACTCATCTGAGTCCCAGGTTTAATTAAAGTGGAAAAACCTGGAAGTGACTATTATCGGAATGCTGCGGTTCAGCACCTAAAAATAGACGTTATTATTAAGCAGGTATGCGAGCATAATACACGTGCATGTGCTTGGTCAGCTACGAACACAAAGATTAGATGTGGATGTTTGGTTCAGATAACCCGGCATGTCTTCTTAGTATCATTAATGCACAAAATACCGATAATGATGTGTTGGACGATATCGGGATACGGTCCGCCTCCCATTTCTAATTTTATGGCTTATAATAAATATATTCATAAAAAAAAAAACATACTGTTTCATGGCTGAATATAACCTACATTCACAATTACTGTATTTTCCGGACTATAAGTCACACTTTTTTTCATAGGTTGGCGGTTCCTGTGACTTATACTCCAGAGCGACTTATAAATGAAAAAACTGTTTATGTTACGTAATTTATTAATTTTTTGTGTAGCTGAATAACAATAGGGCGGCACGGCGGTCTAGTGGTTAGCGCGCAGACCTCACAGCTAGGAGACCAGGATTCAATTCCCACCCTCGGCCATCTCTGTGTGGAGTTTGCATGTTCTCCCCATGCATGCGTGGGTTTTCTCCGGGTACTCCGGTTTCCTCCCACATTCCAAAAACATGCTAGGTTAATTGGTGACTCCAAATTGTCCTTAGGTATGAATGTGAGTGTGAATGGTTGTTTGTCTATATGTGCCCTGTGATTGGCTGGCGACCAGTCCAGGGTGTACCCCGCCTCTCGCCCAAAGACAGCTGGGATAGGCTCCAGCACCCCCCGCGACCCTCGTCAGGAAAAAGCGGTAGAATGAATGAATGAATGAATAACAATATGTTAGCATAGCATATATAGCATATCTTACACCTATTAGCATGTTCTCTATTCTTTTATTGTTAGAACTTGCCTTCCAAGAGGACGTAATGTCTGTTTTGGTCAAGTAGTTTGGAAAATAAATTACCCGCAAAAAATGCGACTTATACTCCAATGCAACTTATGTATGTTTTTTTCTACCTTATCTTTTCTAATTATGCATTTTTGGCATTGTGAGACTTATACTCTGGAGTGACTTATAGTCCAGAAAATACGGTATTCATATTTAAATAAAATGTACGTACTTTTGGCCTAAAGTTAGCAATTTAATGCATGAAAATGGCTAAATAAAGTAAAATGCTAATACAAGGCATTCGGAAGATGCATTCAAAGACATTGTAAAAAAATAATAATAAATATGTATATATATATATATATATATATATATATATATATATATATATATATATATATATATATACTAGGGGTGCTCCAATAGATCGCCACCGATCAGTATTTTGATTATTATTATATTTTATTTTTGGGACTTCCTGTCTTTGTGAGTGATATAAGCTTTGCACCCTGCTAAACGCGCCCAAAAATGCCTGACGGGGGTGGTGTTTTAAAAAGGGGGGGGGCTGGTGATGTGACATCAGTCAGGCAGCAGCTATAAAGCCCTGTTCCCCACTCGCTGTACTTGCAAGTGTGTGACTATAGGGGTGTTATTTCATGTCCTGGAGGGCTCTAATAATGCTCAAAGAGGGTTCTCTATGCTCCTACTACAAAACATTCCATTTCTAAATAAGGAATGGTAAATGTGGAGCCAGCATAACTAAGAATAACACAAAGATTTGTCATGAAGCAGACGCACTTGATGATCACATGCGTCACAAATAAATTGCAGTGCACAAAAAAAAACAGAAGACACTTAAAGAACACGGCTGCAGACGCCGCAGTGACAGCGAATGTCAGGCCTTCATTGGAGGTGGTGGCCCTGCGTCAAAGCCCCCCCCCCACCTCCTGCATCCACCCCCGCTGCGCTCCGGCTAAATGAAAACACTCAATCAGGGAGAGAAGGGGAGGAAAGCAAACAGCCAGGAAAGGAGAGAGCAAGTCTGCTGATGGCCACCGTGTGAAAACAACATTACGCAACTCTCCCTGCAGAGAACAGGACTTCTTCTTCATCTGCTGCTGTTGCCAGGCGTCTGTGTGTGCAAAGCTCTGCTAAGAAGCAACAAAGACGCAAACCATGCAAGCTTTTGTGTCCCCGTTCTAGTTGCTCGGACGGCCTCGGCCCAAGAGACGCGGGGAGGAAGCGCCAGGAGGGAAACGAGATGTCCACGTCCTCCATTGTGTTGATTTCCTGAGGTTCTGATGGCATCCAGAATGTGTTCCTCTGTGTTCCAGAATGACTTCCTCATCGAGTGGAAAGCCAATGTTGCTAGCACGCCGCCATGCATTTGCTAACGCCGCCTTTTAGTTCCTGCCAGCCTTCCTGAAGCCCACATTATTCACATAAAAACACATCGACGTGCTGCATTCTTCCTGAGTCTTTAGACTTCCAAACAAGGAAGTCAAGATGAACTCACCTAAACAGGCCGGAGGAGAGGTGAAAAACCCCCAAAAAACTATGCAGATAATGAATTAGTCCCCTGCATAAACGGGTAGGGAATTAGCATAGCACCCCCTGCCTAAAAGGGCTGCAGTTAAAAAAAAATATGGAGATAATAAATTAGCTCCCTGCCTAAATGGGTAGGGGAATTAGCGTAGCCCCCTGCCTAAACGGGCTGCAGTAAAAAAAATATGGAGAAAATAAATTAGTCCCCTGCCTAAAAAAAACAAAACAAAACTATGGAGATAATGAATTAGTCCCTGCCTAAATGGGTAGGGGAATTAGCGTATCCCCCTGCCTAAACGGGCTGTAGTTAAAAAAAATATGGAGAAAATAAATTAGTCCCCCGCCTAAAAAAACCCAAAACAAAACTATGGAGATAATGAATTAGTCCCTGCCTAAACGGGCTGCAGTTTAAACAAAAAAAAAACTATGGAGTTAATGAATTAGTCCCCTGCCTAAAACAGGTAGGGGAATTGGCATAGTCCCCTGCCTAAATGGGCTGCAGTTGAAAAAAATATGGAGAAAATAAATTAGTCCCCCGCCTAAAAAAAACCAAAACAAAACTATGGAGATAATGAATTAGTCCCCTGTCTAAACGGGCTGCAGTTAAAAAAAAGAAATATATATATATATATAATAAATTATTAGTCCCCTGTCTAAACAGCGAAGGGAATTAGCATAGTCCCCTGCCGAAATGGGCAGCAGATTAAAAAAAATAGATAATGAATTAGTCCCTGCCTAAACGGGCTGCAGTTTAAACAAAAAAACAACTATGGAGTTAATGAATTAGTCCCCTGCCTAAAACAGTTAGGGGAATTGGCATAGTGCCCTGCCTAAATGGGCTGCAGAGTAAAAACCCATGGACATAATTAATTATTCCCCTGCTTAAACGGGCAGCAGTAAAAAAAAAATATGGAGATAATGAATAGTCCCTTGCATAAAAGGGTAGGGGAATTAGCATAGTCCCCTGCCTAAACGGGCTGCAGATTTAAAAAAAACAAACAATGGAGATAATGAATGACTCCCCTGCCTAAACAGGTAGGGAAATTAGCATAGTGCCCTGCCTTAACAGGCTGTAGGTGAAACAGGCGAAACACACACCTATGGAGAGATTATGAAGTAGCTTCCTGCCTAAATAGGCTGTAGGTGAAAGAAAAAAAACAATGGCAAGATATTGAAGTGAAGTGAAAGTGTTTGTAGACGGCGTGTTTCTTCTCCAAACATACGTCATGTAATGTATGTCATTTCATTTGTCATCCCGATAAAAGTGAGTTTGTCGGAAAATGAAAGGAATTGTAATGACGGGTTGCCAAAAATAAAGAAGAAAATCTATTGGTCACCCGAGCAATCGAGCAACAAAGACCCCGGAAAGCAGCCCACCCTAAAAAGTGGGCCTCCTTCACCCCTCATCAAGCTAGTTAGCGTGTCTTATCTGTGTCTTATCGCCGTTGGTACGCCGCTGCTGCGTAGGCGCCGCTTTCCCACGCTAAATCGACGGCGTGCATAACGACGGCCTTGCTTCCCGCCTGCCTGGCAAACACCAAGCAGTTGGACTCCGCTTGTCACGTTTGACATGCAAGTGTGAGCGTTACACAATAATTACTGTCATCATCTATGAGGTGAAGACCGAGCAGCGGCGGCGGGCACCTCCCACCCTCCATCCACCCCCCCCACCCCCACCCCCCACAGCAGACAGAACAAAGAGCGTATCCAATGGCAGCGTGTAGGTGGCATTTAAGCCTTTTTTAGTCCAATGTTGTCCACAAGCTGAATCATCGGGTGACTGAGGGAGATAAGCAATATTTGACTATCAATAGAATATTCAGGATGAATCAGCTTCCTGCCTAAAGGGGCGGCGCTCAATGAGTGGCCAAAGAGCACCACAGGGTGCCCACCTGGGCACCTTAACGGGGGCGGGGCAGCATAGATGATAAAATAAAAGATTAGCAAAAACAAAACAAATACGTTTCGAAAGTTTAAGACCGATGGTATCCAAAGTACGACCCGGGGGCCATGTGCGGGCCGAAGCTGACTTTTTTTATGAGCAGTCGGCACATTCTAAAGACACAATTAAACAAAATGAAAAAATATATAACAGCAAAAATTGATTTTTAAAAGTCATTTTACTAGAATTAAGTCTAAATATTCCGAGAAAAAATTGTAATATAAAATAAAAAGGTAGATTTAGTTAGATAGACACATCATGAAAATGGAAATGGTCAAGAAAAAAAATTATTCAAAAAAGGTTGACTTTTTTCGAAAAAAAAAAAGTTATTTTAAGGCAATAAAGTCAGAATATTACAAGGTCGGGGGGGGATAAAGTCAAACTATTAGGGATTAAAGTCATAATTATGGATCAGTACCGATAATTATCACACATCCCGATATCGGTATCGGAAATTGAGAGTTGGCCAATATCAACAAAGAAGCCAATAACAATTTCAAAAATAAAAACGGAAAAAAAGCAGAATTTTTTTAAATGACAGAAAAAAAGTCATCATCAAAAATGGAAAAAAAGCTAAGTCATTTTTTTTAAATAAAGAAACTTATGATAATAAAATTGTTTGAGGGAGGATAAATAGTTAGTTGGATGTAGTTGCAATGGAAAAACTATTCCGGAAATAAAATCTGAATATTATTAAAACAAAAGGGAAAAAAAATCAACATGAAAAACGAATACAGGAGAACACCAACCTGCCCCCCCCTCCTCCCAATGTTGTCAGCCTTGGCAGGCATGGAAAGTATTTGAAGTAGGATGCCATTTTGGGTAACAACACCTCTTCAACACCGGCGCCGCGACAAATAATCATATGGGAGCATACAGGCAAAGGACATTTGTAATAATTATGAACTATTTTTGTGCATAAGCTCTTTCCACAAAAGCCTTGCAGGCCTTCTTCCTCAGATGTGTACCAGCTGTACACATCGTAGTACTAGTACATCGTAGTACTACCGTCTAAACCGACACTCTATGCTCATTCATTCCATGAAAGAAGTACACAACATGAGTGGGAGTGCAGTAAATCCACTCCGTGGTCTTGATGTCCCCCGGCAGTGTGGACAGTGTGCCCACTACAAGAACCTTCATGTTAACTTGGCTGCCAGGCAATTAGAATGAAAACAAGCCGTGAGTGGGAAGATAATGTATGATATGGATGTCAGCGAGCGCACTGCATGCTGCCACCAGCAGAGGCGCTGTTGTTTCATTCATGGAACAACCTTACAGCTCCAGCATGGAAACAGGAGCATTTTATGGTCGGTTCTTTCAGAGCGCTCCTGTCACGTAGAGGATCTTTGACTAATATCTTATGGTAGGTTCTTTCAGGAGGATTCTATCATATAGAGGATCTTTGACGAGCATTTTATGGTAGATTCTTTCAGGAGGATTCTATAATATAGAGGATCTTTGACTAGTATTTTATGGTTGGTTCTTTCAGAGCACTCCTGTCATATAGAGGATCTTTGACTAGTGTTTTATGGTAGGTTCTTTCAGGAGGATTCTATCATATAGAGGATATTTGACTAGCATTTTATGGTTGGTTCTTTCAGAGCACTCCTGTCATATAGAGGATCTTTGACTAGTGTTTTGTAGTAGGTTCTTTCATTAGGTTTCTATCATGTAGAGGGTCTTTGACTTGCATTTTATGGTCGGTTCTTTCAGAGCGCTCCTGTCATGTAGAGGATCTTTGACTAGCATTTTGTGGTCGGTTCTTTCAGAGTGCTCCTGTTAGCATATAGAGGATCTTTGACTAATATTTTATGGTAGGTTCTTTCAGGAGGATTCTATCTTATAGAGGATCTTTGACTAGCATTTTATGGTTGGTTCTTTCAGAGCACTCCTGTCATATAGAGGATCTTTGACTAGTGTTTTGTGGGATGTTCTTTCAGGAGGTTTCAATCATATAGAGGATCTTTGACTTGTTTTTTATGGTCGGTTCTTTCAGAGCGCTCCTGTCATGTAGAGGATCTTTGACTAGCATTTTATGGTCGGTTCTTTCAGAGTGCTCCTGTCATATAGAGGATCTTTGACTAATATTTTATGGTAGGTTCTTTCAGGAGGATTCTATCATATAGAAGATCTTTGACTAGCATTTTATGGTAGGTTCTTTCAGGAGGATTCCACCATATAGAGGATCTTTGACTAGCATTTTATGGTCGGTTCTTTCAGAGTGCTCCTGTCATATAGAGGATCTTTGACTAGCATTTTATGGTCGGTTCTTTCAGAGTGCTCCTGTTAGCATATAGAGGATCTTTGACTAATATTTTATGGTAGGTTCTTTCAGGAGGATTCTATCTTATAGAGGATTTTTGACTAGTATTTTATGGTTGGTTCTTTCAGAGCACTCCTGTCATATAGAGGATCTTTGACTAGTGTTTTGTGGTATGTTCTTTCAGGAGGTTTCAATCATATAGAGGATCTTTGACTTGTTTTTTATGGTCGGTTCTTTCAGAGCGCTCCTGTCATGTAGAGGATCTTTGACTAGCATTTTATGGTCGGTTCTTTCAGAGTGCTCCTGTCATATAGAGGATCTTTGACTAATATTTTATGGTAGGTTCTTTCAGGAGGATTCTATCATATAGAAGATCTTTGACTAGCATTTTATGGTAGGTTCTTTCAGGAGGATTCCACCATATAGAGGATCTTTGACTAGCATTTTATGGTCGGTTCTTTCAGAGTGCTCCTGTCATATAGAGGATCTTTGACTAGCATTTTATGGTCGGTTCTTTCAGAGTGCTCCTGTCATCTAGAGGATCTCTGACTACAGTTTTTGCATTAGGCCCTTAAAAACATTGCTCCTGCCATAAAGGATCTTTTTGTGGTAGGTTCTTTCAGAGCGCTCCTGTTATATAGAGGATCTTTGACTAACATTTTGTCTTAGGTTCTTTCAGAGCGCTCCTGTCATATAGAAAATCTTTAACTAGTGTTTTGTGGTAGGTTCTTTCAAGAGGATTCTATCATATAGAGGATCTTTGAAGAGAGTTTTTGCAAGAACCGACTTGAGCTTTTGCAGTCGGTTCTTAAAAACAGCAGAGTGCTCCTGTCATAACTAGGATCTCTGATTAGTGTTTTTGGGTTTAGTTCTTTTAGCAGCACTCCTGTCACATAAAGGATCTTAGACTAGTCTTTTTGAGGTATATCTTGAAAAACATCACTCTTGTCATATAGAGGATCTTTGACGTGCTTTTTACAGTAGGTTCTTAAAAAGGCACAGCACTCCTGTCACATAGAGGATCTTTGAGTAGTGTTTTTGTAAATAGGTCTTTGTAACTGCAGGGTGGTCCTGTCACATAAAGGATCTTAGACTAGTCTTTTTGAGGTAGATCCTGAAAAACATCACTCCTGTCATTTAGAGGATCTTTGACTTGAATTTTAGCAGTAAATTCTTCAAAGTGCAGTCCTGTCATATAGAGGATCTTTGAGTAGTGTTTCTTGTGGTCAGTCAGTAGTGCTCGCTTGTCATTCTGTGGCCAGTTTGACCCTGGAACAGATTATTTCTACTCCCACTCCTTATGGAAAAATACAAGCAAGTGCCTTGGCAAAACGACACTGAAGAACACGGATGAACATGATAAATATGATAAACATGGCACACTGACAGTAGCAAACTCAAAGAGGCCTGCGTGTCCTCGTGCCTCACAGGAATAGAAATAAATCCACATCTGCTGGTTCACATTGATAAAAGCGTGTTTGAGGGATGGTTAAAGATTAGGAGCGACTATCCAGCTGTTGGTTCTCTCAGGATTTGGGGAGCAGATTATCTCCTAAACAGCCCAACACACAGCAGTAGCATTCACTGCAGCAGAATCGAACCAACGGGAGCCATATTGACAACACGTATATCACCATCACATTTACACTTTGAGCAAAACACGGCAAACCACGACTAGCACCATGTTGCTGCTGTTGTGGAACATGTTTAATTCCTTTCGGAATGAGTGACATTTGCAGCACAAGGAAATGCACCTTGCAAGAAAGATGACATTTTATCCAACGGCTTCTTGTTTTACCTTCATAAAAACGAAAAACCCCTCACTAGCAGGCGGCTACACAGCATCAAAGACAGACAAACGAATAAAATCACTGCTTATCTCACTAAAATTGGATTTTGGTTTGTTTTTTGTTGTGTTGTCAACGTCTGCAGTTACACTCAACGTCTGCCCTGCGCTCTGTCTGACAGGTGCCTGTCCATTAGAAGATGATGACGCACGTCGACGCCACAATTCACACAAAAAACAACAACAAATATTTAATAATGAAAGTAGCCGCTCTTTTTATATTCATTCGTTGTGTTTCTTTTACCTGGAAGGCTAGCAGAGGCGCGGATGACACAGAGCATGACCACGGCCAGGAACAGCGCTGAGGCCCGGCGATGACGTTCGCTCCTCCGGCTGGAGAGCGGCGGCATCGTCGGTGGTGGTGGTGGTGGTGGTTGGTGGTGGTGGTGTTGGTGGGGTCTTGTCGGGAAGCGGGGGTTGTGTTGTCATTCCCCCATCGTTTGTCGGTGTTGCGTCGCCGTCGTGTAGTCGATACTGTGAGGCGATGGAGCGGACAGGCAGGCAGGCAGGTAGTCTATCCGGTAATCCTTTGCGACGTCGCTGCTAAAGATAGCGGAGCTTCAGGCGGAGAAGAAGGAGGTGTGTGAGTGTGTGTGTGCTTGGTGCCTTCAGTGTCACCTCGGAAACTACCGAACAAGCACAGGTTGCTTTCAGGAGCAACCTTATTGCTGTGATTGTTTTATGAACTGCTTGGTTTATTCGGTATCTGGCAGCCTCAATTTAATGCAAAACCAAACCGGAAGACCATTATCTTTTTAATTAATGGTAAACGTAAAGTTTATTTGAAACTTAATTACCAAACGTTGCATTAAATAATATCAAATGTTCACATTTACAAACCCGCAAAATAGCTTGGGCTACAATGAGTTTAAACACTGACAAAGCTGGAAAAAAAAGCAAACGGACAGTAACGTGAACAAATAATTGTATTTTCGTATTATGCTTGTTTGTTATGAGTAATTCCAACCGTTTCCCAGGCCCTGAAGGCATCACCGTGCAGGGCGAGTTGACAGTGCAGCGAAGAGAAACGTGGGGCGACGTGGTGACGTCACCAACCGGTTGGATAACTACTCATATCACAATAATTGCTGCTCGGTGTAAAACACATTTGAACATTTAAAATACACAAAAAATGTACTGTGATATCATTTAATGATGTATCCTAAATGAATACGCACTCTGTTATGTTTAATATATTAAACATAATTTTAATAATATTATATTATTTTCTGTCCATGTCCTGCAATATAACGACACACGGAGGCCAATATTGTACATAAATAAGAGAGAAACTGATTGTAAATTGATATTTATTGCGTCAGCTCAGAGACTTATGCATATTTTTTATGGCACATTGAACTTCAACCTTAGAAACTGCTGACCACAATATAAAACAATTTGAAAATGTCATATCCTACCATGCCCCCACCCCACCCCCCACTTACCATTTATTAAACGTATTAACAGCACTAAGCACAATCCTGAGGTAATAAAGGTTATCCAAGCCTTGGTACTTAATAAAACAAATATATCAAATAAATGATGAATGAAGCAGCATCATGGAAATTTTCCACCGTGCAAACATTAACAAAAAATATGAGATCTGGCTCACTTTTGCTGCATCAAACCTTTCCATTTCAGTCCCTGCAGCAACGACATGAATCATGAAGACACTGTCAATGCCACAATCAATCTTTGAAACCATCATCTTCATAATAAATGATCATGATAGCATATAAAGGTTGCTTATTGCGTCACGTAGCGCCTGGCACACGTTCATTTTGTTGTATAGAGCATCAGTATTAGGGCCACACGGAAAGGAAACAAATCACACAACAATTACATTTAGGATTATGAAAATTAAATATTAAAAAAAAACTTGTAGAGGGAAAATACTGTCCAGAAATGAAGTTAATATTACCAAAATAAATCAAAATATTACAGCAATAAAACTGAAATATTACAATACATTTAGATTTTTTTATTTCTAAATTAAAAAAAATTAAAATTATTTCAAGTTTATTCTCACAATTTTGCCAGTTTAATTGTTTTGATTAATTATTCATAGTGAAGCATAAATAAAAAAAATAAAAACAACACAGATTTAGGGGCTGTTTAGTCCAGAAATAAATTGTTAGAATAAATCCCCCATATTATGGCAATAAACTTGAAATACCTTTTTTTTTTGTCTAATCTTTACCTCAAATATTTCAACTTGAATCTTATTTGATGTTCTTTCCCCATGTGGCCTTAATACTCATGTGGTCTCTCAGACAAACCTGATTTTCTGAAATTATTCTTGCCATAACATGAACAATCCAAATAATCACGGCGATAGCAACAATAATCATTGCACAAAAACAAAATGTACAAACAATCCAAAAGTACTAAAATGCAAGGCAGCTAAAGTCTACAGATTTTACTTTTTGGAATGTTCTATTATCACGCAGTGAAAAAAAAAAAAGTCCCACACTGCAGAAAGAAAATACACTCTTCAATTTCCCTGAAGTTGCTTTCCAGCTCAACAGGAAGCCAACATTTTTCAGATCATTAATTAGTGTTAAAAAAAAGGTGCAAAATCTAGACGTAATAAAAAAGATTGCATAACAACACAGGTGACTCTCCGCTACCTCGACTAACGCTTCTCTAAAGGTGAGGTAAGTTAAGATCTATTAACTTCAGGGACACAGGAGGTTCAAGCTTTTTTTTTCGGGCTGGAATGACCTTGTTTTGTATCAGCGGATTAAAGCTCCACTTCCACGGTCTGCTGCCAGGAGGTGTGGCTCCGTTCAGTGGTCACAGTCCTGGATCTGCTCTGCTCTGCTCTGCTCTGCTCTTAGGGCTCAGTTGTGTCTCCTTTAAGCTCCTCGCCTTCACCAACGACAACTTCCACGATGGACCCACCACCGGACGCAGCTTCCTCTTCTTCTTCCTGCTCCTCCCCGTCTTGGTCTTCGGCCAGTCGCAGTTTGATGTTGATGCCGACAGGTTTGTCGGTCTTAGCTGGATAGCAGAAAAATCAGTGACAACTATGACAAAAACGGCATCATCAAAAAACAAAACAAAAAAACAATCGGCACAATTCTACGCAAAAAAAGTTGTAATACTACGACAGTCAAGTCACAGATTTAGGTTGAATTTAACCAACGATTAAGTTGTAATATTAGTCCATACTTTGGTGAACAGTTGTTGTGATCTAACATCTATCCCTCTACTTTATTTTCATGTCAATTTTAACCCAACCGGTCGAGACAGAAGGCCGCCCCACAGAGCCTGGGTTCTGTCATATGGAAGGATACCTGAGCACTGGATGGAATGTGAGGATTAGACATGGAGGGTTTTAGCTGGGGTTTTAAAGGTGGACAGATCAGTGCAGCTGCAGGCGGGTGTGGGGAGGGACTTCCAGAGGGAGGGGGCAGCAAAACTAAATGGTTTGATGCTTTTCCCATCAAAAGGTGGTGTGACGGGAACTTGGCCTTAGAAGAACATGCAGGGGTGGCCAAACCGTCTTTAGCGGTTGATTGCCAGAATATTACAAAAAAAAAAAAAAACAACATTGTGATAAGATCAGTCCCGTCCTGGGGAGTGAGCAGCAGGTACACATTTTGACCACTGAACACCCGAATGACACGCTGCTCTCCAGCCACACAATTCGATAGCCGAGGCAAGACCCCCGGACCCCAGCTGTAACTTTTTTTCATGGAAAAAAAGGAAGTCCCACTTAAGAGAAAAATATAATTTTAAAGGAAATATTAAAATATTTCCCTTACAAGGACAAAGCTGTACCATTTTGACAATAAAGTCATAGACCTATATTCCTTTTTTTCAAAATAAAATTGTAATTTTATGGAAAAAGTCATAATTTTTCAAAATAAATTTGTAATTTCATGGGAAAAAGTCATAATGTTTCAAAATAAATGTGTAATTTTATGGAAAAAAGTTTTTAATAATTTTATGCACCCACTGCCTCGCCGCTGTAGCTTTTTTTCACGGAAAAAAAGGAAGTCCCACTTAAGGGAAAAATAAAATCATTTCAAAAGGAAATATTTTAAACTTTACAAGGACAAAGCTGTACCATTTTGACAATAAAGTCATAGACCTATATTCCTTTTTTTTTTCCAAAATAAATTTATAATTTTATGGAAAAAGTCATAACTTTTAAAAATAAATTTGTAATTTTATGGAAAAAAAGTCTGAATTTTTCAAAATAAATTAGTAATTTTATGGAAAAAAGTTTTTAATAATTTTACTGCCTCGCCGCTGTAGCTTTTTTTCATGGAAAAAAAGGAAGTCCCACTTAAGGGAAAAATAAAATCATTTTAAAAGGAAATATTTTAAACTTTACAAGGACAAAGCTGTACCATTTTGACAATAAAGTCATAGACCTATATTCCTTTTTTTCCAAAATAAATTTGTAATTTTATGGAAAAAGTCATAACTTTTAAAAATAAATTTGTAATTTAATGGAAAAAAGTCAGAATTTTTCAAAATAAATTTGTAATTTTATGGAAAAAAAGTCAGAATTTTTCAAAATAAATTTGTAATTTTACGGAAAAAAGTTTTAATTATTTTACGCACTCACTGCCTCGCCGCTGTAGCTTTTTTTCATGGAAAAAAAGGAAGTCCCACTTAAGGGAAAAATAAAATCATTTTAAAAGGAAATATTTTAAACTTTACAAGGACAAAGCTGTACCATTTTGACAATAAAGTCATAGACCTATATTCCTTTTTTTCCAAAATAAATTTGTAATTTTATGGGAAAAAGTCCTAACTGTTAAAAATAAATTTGTAATTTTATGGAAAAAAGTCATAATTTTTTTAAAATACATTTGTAATTTTATGGGTAAAAAAGTCAGAATTAAAAAATATATATATTATATAGAAAAAAGTTGTAATTTTTTCTAGAAAATTTTTAATACATTTTTGAGAATAAATTTCCAATTCTACATGGAGTTTTTTGAGTTTTAATCTACGAGTTTTATGGCGATTCCATGGGGAGCTGAGGGCTAAATATGGCGATGTGATTGAGGTGATGTTAGCATGTGATGTACAGTAAATACAGTCGTCACGTAAGAGTCAACTGTGGCACGCTGCAACCTTCAGCGCTGACAAACTGGCTCGTCTTGTTTTAAGGATTCGTTTGTCTCGTCTTGTTTTGAGGATTGTTTCCTTTTACGTAGCTCACCGCGTCCCAGCTGTCTCTCCTTGGGCAGGAGCAGCACGTCCACGTTGCGATGCTCCTCCAGTGCGGCGGTGAGCACGGCGCCCTCGCGGCTGAACAGGAACACCAAAGGCAGCGTGATGTCTGCGGTGGAGTCGCCGTCGCCCACCATTTGGAAGAGCGGCGTTTCCTCGCTGCTGCTTCCCTCGCGGTGGTCTGGAAGTGAAAACAGTGACGATGGGGATATTATTTAGAGGTTCAGCCGCACGAGGCGGTGAGCCTCACCTATGAAGATGACTCCTGTGGCGCCGGCCTCCTGCAGGCGGCGAGCTTTGGCGGCGAACATGCAGTCACCACGCAGTGCCACGGCGATGTGGCCTTTAAGTTCTGCTGGGTTTTCCACCGGGCCGCATGCCGTGTAAGGGGACGCCTTGGCGAGGCTGCCTTTCACCTGAAACATCACAGCACGCTTTAGGGTTAGGATGCACTTTTCTACAAATCAGTCAAAAGAACACAAATAAACTCTTTCTTGCTCGGTCTCTCCAATATGGAAGTCATTACACTTGACTCGACTCCTCAATACTTCCTTTCCCAGCAAGCTCAGTTGCATCTCAAAAGGAAAGGAAGTAGAAGAGGTAGGATTAAATAAACTCTTTGTTGAATTAATACTACTCCAACCACTACTAATAATACTATTATAATTATGCATTTGTTATTAATGATAATAGTAATGTTTGTCTTACTATTACCGTATTTTCTGGACTATAAGTCGCTCCGGAGTATAAGTCACAAAAGGCCAAAAATGCATAATTAGGTAGAAAAAAAACAATGTCTTTGAATGCATCTTCTGAATGCCTTGTATTAGCATTTTACTTTATTTAGCCATTTTGATGCATTAAATTGCTAACTTTAGGCCAAAAGTACGTAGATTTTATTTAAATGTGAATACCGTATTTTATGGACTATAAGTCACTGCAGAGTATAAGTCTCACAATGCCAAAAATTCATAATTAGGTAGAAAAAAACATACATAAGTCACACTGGAGTATAAGTCTCACAATGCCAAAAATGCACAATTAGGTAGAAAAAAACATACATAAGTCGCACTGGAGTATAAGTCGCATTTTTTGCGGGTAATTTATTTTACAAACTACTTGAGCAAAACAGACATTACGTCATCTTGGAAGGCAAGTAACAATAAAAGAATAGAGAACAGGCTGAATAGGTGTAAGATATGCTAACACAATGGTTATTCAGCTACACTAAAGTAAACATGAACAGAAAAGGTGTCCAGTGTTTATGAAAACAGTTTTTTTCATTTATAAGTCGCAAGAACAGCCAACCTATGAAAAAAAGTGCCACTTACAGTCCGGAAAATACGATATTATCATAAACAACAATAAATACCTACAAATCAAAATGTATGTAGAGTTATTTATTAGTCTTTTTTTTAATCATTGTGTTTTTCAGGTAACATTTATTATCCTTATGAATGATACTAGTAATGCGACTATGATTGTTTCAAACATGTGTTGAGTGGGTTTTTTTTACAGGCAAACCGATGTGACCTGTTGTATGGCAAACTCACCCCGTGTTCTCTTGTGGTCAGGTCCAATCCAAACTTGGCGGGGCCGGCGGTCAGCACGGTCCGGCCCAAAAAGGGGGGCGATATAAGTTGCACGGCGTGAGGCACCACCTCTTCCTCGTCCAGCGTTTGGCTCACCTCGGCCACCAGCTTCACGCGGTACACTGCTGTATGCTCCTGATAAGCGGAGGGGGGGGGTTTGTACCCCATTTTTCATAAAGTCAAACTTGGTGTTGTTGTATAAGTAGAAAGTAGAAGAAGTACCCTTCTGGCGTCTACTGTGCCGAAGTCACTGAGCGGCGTGAGAGAGATCCCCATGCTTTTTAAGAACTCCACTGGCTCCATGCCACCATCATGAAGGGGTAACTCAATTTCTCTGCAACACACAAATGCATATTTTCATGAAAAGCTGCAATAACAAAACAACACACCTGACGTAGCTAACAAGCTCCACTGTGCACCAGAATAAGGAACACACCTGACAGGTGAAGGGTGGACAGCTCTCCCCACGCCCGTCAGGTACTTGTAGCTGTCACGGATGCTTTTGGCAAAGGTAGGGTTGTTGGGGAACAAGGTGTCTGTGCTCGGGCACGTGTGTGTGAACAGGTCGTCTTCGGGACCTTCTCCGTCACTCCCCTGGTGAGTCACAACATTCATAACAATCACACCACTGCATCTACTGTATATAATACAGCAGTCTGTATACACTATATGATATAATTCTATTGTCTACCGTCTCCTATAGCAAACACCCAGCGAAAACATTACCAACTATGGCTGTAGGCAACCTCTTTCAAAGAATCATGGCAGGCCAGCATCCAGCAACTACTTACCTCTCCGTGCGCTTTCAAATATAAGTTGCACTCCTTAGCGCTTGGTGGGAAAGACGTGGGTTTTAAAATGGCTGTACTCTTCGGTACTGTACATATCCACCATCACCTCATCGGCGCTGTTTGTGCTTTTAATCTACTTTGAATAAACGACGGTGAAAGAGGGCTGTTTTCCTTTCCCACTTTTTCATGGATTCCACATCATGATTAAGTTGGTTGTTCAAATGCAGTTGCCCCTCACAATATCGCTGTTCGATTTGAGCTCCATTGCTATATCACGGTTTTTCAGAAACAAATGAATTCATAAATGTTTGCTGGTAGTCTGTGGTCTATTATTAGTCAGAAAAGAAATACAAGTGATATGTACTACTTTGGTCACTAGGTGGCAGTAATGACATTAGCTTACATCAGACTATCTTAACGCTGCATGAAGTCTTTGAATTTTTTGGCTTCTTTAGACACATACATTTGAGGTTAAGTGGTTAGCTTAATTGATTTCAAGGCTATTAGCTCGCTGGCTAGCGGCTGTCTGCAGCATAAGAGTTGCACAATTTCTTGTAAACAATGAACAATAGGAGCGTAAAGGTGACTATAGGGGTGTTATGCCATGTCTACAAAGCTCTAATAATGTTAAAAACATATTTAGAAAGTCATAAAAAATATTTTCTATGCTCCAATTATGAATATATTCCGAGGGATGACGCTAATGGGTTTTCACATCACAGAAAATACAGTCCCCTCCAAAAGGTATTGGAACATTGAGGCCAATTCTGTTATTTTTGCTGTGGACTAAAAACGTTTGGGTTTGATGCCAAAAGATGAATATGAGAAAAAAGAGCAATGTTTCAGCTTTTATTTCCAGGTATTTACATCTGGATTTGATAAACAACTTTGTAAAAGAAGACCACATTTTTAGGTGAGCAAAAGTATTGGAACAGGCAGACTTAAGATAAATTAAAGTGAATA
Organism: Doryrhamphus excisus; assembly: GCF_037039965.1. Classification (NCBI taxonomy): domain Eukaryota; kingdom Metazoa; phylum Chordata; class Actinopteri; order Syngnathiformes; family Syngnathidae; genus Doryrhamphus; species Doryrhamphus excisus. The sequence goes on from NC_136375.1 coordinate 5,398,076, forward strand.
ATACTATTTTGTTGAAAATCCTTTGTTTGCAATAACTGCAATAATTAATAAATATTAAGTATTATTCACTTTTTTTTCAATTTATCTTAAGTCTGCCTGTTCCAATACTTTTGCTTACCTAAAAAACAAATAATGCTATCTTCTAAGTTGGTTATCACCTCCAGATGTAAATACCTGGAAATAAAAGCTGAAATTTTGCATCTCATTGGCCTCACTGTTCCAATACTTTTGAAGGGGACTGTAGCAGGCTCTTTGCAATTATTTGTTTTTATTAAATTGTATAAAAGTGTTAAATTATTCATTCATTTTCTACCGCTTATCCTCATGAGGGTCGCAGGCATGCTGGAGCCTATCCCAGCTGCCTTCGGAGGAGAGGCGGGGTACACCCTGGACTGGTGGCCAGCCAATCACAGGGCACATATAGACAAACAACCATTCACACTCACATTCATACCTATGGACAATTTGGAGTGGCCAATTAACCTAGCATGTTTTTGGAATGCGGGAGGAAACCGGAGTACCCGGAGAAAACCCACGCATGCATGGGGAGAACGTGTCAACTCCACACAGAGATGGCAGAGGGTGGAATCGAACCCGGATCTCCTGTATTAAATTACATAAAATGTAATTATATTATATTTAATTGAGTTGTGTTTTATTTAGGAGATGCAGTGTCTTTTTTCTTTTTCAATTATTAATTATTTTTTATATTTAAACATTTGTATATTGATTTATTTTTTGTTTGGTATGCATGTAGTTCTATTACACAGTGGTTAACTAGAAAAAGCCTGGCTCAAAGTCTGAGCCTCTAATGGATTCTTTCTATGTGAATTTTGATTGCAAAAATGTATAAAAACTGGATGTTTCAGTTAATATACAAACAGGCACACACACACACGTCCTGTGTGGATGGACTGAAAAGAGTTCTCAAAAGTTTTCAACAATTTTGGCATTTTTCCTGCCCACAGATCTTCACCACAAAAATCTTCACCACATGCCGGGCTTGAAAACTGCCCGGCATGAGGAACTAACCCGTCAAAAAGAAAGAAAGAAAAAAAAAAGTTACGGCGGGAGCTGACAACCGCTCAAAAGACAAAAGCTAATGCAATCATCCAAATACCAAGGTGCACCATGGGTAGAAAAGGAGTGTTTAGCATGTTGGCCACACAGTCAGGAGATGGATTTTCTTCGTGTGCTCCACTTTCCTCCCACTTTTTAAAACATGCATGTTAGGTTCACTGGCGACTACAAATTGTCCTGTGATTAGCTGGTGATTAAATATAAGCTCTTCTTCTTCCTACAGCTTTTCAGACATGTTGAATTGTGTTATATGCAGGATACTGTATACTGTATGACATGAGGAGGCATGCTGACCGTTCTGTTGCCCTGGCAGGACGGCTGCGCGGTGGAGAGCGACACAGGCAGGAGGTGGGCTTCTGTGGTGAAGATGTAGTCGTCGATGTCGATGGGTAGCTGTGTCTTCTCCGTGAACAGCAGGTACAAGTATTTAAACATCTCTGCCAGAAAGAACGAGTCCATTCTGCACACCACGCGCAAAAACACACAAATCACACAAACCGAAGACATCAGGTCGACGGAGTATCATTGTACGGCCGCAAGATGGCAGAATCACTCCATACATCATTGCATACGTGCTGACAGTACCTGTCTTCATGCGTCCCAGTGCGAACGTCTTGCACGGCGGCAAACCCACAAGGCACTCTGGCATATGCATTGAGTTTCTCTGCAATGGACTGGCCCACTCTGAGGTAGTAGGGGTCACCGGTGGCCTGCAGGAGAACAGACATCGTTTAACTCAAAGTTAACTAAAAGTTTGGTGTCCAAACTTTTTCCCAGCGAGGGCCACATAGTGAAAAAATGAAAGGATGCAACTTTATTACAGTTTGATACAGTTCAAGCAAGTTTCACTTTGACACAAATTTAGCCATACATACTGTATTTGTTTATTATATACTGTATTTAGGCAAAATATCTAAACATAAACACACACACCATTTACAATTTCACATTTAGAACTAAACTGCGTGTGTGCATGCGTTAAAATGTCCCTTCAATCGGTAACCTTGTGCACGCTACACGCCTCCGTGCTTTTCAACTTCCTGCTTGCTGTGGAGCATGTGGGGAATGTGCATGCCGAGCTCTTATAAAATGCACTTCTGCCACCTTGTGGTCGTTCTTAAAACTGCACTAAAGCCAACCAATTCTCATAAATTGACCAGACCACCTTCTTTTTTATTTTCAAACTATTTAAACTTTTAACTTGTAAATTATTTATCATAGCTTTATTCCCATAATACTTAGACTTTATTTCCACTATAAAACTTAATTTTCCAAACAAAAAATTTTGTTTATATTTTATGCTACTAACGTCACATTATTTTTCATCATATGACAATATAATGAAAATATTATTGTCATATGATTGTCATCAATGACAATATATTTCACCTTTCCTCCCAATATTATGATTTTTTTTGTTGTTGAATTCGATTTTTTAAAATGTGCTGTGGGCCAACAGGCAGTACATTGGACGCCAATGTTGAACTTAAGATGGGGTTTGCATTCTATGATTGGTAGGGGTGTCATGCGGTGTTGGACAATGTCATCTTCATCGGTAAGAGAGCCAATATGGAGCATCTGCAGTTACTAGTCACCTTATAGAGGTAGTAGGTGCTTTCGGCAAACTCTGGTCTCAGGAGGTGTTGGCCCCAGTGAACGCGGAATTCCGTGGTGAAAGCCTGCCAAGAAATGAAATAGAAATCTGCTCATATTCGCTCAGACCACACCGATGTTTGTTTTTATTTGTATTTTACCTCAGGGAGAAACTTATGTTGCTTGGTGACTTGATAGAGCATCTCGTGAGTCTCAATGGCCGGCTTCAGGTCTCCTCTCAATACCTGAGAGATACATTAGCAACTGCTGCTACACTTGGACTGCATGAGTCCAGCATCGGGAGAGAATTACAGACCTGTAAGCCGGGGAAAAAGGCCAGCAGCGAGTCCATCCAGCTGCGTGCGCTCACTGTGGGGTTGTGCATGTGCACGTTGAGCAGCAGGGGGGGCTGACTTATGTACTTCATAATGGCACTGTAGTGCTGTTACAGTAAACATCATGAAAAAGATATGAGCACCAACACGAGGAGCACAATCCCAAAGGTTAAGCTGGTGAACGGCCTACAGTGTTGAACCTCTCCAGAAAAACCTTGTCCCCGAGGAGAATGTAGGCCTTCATCAAATATTCGTAGTAGGAGTCGATGCCGGCACCGACGCCGCTGTCTGCAAACGCAAACGTGAGACGCACCAGTTACAGTCAGCTCATATTCAAATCCATTCCTGATCCTCTTGTGGATGGTGATGGTGGTGCTGATAACGTCACTGGGACTCACCCCGTCTGACCCATTCTCCGTTATGGATGTTGATGACGGTCCCCACGAGGTCACTTCCTTTCTGCCTCCGCTCCCACAGGACATCCAGAGCTCTGCGAGCATGCTCCTAGGGAGACACACACACACACACAACACATTCATAAACATGTTGGGCTGCAACCATTCGAACGGTCACTTACCACAGATGCACTTTTAATTCATAAATATCTGATTTCTTGGATTGTTATCAGTATGTTAAAATTAAATTTGCATCAAAACTCCCAGAGCCAGCCGGTCCATTAGGCAATATAGGCAAAAGCTGAGTGTGCCATGGCCGCTAGACTGGGGGAAAAAAACTCCCCATCACCAACTAATTAGTTGTGATATTGATTTTGTACATACTGTAATTTTGCATATACAGTAGTTGTAGAGAACAGTTTTATATAGTTTTTGCATATAGTCGTTTAGCTTATATTTGTTATTTCATAGAATAAATGAAGCTTATAAACAGTATATAGTATAAATAACTCTTGGTTGTTTAAATTGTTTGATGTCGATTGCTGTATTATAATTTACAACTGCTATTATTATTATTGTTTATTGACTAATTTGCCCGCTTTTTGTTTTGAGGTAAGATTTTCTTTTGTATTTCATTTTATTTGGGTTATGAATTTGTAATTTGTCAGTGAACTGATGTGTGAAATAGTGCCCTATGGATCCATAGCTGCTGCACCCTTCTCCCCCACCTATTTTCTATGCCGCTTATCCTCACCAAGGTTGCACACAAGGTATGCTGGAGCCTATCCCGGATGACCACCACTTTCTATTTAAATTATTATATTTTTAAGTACAATAGTACAATAGCAAAATAAAAATCCATGAATAAGAAGGGATCTAGAGTTAATACAGTACTTCAAATAATAACATGACAATGGAGATTAGAGTACTAATCAGTGAATTGGTTGTTACAAATGAATGGATTATGTTGTCCGTATTGCTATGAATTGCATGGCACTACTTGGCTGCAAACAGCAGAGCCGCTAGCGAGTCAACTGGTTTATTCGAGGAGCATTCAGCTCCATAGCGCTGGATACCTCAAAGACAGCCTCTCCTGACAATCTGCTCAGGGCGGCAAACTCCAGGATCATCGTTCCAGCACAGGCGGTGCACGTGTCCGACTCGGTGCCCGTACGTGAGAGCGGGTTTCGCACACCGTAACGCAGATTGACCTGTACATAAAAACAAATTCATCACCCCCTAAAAAGGTGACATTAAAAACGTAAGATGAGTACCTTAGGGTAAGGAAGGCCACTTGTGGTGTTGAAGGCAGGTAGCAGCCTATGCCCGAGCTCCGTAGCCATGCTGAGGAGCTCGTCTTTATACCACTGCATCCTTCCACCGCGCTGACGCAGCAGGTCGGCCATCACGTGGGCTCCCAGGAGCCCCCTGGAAGGATTCACACACGTGCTTGTCAGTCTGCAAAAGGTGAAGTTACAGTGTGTGTTTCATACAGCTGTGTGACAAATCTAAAATCGACACAGCTTATGGGGTTTGGTGACAGCACCACCATGTGGTGCTTTGTACAAAAAATAATAGCACAGGCAACACATTTTGACAAATGTTCATTCTTTTGTGTGTGGCGGAGTAGAAGAGTCCCACCAGCGTGTGCTCTCGCTTGTGCACGTGGAGCATATGTAGCATGTGTAGCACTTGTAGCATGCGTAGAGAGAGAGACTTTCTTTGTTGTCATTGCACAATAACACAGCAGTGAAATTGCCAACAAAATGTCGTTGCCTGGCTCCCGTATAATAATAAATAATAATGTAGAGAATAAATAGATTACATCAAATATGAACAATGTACAGCGTAAACAGTAATTTAGTATAAATAATTTATATAATTTTGAATAAATAATAATAATTTAAAGTTTTGCGTGTGTGTGTGTGTGGGCAGGTAGAAGGGCTTATATGGCATTCAGCAGTCTGATGGCCACGGGGAAGTAGCTGTCTCTAAACCTGGTTGTTCTACAGCGGATGCTGCAGAGACTGTATGTAGCACGTGTAGCATGTGCAGATACCCCAACACTCTGATGTTGGTCTCAAACACGGACACCACCACATCATTGTCAAGGCGTACGTCCGCCACCGCCTTCTTCACGCCGTCTTCAAACTCATCCAGCTTGTTTAACACCTCCAAAACACAAATGCAGAATAGTACAATGAAACATGAGTGTCTTTGTATGCTTCCTAAACGTGGGAAGCGGGAACTCACCACCAAAGTATCTAGAGTGTCGATCAAGGTAAGTGAAAACCTGCAGATAAAGGGGAAGGAAAGGGGAAGGTTCCAGTTACAGCTTGGGTCAAGTGGGCGGGGTTCTGATGGAATTCTTCCAAAAATGTGTCTTTGTGGACATTGGAACGTTTAAGAGTACGTACTTCCCCAAGGAGTCGTCGATGTCGCCTCGGTTCGGCTCCTGGCCGCGCACTCTCCCCTTGCAGCTAAGAGGCATCAGCTCGTCAGCCGGATAAGCATATTTCTGCAATACAGAATGAAACATAACTACTGTCATCAGAGGCCTTCAAACTGCAGGTTGTTCTTTACTGTCTTTCAAATTTATAGTTTTAAAAAATATTACGTAATTTGTTTTAGTAATTATTATATATTGTTTAATAATTACATTTCAACAATATAGATTTTATTGTAATTATAATTGTATTATTTCATATAAAATATAATTACAAATGTTTATTAATTTATGCTATTTTATAGCTACACTTATATTTAATATTTATATTTAATTATATTAAACTCATTAAGAAATTACAATTATTTATTTGATATATCATGTAATATATTAACAATTACATTAATTAACTAGAAATATTTAATTTTATACAGCAAAAATATAATTGTGATCTTTTTTCTTGATCTATTTTACATAAATATTTTTTCATAAAATAATAATTATAAATGTAATAATATTTTATTATAATTACAATATAATGTAATAATTACAACTATTATCTTAGTTATACATAACTATTTGGTGTTTAATAATTACATTATTTATATTTTATAATATAAATATTTTATATACATATTTGTATAGTACTTCACTAGAATTATAATTGTACACATCATCATTTGATATTTAATAACATTTGATTACATTTTATAATTTTATTAAAATGTAATGTATTTATTTATAGAATATTTATTATATATAATTAGAAATATAGTTATATTGTAGTATATTGTAATTAAATTAAATGATTATGATGACTATTATATTAAAAATTAAAATTATATATATATATATATATGTTTCCCACAGGACTATGATCTATCTTTTTATTCTAAGTTGTTGTTGGTGATTATATGATGTGCTGTGATATATGGCAACATACTCAAACTGTTATTTTATGTAGTATTTTCATCATTCTTCCCAGCGTCCTGCTGTAATTTCTTGTTATGAGCAGTCGCCAGCATGTAACCACTTACCATGTAACTACCGTAAGCGTGATCGAACATCTCAACAACACGATCCCTGCACAAAAAGAGAGAGGTTACATCAGCACCATAAGACTTTTTTCCCCCATCCGGCATCTGAAGGAGCAGCACACCAACCTGATGATGCTCTTCTCCTCTGGTGTCATGTGTTGACTCTCTTGACATCTTGTCCAGCCAATGAGACTGATGAGGAGGAATATTCTACACATCATCCCAGTGGCACACAGCTGCTCCACCACTCGTTTATAAATTGACCTTTTTTTCAAAAAGTCAATCAGTCCTCCCAATAGACTTATCTTCTGTCCTCCTAATCCCACACATCTTCATATAGATGGATGATGTTGTAGAATTTTAGCCGTGACATCAACGGACCTGCTCCCTCCTCCATATTGTTGAGGTCATAACATGTCAAAAGCGTAGTAGCCGATATGTAAACAATGGGGACAGCAAGCTAACTTGGCAGCTGATGGTCCGGGGAATGTCACTGCATAATGGATGAACGTCCGAGTTGACTTCAATGTAGAAACATACTTAAAGGAGCCATTTGACGCCAGTTTGAAAACAAAAGCTTAACATTTACCAGCCACGTATTCACAACCGGCTAGCAGATGGTTAGCAACGCTAGCTAGGCGGAGCATTAGCTTGAGGAAGCAGGCGGGAAATAGTGTTGGACTTGCTGTGGAAAGGTGGCAGTCTTACAGTGGAATGATAGGAGACACGTCGTCAGGAAATACCCCGGCCATATCGTGCCCTGACGCCGAGGAGCAAGCTGTCAAAGAACATCCAGGAGGCAGTCCTCACTCGCAGCTATGTCGGGCGACGCCATTTGCCTTTAGAGTCTGACGTCATCACGCACCATGACAGCAGTTTAGCTAACCTGGGACGGTTTTTCGTTACCTGAGAGTAATTCTTCTATCTATACATTTTTAAGATATGCGACATCATAACCGGCACAAATTCATAAAAATCCAACGAGAAAGACGCAAAAATAAAATGATTTTTAGTATCCAGAAAACACGCTGATTTGCATAAAATATCTCAGACATGCAAGTGAGGTGTTCACCACTAGATGTCGCAAAAGGTACTTATTGATTTAGTTACCAATTCGATAATGAATTCAGACAGGTACTTTAAGTAGTTTATTTCAAATCAAAACATAAAGAACATAAGAAATCAGAGTAATTTATTCAAAACCCTTAAGTACATTGAGTGATTCAAGCTAATATGCGTACAACAGAAAACATGACAAAATTATTTAAAATATGTGAAATTTGTACTTTAAGCAACCAAAACAACGTAAAATGATTTCTTAAAAACTACTATAAGAATGATAATATGAGTCACAATCCACACATGGCTCTGTTTACATTCCGCCATTGTTCAACAGACTGAGCACTGTGTCGCTGTGTTACGCATTCAGGCGGAAGAAAAAGTAGTACCCACCAATTGCGTAGCATTTACACAGAATCTCGTCAAGTTACACTCCCTCAAATGACTAAAGTATCGGAAAAATTATCAAATGCATCGATATTTTGATTTGAAAATCGATGTTAGGGCATGAAGGGCTAGTATTGTCAGGATCAATATTTCCGTATCGATCCGCAAATGAAAACCTCTCCGAAGAAGTGTTCAAAAAAAAACTATTCCTGGGTGGGAATAAAAAGTCATAATCATTTCAAACGTTTTAGACAATTGAAATCATATGGTCTGACAAACACTACAAAACCGTTAAAACATTAGGAAAAGTTGTTGCAATATTACATTTCTCCCCGGATTAATGTGAGGGGGGTTTGTGCTTGCATTTTGTAACTTTCCCGTTACTCTTCATTAAAAAATGTTGGACAGTTGCCACAATAAAGAAGAAAAAAAAAGATGAGTCAACTTCCTTCTAATGGGCGTCGCCTTTTCCACGTCGGTGAAAAGTGCATGATTGTGGAACACTCGGAATTCCACGCTTGGAATAACAACAGCCCGGACATGTCCTTTAGGTAAGATAAACATTTGATATTTGATGCATTTTTGTCGTTTTTCTGTGTGGTTTTTACTCTGTGGGATTGGAAATAGGATCTAGTCAAGCTTGTGTTTTGCATTCTATCGCCCACAGCTCAACAACCACCAACATGTGGGTGAGTTGAAGTGGACACGATAAACACTAAATCTCTTTAGGGAAAGTGAGTTATTCCATTTTTTATCATTGTAGGATGATCTGGATTTGCTGTTAGACTCCCCCTCCTCCCTGAGTGTCACAGTAAGTTGCATTTTTAATAAATAATATAGTAATACATCTCATGCATATACTCTAAAAAACAGGTTTTAAAATAAATAACTCTTAGTACTAGTAGCAGATAGGACCCCGCAGATGTTATTGGCCCGCGTCACATTCCAGAATTAACAATACAACTAAATCATAAAAAAATAGACAAATCATCAGGAAGTTGACAAAAGTCAAAATATTAAGAGTCATCATTTTACAAGAATATATATTATTATATTAATTCATTCATTTTCTACCGCTTTTTCTTCACGAGGGTCGCGGGGGTGCTGGAGCCTATCCCAGCTGTCTTCGCGCGAGAGGCGGGGTACACCCTGGACTGGTGGCCAGCCAATCACAGGGCACATATAGACAAACAACCATTCACACTCACATTCATACCTATGGACAATTTGGAGTCGCTAATTAACCTAGCATGTTTTTGGAATGTGGGAGGAAACCGGAGTACCCGGAGAAAACCCACGCATGCACAGGGAGAACATGCAAACTCACAATTGGAATTGAACCCTGGTCTCCTAGCTGTGAGGTCTGTGCGCTAACCACTTGTCCGCCGTGCCACCCAATATTTTGAGTTGAAATATTAAAGAAAAAATAGATCATGTTTTAAAAAAGTTGTAATATTATGTGAAACAAAAAACAACAAATAAAGTTGTATTTTTTTTTACAAAATTAGGGTGCAGAAAAAGTTATATTGTTAGGAGAATAAAGTCCATATGATGGGAATGAAGTCCTAATGACAAGAAGAATTGTAATTTGACAAGAATATATTAAGAGAATATTATATGTTAAGAGAAAAACATCGTAAAACACATTTTAGGAGAACATTTAAATATAATGATTAATAATATTAGAGAATAAATAACAAGAATAAATATTAAAGAAAAAAAATTAGTCAAAAAAAACAAAATAAAGTTGTAATATTTGGAAAAAAATATAATAGCAAAGTCAAAATATTACAGTAGTAAAGTCAGAATACCACAAGTAGAATTTGCCAAGAAATTTGAAATATTTGTAAAATTAAAAAACAACAACAACAACTGTGTATTACAAAGCGGAGAGGCTGATTTTTCTTGAAATATATCGAATTTGAGAGCACATCTACAAGTGCTGCTCAAAGGCAAAGTCGCATGCTGTCATTTTTCCCGATGAAGCCCTCGCTGTAACAAACGTTTGTACAGTCAGAATTCCCTTCATTCCTGTTCGGCTTAGCCCCAACCCTCCTCCATCGGGTTCTGATACGCATTTAATCAGATTTGAAGAATCGATATGACCAAAGAGAAACATAGCTGTGTCCTCCAGTGGCCTCCATGCCAGATGTTGGACACCCCTGTGTCTACTCACGGGAGTGTTTGGTTTTCCACGTCTCTTCCTAGTCCAACACAAGGGGGACGGTGAAGGACAAAGCCGACTTTAAAGTGGAAGACGATGTGGCTGCTCTCAGGAAGGCGGTGGAAGGCATCGGTAAGACGGGCGACTTGCATCGGTTTGTATTATTTGAGTGATTTTTTTCCGATCAGAAGCGGGATCTCCTCTCGTTTAGGTACCACAGAAAAGACCCTGGTTGAGGTGTTGACCCAAAGAAGTAACGCTCAGCGACAGCTCATCGCCAAGGCCTACGAGAAAGCCGCAGGAAGGGTACGAGTCAAAGGTCGAGCCAAAAGTTGCCACTTGTTTACATCTGTCCTCCTTTGTCAGACATTAGTAGCCGATCTGGAGGGCGACACGCATGGAGACTTTGAGGACTTGCTGGTGGCGTTGGTGAAAGCGCCTGACGTCTACGACTGCCACGAAGTCATCAAAGCCATCAAGGTGCGTCCGATGTTGCGTCCCGTGAAAACCAAGTACTAGTATACTTACCGCATGTGTACTTTGCAGGGTGCGGGTACCACCGAGAGCACGCTGACGGAAATCTTTGCCTCCAGATCCAACAGACAGATCAAAGCCATGTCTGCGGCGTACCTGGCAGGTTTGGACTCTTATCACCTGACGTTGCGTAACAGGAGTGCCAGTCTTCATGACACGACACGCCATATGAATATGAATATGAATATCTTGCGTCACAGAAACCGGAAGGCTGTTGCTTCACGACCTCAAGTCGGAGGTTTCTGGAGATTACGGCAAAGCTCTGCTCCTCCTGGCAGAGGTAAGAGAGCACAATAAAACACAAGTGTGATGCCGTGAAATGATAGGAGCGCATCATACTTGCAGTCCTTAAAGGCAACATTTTCCCCTTTGTTTACACCAGCAAGTATGCTGCAAAATGGTGCTTTCAGGTGTGATTGTACGTTACATGGACAGTAATACACAAAACTGTCCATGACGACTCCTGCAGTAAATCACTATGTATATCTGACATATAGATATAATATATTGATTATATATACAGTAAAGTCTCGTTATATCGGTTATATCGATAGTACTGCTTATTACGATACTATTTTCATTTCCCGGCAAATTTCTAGTCTTTTATGATATAATTAGTTCAGTTAGTACGATACCCGGTTATTATGATAATCCGGTTACTACGATGCCCTTTTCATCTCCCGCCAGCCAATTTGGTCTGCTTATATCGATACAAAAGCAGCTTAAAGCTGAATCAATATTTGCTTAAGGATTTCAATACCACCATTAGCGAAATCTGTAAACGGCGTATTGTTTGATTTTTGACTAACACCGTTTCGGCTTTTCCACCGACGGACGGTAATTAGAGGATTACAGGTAATTAATATGAGGTAAGTATTAAACAATCTTTTGAAGTAAAGGAGTAAATATTTGTATAATTTAGAGGGAAGATTCAGTGAATAGACTTAGTGTTTTCATGACGAGGATGATGAGGATGAAGAACCAACTGACATAGCATACACACCTATTCCAACGAAGACACAAGCGTACAAATACATGTACTTAATTGTGTTGTATTCAGATATCTTTTTATCGCCTGCAATAATCACTGTTCATATGTACATGCTGGCGTTCGTGGTTTCTCTCGTGTGTATAGAACAATGTCGAGTGCATTATTGCCCACTTTTAATGCAGTTCGGCGCAGGATTGGATATATCGATCGTCCGGTTATATCGATATTTTTTCCGACTCCCGAGAATATCGATATAACGAGACTTTACTGTATATCCAAAATGGTGGCATCTCCTTAGGCTATCATAACAAAACATTCTTTTATTCTGAAAGTTCACTTTAAACCCCAGAAGTAACTGAACTTATTATGCTCATTTCCCGTCCTTTGTATTGAGTTGTAGATATAATAGAATGCCTTTTTTTTTTATTGTAGAGTCCTATAGAGCAGCTACACACAATAACAAGAACACCAAGCTTTCTAGATCTTCCAGAATCTGCACCTATTCTAGCTAGATTTCCTTGAATTTCCAAAACGCTCCCTGTATACTTACTCCGCTGTGATTGGTCCCACTCAGCTGGTGACTTCTCACTAAAAAGTACTCAAACCCGGATGTTAGCGTGTAGGCTTTAGCGCCAACAAATATGAAATGGGATTTTGAATTGAGTTTCGACATCGTCATGGAAAAAAACACGTTTACACAACAAAGCCGACACGTTCAACCGGTAAGCCTTAAACCCGGAAGTAGCATGTCACGCTTTACCACGGAAAAAAAACATAGGATGTTAATTTTGTATTTTGAATTATTACAATGGTGTTTTGGCACAAAATGAAACGTCATTGAAACGACACAATAATATGAATTAAAACAGCATGTCTGTGCTTACACGTTTACACAAATCCGACACGATCAATCGGAAGCAGCATAGCCCGCTTTACCACGAAAAAACTTAGCACGGGAAAGTCGTAATTTGAATGATTCCAATGATGTTTTAAGGTAAAAAAAAAAGAAACACCATCGAAGTAATAATAACTTTCCTACATGATTATACAACAAAGATATGTTATACACTGTTATTTTGTGTGGCTAACGCGCCGCCCGCCATCTTTGCTAAGGGTGTGCCTTCCAATTGTGTTATTTGTCCACGCAGGGCAAGAGAGACGAGAGCGCCGGAGTGGACGGGGCCAAAGCCAAAGCAGATGCCAAAGTACTGTTCATCAACACTTTCATTCTTTGGTTTTACCAAAACAGGCGCCATGACAGTGGCATCAACATGCCTCAATGGGTGGTAGAGTTACCACGAGCCGTTCGGCGCTTGTTTGATATTGTGTACTTTTATCAACCCGTGTAGTCTCTGTACGAGGCAGGAGAGAAGAAGTGGGGAACGGACGAGGGCAGGTTCATCGAGATCCTTTGCCACAGGAGTGTTCCTCAGCTCAGACAGAGTGGGTGGCATCTTCCATCTTGTCACCAAAGTGTCTTTAACGACATCGTGACATGGTGATGTGTTTGTTTGTGCAGCTCTGGTGGAGTACAAGAACATCAGTAAGAAGACTCTGCAGGAGAGCATCGAGAGCGAAATGTCGGGAAACCTGGAGACGCTTCTGGTGGCTGTAGGTGAGGATGACGCTTCAGGCTTTTATCACCTCGTGAGGACCTCATGTTTGGTGTGTGCAACTTCTTGGTTTCTGATGGTTAGGTAGACGTGTTTCTTACAGCTTTTTTCCTTTTTTCATTATTACAACTTTATTCTCATAAAATTAGGACCCCCCCCAAAAAAGAAGAAAAATATTTTTGTCATTAGTAACTTTCGAAAAAAATACAACTTTTTCTCTAAATACTATTTTTTTTCTAGCAATATAATGTAATAATAATTACTTACGTTCTTCTTACAGCTTTTTTCCTCCTCCCTTATTACAACTTTATTCTAATAAAATTAGGATCCCAATCCAAAAAAAGTAGAAGAAAAATCCCCCCCCCCCAAAAAAAAGTAGAAAAAAAATATTTTTGTCATTAGTAACTTTCGGGAAAAAAAAAACGTTTTTTCTATTAATATAATGTAATAATAATTTTGTGCTTTTAACAGTTTATTCTCGTAATATTATTACATTATTTTCATAAAATTACTTCTTACAAGAACTTCTTACTTCTTCTTACAGCTATTTTCCTCCTCCCTTATTACAACTTTATTCTAATAAAATTAGGATCCCCACCCAAAAAAAAGTTGAAGAAAAATCTTTTTGTCATTAGTAACTTTTAGAAAAAAATACAACTTTTCTCTAAATACTAATATTTTTTTCTAGCAATATAATGTAATAATAATTTTGTGCTTTTAACACTTCATTCTTGTAATATTATTACATTATTTTCATTAAATTACTTCTTACAAGTACTTCTTACAGCTTTTTTCCTCCTCCCTTATTACAACTTTATTCTAATAAAATTAGGATCCCCATCCAAAAGTAGAAGAAAAATCCCCCCCCCAAAAAAATTGTAAGAAAAATCTTTTGTCATTAGTTTTTCTCTAAATACTAATATTTTTTTCTAGCACTATAATAAAATAATAATATAATTTTGTGCTTTTAGCACTTTATTATCATAATATTAGAACATTATTTTCATTGAATTATGATTTTTTCCGCCAGAAATTCTAAGAAAATAAGGCTACACACTTATTAAAAATGATTTATTTATATATTATTAATTTATTTTTTATGAATTTAATGTATTTAGAAATTAATTTTGGACGATTGTAACGTTTTTCTTGAAAGAGTAACATTACCTTTTTTTATTACACGTACCTTTTTTCTTTATTAAGACTTCTTGTACTCGTCAAATATTATTTTTTCCCATTTGCCAGCTTAATTTTGTGGAAAAAAAAATGATTTTTCTCAAATGGTAAGACTTTTTTGTCATCATTTTTAGCTGATTAGATGTTGAAGAATAACTGTTTTTGTGTCGTATAGGGACTATATATTGTCTTGTAGCATTACAAGTTTTGTTTTCCTGAAGAAAATTTTTCTTTGGGTAAAAAAAAAAATAACTTCTGTGTAATCCTGTTTGTTCCTGTTGTGATTGTCATAGCAATTGGTGTTGTCGCTTTACTGTATTCTCCCCGCACACCCCCCGTTTTCTCTATCTTCTTTTCTATCCCCTCCTGCTCCGGTCTGGCCTCTCAAACTTTGCACAACTATGAAACATCGAATAAGGCCAAGTAATACTTCATATTACAGGGAAAGTGTAGCTTATACTTTTCCCTGGCAGAGCAAATCTGTTTAGCATTTAGGTCAATAATGCTATCCCCCCCCCCCAGGTTACCCCCCCTTTCTGCCTCCAAAATGGACCTGTACAGGGCAATAAAACACATACAAATACCAAAGATCGTTATCAGGGATGCATTTGGCTTCTTAAGTAACGACTCACAATTGTTCCGCTTTTATTGTGTGTCATTAAACGCCTCAAAAATGTGAGGTTTATTATGGACAATAAAATAATATTTATTTGTTCATTTAGTTTTCTTACTTTCATCTTAGAATTCTTCTTTTTCTGCTCTTGACATATTTTATAAAGCAATTTAAAAGGACTCATTTCCATGAAAGGAGATATCGGATATAACCTCGGATATATCGGATTCAATTGTTCCCACTGGTTTTGTCCGATATAAGCGAAATCCGTTATATGCGTATACCGGAAAATGTCCGCCACATTCATTACACGGACGCGCAATGCCATGGGGGAACTTTCTTTGATCCGTGTTCACAGCCAAAGCTGAAGATTATAACATCTTTGTATGAATTACAGACATGTACATGAGCATGTACAACGAAATAATTTTTTTTTCTCAAATCTGTAGAAATGCCTTCTTGTTGCTATTAGCGAGGTTTAGAAACCAAATGATAAACGTAAAGGCAAACGATAATGACGTCACAGGCTATTGACAAGTCGGCAAGTTCCCATACATTTCAATAGCCTGTGACGTCATTATCGTTTGCATTTACGTTTATCGTTTGGTTTCTAAACCTCGCTAATAGCAACAAGAAGGCATTTCTACAGATTTGAGAATTTTTTTTTATTTCGTTGTACATGCTCATGTACATGTCTGTAATTCATACAAAGATGTTATAATCTTCAGCTTTGGCTGTGAACACGGATCAAAGATGGATCAAAGGCCACGATGCGGCCATCCGATATATGCGAGGGAAATTGGAACAGGACTGGAGATTTTGTCCGAAATAGGCGAAATCCGATATATGCAATGAACTTTTATTGGAAATGCATTACAGAAAAATTGGTTCTTTTTTATCTGTCCGTTGTGAGCGAATTTCCGATATATCCGAGTCCGATATATCAGAGGTTTACTGTATTGATGAATATTATTTCTTTACTTCGTATTTTTTAAAACATCAAATAAAGCCAAATAATACTTCATATACAAGGCTGTCCCATGGCTGGACAGGGCAACAACAACAAAAACAAGGGTCGTGGGGGGTGCTGGAGCCTATCTCAGCTGTCTTTGGGGGTCCACCCTGGACTGGTGGCCAGCCAATCACAGGGCACATATAGACAAACAACCATTCACACTCACATTCATACCTATGGACAATTTGGAGTCGCCAATTAACCTAGCATGTTTTTGGAATGTGGGAGGAAACCGGAGTACCCGGAGAAAACCCACGCATGCACGGGGAGAACATGCAAACTCCACACAGAGATGGCCAAGGGTGGAATTGAACTCGGGTCTCCTAGCTGTGAGGTCTGCGCGCTAACCACTCGACTGCTGTGCAGCCAACAACAAAAACTTCTCTGTTGTAATTCAAGCACGTTGTTCTCAAAATGCAATTTTATTAGTAATATAAGTACTTTATTGTTGTAAAACTATTACTCAAAGTATGAGAAAATAAGACCACAAATGTATTAAAAATGTTCTTGACTTTTTTTTAAAAGTCTTTTGGTCTCGTTGCTTTTTCCCCGTTTAGTGAAATGTGTGAAGAACGTGCCTGCGTACCTGGCAGAGAGGCTTTACGAGAGCATGAAGGTGAGTAGCGTCTATTTGGTTCACCTCCTTTATGGACGATGGCATTGCCAGGACAAATGGCGACATAGGAATGTTAAGCCTGCTTTTTAGCTCTGCGGTGAAAAGCGCAACGTTGCTTGAAACGCAGTCGACCGTGTGCAGCCGGGAAAGCATCCATCGCTGTCCATCGTACATACAATTGTACTCATTCAGATTTATACAGGAATTCCCGCATTAACTGAACATGTGGATGTTTCCTTCAGGGTTTAGGAACCACAGAGTCCACACTGACTCGGATACTGGTCAGCCGCTCCGAGATCGACCTGCTGGACATTAGAGCGGAGTACAAGAAACTCTTTGGGTACACCCTCTACTCCCAGCTTGAGGTAATAAATACACAGAAGTACATTTACACTGCGACCTGACGTTAATGAGAGCCAAAAGGGGCATTTAAATAACTAACGGTGCGTTTATGTGGATCTGGAATTTTAAATCATCAAAATACAGCAAGATACTGCAACTGTTACATTATCAGTGTATCAGTGTTAATGCATGATCACGGAAATAAGTGCATCCCAATGACGGCATTGTAAGCTAGCTCAAATTAACTTGTTTTTTCCTGTTTAATGCACAGAAAGGGCGGCACGGCGGTCTAGTGGTTAGCGCGCAGACCTCACAGCGAGGAGACCAGGGTTCAATTCCACCCTCGGCCATCTCTGTGTGGAGTTTGCATGTTCTCCCCGTGCATGCGTGGGTTTTCTCCGGGTACTCCGGTTTCCTCCCACATTCCAAAAACATGCTAGGTTAATTAGCGACTACAAATTGTCCATAGGTATGAATGTGAGTGTGAATGGTTGTTTGTCTATATGTGCCCTGTGATTGGCTGGCCACCAGTCCAGGGTGTACCCCGCCTCTCGCCCGAAGACAGCTGGGATAGGCTCCAGCACCCCTGTGACCCTCGTGAGGAAAAAGCGGTAGAAAATGAATGAATGAATGCACAGAAAATGCTAAACATGCAGGCTGATATTTATAGGTTATCACATGGTTTGTCTGGTATCAAGCACCTTCGGTCTCGGGCTGATACTGACACTTGGGGGCATGATACTGGGCCTGATACCAGACAAACCATGTGATGATCTTATTATCAACATACTATTTAATCATGAGCTTATTATCACGTACTATTTAATCAAAAGACCATTTTGTTTCCAGAAAATGTTCAGTTTATTACATGTATTATATCTAAACAGTGTAAACACAACAATTGCAAAAATATTTCAACAATAATATTTTATCAACAGTCTTATCTTATCAATGTCTGACAATTAAAGTTCCATGAATCAAGTTTGGGTTTTTTGGTGACTGGAGAAGCACTAGGAATATTTATAGTGTGTGTTCACGCTCGTGCGCTGTTCTCTGATTGGTTGTTTCATGGGCACGATACCAGAGCAGTGTGCTCTGAGTGGACAGCTACGGGGGCTGATACTGGACATGGTTAAACTCTATAGTTCATCAGTATCACTGCCCTGGGCTTTGACACAGTATCATTTCGGCCTTTTCCCGTATCATTCATGGGCGCTTTCTAGGGTACAGGGACAATTAATACTGTAGTATGTGATAAAAACTGATACCGCATTTTTTTGGGGTGGCATTGGACAGATATCCAACATCAACATGGGATCGGGACACCCCTATTAATTTGTGTCTAATAGCTGCTGCTTGTTTTGATTTTTTTTTTTTTTTGGTAGTCTGAAGTATCAGGCAGCTATGGCAACGCCCTCAAACATCTGTGCGGCCAGGACTAACGCCCGACTTCCTGTGATGACAAACACGTGGACGCTTGGCACATGGATAATAATAAAAGGGACTTTCCAACCAGCGAGACCTGAAAGCATCTGAAATTGCTTCGTCACGTGGGATCCCATCCATGCTGGATCATACGTCTCATTGAGGCTTCAAAAGAAAACAAAAACAGAATTTTGCATATGTACTGCATATGACTGACAAGCGGTACTCCACGGTATTTAGTTCCCTCGTGTGTACTACGTAATACTTGACACAAATAAACCGCATTCCACTTCACACCTCAGGTTTTGTGTACAAAATGTCATTTATTTCAAAGATTTGTTCAAGTTGCTGTAACCGACCCCCACGCACGTCATGAGGACTTTATCCCCTCCTTTGCTCTCCTCCTCCACCGGCTTCTCAACGTCCATTTTGAACATGAGCTGGAAAAAGTCTCTCAGGTGTCGGAGGAACTCCATCCTGGAGAGACGGAGACAGCCAGCAGAGAGTCAAATCAAATCAAAATCAAATCAACTTTATTTGTATAGCACTTTTCCTGCAAAGACATGCAACACAAAGTGCTTTACAGAATTAAAAACAATTACCACAATTAAAAGGAAAAAACAAGGAAACAAAAGAAAGCCCCTCCTTCCCACCCTCCATACTAGACACACACACACACACACACACAATCACACACAGTAAGGAGACATGGCATGGCACTGAGGATCAAGGAAACGCCACCTTTGGGGCCGTCCACACTGGGAGGAGCCGCAGGCCGTGCCATCAGGGGACCAGCACCCAGGCCCCCCCGACTCCGACAGACGGGCGGACCCCCACATTAAAGGGAGGAACCCCCAGCCGGCCGGGTCGAAGGGACCCAAGGATGGCACCCCCTCAACAGACCCAACACAGCCCCCAGTGTGGAGGACCCCTCTGAGGAAACACTATAGTTAAAAGCTGAAGACTAAGAGCAAAAAATAGGACTAAAAACATAAAACCATAACACTGGAGTTAAAAGCTGAAGACTAAGAGCATAAAATAGGACTAAAAAGATAAAAAAAAACACTGGAGTTAAAAGCTGAAGACTAAGAGCATAAAATAGGACTAAAAACATAACACTGGAGTTAAAAGCTGAAGACTAAGAGCATAAAATAGGACTAAAAACATAACACTGGAGTTAAAAGCTGAAGACTAAGAGCATAAAATAGGACTAAAAAGATTAAAAAAACACTGGAGTTAAAAGCTGAAGACTAAGAGCATAAAATAGGACTAAAAAGATTAAAAAAAACACTGGAGTTAAAAGCTGAAGACTAAGAGCATAAAATAGGACTAAAAAGATAAAAACAAAACACTGGAGTTAAAAGCTGAAGACTAAGAGCATAAAATAGGACTAAAAAGATTAAAAAAACACTGGAGTTAAAAGCTGAAGACCAAGAGCATAAAATAGGACTAAAAAGATAAAAACAAAACACTGGAGTTAAAAGCTGAAGACTAAGAGCATAAAATAGGACTAAAAAGATTTTAAAAAAACACTGGAGTTAAAAGCTGAAGACTAAGAGCATAAAATAGGACTAAAAAGATTAAAAAAACACTGGAGCTAAAAGCTGAAGACTAAGAGCATAAAATAGGACTAAAAACATAAAAACATAACACTGGAGTTAAAAGCTGAAGACTAAGAGCATAAAATAGGACTAAAAAGATTAAAAAAACACTGGAGTTAAAAGCTGAAGACTAAGAGCATAAAATAGGACTAAAAAGATTAAAAAAACACTGGAGTTAAAAGCTGAAGACTAAGAGCATAAAATAGGACTAAAAACATAAAAACATAACACTGGAGTTAAAAGCTGAAGACTAAGAGCATAAAATAGGACTAAAAAGATTAAAAAAACACTGGAGTTAAAAGCTGAAGACCAAGAGCATAAAATAGGACTAAAAAGATAAAAACAAAACACTGGAGTTAAAAGCTGAAGACTAAGAGCATAAAATAGGACTAAAAAGATTAAAAAAACACTGGAGCTAAAAGCTGAAGACTAAGAGCATAAAATAGGACTAAAAACATAACACTGGAGTTAAAAGCTGAAGACTAAGAGCATAAAATAGGACTAAAAAGATAAAAACAAAACACTGGAGTTAAAAGCTGAAGACTAAGAGCATAAAATAGGACTAAAAAGATTAAAAAAACACTGGAGTTAAAAGCTGAAGACCAAGAGCATAAAATAGGACTAAAAAGATAAAAACAAAACACTGGAGTTAAAAGCTGAAGACTAAGAGCATAAAATAGGACTAAAAAGATTTTAAAAAAACACTGGAGTTAAAAGCTGAAGACTAAGAGCATAAAATAGGACTAAAAAGATTAAAAAAACACTGGAGCTAAAAGCTGAAGACTAAGAGCATAAAATAGGACTAAAAACATAAAAACATAACACTGGAGTTAAAAGCTGAAGACTAAGAGCATAAAATAGGACTAAAAAGATTAAAAAAACACTGGAGTTAAAAGCTGAAGACTAAGAGCATAAAATAGGACTAAAAAGATTAAAAAAACACTGGAGTTAAAAGCTGAAGACCAAGAGCATAAAATAGGACTAAAAAGATAAAAACAAAACACTGGAGTTAAAAGCTGAAGACTAAGAGCATAAAATAGGACTAAAAAGATTAAAAAAACACTGGAGCTAAAAGCTGAAGACTAAGAGCATAAAATAGGACTAAAAACATAAAAACATAACACTGGAGTTAAAAGCTGAAGACTAAGAGCATAAAATAGGACTAAAAAGATAAAAACAAAACACTGGAGTTAAAAGCTGAAGACTAAGAGCATAAAATAGGACTAAAAAGATTAAAAAAACACTGGAGTTAAAAGCTGAAGACCAAGAGCATAAAATAGGACTAAAAAGATAAAAACAAAACACTGGAGTTAAAAGCTGAAGACTAAGAGCATAAAATAGGACTAAAAAGATTTAAAAAAACACTGGAGTTAAAAGCTGAAGACTAAGAGCATAAAATAGGACTAAAAAGATTAAAAAAACACTGGAGCTAAAAGCTGAAGACTAAGAGCATAAAATAGGACTAAAAACATAACACTGGAGTTAAAAGCTGAAGACTAAGAGCATAAAATAGGACTAAAAAGATTAAAAAAACACTGGAGTTAAAAGCTGAAGACTAAGAGCATAAAATAGGACTAAAAAGATAAAAACAAAACACTGGAGTTAAAAGCTGAAGACTAAGAGCATAAAATAGGACTAAAAAGATTAAAAAAACACTGGAGTTAAAAGCTGAAGACCAAGAGCATAAAATAGGACTAAAAAGATTAAAAAAACACTGGAGCTAAAAGCTGAAGACTAAGAGCATAAAATAGGACTAAAAACATAAAAACATAACACTGGAGTTAAAAGCTGAAGACTAAGAGCATAAAATAGGACTAAAAAGATTAAAAAAACACTGGAGTTAAAAGCTGAAGACTAAGAGCATAAAATAGGACTAAAAAGATTAAAAAAACACTGGAGTTAAAAGCTGAAGACCAAGAGCATAAAATAGGACTAAAAAGATAAAAACAAAACACTGGAGTTAAAAGCTGAAGACTAAGAGCATAAAATAGGACTAAAAAGATTAAAAAAACACTGGAGCTAAAAGCTGAAGACTAAGAGCATAAAATAGGACTAAAAACATAAAAACATAACACTGGAGTTAAAAGCTGAAGACTAAGAGCATAAAATAGGACTAAAAAGATAAAAACAAAACACTGGAGTTAAAAGCTGAAGACTAAGAGCATAAAATAGGACTAAAAAGATTAAAAAAACACTGGAGTTAAAAGCTGAAGACCAAGAGCATAAAATAGGACTAAAAAGATAAAAACAAAACACTGGAGTTAAAAGCTGAAGACTAAGAGCATAAAATAGGACTAAAAAGATTTAAAAAAACACTGGAGTTAAAAGCTGAAGACTAAGAGCATAAAATAGGACTAAAAAGATTAAAAAAACACTGGAGCTAAAAGCTGAAGACTAAGAGCATAAAATAGGACTAAAAACATAAAAACATAACACTGGAGTTAAAAGCTGAAGACTAAGAGCATAAAATAGGACTAAAAAGATAAAAACAAAACACTGGAGTTAAAAGCTGAAGACTAAGAACATAAAATAGGACTAAAAAGATTAAAAAAACACTGTAGTTAAAAGCTGAAGACTAAGAACATAAAATAGGACTAAAAAGATAAAAACATAACACT
Source organism: Doryrhamphus excisus (assembly GCF_037039965.1). Classification (NCBI taxonomy): domain Eukaryota; kingdom Metazoa; phylum Chordata; class Actinopteri; order Syngnathiformes; family Syngnathidae; genus Doryrhamphus; species Doryrhamphus excisus. Next base: position 5,421,116 of record NC_136375.1, read on the forward strand.
GGAGTTAAAAGCTGAAGACTAAGAGCATAAAATAGGACTAAAAAGATAAAAACATAAGAAAAGTTTAAAAATATGAGTTAAAAGCCTGATTAAAAAGGTGTGTCTTTAATCTTTTTTTAAATATGAACAGTCTCCGCAGTCCTGAGGCTCTTCGGCAGGCTGTTCCACAGGTGGGGGCCATAGTGGCTAAATGCTGCCTCACCGTGGGTTTTAGTTCTGGGTTTTGGTATAGCTAAAAGGCCAGTGCCGGAGGACCGCAGGGTCCGCTGGGGTTGATATGGTAAAAGCAGATCAGATAAATAAGAAGGGGCAAAGCCGTTAAGACATTTAAAAACCAGTAAGAGAATCTTAAAATGGATCCTGACGCGTACGGGGGGGAGCCAATGTAGCGACTTTAAAACTGGTGTAATGTGTTCCCGCCCTCTGGTCCTCGTCATCCTCGAGTTCTATAATAATTTTTTTTTGACGCTTTAAATCAGGGGTGGGGTGGGGGTGGGGGGGCAGACTATATATGTTTCACACATATAATTCTAACAGTCCACAAGGAATTATTGTATCTATAAAAGTGTCATGCAACCTGCTATATGTTTTCAGGAGCATTTTGTACACAGCCGACCACATGAAATAAATAAGTTTCAATGAAATACTTTGGAAAGAACAGGCGGGCCGTATTCAAACACTCGACGGGCCGGATGTGGCCCACGGGCCGTAGTTTGCCCACCCCTGCTTTAAATCGTACAGAATTCAATCAAAAGTGGTTTGATGGCAGTATCTGCAGGGGTGGGAGAAGAACGATGCAGCTACGGATTCCGGCAGAGGGCGGCAGTCTCTCAAAGCAATTCACTCAACATTTTCCAGCAGGAAGATTCCATGTATTAATCCTGAATCCCACTTCCTGTGGTGGAGTCTGGAGCCAATGGTAAACATTATCCCGCCGTTTGAGGAGATACGGTGGACACAAAGCCAACTGCAAAGAAAGGCGACATGAGTGGGCGGAGCCGTCCTGCATTGCAAAGGCACTGCCAATCTTCAGTTATCATAGTACTGTACTTGAGAGCAACACAGCACCGGTACCATGATAACTGAAAATGGACAGTTCACGTTTCCGGGCCGGTACACGCGCCGCACATTGATACTCATGGACTCGTCCACGTGTCATCAACACGTGGCTTTGGGCTTGGTAGACCAAGGCTGGGTCTCAAATAGAGTACTGATACGTACGCAGTCGTTTTACACTCAGTTTAGCCAACTCATTTCTTTGCTTTGGAATTTTGTGAACTGATTTTTTTTCAAATTGTGCTGAAAATGTAATTGAAACAAAAATTGGTAATGGTTTAATTTCATTTCAACATGCATCAGATTACAATTGAAATCCTACATTTTTTAAATCCTATTAAATCCTACATTTGTTCACTTCCTGCCTTCCTAATATAATGTAAGTTTTTTTTGGTCTTTTTTTGTATTTTTTTATTTTTCAAAAGCAAAATGTTTGTTTTAAAGGGGACCTATGAATGTATTCTGAATGTAGTATCCTGGTGTTAAACCATTCTGACCTAGAACTGTAGTACCGATGTAGTATTCTGGTGTTAAACCATTCTGACCTATAACTGTAGTACCAATGTAGTATCCTGGTGTTAAACCATTCTGACCTAGAACTGTAGTACCAATGTAGTATCCTGGTGTTAAACCATTCTGACCTAGAACTGTAGTACCAATGTAGTATTCTGGTGTTAAACCATTCTGACCTATAACTGTAGTACCAATGTAGTATCCTGGTGTTAAACCATTCTGACCTATAACTGTAGTACCAATGTAGTATTCTGGTGTTAAACCATTCTGACCTATAACTGTAGTACCAATGTAGTATTCTGGTGTTAAACCATTCTGACCTAGAACTGTAGTACCAATGTAGTATTCTGGTGTTAAACCATTCTGACCTAGAACTGTAGTACCGATGTAGTATTCTGGTGTTAAACTATTCTGACCTATAACTGTAGTATTATGGTGTTACACCATTATGACCTAGAACTGTAGTACCAATGTAGTATCCTGGTGTTAAACCATTCTGACCTAGAACTGTAGTACCGATGTAGTATTCTGGTGTTAAACCATTCTGACCTATAACTGTAGTACCAATGTAGTATCCTGGTGTTAAACCATTCTGACCTAGAACTGTAGTACCGATGTAGTATTCTGGTGTTAAACCATTCTGACCTATAACTGTAGTACCAATGTAGTATTCTGGTGTTAAACCATTCTGACCTATAACTGTAGTACCAATGTAGTATTCTGGTGTTAAACCATTCTGACCTAGAACTGTAGTACCAATGTAGTATTCTGGTGTTAAACCATTCTGACCTAGAACTGTAGTACCGATGTAGTATTCTGGTGTTAAACTATTCTGACCTATAACTGTAGTATTATGGTGTTACACCATTATGACCTAGAACTGTAGTACCAATGTAGTATCCTGGTGTTAAACCATTCTGACCTAGAACTGTAGTACCGATGTAGTATTCTGGTGTTAAACCATTCTGACCTATAACTGTAGTACCAATGTAGTATCCTGGTGTTAAACCATTCTGACCTAGAACTGTAGTACCGATGTAGTATTCTGGTGTTAAACCATTCTGACCTATAACTGTAGTACCAATGTAGTATTCTGGTGTTAAACCATTCTGACCTAGAACTGTAGTACCAATGTAGTATTCTGGTGTTAAACCATTCTGACCTAGAACTGTAGTACCAATGTAGTATTCTGGTGTTAAACCATTCTGACCTAGAACTGTAGTACCGATGTAGTATTCTGGTGTTAAACTATTCTGACCTATAACTGTAGTATTATGGTGTTACACCATTATGACCTAGAACTGTAGTACCAATGTAGTATCCTGGTGTTAAACCATTCTGACCTAGAACTGTAGTACCGATGTAGTATTCTGGTGTTAAACCATTCTGACCTATAACTGTAGTACCAATGTAGTATCCTGGTGTTAAACCATTCTGACCTAGAACTGTAGTACCGATGTAGTATTCTGGTGTTAAACCATTCTGACCTATAACTGTAGTACCAATGTAGTATTCTGGTGTTAAACCATTCTGACCTAGAACTGTAGTACCAATGTAGTATTCTGGTGTTAAACCATTCTGACCTATAACTGTAGTACCAATGTAGTATTCTGGTGTTAAACCATTCTGACCTAGAACTGTAGTACCAATGTAGTATTCTGGTGTTAAACCATTCTGACCTAGAACTGTAGTACCGATGTAGTATTCTGGTGTTAAACTATTCTGACCTATAACTGTAGTATTATGGTGTTACACCATTATGACCTATAACTGTAGTACCAATGTAGTATCCTGGTGTTAAACCATTCTGACCTAGAACTGTAGTACCGATGTAGTATTCTGGTGTTAAACCATTCTGACCTAGAACTGTAGTACCAATGTAGTATTCTGGTGTTAAACCATTCTGACCTAGAACTGTAGTATTATGGTGTTACACCATTATGACCTATAACTGTAGTAGCAATGTAGTATCCTGGTGTTAAACCATTCTGACCTATAACTGTAGTACCAATGTAGTATTCTGGTGTTATACACCATTCTGACCTATAACTGTAGTATCAATGTAGTATTCTGGTATTAAACCATTCTGACCTAGAACTGTAGTATTCTGGTGATAAACCATTCTGACCTATAACTGTAGTACCAATGTAGTATCCTGGTGTTAAACCATTCTGACCTAGAACTGTAGTACCAATGTAGTATCCTGGTGTTAAACCATTCTGACCTAGAACTGTAGTACCGATGTAGTATTCTGGTGTTAAACCATTCTGACCTATAACTGTAGTACCAATGTAGTATCCTGGTGTTAAACCATTCTGACCTAGAACTGTAGTACCGATGTAGTATTCTGGTGTTAAACCATTCTGACCTATAACTGTAGTACCAATGTAGTATTCTGGTGTTAAACCATTCTGACCTAGAACTGTAGTACCAATGTAGTATTCTGGTGTTAAACCATTCTGACCTATAACTGTAGTACCAATGTAGTATTCTGGTGTTAAACCATTCTGACCTAGAACTGTAGTACCAATGTAGTATTCTGGTGTTAAACCATTCTGACCTATAACTGTAGTACCAATGTAGTATTCTGGTGTTAAACCATTCTGACCTAGAACTGTAGTACCAATGTAGTATTCTGGTGTTAAACCATTCTGACCTAGAACTGTAGTACCGATGTAGTATTCTGGTGTTAAACTATTCTGACCTATAACTGTAGTATTATGGTGTTACACCATTATGACCTATAACTGTAGTACCAATGTAGTATCCTGGTGTTAAACCATTCTGACCTAGAACTGTAGTACCGATGTAGTATTCTGGTGTTAAACCATTCTGACCTAGAACTGTAGTACCAATGTAGTATTCTGGTGTTAAACCATTCTGACCTAGAACTGTAGTATTATGGTGTTACACCATTATGACCTATAACTGTAGTAGCAATGTAGTATCCTGGTGTTAAACCATTCTGACCTATAACTGTAGTACCAATGTAGTATTCTGGTGTTATACACCATTCTGACCTATAACTGTAGTATCAATGTAGTATTCTGGTATTAAACCATTCTGACCTAGAACTGTAGTATTCTGGTGATAAACCATTCTGACCTATAACTGTAGTACCAATGTAGTATTCTGGTGTTAAACCATTCTGACCTATAACTGTAGTACCAATGTAGTATTCTGGTGTTAAACCATTCTGACCTATAACTGTAGTACCAATGTAGTATTCTGGTGTTAAACCATTCTGACCTATAACTGTAGTAGCAATGTAGTATTCTGGTGTTAAACCATTCTGACCTATAACTGTAGTACCAATGTAGTATTCTGGTGTGAAACCATTCTGACCTATAACTGTAGTACCAATGTAGTATTCTGGTGTTAAACCATTCTGACCTAGAACTGTAGTACCAATGTAGTATTCTGGTGTTAAACCATTCTGACCTATAACTGTAGTACCAATGTAGTATTCTGGTGTTAAACCATTCTGACCTATAACTGTAGTATTCTGGTGTTACACCATTATGACCTATAACTGTAGTATTATGGTGTTACACCATTCTGACCTATAACTGTAGTACCAATGTAGTATTCTGGAGTTAAACCATTATGACCTATAACTGTAGTACCAATGTAGTATTCTGGTGTTAAACCATTCTGACCTAGAACTGTTGTATTATGGTGTTACACCATTCTGACCTAGAACTGTAGTACCAATGTAGTATCCTGGTGTTAAACCATTCTGACCTATAACTGGAGTACCAATGTAGTATTCTGGTGTTAAACCATTCTGACCTATAACTGTAGTACCAATGTAGCATTCTGGTGTGAAACCATTCTGACCTATAACTGTAGTACCAATGTAGTATTCTGGTGTGAAACCATTCTGACCTAGGACTGTAGTACCAATGTAGTATTCGGGTGTTAAACCATTCTGACCTAGAACTGTAGTAACAATGTAGTATTCTGGTGTTAAACCATTCTTACCTATAACTGTAGTACCAATGTAGTATTCTGGTGTTAAACCATTCTGACCTAGAACTGTAGTACCAATGTAGTATTCTGGTGTTAAACCATTCTGACCTATAACTGTAGTACCAATGTAGTATTCTGGTGTTAAACCATTCTGACCTATAACTGTAGTACCAATGTAGTATTCTGGTGTTATACACCATTCTGACCTAGAACTGTAGTACCAATGTAGTATTCTGGTGTTAAACCATTCTGACCTATAACTGTAGTACCAATGTAGTATTCTGGTGATAAACCATTCTTACCTATAACTGTAGTACCAATGTAGTATTCTGGTGTTAAACCATTCTGACCTATAACTGTAGTACCAATGTAGTATTCTGGTGTTAAACCATTCTGACCTATAACTGTAGTACCAATGTAGTATTCTGGTGTTAAACCATTCTGACCTATAACTGTAGTACCGATGTAGTATTCTGGTGTTAAACCATTCTGACCTATAACTGTAGTACCAATGTAGTATTCTGGTGATAACCCATTCTTACCTATAACTGTAGTACCAATGTAGTATTCTGGTGTTAAACCATTCTGACCTATAACTGTAGTAGCAATGTAGTATTCTGGTGTTAAACCATTCTGACCTATAACTGTAGTACTAATGTAGTATCTGGTGTTAAACCATTCTGACCTATAACTGTAGTATTATGGTGTTACACCATTATGACCTATAACTGTAGTACCAATGTAGTATTCTGGTGATAAACCATTCTGACCTATAACTGTAGTACCAATGTAGTATTCTGGTGTTAAACCATTCTGACCTATAACTGTAGTACCAATGTAGTATTCTGGTGATAAACCATTCTTACCTATAACTGTAGTACCAATGTAGTATTCTGGTGTTAAACAATTCTGACCTATAACTGTAGTACCGATGTAGTATTCTGGTGTTAAACCATTCTGACCTATAACTGTAGTACCAATGTAGTATTCTGGTGATAAACCATTCTTACCTATAACTGTAGTACCAATGTAGTATTCTGGTGTTAAACCATTCTGACCTATAACTGTAGTAGCAATGTAGTATTCTGGTGTTAAACCATTCTGACCTATAACTGTAGTACCAATGTAGTATTCTGGTGTTAAACCATTCTGACCTATAACTGTAGTAGCAATGTAGTATTCTGGTGTTAAACCATTCTGACCTATAACTGTAGTACCAATGTAGTATTCTGGTGTTAAACCATGCCAAGGTTTCAGATAATGAGGTTTGTACATTTGTAAGAGAGCCCTAAAAGAAGTTTGGGATGGCTCAAAACGCTCGGTTTCAAAAGGCGTGGTCAAACTGTTCCTTTGTGATGTCAGAGGGGCAGACATCCTTATATAAAAACTCTCTACCCTCCCCCTAACTCTGTGTTTTTGCTCAGTGCCATTGACACAGTTGTTAGCCATTGTATTTGCCATATACGTATTACATTTTAAGATGGCAACATTTATTCAGTGCCATTTTCAGCATTATTTAAATATCCGTTCACAAAGTTCATACGTTAAAGAATTCTGTTCGATAAATTGTGTGGTAGGAAAGGGAGACTGCAGTATAAATAGTACCTGGTAGTACCTTCTGACTGTTACTATACGTATGTATGTGCGGCATACCTCCATTCATGTAAGAGATAACTAACTTCCTGTCCTTTCTGGTAGAATAATAACTCAATAAGTACTGATGACTAAACCAAATGGCTTACGTGTACGGTGAGAGGGGTCCGAGCAAAACCTTGGACACGTCCTGCTGGCCAAGGGTCATCAGGAGCAGCGCCAGGCTCTGATTGGCCGAATCCACGCAGCCGCCCTACAAACACACAGAAGAGGGTAGCAGCGTGCGTGTCAGCCGCGACGACAACAAGCAGCAAACACGTCACGGGGCGGAGATGTTGGCAAAAACATGAAGTTGACCCATGACGTACGATCTATCAAGTTCTTCGCGCCAGGAAAAATGTTTTCAGGAAAATGAGGGAAAGTGCGATGGTAACCATAGAGCCAAAGACGTAACCCAGCCCGAGCGTTACGTAGACACGTCTTCAACGACAAGACGCTAACCCGGGTTTCAAATATGTTTAGAATAAAAAGACACAAATATTACAAACACTGATAGAATTTGAATTACAGTATACTACTACTGCAAATATTCACATTAAATACACAGCGTGGCAGTCATAAAATCATAACAATAATTATACATCATGAAGGTATTTGACATTCATTTCTTTCATTCAACACTTTTTCTACCTACATAAAAATAATCTAATACTTACATAAATAGAACATTATTATTGTGTTTAATATCATTATTTTTTATATATAGCTTTACTATAGTAAATGTATCCTTTTGTCCCAAAAATGTACATTTAATCTCACAAATGTATATAGCTTTATTCCAATAAACCTTACTTAAAACACCTGTTTAGTATTTTCTTTCCCCATTTTTTTCAAAAAAATATTAGTATTATTGTAATGCATTTATTATATTATTATTTTCCACAAAATATAGCTTTATTGTAATAAAATTTAATACTTTTTCAGCAAAAAAATAAATGTTTTTTTTGACAAAAATACAGCACTATTCTCATAAATGTTGCTATTTTTTCTGAAAAAAAAAGAAATATATAGATTTATGTTGTGATAAACTTTCCTTCTTTTTTTCTCCACAAATATAGCTTTATTCTAACAAAATATAGCATTATTCGAATAGATTTTATTATTTCTTTTCTCTAAATGTAGCTTTATTCCCATAAATGCTTTACCCACTAATTGTAGCTCAAGTTTAGGAATAAAAAGATTGTGGTCGAGTCTATTATTATAGAGAAATATGACCAAAAAGAGTATCTGACCGTCTTACCTTTACGTGCCGCTACAAACAAACTCAACATGTTCCTTATTAACCATCTTCTTGGGTTCTGTTAAAGTCATGTGACTGATGAGGGGAAAAAAAACATCCGTTCCCGTGTCCCAAGAGGCTATAGCGTTGGAAAAGTACCTTCACTCCTTACAGGGAATGCCACCTCCCTCTCTAAAAAAACCCTCACAGTATTACCTTTCTAAACAAAACAAGTCGCAATGGCACCCAAACATACTTCAAGCGGAAAGACATCAATTTGTACGCCGTGCAACGAGCAAGCATCCAAAGTCAATAGGGAGATGTGTGGAGTGAGTGGAGCACTCACATGGCGTCCATTGTTGAAAAACAAAATGTCCCATCCAGTGTGTTTGGTTTTACTACAAGCCGACTGTATTCATTAACCAGAGAGCAAACACACATGCTGGGCACACGCTTGTTTTTTTTTGGTTTTTTTGGAAAGAATACAAAAATATCACAACAATTCCAGCAAGGAGACGCTCCGATCAATCTCCTTCATCTCCACAGTGCCTGTCAAACTTCAATGGGTTATTAGAACCTGCTTATTCAAATCCCTGCATTTGAATGGACCTGATCTTCCAGCCAGCCGAGCTAGGAGAGCCTTGGGGGCGGTGGGGTTGGGGGGGGCAGATGCACCATTGCCAACGCCGTGTGCTGCTGCCCCCGAGGACGACGCCTTCAACAATATCGCTCTTTCAAAGTCAACCAGCGATGCCCCTGCGCGGCTAACAGGACTCACATGGCTCCAATAAGACTGGAAGGCTCCCATTGGACCACTTCCCACGGCCACATTGGGACGCTGTTCTCCGATTATCCAGACCGGCGGTCACCTTAGCGACGGCAAAACGCCAACAACAACAACAACAGCAGTAAACGCTATTTGTCACTTGAAGGTGGGCTGGAACGATGCAACTGCCATTCAAGTGTAAAAATAAGTCAACCAGTGTATGCTAAAACAACAAGCAATCATCCATTATTGCTTTCAGCTACACCAGGGGTCTCAAACTCAATTTACCTGGGGGCCACTGGAGCTAGGGTCTGGGCAAGGCTGGGCCACATCAGGTTTTCAAAAAAAAAAAAAAAATGCATTTATTAAAAACAGAAAAATATACAAACTTTTTCAGTGCTTTGGTTCCGATTTTCTACAATAAAAGCTCTGATAAAACATTCCACTGTTCTCAAATATTTTAATTTTTATTTTTTTGCACAAAATAAGATGAAAAATAAATAAACAAATCAAGACTAAAGAAAATCAATCAGTAATAAATAAATATAATAATAATAATAAAACGGCAAATAATAAAAACTGAAGAAACCACATATAGTTGGTGGGTAGACTAATTATTTTTTTCAGATTAAAATGAACAAAGCATTATTAGAGCCCTGTAGACATGACAAAACACGACTATAGTCACATTTATACTCTTTTTATTTACAACATATTGCGCAACTGCAGGGTCTTGAGACACATGCTAACTCGCAAACTAGAGAGCTAGCGACCTAAACGGTAGCCTTCAAGTTATTTCCTTTAAACTTCAATAGGCAAAAACTTACCACTTCCACACGGATAGGGAGGATAACTATTAACAGTTGTTTAACCTTTAACATGAACATTAATCAAACGTAATAATTTTTTCTGGGTACATGATACCATACAGCATCCATATCAAACTTGCGCTAACATTAAACTTTCATATCAAGGCGGGGGCCTCAAACTAGTGTCCTGCGGGCCACATTTGGCCCGTGGGCCGCATGTTTGAGACCCCTGAGCTACACGATAGCTATACGTTAGCATTTGGAGAGTGGATTTCTGAGTAACTAACAGGCAAGCGTCATCCAATAAGTCAACAACTGTTCAAATATATTCACAAGTAAAAACATTAAATATCGTCTTCACTCTCAAGACAAATGACAAAACAAACCTGTCCTATGGGTCCCAAAGCTAACCATCCCACTTGTGACACCACTGAGCATCAAACTAGCGCCCCCTTGCAGACGCAGCCCCATCAAAAATCCCCCTCTTGCTTCACCCATCTCCAGGTTCGAATCCCACACAGGCCAAGGAAGCCCTCACGGCTGAGCATCCCACTTCTGACACCGCATCTCAAACTATTCCAATGCAATCTATGTCATTACAGGGGTGCCCAAAGTGTGGCCCGGGGGCCATTGGAGGCCTGCAGTGTAGTCTATAAATATAATTTATCAGTATAACTTCAAGATGGAAAAATCAGCAGTGACTTTACAAGAATAAAGTCAGAAAATGAAGGGAACAACAATAATGTAATATTATGAGGAAATATAATATAAAGAGACACTTTTGAAGTAAAAATTTAAAGTATTAATTAGTAAAATATTATGTGAAGCAAACAAAACAACAATGTATTTTCTTTTAATTAGGGTACGTGTTATACTGTTAAAATAATGAATAAAAAATATTCATAAATAATAAATATTATGGGAATAAAATCCTAATTCTAAGAAGTTAATTAGTTAAATCTTTGAGACAAAAATTCTAAAAAACTGTTGTAATTTTAGGAGAAGTCAAAAATATTAAAAAAAAAGTCGTGAAGTCACAATTTTATAAAGTCATAGCATAAGATATGAAAATATTACATGCATATGTGTATAATGTAAAATACACATATGTAAGAATACACATATAAAATAATAATATACATTATAGGAGCGCAGAGTTAAAATATTCAAGAAAAGAATAGAGACAAAATATGAAGAAAAAATGTAATCTAACAAGATAATTTAATTTATGAGGAAAAATATTAACATTAAATATTTTTAAAGTTGGAATATGAAAAACAAAATAACTTAATTTTTTGAAAATTAGGTTTAGAAAAAACAATTAGGTGAATAAAATCAAAGTGTTATGGGCATAAAATGACAAGGATAAAATGCAGTAAGATTATTTAAGAAATGTATAAAAATATGGTGACGTTGAAACAAAAGTATTACTATATACTATGTAAGTATATACTATATAGTTACTATATCTCGAGTTGCATTTTATTTTTCACGATGTGGCCCTGGTCGGAAAAAGCTTAGCCTTGATGCTACCACATGTCCGCTGATGCCTATAAACAAACTCGGAGCTGCATTCCAGACGGGGATTCACGGTCATTATTGGGGAATGCCAGCGAACAACAGCAGCGAGTGTGAGCGTCGCACCACGTCCTCCTGATGTCCTGACGGCGTATGACAGGTATGCAGCCAAACAATTAGCAATTGTCCCAAAAAGCAGTGGTACAGAATGGCGTTATGCTCGTTTGCATAACGCTTGTTTTGACGCTCGTATTTGACTAACAGAAACGGCTGCAATAAAACTTTGCAAAATAACAGTTTGAGGCGTTTCGCTCAAAAGCCCAAATTTGCCTCCTCTTACATCCGCCCGCTTGAAAGGCCAAACAAGCCGCCTTGCCGAATGTGACACAGAAATACATGCGATGTAAAAGTAGCAGCGGCGCTTACCCGATGTACTTCCTCTAGCAGCAGCTTGGCACAGTCCCGTCCCAAGTCTTCGGGCAAAACGGGGTCTCCTTGTCCCTGCGGCGTGGACGCCATCTCAGCGCCGAGGAAAGAACCTTCCAGAGTCTCTGCCACCAGCATCAGACCAAAACCTGGTGACCTGCGACAAAGCCGTTTCACGCGTTAAATGAACTGAAATAGAAATATTGAAAGGATGCATTCCATACTGTGTCATGTGACGGTAATGTTGGGTGTGACACACAAGCACCAAACTTGATCGCCGGAACAACGGGGCTTTGACTGCAGGCACACTGATCCCCAATAAACAATAACCATGTCAATAAAAAGGAACATTACCCACATAAAGCTGAAACTCAACTCTGAATCCCGTACGTCACTTCCTGTCCATCCCTCTTCCGGGTCCCATAGGGATGACATTTATAATAAACACATGAGCACGGGTATTTGATGACTTATTTTCTCTTATTGTGTCTACTATATCATATAACAAGAGTGTAAAGGTGACTATAGGGGTGTTATTAGAGGGCTCTAAATGTTAAAAAGCATAAAGTGGTCAACTTATTTTCTACGCTACAAAAATTTATAAAAAAGGAAACCTACTTAGCGGAAATTAGCTTATCACAGGTCAGGGCATTAAGAAGACGCATTCAATGACTTTGTGATATGTACGACGCTACATGAGGCGATAACCACCGTAGGAAGTATTGTACAAAAACACAGGGTAAAAAAAGGAACGGTGTACAGTATATTGGATAATATGAGTGTAAAGGTGACTATAGGGGTGTTATCTCATGTCCAGAGAGCTCTCATAATGGTGTGCTTTCTGTGCTTTCACGACCAAAATAATCCATTTATAATGGCATTCAACTTCATATTTTTTCCTTGTAACTATCATACTTTTTAGGTAAAAAGATGTGGGGCTATTCAGCATTATTAACTGTCATACAGGCCTCAAAGTATGCCATATTGTACTGAGCAGCCAGCACAGAGACTTGTTTTCTTGCTTGAATTTGAGCTCTATGGTTATTGCCACACTTTTACTACATGCCACCACTGGTTCCCGTTTTTGGCGGCATCACAAAAAGATTAAGATTTAAAAAAAAAATTCTTAGAGAGGCTGATGGAGGTGAACTTCTGGAAGTGGCTTTTTCCAAACTGCAACTTGAGGGAAGTTTTGGGGATTGTGGTAGCGCCATCACGTGGTGAAATGGGCACATTGCAGTTTCCTTCCAAATATCACATAATCACAGAGTGCTGTGATGATACTGACTTGCCAGAGTTGGTTCCCTTCATGTGGTCCGTGTGGATGTAGATGTCCGGGATGAACTGGTTCAAGACTCCCCGGGCCGACTCCACAATCCTGTTGGCCATCTGAGGGGAAACTCGAACAGAATATCTAAATTAACACGTTAAGGTTGCTTTGGTGGCTGATCGGCATCATGAAGAACGGCTCCAAGGGAGCAGAGAGAAACACAAAAAGCGGGTACATGTTGGCAGGGGTAAAATATCGAAACTTCAAACAATCATGTTGCTTGAAATAAAAGTCAAGAAACTGGATGAGTAGAAAAAGGATACGCTACACCCCGGATTCTTTTAATCTTTCCTGGGTCTGTGAGCTGCACGGGTCTGATGGTCCTTCTGACAGGGCACGTAAACACCACCTCTCCTCCTCCGCCGGGTGCCATTCCTCTCTTCACCACCTGGGGGAGCATGCGAGTCAGACTGATCTGCATGTGACACCGTTATCTCATCAACGCCGTATCTCGCATGTCAACCTTCAGGTCTAAGCCCTCTCCATCGATGCCGAACTTCTTCATCACAGGAAGCGCTGTGCACTTGAGCAGATCCACCTGAATGCAGCAAAAACAACAACAAGCAGAGATGCGCTTCACTGTTTCCATGACAACATCCATCTCCCCCTAACCCACTCACTACTCGCCATGTAGGCACAACGCACGTCTTGGAGAGAAGCAAAGAAATAAAAAGTAGGAGGATGTTTGCAACTTGTGATAACGACACATCCATCTCTCCTGCTTCTTCACGTCCATCGTGTGCATTATAACACACAGTGGTTACGACAGGATACACTCTCCTCCAATCTGGATCAATGCATTTCTTCAAATAGCAGCTCCGCCCTCGTTGATGGAATCAACGTCAAATCACAGCATCAAACCTCCGTTTTCATACACCCTACATGTCGTATCATTCCTTTTTAGATGAAAATTTGCACCAGAATATAAGCCTGTTTTTTTTGTACAATTGTTTACAAACAAAATGTGACGCAAATTGTTTTCCCACGTTTTGTACGATTCCGTTTCTGGCAGAATTTGCACCAATATTTTTACATAGGACTCTGTTGATGAAAATTTGCATCTAAATGTCGCCCCCACTTATTGGATGATTTGGTTTGATGAAAATTCTCAGTTTGACAAAATGTGCACCAAAAATGCACCCCACTTTCTGTACGATTTGATTTTTTGATGAAAATTTGCACCACAGTTTTTGTGAGTAATTAAAAAAAATTCATATTTCTCTAAACTTTTGCTAAAATTTTACTAAGATTCTGTTTTCAACAAATATTTTTTTTAACTTTTCATATGATTGTGTTTGTTGAAAAAAACTTGATTCTTGATTCTGTTTGATTTTTTTTGTCCTAAAAAATTTATATCATGTCATAAAAAATTCATCCACCTTTTAGTAGGATCATTTGACAAAAAAATGAACTAAAATACCCACATTGATTATTTTTTTGCTAAAAATTTGCACCACAGCTTTTGTTCATAATTAAACAATATATTTTTTCCATATTTCACCAAACTTTTGCTAGTTTTTCTTAGATTCTGTTTTCAACAAATATTTGTTTTACTTTTCATGATTATCTTTGTTGAAAAAAAAACTTGAATCTTGATTCTGTTTGACAATTTTTTTGTCCCAAAAAATTTATATTTTGTCTGATAAAAAATTTGAAAAAAAATTCATCACCTTTTTGTAGGATTATTTGACAAAAAATTAATCCCATTTTTTATATGATTCTGCTTTTGCTAAAAATTTGTGAAACAATTTCATTATTGTTCCAAACCTTTTTCAATAGAAACTTGCCCCACTTTTTCTATTTTTAGTTTTCAATTACAATTTTCACCCAAGTGTGTCCCCACTTTTCATATGGTTTTGTTTAACAAAAATTTGAAGCAAAATATGACAATTTTCGGCAAAACTTTTCCAGGGATTCGGGTGGACAAAAGTTTCCCTGACTTTACATATTTTTCGGTTTGACAAAAATTTTAGTGGGTTCCACTGTTCATGTACGATTCAGTCTGAATGGTTGAAATAAGCTTTACCAAGACTCAAACCGCTCTGTTTCACAATTGAAACTAGTGTGTTGTCGTACCGTGGGGTCCGTGGGGTCATTGGTGACGCCCCTGAGGGTGGCCTTTAACGCGGTCTTCATGAAGGGGGCCAGCATGAGCAGGGCCTCCAGGTAGTACCCTACGGAGCGCTGCAGGTTGCAGTCGTGTTCGATGCAGCCTCCATAAAGCAAACCCGGTTGGTAGAATAACACCGTGCCTTGAGGAGTGGAACAAAAGGAGTACAACATGTGCAAAGTTTACAAGGTGCTTTATCGGAAAGATAAGCAAAAATGTCAAAATCTGCAATGCAAAAGCGTCACAATTGAGCATGACTGTCTGCATGACCCTCCTCAGTCTGAGGCTCACACTGTACATTACAGCTTGTCCCAATGCTGTATTACTATGTACCATATTGATAATTAGTGGACTATTTCCAGGCTTATTTGGAGTCATTCTGACGATTTATTTTGCACAAAGTTGCAGCAATCATTCATTCGTTGCAACACCATTGTACTATACTGCTGCAGTTTTTTTTTTGTCATTCTAATTATCTATTTGTGTCGTCATCATTTTTTTCTGGACTTGTTGACCACGTTTGCAGAGTGAAAATAAAAATGACATGTCATGATCAACTATGCAAATGTGATTTGTAAATTGCAGTCGTGTGGAAAACACTCGTCTTATATCCTGTGCATTTCTAAAACTTTTTATAAAATTAAATATCTGACAATGTTCCCCAAAATACAGTCTCGATGACTTGCAAAAATTTGCAATTTTTCCATCGATGTCGCAACAAATAAGCTAAATCAGACGTATTCATAAACAATACATGATGTAACAATGACATCAACATCCACCTGTTTGGTTTATTTCTATCGTGGAGCCGTTGGTCACTTTGTCAAGAAGTCTGATGAAGCTGGCCTCAAAATCTTCAAAACACAGAAAAAAAAACAATTTACAATGTATTCATAAATTCTTATAAAAACAATTTGAGGTATTAGCCAACCATAACAAGACAAGGGACACGCCACTGACGCCATGGCATTTACCTGTCCCACTTGGAAAAGTCTTATTTTAGTTTCTCACATTCACAACAACACAACATTTTAATTTATGACATTAAATTGACATTTAATTCCATTCCAAACAGAAGCCCGGCGCCATAGCTTCTCTTCTACCGCCGTCTTGAAAGTCACTCCCAACTGCGTAGCAGCTAGCCTGTTAGCATGAGATGCTAACTGCGACGCCACTTAAGATCTACCCGACAACAACAACTCACCTCGCAGCCCCGGATCATCGTCTTTGGACCGGATGTTTCTGATTTTAATACGCTTCCCACTCAGCGTGGACAAAACCAGGCGTTGTCTGAAGAAGTTACATCCGTCGTAGGTGAGCCCGTAACTTGCCATGTTGTTGTTGTTGCTGCTCGCTCGGTGTGTGGAGGAATCGCTGGAATCCACGTGTGTTTTTCCAGGAAGTAGCAGACTGCGAGGCTAGACTACGGAAAGTCGTAAGGGAAAAAATTAGAATTGTTTTTTTGTTGGGCAGTATATACAGCGGTATGAAAACTTTGGTCATCCATGATAATTGTCAAGATTTTTCTTTATAATTCACTAGTTGCCTAAAAACAATTTATTGAGATATTAGCGTACATACTTCTTTTCATAGGCAACATTTTGGTTACCACCGTGATCCTTTTACATTTTTAATGAAAAGGTAGCAACGTAATAGTACAAAGTCCTCATGTCCAACACAGGACATTGGACAAATGTGTTGTTTTCAATTTCGGACAGCCAGGATGTATTTCACACTTGTAGAGTGTTGTTCCTTCCAGAGAGTAACAATGCACGGTTGGGCCTCAGGAGGAGAAGCAAGTAGCTACGGTTCCACTTCCGGCCTGCAGATGGAGTTATATAATAACAAACAAACAAGCCGCTTACCACATTTGCAAGGATACATTTTTATCGTCTTTATCGTTTATATGTAGGTTGAATATGTACTTATTATGTAGTATAATGTATAGTAACTCAGCAGTAGTGCTATGTAAATATTTGAAATGTGTCTATGAAAATGATATTCAACATACAATTTAATTAATTGCATAACTGAATAAACACTGGCCTTGGCGTGAAAGGAAATGTGCGTCGTTGCAAGTGCGCATCTTGCTTTGCGCAACTTCCTTCTCCTCCTCCTCAGGTTGCTTGAAGGAAGGAGGCGCGTTCACGCTCCAGGACGCGCCCACCTCCCCTGCTGACGTTTTTAGCAGAACTCTCCGCTTCATCGAGCATCCACGGGAAGCAAGGAAGCAAGGAAGAAAGGAAGGAGGGTTTGCTTTGGTAAACTGCAACATTAAAAGTCCCGGTGTGATCGACGACACCATGGTTCTACAGAGGCTCTTCCGCGCGGTTATCATGGGACCCCCCGGTTCCGGCAAGGGGACGGTGTCTGGGCGGATCACGAAAACTTTTGGCCTGGAACACATCTCTAGTGGGGACATTCTCAGAGGCAACATCAACGCTAAAACGGGTGAGTTTGCACGACTCGTCCAAAAGTTTAACAAGACTTCGGTGAGGTGTAAGTTGAGAGCTTTCCTGCATCAGTTTATCTGGAACACACACACACACACACAAAAGACAGTTTTATCGTTTTAAGTGACGTAATCAAACTGGTTTGATCGCACTGGGAGTAGTTGACACTGGAAACAAGTCGGACTTTGGAAGGTCTGCTCCTCAAGATCACCTTGACTGCACATGAAAAGAGCAGTAAAGATAAGCAAGACAGAACTTTCGTTGTCTGGGTATCAACACGGATACAATGTGCATGATTATTATGTAGATTGCGTTACATAGATCCTATATGTCAGGGGTCTCAAACGCGGCCCGCAGGACACTAGTTTGAGGCCCCCGCCTTTATATGAAAGTTTAATGTTAGTGCGGCCCGCGCAAGTTTGATATGGATGCTGTATGGTATCATGTACCCAGAAAAAAATATTACGTTTGATTAATGTTCATGTTAAAGGTTAAATAACTGTTAATAGTTATCCTCCCTATCCGTGTGGAAGTGGTAAGTTTTTGGCTATTTAAGTTTAAAGGAAACAACTTGAATGCTACCGTTTAGGTCGCTAGCTCTCTAGTTTGCGAGTTAGCATGTGTCTCAAGACCCTGCAGTTGCGCAATATGTTGTAAATAAAATGTGACTATAGTCGTATTTTGTCATGTCTACAGGGCTCTAATAATGCTTTGTTCATTTTAATCTGAAAAAAATAATTTGTCTACCCACCAACTATGTGTTTTTTTAAGTTTTTATTATTTGCTGGTTTATTATTATTATATTTATTTATTACTGATTGATTGATTTTCTTTATTCTTGATTTGTTTATTTGTCATCTTATTTTGTGTAGAAAAATAAAAAGTAAGATATTTGAGAACAGTGGAATGTTTTATCAGAGCTTTTCTTGTAGAAAATTGGAACCAAAGTGAAGTTTTTTAAATTTTTTAGTTTTTAATAAATGCGTTTTTTGGGTTTTTTTTTTTTTTTTTGAAAACCTGACGCGGCCCAGTCTCACCCAGACCCGAGCTCCAGTGGCTCCCAAGTAAATTGAGTTTGAGACCCCTGCTATATGGGTAATATACAGTAGTCATGTGACCAGAGGGTTCTGCTGTTTTTAAGGATCAACTGCAAAAGACATGAGTGACGTTATAGACCCTAGAGCTGTTAACTATTATACCATCATTTGCTGCTAGTATTTGCATTTGTAGTACTTATTGTTTAAACTTCCAGGAATTTACAAAGAAAAGCTGCTGTCAGATTGTTCAGACAGTGGAAGCCGTTTATGTCGACATGACCAGAACCGAAAAGTAGACATTGCCGGCACATTTCCTCTGTGAGACGTAAATGAAAAGACGTGTTTTGTTAGTTGCTGTGGTAGAATCCAGGTTCGTGTGTGAAAGGTTACTATATGAACCATTAAAAAAACAACAAAAACATGCCGTTTGTTCTTCTGGAGTCAGAGTTGGGACTGCTGATGAAGGCCAGTATTGATCAGGGTCAGCTGGTACCAGACGACGTCATATCTCGCCTCATCCTCAGAGACCTGAAAGCCATCCCACAAAGCAGCTGGCTGCTCGACGGTAAGAAAATATAGAAAATATTATATGTTTCTCATCAGCTACTTCCTGTGTCATATTTCCCCAAAAACTGTGTGCAAGGGATATGTAACCCAACCCTTCTGATGTTCCTAATCATAAATAATCATAAATTAAAAAATAATAATAATAAAAATAAAGTATTAAAGTATTTGAGAGCGAGTGGTCGGGTTGAAAAAAACATATAAATATGTCTTTGGTAGCGAATGAATTAATGAGATGTATTATGAGATATTAAACTAATTTGTCAGCCACAACACAATGCTAAGATGTTTTGTTAGCTTAGCATGTATTGACCAACATTAGATTGCTTCATAAACCAAGAAGTAGCATGCTAGCTAACAGCCAGACAAACAAGCACAAGTACAGAAAATACACATTACAAAACCTTTTTTTGCCCGCTAAAAAAATATAGATACAAAAATATAGAGAATATAAATTTTTATATGTTGTATATCATCCGTCACAAATGAATGGGTAAGCCCCTTTTTTAAAAGTCTGGTCATCGCACATCGCACATCATCTTCCATAAACTAGGAAGTAGCTTGCTAGCTAACAAACAAGCATAAATACGGAAATTCACATAACTATTATTGACACAATTTATATTATTTTTTCACCACTTTTGTCACATTCAAAGAGTTGCCCCTTTTCCTAATATAAAATGGTACTGCTCTGCCACTATACATTATCTTCACAGAGAATATACATTTATCATTTTGTCACATTCAAGGAGTTGCCCCTTTTTCTAATATAAAATGGTACTGTCCTGCCATTTTACATCATCTTTACGGAGAATATACATTTATAATTTTTTATGTTAAGTTATTTTAATTTTTTATTATTTCCGTCACAATGGAATAGTTATCAATTTTTCCTAATAAAATAATACAGTCCTGTCATCTTACATTGTTGTCCAGAATCCTGGAAGTAGCCTGCTAGCCAACAAACAAGCATAAAAATGGAGAATCCATATTTTTAAACTTTTTTTGACGCAATTTATATTATTTTTCATCTTTTGTGTCACATTCAGACATTAGCCTATTTTATTACATAAAAATAAAATGGTACAGTCCTGTCATCCCACATCATCCTCTGTAAACCTCTGTTAGCCTGCTAGCTAACATACAAACACAAACACGGAGAATATAAATTTGTAAATGCTTTCTCACACAAGTTATTTTCATTTTTTTACCACTTCTGTCACAATGTAGTAGCTAGCTCCTTTTCCTAATATAAAATAGTACAGTCTTATTATCTTAAAAGCATCCAGAAACCAGGAAGTAGCCTGCTAGCTAACAAACAAGCACAAATATGGAAATGCACATTTTAATAACTATTTTTGACACCATTTATATTATTTTTTCACACATTCAAACAGTTGCCCTTTTCCCAATATAAAATGGTACTCTCCTGCCTTTTTACATCATCTTTATGATATACATTTATATGTTTTTTACATTAAGTTATTTTCATTTTTTACCATTTCCATCACAATGGAATCGTTATCCCTTTTTCCTAATAAAATAGTACAGTCCTGTCATCTTACATTGTCGTCCAGAATCCAGGAAGTAGCTTGCTAGCCAACAAACAAGCACAAATATGGAAAATCCACACATTCAGACATTAGCCTATTTTTATAATATAAAATGGTACAGTCCTGTCATCCTACATCATCCTCTGTAAACCTCTGTTAGCCGGCTAGCTAACATACAAACACAAAAATACGGAGAATAAAAATTTGGAAATGCTTTCTCCCACAATTTATTTATTAATTTACCACTTCTGTCACAATCTAGTAGCTAGCTTATTTTCCCAATATAAAATAGTACAGTCTTATCATCTTAAAAGCATCTAGAAACCAGGAAGTAGCCTGCTAGCTAACAAACAGACAAAGAATTTTATGCATTTCCTATTATTTTCAGTTTCATTTGAACAGTTAGTCCCACTTGAGAATATAAAATGGCACAGTCCTGTCGTCCTACGTCATCCATAAACCAGGAAGTAGCCTGCTAGCTAACATACATTCAAGCACAAATACAGAGAATACACAGTTTTTTTTTGACACAATGTATTGTCTTTTTTCGACGTTCGTCACATTGGAACATTGGAATCATCCTCCAGAAATTGCTAGCTAACAAACTGACTTTAGATACCAAACCGCAACACTAAGCCTTGGTGGTCTTTATTTCTTCCCATTGTATTTCTCCGTCTCGCCACCAGGGTTCCCTCGAACCGTCAAACAAGCGGAAGCTCTGGACGACGCCTACAGTGTGGACACGGTCATCAACCTCAACGTTCCTTTCCACACCATCAAAGAGAGACTGACCTCGCGATGGACTCACCTGCCCAGTGGAAGAGTGTACAACGTAGACTTCAACCCGCCCAAAGAGCCTGTAAGGAAAACACCTTTTATTTTTCTGTTAACTACATCTTCTTATTCATGCTTAGCAGGTACATCCATTTGTAAAGTATAGATATACGTATGTATATAACATACACACTACCCAGCATGCCTTGCGGGTTACACATTTGTATAAAATAGGCATGTATATCAGTGTATAAGCAATTTAATGCCCCACATAGTTCTTGTGGTGCAGCAATAAAATAAATCCATCATAATATTCAGGAAAATGTACAGATAGATATATTGAAAAGTACAATATATACGGTATATGTATGATACAGGTATACAATTCCACTAGCACCATAATGAAATGTTAAGTTTTGTATGAATATATGATCATTTTGAGGGACCCTACAAAAAAAAAATCATTAAAAATATGTATACACTAATTGCCTCGTTTATGGCGGGTACCTGGTTCCAGACCCGAATGTGATAAGTGAATTTCTGTTAAGTAGGATTCCTTTTTCATAAATGGAATATTTTCACAGCTACGGCATAGAAAGAACTGTTTAAGACCTTCTAAATCCGCTTTTAAACATAATTAGAGCCACCTAGACATGAAGTAACACCCCTATATTACCCGATATATTAAATTTTAGACAGTTTACCTTGTAGGGGGACAGGAAGTGAGGTCGGGGGGTTCAGAGTTGAGTTTTAACCTGAAAAGTGCCAAAGTGCCAAAGTTTACACAAGCCAATCTAATTGACAAGATGTTATAATTGTTGTTGTCCAAGCACTAAATTTAACAGCAGAGCCATTGTTCATTCATCATCAACCAACCAATCAATGTGGTCAAGCTCCAGTCATGTGTTTCAGGGTCGTGATGATGTCACAGGGGAACCTCTGGTCCAGAGGGACGACGACACGCCCGAGACTGTCACGCGGAGGCTGAAGGCCTACGAAACCCAGACAGAGCCCGTCCTAGAGTACTACAGGTAGATAAATCAATCACAGATAATAGCGCACTCACACAATGAAGCCGCGTGATCTGGGATCTAGGATCTGGGATCTAGGAAAAAAAGTGCTTACAAGGTAGTCCATAGTAATGACGGCCCATATTAGCATAACAAATCACAGGAAATGGCAATTTTTCTGGATAACAGAAGAAATATGTTGCCTAATTGCTCTGGAGTATAAGTCACACAATGCCAAAAATGCATAATTGGGTAGAAAAAAAACATACATAAGTCGCACTGGAGTATAAGTCGCATTTTACTTGACCAAAACCGACATTACGTCCTCTTGGAAGACAAGTTCTAACAATAAAAGAACAGAGAACAAGCTGAATAGGTGTAAGATATGCTAACACAATGGTTATTCAGCTACACCAAAAAAAATAAATTATGTAACATAAACAGTTTTTTCATTTATAAGTCGTTCTGGAGTATAAGTCGCAGGAACAGCCAACCTATGAAAAGAAGTGCGACTTATAGTCCGGAAAATACGGTAATCTTTGGTGAACTTGTCAACATCAGCTGGTGAGGTACTGCTAGCATACAAGATAAAGTCACTGTTGGAGACCCCTGTGATAGCATCACTATCTTAAAGTTGGACACACTACGCCAGGGGTCTCAAACTCAATTTACCTGGGGGCCACTGGAGCTAGGGTCTGGGCGAGGCTGGGCCGCATCAGGTTTTCCAAAAAAAATCAGATTTTCTACAAGAAAAGCTCTGATAAAACATTCCACTGTTCTCAAATATCTTAATTTTTATTTTTCTGCACAAAATAAGATGAAAAATAAATGAACAAATCAAGAATAAAGAAAATCAATCAGTAATAAATAAATATAATAATAATAATAATAAAACGGCAAATAATAAAAACTTAAGAAACCACATATAGTTGGTGGGTAGACAAATTATTTTTTCATATTAAAATGAACAAAGCATTATTAGAGCCCTGTAGACATGACAAAACACGACTATAGTCACATTTATACTCTTTTTTATTTACAACATATTGCGCAACTGCAGGGTCTTGAGACACATGCTAACTCGCAAACTAGAGAGCTAGCGACCTAAACGGTAGCCTTCAAGTTATTTCCTTTAAACTTAAAAAGCCAAAAACTTACCACTTCCACACGGATAGGGAGGATAACTATTAACAGTTATTTAACCTTTAACATGAACATTAATCAAAGGTAATAATTTTTTCTGGGTACATGATACCATACAGCATCCATATCAAACTTGCGCGGGCCGCACTAACATTAAACTTTCATATCAAGGCGGGGGCCTCAAACTAGTGTCCTGCGGGCCACATTTGGCCCGCGGGCCGCGTGTTTAAGACCCCTGCACCAAGCCTTTTATATTGAACTACTTAGACACAGTGTTTTCAAGACAAGCCTTAAGTGTTATGACGATAACAAGAGAGCAAGGTTGGTAAGTTAGCTCGTACCCCATAAATGTGATAGTCACTTGTACTTAGCCCGTTGGGAAGAAAACCAAGCTAGCTTGCTGCTGCCAGAAAGGCATTGAGAACTTTTTTTTTTATAGTTAAGTTTGTTTAATTTGAAATATTCAGTGTAACTGTACAATAAGGTACACATATACGGTAGTTGCTGAGGAAGTAATGAGGAACTAATGACTAAAGTACATACATGTTATGGACTATAAGCTCCGGAGTAAAAAAAATATATAGATACAAAAATATAGAGAATATACATTTTTATATTTTGTATATCATCCGTCACAAATGAATGGGTAAGCCCCTTTTTCTAAAATATATAAATACAGTCTGTCATCGCACATCATCCTCCATAAACCAGCAAGTAGCTCACTAGCTAACAAACAAGCATGAATACGGAAATACACATTTTTATAACAATTCTTGACACAATTTATAGTGTTTTTTTTTATAGTATTTGGTAAAAAACAAAACTATGTCCTCTTACAAGGCAAGTTCTAACAATAAAAGAATAGAGAACAGGCTGAATAGGTGTAAGATATGCTAACACAATGGTTATTCAGCTACACTAAAAATAAACATGAACAGAAAAGTGTCCAGTCTTTATGTAACGTAAACAGTTTTTTTCATTTATAAGTCACAGGAACAGCCAACCTATGAAAAAAAAAAAGTGTGACTAAGAGTCCGGAAAATACAGTAGTTCATCTTCAAACAGCAAAAATAACGCATAAGGCTAAAAATAACCAATTACTGAAAAATGTCATCCAATACTTCTCTACAAGAGAGGAGAAATATGATCTCAGGGAAGAACTACACTTGAAACACTTCTATGCTAGGACTACGTTAAAAAGCCATAGCATTTCAGTATGTGGACTCAAACTATGGAATGGATTGAGTAAGGAAATCAAACAATGATCAAACAACGATGAGCCAATTCAAGAAACAATACAAGCAGTTGATGTTTGCTAAATACAAGGATGAAGAGTCTTGAACCAGTCATGATGTGCTATATATATCACTATATTGACACTTACTATGGTACCCATTATGGCATTGGATGCTCATATCACCTCCTACTTTGGTATGTGACAAAAAAATTAAAATAAATAAAAATAAAATTAACTTAATTAATTAAAGAAAATTTAATTAATAAAATTAATAAATTAAAAATAATATAAAATAATAACTTAAATTATATTAGGAAAGCAGGAAGTGAACAAATGTAACAGTTACTGATTGTAAAAGTACCAGATGGAGGGGTAGGATTTAATAAGCTTTGCTTCTTCCTACTCCTTTTGGACATGTGGAACTGTGAACTGATTATGGGATGCATTCAATTGTAATCTGATGTATGTTCAAATTACCAGAATTAGGATTCCTTTCTGTTGTTTCATTCCTTTCCTCATTTGTCCTGAATTTTGGAATTGGTATTATCATTATAGATGTTTCCAACCATGAAATAATTAGGGTAGTTACTTTTCCTGTTAATACTATTTAGAATGCCTCAGGCTGCTCTAATATTGTTTTTGTACTTGGCTTCCTTTTTTTACACTCACTACATTGTAGTCAACTTATATAAGTCTTATTTGTTCTTTCTGCTTTTTTAGTCTCTTGAATGATGAATTTCCTGTGTACTGTTCTTTTTCTTGCTAGCATTGCTAAGTCCGTGTTTGCTCAGTAGATTATACAACAGCTGAAGAATAAATGTGTTTTCAATGAGACAAATGGGACGGGAAAGGGTAAAAGTGTAAAAAGAAGCGAACCAAACAAGCAAGCAAGTACTGACCTTGCAGCAGGAAGCGATACGCATCACGTCTGTGCTTGTCTTGCAGGAGTAAAGGCGTACTGGAGACATTCTCCGGGACAGAAACCAACAAGATCTGGCCTCACGTAGAAGCTTTCCTCCACAAAAAGCTCTCCGTGGTCAACAAGGGGGTTGCCTAGCAACACATGACTGACTCTTTCTCCTGTTATTATTCATATAATATCATTCATGTCCATCAGTCCTGGATGGGACAAAAGTTCTTATTTTATTTGAATGGTTCATTCAGATTTAAACACTCCTAAAAGATATTCTTAATTTAAAAACACTTTGATTGTAGGCTTTTTGCCACCTGGGGACCATCCCTGATATCGGAAGTATTTTTAACCACTTCCTGAAGGGAAAGTGCATGGGATGTTCCAGGAGAGATACTGTGCCTTTGAATGTCGTATGTTTTTAACATGCCTTACAATGGATGTGTGCCTTTTGTTCATTCTTAACACAAGTATGTTAAAAAAACAAATAAATGTGAAAATGAGCTGTTTTTTTGAGTTGTTACCTTCGCCAAGCGCTGCGACAAGGTTATGTTTGTTTTTCTGGGTTAAAATAACTTGAAAATTTCTGAATGGATTTGGTTTCAGGAGTTTCAGTTTCAGGTCTTGTCAGAAGTGGGATATGGAAAACTGACTCCATTTTGTGGCGATCAACGTCTGGATACAGGAATTTTAAAAATGATTATTTAACATTGCGTGATCATACCGTTTTCGGCGTTTCTGCATAAAACTCCACAAAAATGGTCTGAGTACTTGTAGACCACTTGCACTATCAAATGAGGTGTTAACATGCTACATTAGCATACTACCATTTTTTGCAATTTTTATGGATAGGCACATATACAGTATAAACAGATATCGTTGTTGCAAACCCCAGCATGTTAACATTGTTAGCATGCTAATGCTAACATAGCAGCATTTTTAACAGTTTACATGAGTCGACACTGACACATACTGTATGAGCACTTAGCATTATCATGTTAGGTGTTAGCATGCTAACATTAGCATGTTAACATTGCTAGCATCCTAATATTAGCATAGTTGGATTTTTAGCACTCCAGCTGCCTCCCCCATTCCAAAAACATGCTAGGTTAATTGGCGACTTCAAATTGTCCATAGGTATGAATGTGAGTGTGAATGGTTGTTTGTCTATATGTGCCCTGTGATTGGCTGGCCACCAGTCCAGGGTGTACCCCGCCTCTCGCCCAAAGACAGCTGGGATAGGCATAAGCAGCATAGAAAATGGATGGATGGATGCATTTTCATTTATGCTACGTGTTAGCATGAACATACTAGCATTTTTTGCACATTTTCATGAAGATAAAGTTATGCAGACACGTACCACTATCATGCTAGGTGTTAGTATGCTAACATTAGTATGTTAGCATTGCTAGCATCCTAATATTAGCATAGTTGGATTTTTCACCCTTTTCATTTATGCTACATGTTAGCATGACCATACTTACCTTTTTTTTTAATTTTCATGAATATAAACTTTTGCAAACAAGTACTGCTATAATGCTACAATGCTAACATTAGCGTGTCAGCATGCTAACATGCCTGTACTTGTATTAACATTTTTAGCATTTTCAGAGGTCAGCACTTATGTAAACACTTAGCGTTATCATGCTAGCATTTACATCAATCAAACCCTTCCATGGTATGTGTTCATGTTCATGGTCAACAAATCTAACGATTCAATACAATAAATGTTTAAATTAATCTAAATAAATTATTTTCTAGCCTGTATGTATATATACATATATATATATATATATATACGAGAAAAATAACATATTTTGTGGGAAATGCAGTAAGTCGTACTATTACGTCATTACCTTCTACGATATTGCTTTTAAATGTGATATATTCTTTTTTTAATTGCATTTAATTGCAACAAGATTACAATTTGGAGTTGGAATAAATAAAAACATATCCAAAATGGAATATTAAAATATCCATTCAACTACTAACTTGTATAAAATCATATCACTAAGTAGAGTGGTGTGGAAAAGTGTTTGTCCCGTCCCTGATTTCTTCAGATTTTTGTCACACTTAAATGTTTTAAACAAATGTAAATATTAGTCAATGACAACACAACTGAACAAAAAAATGAAAATTGTAAATGAAACTTTTTATTATTAAGGGAGAAATAAATCCAAAGCTGCATGGCCCTGTGTGGAAAAAATTATAAAGTCATTTCTAAAGCTTTGGGACTCCAACCACAGCCATCCACATTGAGAGCCATTATCCACAAATGGCCAAAACATGGAACAGTGGTGAAACCTTCTTAGGAGCGCAGCTACGACTCATCCAAGAGGTCACAAAAGACTCCACAACAACATCACCAAAGAAGCACAGGCCTCACTTGCCTCAGTTAAAGTCAGTGTTCCTGAGGAACAACCTACATGGCAAAGTTCCAAGACCAAAACCACTGCTGAACAAAAAGAACATTTGGGCTCGTCTCAATTGTGCCAGAAAACATCTTGAAGATCCCCAAGACCTTTGGGAAAATACTCTCTGGTCTGAATGTGTGTGTTCCATTACATTTCAGAAAAAGAACCTCATAGCAACAGTAAAATATGGTGGTGGTAGTGTGATGGTTTGGTACTGTTTTGCTGCGTCAGGACCTGGAAGACTTGCTGTGATAAATGGAAGCATGAATTCTGCTGAAGGAGAATGCGGAGCCGGGCGGCACAGCGGTCATGTGGTTAGCGCGCAGACCTCACAGCTAGGAAACCAGGGTTCAATTCCACCCTCGGCCATCTCTGTGTGGAGTTTGCATGTTCTCCCCGTGCATGCGTGGGTTTTCTCCGGGTACTCCGGTTTCCTCCCACATTCCAAAAACATGCTAGGTTAATTGGTGACTCCAAATTGTCCATAGGTATGAATGTGAGTGTGAATGGTTGTTTGTCTATATGTGCCCTGTGATTGGCTGGCCACCAGTCCAGGATGTACCCTGCCTCATGCCCGAAGACAGCTGGGATAGGCATAAGCAGCATAGAAAATGGTCTGTCCCATGAAATATAATAACTATTGTTGTTTTTGAAAACAAAAATAAATCACAAAATAATGGAGAGATGTGGTTTTAAATACCACACCACATGAAATTCTAAGAAAGCTAAAATATAAAAGAACAAAAATGCACGTAATGTTACGAGAAAAATGACCTATTTTGTGGGAAATGCTGTAAGTCGTACTATTACGACATTACCTACTACGGCAGTATAGTATAGTACAGTATAAACAGATATCGTTATCATGCTAGTTGTTGCAAACCCCAGCATGTTAACATTGTTAGCATGCTAATGCTAACATAGCAGCATTTTTAACAGTTTACATGGGTAGACACATACTGTATGAGCACTTAGCACAAATTGTCCATAGGTATGAATGTGAGTATGAATGGTTGTTTGTCTATATGTGCCCTGTGATTGGCTGGCGACCAGTCCAGGGTGTACCCTGCCTCACGCCCGAAGACAGCTGGGATAGGCTCCAGCATCCCCCACGACCCTCGTGAGGAAAAGCGGTAGAAAATGAATGAATGAATGAGAATGCGGAGCCATCTGTTGGTGACCTCACGCTGAAACCAAGGACAATGACAATGACAATGCAAGCAAACCAACCAGGAAGAGTCAAACACTTTTTCACACCACTGTACAAAAACTAACTATACATTATAGATTTGTTTCTATAATAAGGAAAATGCTTTTTTCCCATTTTATGGACCAATAATCCCCCAATGCAATTTAATGAAGCAGTATCCGGTACGTTTAATTCCAGCTAACAGAGTGTAAGAGAATACAAGTTGGTCATGCCACTCAGCAGCAAACTGATATTTATTCTTGTCTAATTCATTTATTTGATATCTGTGAGAGACAGCTGCAAGCCTGAGCAATCTGGCAAAAAAAACATTTTTTTTTTTACGTCAGTCAATGTGAAAATAAAAGCAAAAGAAGAAAGAAAGTGTCAAGCTAGTGACAAAGCTTCTTTCCAGAGAAGGATACAGTGTGAAGCGTTATCAAGTGCTTGGAATATAAAGTGCACGACACATTCTCCTTTACGTCTCCGCACAAAGCCAACGTCAAAGCTAAACTTTGGGAAAAATATAAATTGACCTGACATAAAACCGCTACAAAAAAAAAATGAGATGAGTGAAATGCAACAAGGACGACCATTATTGGTGGGATGAGCTAACCTGACGATACAAACGTAGTGTTAGCTTCTACATTCATTAGCTCAGCTACTTTAGCTTTGGACACAAAACGCACGGCGATTGGTGTATTTAATGCTGTAAAAAAAAAAACAAAAAAACATAAATGACTTGTGATGGGACGCATAAGCCAACTTGTGTCCTCTTTAAATGCAACTTACTGCATGCGGTCCCCAAACACACCTCCTTGGTTTCTCTGCCGTAAGATGGCGTCGTATATCTGGAGGTGGAGATACTTGCCACACCACCTGCACAGCAGACGTGGCATCTGTAAAGCTGATGACGCATTGGATTCTTACAAAAACAAACAAATAAGAGTATGCTACCGTTCGGCTATTGGTGGAGGTGTTGATAGTATTACATATTTATCATCATGCAGTAGTAATATACACTAAAATATACATCTTTCTTTACTGTGGTTCGTTGGTTCCAGACCCGACCGTGATGTCTAATTCCTCCAAGTAGGATTCCCACATGGAAGATTTTAGAGCATAAAAAACCTGCCTACAACATTCAACATATTCTTATTCTTATTATTAGAGCCCTCAAGACATGAAATAACACCCCTATAGTAGGTTTGGGCATCGTTTTAATTAGAATCTGATTCCTCATTTCTATTAGAGTTGCGAGAGAGAGTTAAAGTTTGCATGGTTTAAATGAGGGCGCTAACCACAATACTTTTTGGATGCAATTGATTTTTTTTTTATGATATGTGAATTTTTTTTGTTAATATTGCTTTTTTACAAGGTATTAGGTTTGCGAAAAATTCTTATAATCTGGGATTTTGGGAATAGAGTTCTAAATTTACAAGAATATCGTAACGTCGTAAATTTACTGGGGTAAAGTCATATAATTTACAAGAATAAAAAAAAGTAGCAACTAAGTTGTAAATTTACAAGAAAAAAAGTGCTAATACTACCTTTGCCCAAGTCACCACTTTCCATGGCTGTCTCGGGCAATGCCTGTTAGGACGGAATATTAAAATAATCGGAGATTTAGAAAACAATGTCAGAAATATATGAGAAGACCAGTAACTTTATGTAACAAGCGTTGCCTGACATGGAAGATTTTAGAGCATAGAAAACCTGCTTACAACATTCAACATATTCTTATTCTTAATATTAGAGCCTTCGAGACATGAAATAACACCCCTATAGTAGGTTTGGGCATCGAATTACATTCTGATTCCTCATTTCAATTAGAGTTGCGAACAATTCTGATGCGTTGAAAAGGTCAGGTCATAACAGTTTGCATGGTTTAAATGAGGGTGCTAACCACAATACTTTTTGGATGAAATTGGTTAATTTTATATGTGAATTTTTTTTTGTTAATATTGCTTTTTTACGACGAGGTATTAGGTTTGAGAAAAATTCTAATAATCTGGGATTTTGGGAATAGAGTTCTAAATTTACAAGAATAAAGTCGTAAATTTACTGGGGTAAAGTCATACTTTACAAGAATAAAAAAAAGTAGCAACAAAGTTGTAAATTTACAAGAAAAAAAGTGCTAATACTACCTTTGCCCAAGTCACCCCTTTTCCATGGCTGTCTCGGGCAATGCCTGTTAGGACGGAATACTAAAATAATTGGAGATTTAGAGAACAATGTCAGAAATATATGAAAAAAGACCAGTAACTTTATGTAACAAGCGTTGCCTGACAACACTATTTTTGTAAATATACAACTTTTTTTCCTCTGGAATTTACGAGATTTTTGAAAAATGTGCTCTATTTCATCCTGACACGTATGACATGTAATATAGCAACTTTGTTCTCGTAAATATACTACTTTTTTCCTCTGGAGTTTCCGACTTTGTTTTCAAAATGTCAAAATGTGTTAAATTTTCCCCTGACACGTATGACACGTAATATAACAACTTTAATTTTCGTAATTTGATTACTTTTTTCTCGTACACTTACAACACTATTTGTGTAAATATACAACTTTTTTTCTTCTGGAATTTACAACTTTGTTGTTGATGTCCGATTTTTTAAAAATGTGCTCTATTTCCCCCGACACATATGACACGTAATATAACAACTTTATTCTCGTAATTTTATGACTTTTTTCTCATAAACTTACAACATTATTCGCGTAAATATTTCTTCTTTGTTCTTGAAATATCCGATTTTTCAAAAAATGTGCTCGATTTTCCCAACATGTATGACATGTAATATAACAACTTTATTCTCGTAATTTTATGACTTTTTTCTCGTAAACTTACAACACTATTCGCGTAAATATTTGTTCTTGAAATATCCGATTTTTCAAAAAATGTGCTCGATTTCCCCGACATGTATGACATGTAATATAACAACTTTATTCTTGTAATTGTATTACTTTTTTTCTTGTCAACTTCTATAATCCTCGTAAATATACATTTTTTTTCCTCTAACATATACAACTTTGTTCTCCAAATGTCATATTTTTAAAAGTCTGCTTGATTTCCTTTCTGACACGTATAACATATAAGATTATGACTTTTTTTGTATCGTACATTTACAACTTTATTCTCATAATATTAAGACTTTTTTAATCGTACATTCACGTCATTGTCTTTTCTGAAGTTTACTACTTTTTTCTTTTACGACAATCGCATGAATTGAACTTTATTCTTTAAATTTAGATTTTTTTATGTGGCATTGAGTACACTTTCATAAAAAGATGTTTACTTTCGAAAAGTAGTATTCTTTGTTTTCTCCCATAATAATGTCGGTGTAAGCTATTTTTATTTTGTTAACACAATTCAACAGGACATAGCCCAAAGTGCTTTTATTTTGAAGGCTGTACGTGTGCTGTGTGGGTTGAGAAGGTCCCATGACTGCAAATAAATAAAGCTGGCTGGCCGTCGCCCCCTTTGGTAGCCCCCGTCCTTTATGTCCAGCCAACGTCCACATCAGCTAGCATTCCGAAACTCTCGGCTACGTTAGCGAGAGACGGACATCTGATTCAGGCGCCATTTCCATACTACGAGCGCGTGCCCTTTGCACGTTATCATCGTGTTGCAAATGTTGCACGGAGCCGACCGCTCTTTTTTTTTTATCAAGTTAAGCAAACTTTCTCAACTTCATTTGTTGGTGTTCACGACTATTTCGTCCGGTCGGCGAAGTCAGCCTCAAATCTCGAAACGCAAAGGAAAGCATTTGTCGATGCCGGGAGAATCAAAATGTTTGTTGCGGTTCACATGGATGCCCCCCCCAGACACCCCCATTGCCCAATATCATAGATACAATACAACAGGCCAAAAACACACACGTTAGCATTGAGATAGTTCCTTGTTATTGTTTTTTTTACTACTTCCTGTGGTGGCTATTGTCTCATCAATGTAGCATGACTGACACCTAGTGACCACAGTAGAATACTACATATCAACACAGCTTTTTGAATTTAGAACACTTGCTTAAATATGTATTTTTTTTACTAAGCAGCAAAGGATGATTGTATACTAATTATTTAAATTAATTGTGGCATAATTATGAAAAAATGTACAAATAAAGCCTTTTTTTTTTTTTTTTTCTCCACTGTAAAGCGTCTTTGAGTACTCTGAAAAGCGCTATACAAATAAAATGTATTATTATTATTAATTACAGTGAAGAAAATAAGTATTTGAACACCCTGCTATTTTGCTATTTCTCCCACTTAGAAATCATGGAGGGGTCTGAAATTTTCATCGTAGGTGCATGTCCACTGTGAGAGAGATAAACTAAAAAGAAAAATCCAGAAATCACAATGCATGATTTTTTAACAATTTATTTGTGTGATACAGCTGCAAATAAGTATTTGAACACCTGAGAAAATGAATGTTAATATTTGGTACAGTAGCCTTTGTTTGCTATTACAGAGGTCAAACGTTTCCTGTAGTTTTTCACCAGGTTTGCACACACTGCAGGAGGGATCTTGGCCCACTCCTCCACACAGATCTTCTCTAGATCAGTCAGGTTTCTGGGCTGTCGCTGAGAAACACGGAGTTTGAGCTCCCTCCAAAGATTTTCGATTGGGTTCAGGTCTGGAGACTGGCTGGGCCATGCTAGAACCTTGATATGCTTCTTACGGAGCCACTCCTTGGTTTTCCTGGCTGTGTGCTTCGGGTCGTTGTCGTGTTGGAAGACCCAGCCACGACCCATCTTCAATGCTCTGACAGAGGGAAGGAGGTTGTTCCCCAAAATCTCACAATACACGGCCCCAGTCATCCTCTCTTTAATGCAGTGCACTCGTCCTGTCCCATGTGCAGAAAAACACCCCCAAAGCATGATGCTACCACCCCCATGCTTCACAGTAGGGATGGTGTTCTTCGGATTGTACTCTTCATTCTTCTTCCTCCAAACACGCTTATTGGAATTATGACCAAAAAGTTCTATTTTGGTCTCATCTGACCATAAAACTTTCTCCCATGACTCCTCTGTATCATCCAAATGGTCATATGCAAACTTAAGACGGGCCTTGACATGTGCTGGTTTAAGCAGGGGAACCTTTCGTGCCATGCATGATTTCACATCATGACGTCTTAGTGTATTACCTACAGTAACCTTGGAAACGGTGGTCCCAGCTCTTTTCAGGTCATTGACCAAGTCCTGTCGTGTAGTTCTGGGCTGATTCCTCACCTTTCTTAGAATCATTGAGACCCCACGAGGTGATATCTTGCATGGGGCTCCACTCCGATTGAGATTGACCGTCATGTTTAGCTTCTTCCATTTTCTAATGATAGCTCCAACAGTGGACCTTTTTTCACCAAGCTGCTTGGTAATTGCTCCGTAGCCCTTTCCAGCCTTGTGGAGGTGTACAATTTTGTCTCTGGTGTCTTTGGACAGCTCTTTGGTCTTCGCCATGTTACAAGTTAAAGTCTTACTGATTGTATGGGGTGGACAGGTGTCTTTATGCAGCTAACGACCTCAAACAGGTGCATCTGATTCAGGATGATACATGGAGTGCAGGTGGACTTCTAATGGGCAGACTAACAGGTCTTTCAGGGTCAGAATTCTAGATAATACACAGGTGTTCAAATACTTATTTGCAGCTGTATCACACAAATAAATTGTTAAAAAATCATGCATTGTGATTTCTGGATTTTTCTTTTTAGTTTATCTCTCTCACAGTGGACATGCACCTACGATGAAAATTTCAGACCCCTCCATGATTTCTAAGTGGGAGAAATAGCAAAATAGCAGGGTGTTCAAATACTTATTTTCTTCACTGTAAGCCGATGCCTGGTTGTCTCTGCAGTTAAGTAAACAAACTGCTGCTGTAGAATTAGGCAGCCGCCGGTAGGTCCATGATTTTTATCTACTGTATTATGGCGCATGCAAGCTCCATAGTCGTCTAAATTGTAAACATAAAATGAAAAAATAAAATAAAATAATAAAAAAAGTTTTGCACTTTGCAGGACGCCATGGCTTTCCAAGGATTGTCACCGTCGCCGTTAAAGAGGACACAAGCCAGCATTGAAGCTCACACTCACCACCTTCTGCTCTTCATCATCATCATCATGGCCGCCTGATGATGATGATGATGATGATGATGATGATGATGACGGAGGCCTGCATAAGAGACACGGAGCGAGGCCAGCAGTGCTTCCATTCATTCCTGCGGTGCTCCGAAATGGTGAGGAAGAAAGGCGAATGTCCTAAGAGGTCTCCATCATGCGTATATCCTCGCTTTCTGTGCCGTCATCCTTCATCCACCGCGCCGCGCTCATCCACCGTCCGGCTTCTATACGACGCCTGCTGGGGAACTCCGACACCTGCTGGGAGGAGAACGCATCAGGAAGTGGTTGGTCACCTTAGCGGGCAGCTTGGGGTTGGACAAACAGGCAGGGAAGGGAGGAGGCGCCATTTGTACCAAGGAAGTCTTTCAATTATCACAATAAAATCTCAATATTGGGAGAATAATAATAATAATAATAATAATAATAATAATAATAATAATAATAATAATAGAATAATATTACAAAACTAAAGTCTTAATGCTATGGAAAACCATCCATCCTTTTTCTATGCCGCTTATCCTCACTCGGGAGGATGCTGGAGCCTATCCCAGCTGACTTTGGACAAGTCCAGGTACACCCTGGACTGGTCGCCAGCCAATTGCAAGGCAATATCCAGTATTTATAACATTACAAAAAATAGTAATCCTGTGGGAAAAAAAATCAAAAATATTACAAAAATAAATTCTTATCGTTAATAATAAAAGGCGGTAGTTTAAATCCTAATTTTACTAATATGAAGTCAAACTAATCGTTACAAGAAAAAAAACACTGTAATTTTCCAACTACAAAAAAAGTCATAATGTTCCATAAACAATAGAAATAGAAAAAAAGTCACAAAGTTATGTTTATTTTCATGACAAAAATATAGCATGGCATAGATGGCAAAATGGATAGCATCGGGACGAATAAGTCTTTAATACAGGGGTCTCAAACACGCGGCCCACGGGCCAAATGTGGCCCGCAGGACACTAGTTTGAGGCCCCCGCCTTGATATGAAAGTTTAATGTTAGTGC
This sequence comes from Doryrhamphus excisus, assembly GCF_037039965.1. Classification (NCBI taxonomy): domain Eukaryota; kingdom Metazoa; phylum Chordata; class Actinopteri; order Syngnathiformes; family Syngnathidae; genus Doryrhamphus; species Doryrhamphus excisus. The sequence goes on from NC_136375.1 coordinate 5,457,894, forward strand.
GGCCCGCGCAAGTTTGATATGGATGCTGTATGGTATCATGTACCCAGAAAAAATTATTACGTTTGATTAATGTTCATGTTAAAGGTTAAATAACTGTTAATAGTTATCCTCCCTATCTGTGTGGAAGTGGTAAGCCTATCCGAGCTGTCTTCGGGCGAGAGGCGGGGTACACCCTGGACTGGTGGCCAGCCAATCACAGGGCACATATAGACAAACAACCATTCACACTCACATTCATACCTATGGACAATTTTGGAGTCGCCAATTAACCTAGCATGTTTTTGGAATGTGGGAGGGAACCGGAATACCCAGAGAAAACCCACGCATGCACGGGGAGAACATGCAAACTCCACACAGAAATGGCCAAGGGTGGAATTGAACCCTGGTCTCCTAGCTGTGAGGTCTGCGCGCTAACCACTCGACCTCAATTATATCAATTTTATTTTACGGCCGTGGAAACGCACTTGGAAAAAGGTGCAAATATGGCTATCAAATAGCTGACTGGTTTGCAGGACGCCCCTGTGGAAATGGCGGTGAAGGATTAGGCATCAGTTGCCTTGTTAGAGGATTATAACCGCGATTATGTAAGCGCTCTCCGCCTCTTCAACATTTCCCCCGCTAGCACTTGGGACAGATGGCTTGTGTCATCAAAACACAAATAAAAAAGCTCCTAATGATGAATGTGAGGTGAAAGCAGAGAACGACGCCACCTCGCTTCCAGCAGGCTAGGCTACATTCCTGGGAGGCCAGTCTTGCAAACAGCCCCCCCCCCCTCAGGCAGCGAGGCAAGCAGCGGGGGCCCAACGCAGGGGGAAAAGGAATCACCATTCAGAGGCTCATTAATTAACCGAGGGAATCCGCACTTTGGAGTTGAGTGGGCTTCTCACGCGTATGCAAAGTTTAGAGACACTTTCCCATTCTATTGGATGAAAAGATGGCTGCAAACTTTGGACAGCAATGTTTCTTCGAGCCACACTGCAAACTGCTGGAACTAAATCAGAGGTGTCCAAACTGTGGCTCGGGAGCCATTTGTGGTCCATGGCACAGTCTAAAACTAGAATTGAACAAGAAATCTCAAAAAACACAAAAATGTAAAAATAGATGTAATTTCATAAAAAATAAAGATAAATAAGATTAAATAAAATTAAATTAAAATTTAAAAAAAGTTGCATTCTACTGAAAATATTTTTTATAATTTTTTTTAATTTATTTATTAAAAAGTTTATTATTTATTAAAATTTAAAAATTCATTATTTATATATACAAATATTTTTTTACATAATGAAATTTCAGCAACATAGAGTCAAATAAAAAATACAAATTTTATAAAAAAATTATATATTGTTTTAAAGTGATAGTATGAGAAACAAAATAATGAATAAAGTTGACAGTTTTGGAAAATTTGGTTGGGGAAAAAGTTATAATATTATGGAGATAAAGTCAAAATATTACAGGAATTAAGTCATAGTTACAAATAGATTTAAAAGATGGAATTTGAAATTGCAAAATAAAAAACAGCTGTAAAAATAAATAAAATAAAAATGTAAACACAAAATACTTGTAATGTGAGGAAAAATAACAATTAAATAGAGTTGAAATCTATAATCGTAGTATAACATTTTTTTTTAATTTAGGTTGGGGAAAAAGTTATAATATTAGTACAATAAAATCAACAAGAAAATGTCCAAAGATTATTCAACAAAACAGATATATATATATATATAACTTCTTAGCATAATTACATGTGTTGCTTTACAGCAAACACATATCAGAGTGGCAAAGTCACATCCTGTAATTTTTCACTAATGAGGCCCTTGCTAAAAAAACGTTTGTACACCCCTGACCTAAACGATGATTGCCATTTTTTATAGCTCAATAGTGCCATCTTGTGCCCGTGAGTGAGCATTGCAGCTATCTGACAGCCACGTAGACCTGCTACTCACCGCATGCCAGGCACCAACACTCACTTGTGGTGAAGAGCTGTGGGCTTCTTTGGGGTCCAGCCTGCAGTTTGTGCCGTTGCTGGTCTGCAGCGGGTTACTGCATGCAACACTTTTACACCGAGCCTCGTGTTCCCTCACTCTGCGCTTCAAGGCCTCCAGCTCGCTGTGGAAGACTTCCAAGTAGACTTCTTGTCCTTCCTGCACAAGGGCGGCAACGACAGACATGTCATCATCGCGGCGACACGGCTGTGAGCAGGGGAAGCGGCTTTTACTTTGGCTTTTTGGAAGAACTGCCTGAAGCAGCCTCTGGGGTCCTGCCCAGAGTTTGACGCCATCTCCAGGATGAACTGCATGGCGACAGCTTGGTGCGCCACCTGCTCCATCAGCGCTTCTTTCTGCGGGAAACGTCAACGTGTTTCAATGCTGCTCGCAGTCGGAATTAGCCATTATCGTTTACCCCTTCCTGCTGGAGACGGATGCACCATAAAAATAGGTAGTTGGCCGTCTCGTCACAGATGAGCTGAGGCTTCTCGGCCAGGAATCGCTGACTGTCGTCCCATCGCCGCAACATGCCTGATAGACAGATATAGATACAGTAGATACAGCACCTCGATAGCCGTACAACATAGTACAAACTGTGTGACTTACCAAAGTGCCTGAGCTCTTGTTCATACTTTTGCACAAAGGTCTTGCACTGATCCACCTCTGCCGGTTGATTTTGGACATTGATGATACTCTGGTGGACAAAGACCACATTGACTCCATTAAAACATTTCATACTATAAAACGCCAACTTGTCCATAGGTATGACTGTGAGTGTGAATGGTTGTTTGTCTATATGTGCCCTGTGATTGGCTGGCGACCAGTCCAGGGTGTACCCCGCCTCTTGCTGAAAAGACAGCTAGGATAGGCTCCAGCAAAACCCCTGCGACCCTCGTGAGGAAAAAGCGGTAGAAAATGAATGAATGAATGAAAACGCCAAATTGTCCATAGGTATGAATGTGAGTGTGAATGGTTGTTTGTCTATATGTGCCCTGTGATTGGCTGGCCACCAGTCCAGGGTGTACCCTGCCTCTCGCCAAAAAGACAGCTGGGATAGGCTCCAGCACCCTCCGCTACACTTGTGAGGATAAGCGGTAGAAAATTAATGAATGAATTATTATTATTTATCATAGCACATTTTGTATTGTAATGTATATTTACTTTTGCATTATTTATTTTAATGTATTCATATTATTATTTAAATGTATATGTATTTTTTAATACAAGTTTAATAAAGTATACAACCTCTTTTTTTATTTTATGTTTTTGTAATGTTTTATGATAGTACATATTACATTGTTTTTTTGTTTTTTTTATTTTTATTACATATTACATTGTAATATCTATACATAGTTAATTAAGTAGTTTTTATCAGGGGGAAAACATTTTTTGAAATTACTAGATTTTAAATGTTTTATTATAATACCTGTTGTCCTTTAATGTAAAACAGTGCAGTGCATTGTTTTAATACTTGAATACTATATTTTCCATTTACATAGAATAATTATTCTAGTTGCATGTTCCTTATCTTCTTTTGTCTATTCCATCTGTTTTAATTGTCTTGTGTAAAAAAATTTATTCATATCCCCACTAAATGCCATAGCCCAAATGGATGCCTGGTACTCTCTGCAGTTGAGCAAATGAGCACAATTTGGGTATTTATGACTGGTGCTACCTTATCAAAAACGTCCCAACTCCCGGCGACCCCGAGCACGGGTCCGCGGCCCGGCTGCTGCCCTCCTCCCAGCATGCTCTCCTTGCGCCGCCACTCCTCCTCCGTGTGTGTTAGCTCTGTGGGACAGGCCTGCGTGCGGGCACGCTCCTGCTCCAGGGACTCGGAGCAGTGGACCCTCAAAGAGCACAGGCGCTCCTGGGCTTCGGCCAGCATCCAGCTGGACACGATGGAGGTCTTCACACAGCGCTGCTGGCTCTGGCAGAGGGACGCCATGGCGCAGTCACATGATGATGCTGGTGTCTGCACAAGGGAACGCACATGAACACATGGTCCCATCATGCATCTGTCTCTGTCTCGGCTAGTAACAACAGCTGACTGAATCATCAGAGTATTTTGGGACTCAGCTTTTATGACCTCTATAGACCAACCATGCTTTAAGGAGGAGATTGAGAGGACTAAAAATACTATATTATTCAACACAGCCAGCCAGTAGAGCTGCTGTCTGGAAATATGTGGGACCTGAGGGACTCACTGAGGGATGCAAGCCCAAAATAGACCACCACAGAATGTCATAAGAGAGAAAGATATGCCTTTATTAGTCCCACTTTTCAGGGAAATCTACTGCAATCAGTCATGCAATCTATTATAACTTTATTTGTACTGTGTCACAACACAGCCAGGCTACGCCAACCTAATTAGCTCGCTTTTAGTGTCGTTTAGCTTCCGAGAAATAAAAAAATCAAAGTGTCCAAAGTCTGAGCTACCTACCTGCTGAATGGGGCTCACGCTGCCACAGCCTGCCGCCGTCCAAAGCGGATCACTGTCGGGCTGCGCGTCGTTGTTGCTCCGCCACTCCATCGCTGCTCAGCTAGCAGCCAGCTAGCTAGCCTCGCCTTAAAATGTCAAAAACAGCGTTGCCCCGTAAACGATTCACTCATGCGGGTCGCCAGTGTGGGGAACTCCGCTCCCCAGTGCCACAATTTCAGTGTGGGAGGAAATAGGTCAAAACAGCTGCTGGAGCAGTAAATAACGACAACGACGGCAGCAACAACAACAACAACATGAAGTTCACTGCTACTCGCTTGTGTCACTCTTAAAATGGGACGGGACAAACAGCAGTTCATAGTTATCCGTTCCACGTGTTTCTCCTCTAATAGTAACGGCACAAAATTGACAACTCATTCACTTCAATGTTATTGTGTATGAAAAGCGTTTCTTTCACGTCTTCCATGTCCTTTGCCTTTTGTGTAATTTTTCTCAATCAATTTTCTCAGCCCAATCAGGTATCGGAACAAAAGTTTTGGAAGAGGGCCAAAGAAAGGAATTTCAGCGTGTCCATTTTGAAGGAAAAGTACAACTCTTACACCTTTTCCATCTTGAATATATTTACGTATACATACTATTAAATGACAAATAGCTTCATTATCATACACATATTGATATATGCCTTGTACTACATGGCCTCTAACCTCATTAATGTCAATGTTTGTCTGTAAGTAAAACCATACACTCTGGCTCATATATATTTGTTTTACAATGAATATTGCAATAAATATTAGCCATTATGTTTCGCTGTTTTTTAATCTATTGAATCAAGTAGAAGTGTGTTGTTGTTATGACGTAGCCCAACCGAATGATGGCGGTAGTGGACTTTGAACAAGCATGACACGCTTTTTTAAAGACCAGGAAGTATCTTACTATTAAAATGTCCTAGTCCTTGACTTGCAAGGCAAGCCACTCTGAGAAACTAGTAGTGTAATAGTAACAGTAGTGTATTAAAATTATGTTATTATGAAAGTCTTGTTAATATTATTTTGTTTATATTGTTTGAATTGGTTTTGAGTGAGACTATATTCTTGAATCAACGAATGAAGGTGGGATTTCCAAATAATCTGTTGCCTTACGATAAAATCCAGGGCACAATTTTGATAAAATATCTTCCGACTGGACTCAAAAAAGTAGCAGTAGCTCAACCTAACAGCGAGAAAACGCTAACGGTGAGTGTTTTTAAGTCAGTAACACGAAAAAGTACATGCACATTCGTTTTGTTCGACATTTATGCCCTAGCGTTCAAGCATCAAACCAATAGTTTTTTTTTTATTTGGCACTAGGTGTGAGCTAGCTAAAATGGGTCGGACCAGCTCACAGGTAGACCCTCCATGTTAGTCGCTTTTACCTTTTAAAACACTAATGGTTGAACTAATACAACATTGGCGCTGCAACGAATGTCGTCACAGTTTGAGTTCATCTCGTTATTTGTAATGTTTGCGAGCACAGCGTGAAGGCTGGTTCCACCTTTTGACCATAAGGGGGCGTTAGAGGATAAAGTAAAATGGCGGCGCCTACTTTCCAATTTGAGCGGTCCATAACAGCAAGGAGAATGGGGAAGAGGCTCCCATAATACACCGTAGTCACGTCTTTGTAAAGTGCTGCACACGGTCAACTTTAGCATATGACTCTATGGTTGTAAGCACGACGTCATCCTGTATTTGAGCACTGGTTATGGAGAATCCTAGCCAAATATTTGTGTTTTAATATTTCCTACAGAATGACAGCAAGTAAACACCATCCTGTGGACCAAAATGAGCTGTACAACTCCAGAGGCAAAGGGTTTGTATCCCATTGTGATGAATAGTTTTTTTTTAACATCTAATCCTATTGACGTGTATGTAAATGTGGTGCCTGTGTCACTGTAAAGCCTGAAGTATATATGATAAGAATGTACGAGGCCACACGGCTATGAAAAAAAACTCTCCAGGCTCCAAACCAAAGAGGGTAATTCATATGCAAACATTGCAGTCTGCAAGTGCTCTTAATCGTCTCTTCAGCGTGTTGCAATGGCACCTGTTGAAAGGTTCACCCAGCACCTACGACCAACACAAAAGGCCAGAGGAGAGAAGTACTTGTTGAGGAATGCTATGGCATCTTTCCAGTTGGGGCTCCGCTCAACCACTCGGCGGACCCTCTCTGCCAAGTCACACTGATGCTGTTCTGGTGGCTGTAGTGACACCGAATGCCTCTTTTAGACACTTGATCTCTGTGTTGCCTTTATTTTGGCAGCTCCCTGGCAACCAAGCGGTCGAGAGCAGCCCGTGCGCTGAATTTCATAGCTGTGGAAGTGTGACTTGTATTGTTTTGTGTGTCATTTTGCTCCCAATTATCCAAACTATGTACATGACTAATAGGTTAATATACTTTATTGTCGTACACGTGTAAAAAGAAGTTAATAATTTCTAAGCACATGTAGATACGGAAAAAGTTACTGGTTTGTGATAAATGTGATGAAGCGTTATATTAGTATCAACTTCAATATTTGACCTTTTTAAATAATCTTTTATCATGACTTTATTCCCATAATATTGTAATGTTTCCCCGACCTAATTTTCCAACAAATAAAACTAACATTACAACTTCACAAAAAAAAACATTAAAAAAAATATATTTCAACATTACCAGTCCAGGGTGTACACCACCTCTTGGCCAAAGTCAGCCGGGATAGGCTCCAGCATACCCCCCCCCCCCCCCCCCCCGTAGTGGATGGATTTCAACTATATGCTGCTAAAATAACATGTTATTTCCTACTCATATTACAAGTTTATTCTCATAAAAATTGTGACTTTTTTTTTCCTCCTTAGAATGACTTTTTTCTATTAATAGTTTAACTTTATTCTCCTAAAATTGCTTACCCCCTCCCCTTTGTGCTGCTACTATTTTAACTTTTTGCTTGTAAATTGTCTTCTCACAATTCCCGCAATATTTTTACTTCATCCCCATAACATTGTAACTTTTTGCTCAACCCAATTATTTTTTCTTGTAATATTAAATTTTTTAAACTACATTTTTGCTTAATATTTTGACTTTATTCTTGTAAAATTAGTGCAAATATTTCAATTTTTGCTATTATTTTTTTAGTCTTCTTGTTAAATACACTTTAAGAATGTTCCGTGAATAAAAAAAAAATTGCCCGGGCTGCAAATAACCCGAGCCCTGCATTTTGGACACCCCTGGTTGAAGGGGATGCAAGAGGCTGCAGCATGGGGGGAAGGGGGGGGGAGGGTCTTCGCTGGGCCTGCTTTCCCAGGCTGTGCACCAGGAAGGCATTTTTTTTAACACCATCATGACGAACGCGTAGCCCTTTCCTGGGGAAATCCGAGACAAAATCGAGAGGGGCCGCTGCTGCCGGGGAGGGTGCGGAGAACAGGAAAGCAAGCCCTGGGAAGGAGGTAGGGGGTGCAGCAGGTACGGTGGTGCGGCGTCGGAAAGGAGATGCGGCGGAGACAGAAAGCACAGATAGACGTGTACAAATCCATGGAATGCAGAGCGAATGGCAGGTTCCCCCTACAGCCCGACTACCTCAGCTGTTAATCCCACGTTATGGCGGCTCTTCTACGCCCGTTAAAGCACGTAGCGCCTTTTGACTATCACGTTACCCGCATCGTGTTACCATGTCGGTTACTGCAAAAAGCAAGACACGGTGACTGAGTTGAGATTAGCGTGTTTGCAGCTAAGTCCCATTCGGAAAGCTATCTGGTGTCTCCGGCGATATACCCGACTCCCATTCGTTTTGGCTCCCTGACAGGTTGAGAGGGGTCAGGGGTCAGAGTGAAACCCCAGCTCACGTGTGTGTGTGTGTGTGTGTGTGCTTCCACACAGGTCTCGACCCGGCTGTGCTGGGAGAGCAGCTCTTCCATCTGTGGAGCTGCTTGGATCTGAAGACGGTGAGAGTCGCCTTGGCACGTCAAGTATTTACCCAAGGTGCAGTCGATAGGGGGATGATGAAAAAGTTGCACCTAAAGGAAGCTAGTGTGTGCGCTAATGAGGAAAGCAGAGTGGCTGTCAGTAGGAAGGAAGGAATTTGCACTGAATGAACTTGAGATGTGTGTGAGGAGGATATTGAGTGAATGACATCTGCTGGGCAAATTAGGAGGCAGCAGCCAGACATTCTCACACAGATATTATTTTCTCCTGAAGGAAGTTTCTAAAGCCAAAGTTTACATTCTTAAGTCGGGACCCGTATATGTATGTCCCCCTTGGCTTACAGTATGCGCGGTGTGTGTGTCTGCTTGGACCATCATTGCTAGAAAGTCACTAGAAAGCATATACATATGTGTGTGTGTATATGTATGTATGTATATGTATATATATATATATATATATATATATATATATATATATATATACATTTGTGTGTATATGTATATATATATGTGTGTGTGTAAATTGAACTAAAAATAAAATAATATAATATAATAAAAAATAATAATATAACAATAATAATATAAAATATTATTATGTAAAAACAAAACCCTAATTAAAGTAAATCAAGGCTGGCTTAAAATGGTACGCACTTTTTTTTTTTTAACATTCTTCTTCACATTGCAGTACTTTTTCTTTTTTTATTGACTGTTATACTGAGTGGTTAGCGCGCAGGCCACACAGCTAGGAGACCCGAGTTTGAGTCCACCCTCGGCCATCTCTGTGTGGAGTTTGCATTTTTCTCCCCGTGCATGCGTGGGTTTTTTCCTCCCACATTCCAAAAAACATGCTAGGTTGAATGTGAGTGTGAATGGTTGTTTGTCTATATGTGCCCTGTGATTGGCTGGCCACCAGTCCAGGGTGTACCCCGCCTCTCGCCTGAAGACAGCTGGGATAGGCTCCAGCAACATCGTAAGGAGAAGCGGTCTAAAATGAATGTTGTACTGAGCAGCCGGAACAGAGACCACTTTTTGCACTACATTATAATAAGTCTTATTTGCAGTTCTATGGTTATTACCACACTTTTTCTCTTTGCTATCACCGGTACCCGTCTACGGCAGTATCTCATAAAGCCCCAAGGATTGTCTTGCATATGGGTTCAGTTCTTTGTTGAGGGTCCTCTGTATGCTGACATTTCATATTGAAATGTTGAAAACAATAGCGCCACAGTCTAAATGAGAGACCTACAAAATGCAAATGACCCCCCCCCCGGCCCCCTCCACTTCACATTTGCCCTCTCGTATCTCAGCTCACATCTCGCCTTCCTTCCATCTGTGTTTTTTCCCCCCACAGCTACATTTGGCAGCCCAGAAGGGGTTTTCAGACCTCCAAAATGATCCCCTGGAGGCCTTCCTAACAATCCTGGAGAGCTGTCCGGGCAAACAGAAGGGGCGGAGCCACACCTTGGGGGCCCACATCCTCAAGGAATTCCAGAGCTGGCTGAAGGAACATCCTCAGGTCCAAGAGAGTACCTGCAGGCCGTTTCACATCATGCACCCCTGTCCTCTACTCACAATGTCTACCCTTTATATCCATACCCCGGAAAATACATTGACCCGCTTTCTTTTTTTTGTTTACATTTGATGTATTTATTCTTCATTTGTTTACATTTCTTTTGCAGCCCATTTCTATTTGTTTTCCTGCACCACAGGTTACCCTGAGTTCACTTCCAAAGCAGCAAGCAACAGCCCTCCAGCATCGGGCTCTTCATCTTCTCACTGACACCCAGACCAGCTTTGTGGAGGGTCTCATAAATACCTACCAGTTGACCACCCTGCACCCCGACACCCTGCGGCTGCACGTCATGAGGCTGCTTTCGCTGAAATGCTACAAAGAGGCTAGTGCCATGTCTCCATTCCTTCGTGTGGTCTGCACATCAGCAGTTGTATTCACAATGTCGCACACCCGTCATGTCATTGTGTCCTCCAGGCGGCGGTGCTGGGCGCAAAGCTGAACTTGCACAATGAGCTGAATCTGGAGGAGGTGAGGAGCGAGTCGTGCTTCGGTAAATGTCCACACCTAACTTCAAAGTGTTTGCCAAATCTTGCCCGTCCAGGTATGCGTCCCGCTCATCGTTCAGGACAAGCTGGCCCTGGCGGAGAACTACGTCGCGGGGCACGATCATCTTGAACGGCAGCTTGTGGCCCTGCTTGACTCCTGGTGCCACCCCTGCTTCTCTGTGGAAGACATGATCACAAAGTAAGGAGCGTCTTTTGCGGACTCATCCCAGATCTGTTCCCTTAACGGACGCTTGGCGTGCTTCCTCAGGCGCTTTCCCCAGCTTTCCATGTCCAAGCGCTGCCTGAGTCAGATCCAGCCCAAAATGCTGAAGAAGCACATCTTGCGACTTGCGGAGAAATTTAACATCGATCAGGGTGCGTCGTAATTGTGTAGCTTTATCATAATCATGAAGGCAATAGGGGATAACTGTCATGTCCATGGCAGGGCTGTGTCCCAATGCCCTGCACAAGAGGAGGCAGGACACACTTCGATTCCTTATGTACAAGAGGTTTGTGGAGGTAAGGCTTTTTCTTTGGCCTGGCAAGCCTTCCATGCCTCACCCTATCCAAAGGAGGACTGGATTGGTTAATGTCAACACTAATGGTTGCCTATTCTCAGGGCATTTAAGCAATGGCAACTGGAATCTTAGAAGACGTTTCTCTCTCACCCGAGCAGGCAGACTAGTGTTGTCCTACCTCGTATGGCTAGTGCGTGTCCCACCTCGTCTTTCAACATCAACTGATGGAGCCTGCTCAGATGGGAGAAGATGAGAAATGACTTTTAAGACAACCCGAACAGTCCAGTTGCGATCGATTGAATGCCCTGAATGTACGACGACCTGGATGAATGACTATTATAATATAGTAAACCTCGGATATATCGGATTCAATTGTTCCCACTGGTTTTGTCCAATATAAGCGAAATCCGTTATATGCGTATACCGGAAAATGTCCGTTTTGCGCATATATTGGATTTATATCCGTTATAAAAAGGCACTTCCTTGACTATGTTTCCAATGTACCTGGACTGGGCAATGAAAAGAGACGTAAGGTAATGAGAATTTTAACTTTATTGGACTCTGAGCATAACAAATTGTTAATTAAGCTAGGCCCTGTTACGCCCGTCAGGCCTACGTTATTTCCAATAGTGAGGTTAAGATCTCATTCACTGCTGTGCTAGTATTATTGACGTCACTCACTTTTATATTTGTCCTAAATCTGGAGCCAGGAGAAAGACACGATGCGGCCATCTGATATATGCGAGGGAAATTGGAACAGGACTGGAGATTTTGTCCGAAATAAGCGAAATCCGTTATAAAAAATCCGATATATGCAATGGATTTTTATTGGAAATGCATTACAGAAAAATTGGTTCTTTTTTATCTGTCCGTTGTGAGCGAATTTCCGATATATCCGAGTCTGATATTTCCGAGGTTTACTGTACATGAATATTCATTCATTCGTTTTCTACCGCTTTTTCCTCACGAGGGTCGCGGGGGTGCTGGAGTCTATCCCAGCTGTCTTTGGGCGAGAGGCGGGGTACACCCTGGACTGGTGGCCAGCCAATCACAGGGCACATATAGACAAACAACCATTCACACTCACATTCATACCTATGGACAATTTGTAGTCGCCAATTAACCTAGCATGCTTTAAGGCATAATAAATGGACATTGTTGCTAATATGACATGCTCGATATCCCATACACTGATATTGACTTTGTCGTGTGTGATTCTGAGTCATTCTTCCCGAGGTGTGATATTAGATTAGAAGCATTGAAAGAAGAGGCCTTACTCTCCCCTCACATAAGCAGTGCTTTACCCACATTACGTATTCACGTTCCTAAGACCAAACGTAAGAAATCCAGACATTGGCCATACTGAGCTTGTTGCTCTGCCAAGGATGTCTCACTCGCATGCCGATGTCGGAATTTTTATGGCGATATTTTTGGACCTCCCTATTGCTTGTAAACAATGTTACTTATAAACATTTGCACATTTAGTAAGGTTTTATAAGAGCAGCAGTTTGACCCTTGAACAGATTAGAGTAGGAAGTGTTTTCCATACCAGATAGCAATCTCAATTGACATGAAATTATGATAATATCATAATATAATATATTCCATATGACACATTGTAGTGTTGTCTTTGGATGTATTTATAAATCATACCTGTTTTCCTTTTTATAGAACAGCATGAGCGATGAGAATTGGGCCGACCACGTGGAGGTAAGTGCACAACTTCTTCATTTTGTGGAAAAATAAATAAAACATGTTGCTCCATTTTTTTGCGTCATAATCATCCAGGCCGTAGTGGCGGACGACCCAGAGCTCCAGATCCAGCTGGTGGAGATGTTGGTGAAGCATGGACTCGAAAAATCGGCCCAGTGGTCCCTGAAATACAGCATCCCCAAGCACAGGCTCCCCTTTGGGGTGTGGGAGGCCCAGGAGAGTTTAGGGCCCCAACTGCTGTGAGTTGGCTAAAAATATCTGTGATGCAACTCGTGGCCTGCGCACACATTTGCATTCTCTCACAACACACCTCTAGCTGGGGGGGGTCAAAGAACGTGTGGGACTCTGTTATATTGTTATTTTCTAAAGGACTAAATCCAATCCAACAGATATATGCTAGGGCAGGCGTTTTGACTCTAGGGCCACACTAGGTTAAAAAATGGAGGGGCGGGGGCGTATAGGTACTATCAAGCAGAATTACATACTTGCTCACAGTGCAACACAATGAAAACACAACCCATAAAACACATCACATAAATGGACAACTTATTTCCAGATGCCCACAAGGCATGCTGGGTAGTACAGGTGCAACAACATGAACTATGAATAAAACATTGGATATCTAGAGTCTGCAGGGCTCCCCTAGGATTTTTTGAAGCTGTGGTGGTGGGCTGTATGAGAGGGCAGCCTACCGCCACTGCTGCACGCATTTGAAATTTTTTCAAAATGACAATTTTTTTAATGATTTATTTAACCTTTTCCAACAATGAGCAGAACGACTGAGAACATTGCAAAACTGTGCAAAAATGTAATGGCAAATTTAATGAGAACACTGGCAACATTTAAATCAGAGGTAGGGAACCTATGGCTCGGGAGCCAGGTAGGGCTCTTTTGATGACTGTATCTGGCTCTCAAGCATTTCTTACCACAATAAAAATGTATTTTTGCTAACATTTTAAAGTAAACCATCACAGAAATGACTTAAAAATAATATTCAAAATCAACAACTTTCTTATGCATTTTAATTTGTCCATCTATATTCTGCTGTAATACGGCCAACCATATCCATCTTTCCTGATGATATTTTCCAGGTCAAACACCAAAACTCGATTATTACTGGGTAATGCTGTAGTCTACCTCGGTCATTGAGATGTCAAAAAAACATGTAAATGTAAACTTTCCTCCTTTAGTCAAATAGTCACCTAGCTAAAGCTGCAGAACCAAGCCTTCTGACGAAGATGGCCAAAAGAATGAAATACGTCTACGGAGTACGGTGCAAAACTATGCAGCAGCAGAAGTTGTATTAATGGCAACAAGTATTTGATTTATTATTAGACACTGCGCTGCTCACGAAAGTGTGCTGGCCACACCCCATTGGCGTGTGGTAGTGTGCCTGGTCTACGTAATTAGAGCCCATTATCTAAAACTGTTGGTCTTACATAAAAATGCACACATTTTATTGCATTCAATGTTTAAAAAAATGTATATGGCTCTCACAGATACACATTTTTAAATATCTGGCCTTCATGGCTCTCTTAGCCAAAAAGGTTCCCGACCCCTGATTTAAATGGTACTTTATTTAAAAAGCACATCCCACTTAGTACTCATATGTCATTAAATACAGGCGTCATGTTTAAATAGCACACTTAGTATAAAAATACAGAGAGGGGAAGCTGATATTATTTGGTGACCTACTCAACATCGACTGGTGAGCCACTGCTAACTTCCGAGCTACCTGTTGGCAACCCCTGTGATAGCGTCACGGTCTAAACATGTACACACTAGGTGCTGCTGTTGCACAACTTGGACACACAATGAGTGTTTTGAAGACGAGCCATAAGTATTATAATGATATCTAGAGAGCAAGATGATTAAGTGACACTTATTGATGATTGATGTCTTCCATGAACGTAATAGCTACTTATAGCTCCAAGCTAGCGAGATGCCGCCAGCCAAGCATGTCAACACAAATGCCGACCTGATGACCTAATGAACATATTGTGCAACCCAGCAGAAATATGACAAAGACGGCAAAATGTTGGAAGAAAGAGTACTGCAAGCTACCCAGCATGCCTTGCGGCAAGAATATATGGGTGTTATTTTGGCATTGGTTTTTCATTTTTGTATGCTCACATGGTGCAGTCGCTAGCTCCAGATTGGGTCTATGACTTTGTAACTCAGTTTCAAACCCTTAAGCTCAGAATAAAAAACATTGGAGGCTAACTAGTGAGCTCGGTAGCTTGCTATGCTTAAAGTCGAGACTGTAGAGATCTCTTTACCTGCACATGAGATGTGGTGTAAACAAAGATGGTCATGGTGAGGATGGACGACAGACATGCCATTGCCCCACATTACGTTTGCGTTACAACAAGGAACTTTCCCAATGCTAATGTGAGTTTTGTCTTATCGTTCATCATGCCTACTATATTAGCTGTAGTGTAAAGGCGATCATAGGGGTGTTACACGTGTCTACAGGGCTCTAATACAAAAAAACAGGTTTGAATAGGTTTTATATGCTCTGACTATGGAAATATTCTATTTATTAAAGAGTGATTCTTATTTCACATTAATTCACATATCATGGATGAGTCTGGAACCAGGGCTGCACGGCGATCGAGTGGTTAGCGCGCAGACCTCACAGCTAGTAGACCCGAGTTCCATCCCACCCTCGGCCATCTTTGTGTGGAGTTTGCATTTTCTCCCTGTGCACGCGTGGGTTTTCTCCGGGTACTCCGGTTTCCTCCCACATTCCAAAAACATGCTAGGTTAATTAGAAACTCCAAATTGTCCATAGGTATGAATGTGAGTGTGAATGGTTGTTTGTCTATATGTGCCCTGTGATTGGCTGGCCACTAGTCCAGGGTGTAGCCCGCCTCTCGCCCGAAGACAGCTGGGATAGGCTCCAGCACCCCCCGCGACCCTCGTGAGGATAAGCAGTAGAAAATGAATGAATGAATGAGTCTGGAACCAATTAACTGCAATAAAGGAGGGATGACTGTATGCTGTATGTTGCTGACTTACATCAACCGGACCTGTCAACCTTTCCTTTTGGGTAGAAGACCGGAATTATTATTTTTTTCTTTTCCCTTATTTTCCGGATAATTTTTCTTGGCTGTCGACATAACCAAAATTAATACCAAAACTAGTCATTCCTTTCACATTTGCTTGTGGAAGGATTTCCAACCTACAGCACTGTCATGATGTGGTTTTCAACAGCTTTGGTTATTATTATACATCCATCCATTTTCTATGCCGCTTATCCTCACTAGGGTGGGGGTATGCTGGAGCCTATCCCAGCTGACTTCAAGCGAGAGGCGGGGTCCACCCTGGACTGGTGGCCAGCCAATCAGAGGGCACATATAGACAAACAACCATTCACACTCACATTCATACCTATGGACAATTTGGAGTCGCTAATTAACCTAGCATGTTTTTGGAATGGGGGAGGAAACCAGGGAGAAAACCCTCGCATGCACAGGGAGAACATGCAAACTCAAACCCGAGTCTTCCCGATCTCCTGAATGTGTGGCCTACCACTCGGTCACCGTGCGGCCTGGGTTATTATTATGATTATTATTTGTGTTATTAATATTTACATTTCAACTTTTTCCTCACCTTTTTCCTTTTTTTCCCCTTTAAATGTATTTTTAAATGTGCTGCAAGCCAGTAAAGTCTGCCTTTTTTGAATTCGTATGAAGACTCTGAAACACACCTCATGCTTTCACGTCATCTTAGACATGCCAGCCATTCCGCCCAAAGCGAAGAGTGGACCCGGTCTGAGGATCACTGTCAGATGTTCTACCAGGTGCCGCTCACCAAAGACAAGGTCCAACACGTGGACACGCTGGAAGCGCTTCAAGGTTGCCGCAACGCTCTCCTCAGGGTAAAGCGCTGACAGAAAAGGCACAATCATGTAAATAAATGTTTGTGTTGAGTGTTTTGGGTTTTTTTCCCCAGGAGGGTGCTGTTGTCGGGGTGGACATGGAGTGGCAGGCCAACTTTGGCTGCGTCGCCACCCAGCATGTTGCCCTCATACAACTGGCTACTTTTGACACGGTGTTCCTGGTAGATCTGTGCGCCCAGGGGTTCTGTCAGCATCCGGACACCATCAGCTTCATCAGGAGTTTTTTCTCCGCCCGAAACGTTCTCAAGCTGGGTAAGCTGGCAAAACATTTCAGATCGTCTCTGCAGCTTCTGAGCCGTCTGTGGCGTCTTCTTCAGGTTACGGCATGGCGGGAGATCTCAAGTGTCTCAGGTCGACCTGGCCCCAGTTTGTAGATGAGCCACTGAAAATGGAGGGCATGCTCGACCTACTTAATATACACCTGAAGGTAACTGCGGAGGAATATTTATATTTTGAAAGCATTAAACTGTATTGAGCATGCCATTTTGCCACTGTTGGAGCAGATTATCTATCATGGACTACTATTATTACCAGCCCTTACGAAAAGAAAATATATTTATCAATGTATTACTTTAAATATATTGTATTATATTATAATATATTATTTTTCCATTATATTTTCCAATACATTATATATTATAAATACATGGAATAATATATTTTTGTACATATATTATACAATATATTATATATTCATGTAATATATGGCAATATATTGCAGAATATACAAATGATTGCCGCTTTCAATATATTGAAATATATTAAATCCAAATATATAATATATGAGTTTATATATCCCAAATTATATGCAATTTATATATGTAAAAATATAGTCCTTTTTTGGTCTTGATCGCAAGATATTTTTTTATATGTATCAGTATATACACATATATGATCTATGCATATATTGCAATATATTGGAAAATATAAACATAAGACTCCATATATGGAAATATATTTCCTAATACATTGCATTATATTTGTCAATATACTGCAATTTCTTTTTTCCATAAGGGAGCATCCCTACTGAAAACATGTTTTTGAATAAATATAATATGCAGTTGTTGTTTGCTTTATGCTTCATTCAGATCCAGCATGGGAAGGCCAATTGCCATTGGGAGAGGACTCTGCAGAGGAAAGGCCTCAGTCTTCTGGTGCTCCAGGTCCTGGGAAAACCCCTGGACAAGACCGAGCAGATGTCCAACTGGGAGAAGCGGCCGCTGCGTGTAAGCCAAATCAGATATGCAGGTGAGTCACACAATAACACACACACACACACACAACATGCTGATCTGCTGCCAGATTATCACTGATCATCATCTTACTCCCTAAATAACCGCTGGCAATTGCAATTGAAGGCAAGTCCTCTCTCTGTCGCCCTCTAGTGACGGATGCCTACTGTTTGCTTGACGTCTACTCTGTTCTCTCGCGTAACCCCGCCGACTTTGGGCTGCCGGAGGATCTGCGCAGCGTCTCCGCGAGCCAGCCGGAGGGAATGAAGAACGGCGAAGCGAAACAGAAGAATAAAAAGTACAAGCAGCAGATGCAACCCAGCGACGAAGAGGTCCGAGCTTCCTTTCTGATTTGTTTCTATATACTGTATGTTTCCAATCATCGATTATTAGAAGAAACCTGACAGGTATTGGCGTGTGTGGATTCTGGCCAAAATGAAATGAATCTGGAGCTCCTTGGCGCAGGTAATAAATAATGTGCCCGTGCTTCTCGGACACAAATGCAAAAGCTCCCAAAGTGAAGAATCCGGGGTTGGGGCATCAAGGCTGCGGGTGGGAACAATGCATGTTTGACCAAGACACTTTAGCAGCGCCGGGGGTGAGGCTGTATAGCTCACCCTGTGCAATGACCTCCCGGGCTCTCTTCTGCAAGTGAAAAGAAAATCTCCCCTGTGGGGCTCACTTAAGTATGGCATTATTGTCTCTGTCCATTTAGGAATGTCAGGGGGCTCAATGGGTCAGTCCCCCTTGCTCAGACACTGAGAAAGGCCTCCTGTGTGGCACGAAGCCCCCTGAAGATTGCCCCCCTTCTCCCCCACGCCCCCCACCTCTGCACCCCCAGCAGTTGCGGGTGGTGTGCGACAACATGCTGCAAGGCCTTGGGAGGTACTTGCGCTGCCTTGGAGTGGACGTGGTCATGTTGGAGAATAACGATGATCACAGGGAGGCTGCAAAGGTACAGCCGTCTAAATGTATATACAGTACAGTACAGTACGCACCCAAACTGGAAGCTCTTATCTTTTTTGTTTATATAATACTACCTAAATCAGGGCTGTCCATACATTATCCAGCAAGGACCACGGCGTGACAATGATGCAACTTTCCCACTTGGATGTTTGTTGAAGATATGCACACAAGTTAGACATAATTCAAGAAAAAACTCCATCAACCCCCAATTAAAGAACCAAGTAAAACGGCGTACTGTCTGCCAATAAAAGTCTTTCAAAGCCAATCACAAAAACTGCAGTGGGGACGTGGCAACACAAACATATGAATGTGCATGTAGGGTTGACGGACTTAAACCTTTTTTTATTTTATATATATATTTTTTAAAGAACTGCAAAAACTGTGAAAAAGCAGCAGTAATTTTATAATATGGTTGAAATGTTGGGAAAATAAAATCATAATATTACAGGAAAAAAATTGTAATAAAATAAATAAAGTCAAAGCAGTAAAATAAAAAAATCCAAATAACATGATAAAAATGAAAGTTGAAATATGTTATTTTCTAAAGTCAAATAAAATAACGTTCAATCTTTTGGAAAATTATGTTAAAAATGTTATAATATTATTGCAATAAAGTCAAAATATATTCATGACATTGCAAGAAAATGTAAATGTTGAAATATGAAAAATAATGGAAAATTTAGGAGGGAAGAAGTTTGGACACCCCTGTTTTAAAGTATTATTCTGCATTAAAAATCCTTGAAATGTGGTGGGTGTACTGGCTTTTGGGAGCAACTGTACTTACAGTATTATTTTACAGTGGGTACGGAAAGTAGTCGGACCCCCTTCCATTTTTCACTCTCTTTCATTGCAACCATTTGCTAAAGTCATTCAAGGTCATTTATTTCAAATGTATTAAAAAAGGATAAGTGAAATATCCCATGGTCTTAAGTATTCAGACCCTTTGCTCTGCAGGGTGTTGTCTATTTCTTCCATCCTCCTTGAGATGATTCTACTCCATCATTGGAGTCCGGTCATGTTGAATGAAATTGTATGGACTTGCTTCTGGTCAAGGTTCCAAAAGAATGTCTGCAGCACTCAAGGTTCCTCCACGATCCTTAAAGGGGAACATCATTCACAATCCTTATGTGAAACATGAAGATGTTTCTTTTCCTTTTCTGTGCATATTAACACAAGAAAACAAGATAATTTCAGCTAGCTAACAATGCTGTCTTTGGGATACACCATTTTCGACTATGAAGCCCTGTAAAAAAAAACCTTTGTACCAACATTGCATGTTTTGATACCCATGCTGTGATCATGCACACGTACACTGATGATAACATGGAATAGTTGCAGTATTTTGCCCACCGAAACTTCTTTGCTCTGCGCATTGATAGTAACTAACTAATACGACACCTCGCTAACCGCTATTTTTTTCTACTAAGACTCAACAAGATGCTGGTTTGCCGTAAGTATTTTTTTAACTGAGGACTGGAGCACAAGTCTTGTGCTGGAAGCCACAGCCATCCCAAGGAGAGCGGACGTTTGTTGTCGCCGCCGCTGACAGAACTAACATAAATATTTGTATAAAATAATGCGCAGAGAAAAGACATTTGGCTAGTGTTTTAAATCATAATACTGCAACTATTACTCAATTTATGTGTTAATGCATGATCACAGCATGGGTATAAAACCATGCAACATTGGTAGAGAGGTTTTTTTGTTTCACATAAGGATTGGGAATGATGGGCAAAATTCCCCAAAAAGTGCAGTTCCCCTTTAAATGGAAGAAGATGACTTTGGCTGCAAAGAAACAAAGAGTGAAAAATTGAACGGAGTCTAAATCCTTGCGTGCCCGCTGTCGTACATCCATTATGCTGATGACTGACTCTTTTCTCCAGTTAGCACAAGCCGAAGGCCGTGTCATCCTCACATGCGGACTTCCGTTCCAGACTGTAAGTCTTGAGTCACGCTAGAGAGAACGTGCTATGTTATACTTGTCTGTATGACTATAAAAATAACTATATCCTTACACTCTTTTCTCCGTCTGCCCGGGCCAGTTGCGGTCCCAGGTGGGCGAGGGCCGCTGTCTGTCCCTGAACTGCTCGGAGAAGGCCAGGGACCAGGCTGTACGAGTGCTCAGACACTTCAATGTGCAGCCTACGCCTGATGATATATTCAGTCGCTGCCAGGTAGGAAGAAGGCTTCATTCGGTTTTTGAACGTGCGAGGCGAGGTGACACCAGTCATTTTATACGGCGTCAAAAGTGTGGGAACCGAGTACGGTTGTTGTTGATTTATTGTGTCTGAACTGCGGGTGGCTGCTGCTCCCAAACTTGGGTGTTCTGGTCTGCAAGATATACCACTTGGTTGTGTTGTGGCACACCCCCGGAATGTAGACCTACCAGGACCACCCCCCCCCGTCTGGAGGTAATGGGGATGCCTGCTCTGACACACTGGCAGCAAAAATAAGCAGGGGCCAAATGGTGTCCTGCTAAAGTATTTATTGGTGGAAGGGAAGTCCCTTTGATATATTAAAACCACAGGGAAGCCAAATGATACATATAAAACCATTTAGCCTTCCACAGCTTATTTAAAGACGTAAAGAACACAACATCAGGGGTGTCCAAAGCTCTTTTTTATTTGCCTGTTTGGCACATTCTAAATAGCATACGTCACACCAGGCTGGATAGGTGTCTGCCAAGTTATAACGCATGAATAGTTATTCAGCTACACAGTAACATCAACAACATACCCGGGAGGCTGAAAAGGCTAAATCGCGGGTGGCCAAATATTTTCCTGCGAGGGCCACATAGTGATGCAACTTTGCCACGTTGATATTTTGTAAGAGACGTTGTTATAGACGTAAGACGTTATTTATATATCAAGAATATAATTTTGCGATATAGGTGAAAAAGCATATTACCGTATTTTCTAGACTATAAGTCGCTCTAGAGCAGGGGTCTCAAACTCAATTTACCTGGGGGCCACCGGAGCTAGGTTCTGGGTGAAGCCGGGCCGCATCACGTTTTCAAAAAAAAAACAAAACGCATTTATCAAAAACTGAAAAACTTTTTCAGTACTTTGGTTCCGGTTTTCCACACCAAAATATCTGATAAAACTTTCCACTGTTCTCAAATATCTTAATTTTTATTTTTCTATACACAAAATAAGATTAAAAAAAAAACAAATTAAGAATAAAGACAATACATCAATCAATCAGTAATAAATAAGTAAAATAATAATAAAACAGCAAATAAGAAAAACGTAAGAAACCACATACAGTTGGTAGAGAAATTATTTTTTTCAGATTCAAATGTACAGTATTAACAGTTATTTAACCTTTAACATGAACATTAATGAAACTTAATAATTGTACCCAATTAGCAAGTTAGCATTATACTCAGTTCCATCTGGGAGCAGCGTCGTAACTTTAACAACATGTTTGATGAGATGCTTTATCTTGACGTGTATTTTCAGTTTTATTCCAAATCATTTCCTGCATTTATTTGTACCCAGCGTCATAAGCCTTTAGCTTCATTGCTAGTCCAAAGCAAAACCGGGCAGGGCAAAATCATGTTAATTGTGTCCAGTGTGCACACAGCTTTAAGCTGTCATTTCAACATTAAACTTTGGTATCGAGGTGGGGGCCTCAAACTAGCATCTCGCGGGCCGCATTTGGCCTGCGGGCCGCGAGTTTGAGACCCCTTCTCTAGAGTATATAAGTTGCACAGGGCCAAAAATGCATAATTAGGTAGAAAAAAAACAAGCATAAGTCGCACTGGAGTATAAGTCGCATTTTTGCAGGTAATTTATTTTCCAAACTACTTGACCCAAACAGACATTACGTCCTCTTGGAAGGCAGGTTCTAAGAAAGAATAGAGAACAGGCTGAATAGGTGTAAAATATGCTAACACAATAGTTATTATGCTACACGAAAAATAAACATGAACAGAAAAGGTGTCCAGTGTTTATGTAACATAAACAGTTTTTTCATTTATAAGTCGCTCTGGAGTATAAGTCGCAGGAACAGCCGACCTATGAAAAAAAAAGTGCGACTTATAGTCCGGAAAATACGGTATTAGTATCAACTTTGGTCTTAGCTTTTTTGCCGTTTTTTTTTTATAATCTAAATATTCAAATGTCTTAAATAGTGGTAGAAAATGAATGAATGAATATATTTGTAAATTTTCTTTTAATATTAGGAATTTTTCCCGTAAACTAATTTTCCAAGAATTACAATTGTAATTGTTGCTAAGTTTGTTTTTCAGAATATTACAACTTGAAATTTTTTTTTTTTATATTTAAACTTTATGCTACTACTGAAAAGATGTATTTTTGTTTATTCTCATAAAATTATGACTTTTTCTTGTCAAATTACAAATATTTTGACTTTATTACTGCAGATAGTTTTTAAGTTTTTACTGTTTATTTACTTTTAGGGTTCTTGTAAAATGATATTTTTAGAATGCGCCAGGGGCTAATAAAAAAGCAGCAGCTTCACTTTGGACACCCCAGGAATTAAATTAACAGAACACGGCAGCCAGTCCAATAAGCAAGTTATCGGTAAAGAAGTTCACCGAGATCCCGATCTCATACTGCATCACAGTTGTTGCCACAAGGCTATAGCACACTCTTGCACCTGTCCACGGTAATGTAGGCTCCTTGGTTCATGTCAGTCAGTATGATTAACATTTAAAATCATGTTTAATTGTACTTTTACTGTATATTTTGATATATAGCCTGGTATGGGGTGAACAAGTGTGACCAATAGTCTGGAAAATCGACAGTAGAAAATTTGCTTTTTCAGCTGTAAGACTAAACTAAGATATTTTTTCAGGTGGTTTAGCACGTACTGTTTTGACCTACCTGTATACTAGCTCGATTTTAGCATCTTGAATGTGCAGAATGTGTCAATGTTGCCCTCCGCATACCTTCAGTTTCTCCGTAAGTGGGACTCACTGTAAAATGTGATGTAGTTGGAGGGTTCCATCTCATTTTGTGGATAGTAAATAAGATTGTGAAACAAAGTTTAACAGAGAGGGAGCAAGCATCCCTCGGGGCCGTCATCGCAGCCCACCCAGGCATAGTCGACTCCCTCGTTATCTGATGTGAAAAGCCTCGGATGGCTTCATTTTTTTTCTCCCACGCCTTTTGTTTCTGTGGCCTTCTCTGTTATGTACGCTGTTTTGAATGTCACGTGGAAGGAGCAAGCAAGTTTAAAAAACTTGCAGGGAAAGGGTTAACGTTCCTCTGTGTGCATCAGTAGGCCACCACAGATTTTGGAGGAATGTGTGTCCACCATGGAGATCCCATGAGGGTAGCGAGGGGAGTAGAAGGGCCTTGTGTGAGTGTGTGTGTGTGTGTGTGTTGCAGCAACATAGTTATATGCATCATTCACATAAAGGACAATAACGTTCAATATGGTCAGCTCATGAAGGGTGGAAAACACATCTGACCCTCTCATAATGTGACCTTTCACCTTTAAACTTGCATTATTTTGCATGGGCACTTTGTAGGTCAAATATTCACATCATACAAATAACTAAATCGGTGTTGTTTTGTATTGATCCTAAGCATATTAGCAAACTATTATTTTCAACACAATAATAGTTCTAAAAGCTCTGTGTTTTTATGTGCATGACGGCATTCCATTATTTGTATAGTGGAAGCTGCTTACGCCGACCACTGCCAGATTGCTGACCGATGTGGACGTTAGCAGTTGTCAGCGTAACTGAAATCACATCCGACACTTACACACATTTACAGTGCATCCGGAAAGTATTCACAGCGCTTCACTTTTTCTACATTTTGTCATGTTACAGCCTCATTCCAAACTGAATTAAATTAATCTCTTACCTCAAAATTCTACACAAAATACTCCATTATGACAATGTGAAAAAAGTTTTTTTTGACATGTTTTGAATTTATTAAAAATAGAAAACAAAAAAAATCACATTTACATAAGTATTCATAGCCTTTGCCATGAAGCTCAAAATTGAGCTCAGGTGCATCTTTTTTCCACTGATCATCCTTGAGATCTTTCTACAGCTTAATTGGAGTCCACCTGCAGTAAATTCAGTTGATTGGACATGATTTGGAAATATAATAACTGTCTATATAAGGTCCCACAGTTGACTGTGCATGTCAGAGCACAAACACCAAGCATGAAGTCAAAAGAACTGTCTGTAGACCTGCGAGACAGGATTGTCTTGAGGCACAAATCTGGGGAAGGATACAGAAAAATTTCTGCTGCTTTGAAGGTCCCAATGAGCACAGTGGCCTCCATTATTGGTAAATGGAAGACGTTTGGAACCACCAGGACTCTTCCTAGAGCTGGCCGGCCTTCTAAACTGAGCGATCGGGGAAGAAGGGCCTTAGTCAGGGAGGTGACCAAGGCCCCGATGGTCACTCTGTCAGAGCTCCAGCGTTCCTCTGTGGAGAGAGGAGAGCCTTCCAGAAGGACAACCATCTCTGCAGCAATCCACCAATCAGGCCTGTATGGTAGAGTGGCCAGACGAAAGCCACTCCTTAGTAAAAGGAACATGGCAGCCCGTCTGGAATTGGCCAAAAAGCACCTGAATGACTCAGGCCATGAGAAACAAAATTCTCTGGTCTGATGAGACAAAGATTGAACTCTTTGGTGCGAATGCCAGGTGCCATGTTTGGAGGAAACCAGGCACTGCTCATCACCAGGCCAATACCATCCCTACAGTGAAGCATGTTGGTGGCAGCATCATGCTGTGGGGATGTTTTTCAGCAGCAGGAACTGGCAGACTAGTCAGGATAGAAGGAAAATGAATGCAGCAATATATAGAGATATCCTGGATGAAAACCTGCTCCAGAGCGCTCTTGACCTCAAGGTTCATTTTTCAGCAGGACAACGACCCGAAGCACACAGCCAAGATCTCAAAAGATTGGCTTCAGAACCACTCCGTGAATGTCCTGGAGTGGCCCAGCCAGAGTCCAGACTTGAATCCGATGGAACATCTCTGGAGAGATCTGAAAATGGCTGTGCACAGACGTCTCCCATCCAACCTGATGGAGCTTGAGACTTATTGCAAAGAAGAATGGGCAAAACTGCCTAAAGATAGGTGTGCTAAACTTGTGGGATCATATTCAAAAAGACTTGAGGCTGTAATTGCTGCCAAAGGTGGATCAACAAAGTATTAAGCAAAGGCTGCGAATACTTATGTAAATGTGATTTTTTTGTTTTCTATTTTTAATAAATTCAAAACATGTCAAAAAAACCTTTTTTCACATTGTCATAATGGAGTATTTTGTGTAGAATTTTGAGGTAAGAGATTAATTTAATTCAGTTTGGAATGAGGCTGTAACATGACAAAATGTAGAAAAAGTGAAGCGCTGTGAATACTTTCCGGATGCACTGTACTTGTGATTTTGAGGCATACAGTATGCTGACATGCCGTTCCTCCATATTTGTATTTAGATTCTTGAGTTTTTGTATGGAATTGTGACTGCATTTTGTTCGTGGCGGTGATGGATTCCAGGTTGTTACTGTCCTTGGTGAGGGCTGGGTTAAACGATAATTTTTGAAATCGATTAATCTAGAAAATAGTTTTTTGATGCATCGATTAATCTAATGATTCATTTTTAAATTCAATTTGATTGGCCGCACTAATTATGTATGTTGGGTGCACGTTAGGACTAGGTTAAACAATCATTTTTTAAATCGATTAATCTAGAAAATAGTTTTTTGATGCATCGATTAATCTAATGATTCATTTTTAAATTCAATTTGATTGGCCGCACTAATTATGTATGTTGGGTGCACGTTAGGGCTGGGTTAAATGATAATTTTTGAAATCGATTAATCTAGAAAATAGTTTTTTGATGCATCGATTAATCTAATGATTCATTTTTAAATTCAATTTAATTGGCCGCACTAATTATGTATGTTGGGTGCACGTTAGGGCTGGGTTAAACGATCATTTTTTAAATCAATTAATCTAGAAAATAGTTTTTTGATGCATCGATTAATCTAATGATTCATTTTTAAATTCAATTTGATTGGCCGCACTAATTATGTATGTTGGGTGCATGTTAGGGCTGGGTTAAACGATCATTTTTGAAATTGATTAATCTAGAAAATAGTTTTTTGATGCATCGATTAATGATTCATTTTTAAATTCAATTTGATTGGCCGCACTAATTATGTATTTTGGGTGCACGTTAGGGCTGGGTTAAACCTCTTGCTTTCCAACACCACTCTCACTCCGTGTGTGTGTGTGTGTGTGTGTGTGTGTGTGTGTGTGTGTGTGTGCGCGTGTGTGCGCGTCTGCTCAGGTGTGTGTGTGCGAGAGTGTGCTGGAGTACAAGTTACATGGTACGGTTTGGACAAATGACGTAGTCATTGCAAACAAGGAAAGAAAAAAAGCTGAAAACGTACGGTGTCTTCTCCTCCACACATCAGCTCCCGGGTGCTGGTGCATCGCGGTAGTGCTTTTATAGTACGCCATCTCCATTTTGCACAGGTCACAGATCACCCAATCGTTACCTTTTTAAGTGTAAAGTACTCACATACTTTTGATATCCTATTGCCAGATATTTTCGGATCCATGTGCAGTTTGTTGTTGATTTGACATGAGGCTGTCATTAACCCCTCTCTACAGACATGTATGATATGGCAACCACCTGGAAGTTGTGTGCTGTGTAGAAACTGTTCTGTTTCTGTAGGGAATGTGTGAAGCTGATATTCTTCTAGCTACTGTATGTTTGCTGACAGCATTGAAGCTACCTCGTGGTGTGGCATCGACAATTTCCAACGCGTTAATTACGCCGGTGACGGAGCCTGATACCAGTACCCTTAGCCAAACGTCAGCATTGTCAACCACCTGTTGTGTTACTTCTTGCTGTACAGTTCCCCATCATTGAGTCTGCATACTGTACACTAAATGCTCCATTTATGCTCCAAATATTTCAGGTCTTATATTCTTAGGGTGGAGGTTTTCAAGACTGCTTTTGGTACTATAACAACCACATACTGTTACACAAGATCATTTCCAGTATGATGACATTATGCAACGCAGTCCTTTGTCCTTAAATATAATGTCTGTGCCGCTCTCGCCATGGGTTTGGTCCTTGGGTGGAGTTCTTTACACTTCATTACGCTCCCATTAATCGGCTATATCCTACCCGAACCGCCATGGGGCCACATGTGAACGAATACACACACATAAACTTCCGTTGAAATGCTCTGTGCCATCCAATGTCCCATGCTGACCTTTTATAGACATGTTGAGATTGCACAGATCGGCGGGGAGATAGACGCTAACCCAACCAAACATACGCATTATCACACTGTATAGCGTGAGATGCAAATGCACGCAAAATCCCAAACTCACAAACACTTCCTGGCACTGACACACACACACACACACACCTCAGCACCTTTTATACACACACACACAGGAACTGGGTCTCAGTCATAGACAGCGCTGCAGCAACGCCGGTTCCCACGCACCAGACTACTGGGGAAGTGAAAACAAGAGCAACAGGAACCGTCACACCACGAGAGGGAGGGGTCAGACCTATGGTGGGGTTAGCGAGAGGAAGGAGGGGGGGGGCGGGGGTGAGAACAGAGGTGATGGCAACAAGAGGAAAAAGCAAAAGAGAAAAGGGACGGACGTCAGTGAAAGTGGGTGAGAATTAAGAGGGACTAAAATAGCACACCTTATTTGGATAATTATTATTATTATTATGATGATGATTGGGTGGAAGTGAGAAGTTGTTGATGCCTTGGAGGAAGAGGAGGCTGTTTGTTGAGAATAATAAGACTTGTCCATGCTTTGATGTGCAAAAGCGCTGTGAGCTGACAAACCAGGAGGAATGTGAAAGGTTTCAACATGTTTTACTGTTACTCACCCTTTTTCATATTTGTCATATTCCGGCACCTCCTCCCCTCCCCCCCTCCTCCAGACCACCACAAATATGCAATCATGAGCTCAAACAATGTTTCTCAGTGCACCATTGCAAGGAATTTTTTGTGGCGCTTTATTGGTACTGCTGGGAATATTTACAACAGACCACAAACGTTAATACGTTAGCAAAAAATTAGTGTGTTTTTGATACATGGTGAATTGACTTAGGGAATATACACTATAAATACACTGGGGCAACACAAAATGACAGTAGTTAATGAGGACCAAATCCTAACCACTACTCATTAATTTTTCATCAGTTCCTCAGTAAGTACTGTAGTTTCATGTGGCCATTTTTCAGGTTGTATTTTCATGTTTCACATTTTAAAATGGTGTCACTACTACATGGTATTGCTTTATGTGACGTTTTTTGTGGCGAACTTTTTCAATTTTTTTCTTTGTTTTAATGAAACAAGTGTTTTATTTCAGTTGATTGTGTTTATTTCTCCGGAAAATATTGTCATATAAGAAAACGGGAGTACTCACACAAGGACTCCTGTGACATCTGCACATATTTCATATTGGATTTTATTCTTGGTGCCTTGATTGCCTCCAAAAATTAGCATATCTAGCGTATTCCTTTGGGTACTGTCATTAGGGAATGCTCTTTTTTTTCATTTCTTCTTCCTCCTTGGGAACCTCGTAGGTTCTAAATAAATGGTGACACCCTCTCTGTATTAGTTAAACAGTGAAGCGTGAACATAACCCGGAACTTCTCTCCAAAGTGGAGCAAAGAAGTGATGGGATGGTAGACTTTCTCACGTTTGGTCCTCACACACAGGCTCCTACGGTTAGCTTATCATTAAAAAGTCACTTTTAATAGTTGGTTGTCATCACACGTTTTAATCTTTCTCATCACTGCTGCCCTTCTATGTTCAACTCCAAATTGTACAACTTGAGCGTCTACGTCTACTCACGTTTCCACACTTTCCCACTCTCGAGCCCTTCAAGAGATGACAGGGAGCAGCAGCGAGAAAGGGGGAGGGAGAGACGGTTAGAAGAGTGAAGGGGGGGGGGGCATTCCATAGGAACGCCAAAACATTCCGAGGGAAACCATCCCAAATATTTCCCACTGTGTGCGGCGAGGGCTTCACGTCTCCTGTTACACTCACTCATACGGCGTGAGAGATTTTAAAGCATTTTACATATTGTCGCTGTATATGTACATGTATATATGTGTGTATATATATATACATGTACAGTATACAGTACTGCACAGTACTGCCACATCCGCTACGTTTCTTATGATTGATTTAAAATGGATTTGTTTATATGCAAATTCATTCACAGAATCATTCAATCAGTGGGACCTCCATGTTGGAATGCTCCTAAAAGCACAATTTGGACAGAAAAAACTCAAAACATCAGAGGTGGAAGCGCACTTAATAGAGGATCTTTGACTGGCATTTCTGCAGTAGAGTGCTCCAGTCATAAAGCGTTTTTATGGTCGGTCCTCAAAAGCAGCACAGCCCTCTTGTAATATAGAGTAGATAATAGTAGTAATAATATTTTTGCAGAAGCTCCTTAAAAACAGCAGCTCACCCTTTTGGACTAGTTTTTGCATTCAGTTCTTAAAAACAGCAAAGTGCTTCTGTCATGACAATCTTTGACTAGTATTTTTTTTTTTACGAGTGGTTTTGCAGTAGGATCTTTAAAAGCGCGAGAGCGTTGTTGTTATATGTAAGATTTTTGTTGGGTGTTTTTGCAGTAGAGCTCTTAAAACCTTTTCTGTGATATAGCAGCTCTTTGACTCACTTTTTTACATTAGGTCCTCAAAAACAGCTGTGCCCACCTATTATAGTATTATAGAGTACATCCTTAAAAACAGTACTTTTTCTGTGATAGAGCAAATCTTTGATTAACGTTCTTGCAGATTTTCAAAAACAGCAACGCGCTTCTGCCATTGACAGGATTTTTGACTAGCATTTTGCAGTATAGCTGAAGTCTCCTGTCATATGGAGGATCTTTGGTATTTTACGTTAGGTCCTTCAAAAGCAGCAGCGCATTGATTATTCATTCATTCATTTTCTACCGCTTATCCTCACAAGGGTCGCAGGGGTGCTGGAGCCTATCCCAGTCTTTGGGCGAGAGGCGGGGTACACCCTGGACTGGTGGCCAGCCAATCACAGGGCACATATCGACAAACAACCATTCACACTCACATTCATACCTATGGACAATTTGGAGTCGCTAATTAACCTAGCATGTTTTTGGAATGTGGGAGGAAACCGTACCCGGAGAAAACCCACGCATGCACGGGGAGAACATGCAAACTCCACACAGAGATGGCTGAGGGTGGAATCGAACTCGGGTCTCTTATGTGTGGCCTGTGCGCTAACCACTTGTCCGCTGTGCAGTGCATTGTAGTCATACAATATATTTTTGATGAGTGGTCTTAAAAACAGCAGACCACTCCTCCTCCAGGAACTCCAT
This sequence comes from Doryrhamphus excisus, assembly GCF_037039965.1. Classification (NCBI taxonomy): domain Eukaryota; kingdom Metazoa; phylum Chordata; class Actinopteri; order Syngnathiformes; family Syngnathidae; genus Doryrhamphus; species Doryrhamphus excisus. The sequence continues at coordinate 5,488,997 of NC_136375.1, forward strand.
AAGTGTGTTTTGCTTTTTTAGCCAAGAAGAACAGTTCATAGAGATTTTACTCTATGATGACAGCAGTTTGACCCCGGAACGGATTAAATGGATATCCATTATTTCCATGTGACCATGGCTCATTGCACCACTCACCACTGCTGAGAGTACCTGAGACTACCTTTTTATTACAAGCACCCTGCCCCTCCCCAACACCTCCCCATCTCCTCCTGCATGGCCTTCTTGCGACCGCTGCACTCCTCCACTCCCACTCCTTCTGAGAGCGTCTCACACTCCGTTTCAGCTCAGCCGAGGAGCCGAGGAATCCGGTGCAGCCGGCAGCTGGAATGTCCTGTTTGTCTTGTTCTGCATGCGTGTGTGTGTGTGTGTGTGCGCGTGCACGCCCGTGAAGTTGGTGAGGCTGGCGGTGGGTTTTGATGTGTTCCATTGTCTAAGAGCCAAGCTGCGTCCTGTCAGTGAGCCTGAGAGAATCAGAGAGGATTGAGGGGAGGGAGAGAAAATGCATGGCAGTGACAAGGTGAGCTGGAGGGAAGGATGCCAGACGGAATATGAAGAGTGGGCGGTGGGATACCGCTGGGAGATAATGATGGAGACGAGAAAGACGAGGCAGGATGTGATGGAAGGCACCAAAAAGGGAGGAGAGTTGGAGAGGTGAGAAGGAAGGCGAGAAAGCCTCAATAGAGCTTTTCCTTTAAACAGCAATACAAGGAAGTAGTGCGTAATCTCCCTTGTTTTCCCACACAAACTTGGTGATGCCCTCAAAAGTCCCTTTTGCACAGCCTCACCTGCCAATAACACCCTACACCAGGGGTCTCAAACATGCGGCCCGCGGGCCAAATGTGGCCCGCAGGACACTAGTTTGAGGCCCCCGCCTTGATATGAAAGTTTAATTTAGTGCGGCCCGCGCAAGTTTGATATGGATGCTGTATGGTATCATGTACCCAGAAAAAATTATTACGTTTGATTAATGTTCATGTTAAAGGTTAAATAACTGTTAATAGTTATCCTCCCTATCCGTGTGGAAGTGGTAAGTTTTTGGCTATTTAAGTTTAAAGGAAATAACTTGAAGGCTACCGTTTAGGTCGCTAGCTCTCTAGTTTGCGAGTTAGCATGTGTCTCAAGACCCTGCAGTTGCGCAATATGTTGTAAATAAAAAGAGTATAAATGTGACTATAGTCGTGTTTTGTCATGTCTACAGGGCTCTAATAATGCTTTGTTCATTTTAATCTGAAAAAAATAATTTGTCTACCCAACAACTATATGTGGTTTCTTAAGTTTTTATTATTTGCCGTTTTATTATTATTATATTTATTTATTTATCACTTGATTGATTTTCTTTATTCCTGATTTGTTTATATATTTTTTTATAACTAATCTGCAGTGCAGTGAGAGTGTTGCAGAGTGACAAGGGAATGGGTGAGATAACCACATAAGCGATGAGGATTTAGGTTTTAGTAAAATTGCGTCTTCAGCCAATCAGAGAACTTGGGTGGGCGGGGGTTTAGAGCACATAAGCAATGAGGATTGGCTAAGGTTTAGTAAGATTGCGTTTTCAGCCAATCAGACAATCTAACTTGGCGGGTTGGCGGCTGTTTAGGGCACGTCCTAAGTGTGATAGCATAGCAAGAGATGGTGAGTGAGGAGGACTCTAGTGAGAAGACAGCGTTTACCAAATAGAAGTACAGGCACTACTTTAACCTTGTTGATGTCAAAGGTAAAATGTACATTATGTCCCCGAAAAAAAACTTTGTCCACGTCTTGTGTGAGCAATTCAAACACCTGTCGACTACAATAAATGCAAAACCCTGTAATGGTACCCGTCTTTGCTGTGAAGGGGGCAATAGTTACTTTTACAGGTAACTACCTACTTTTGTAAGTAACTGTATTTAATTACTTTCTTAAAGTAACGTGCCCAACACTGACTATAAGATGGAAGAACGATTTGACTTCACTGCAAAAACAAACAAACCCACACAGCTCATTTAACAGACAGTATTGAGTATTGAGCATAGTCTTAGAAACAAGTATGGTAATAATTCATCCGTTGTTGTTGAAATCCTGATAGAAGTGCAGGAATGATGTCCCGTTAGAGGGAACAAGGCAACACAAGTCGCCAAATTTATCAAGAAAACGTTTGCACAAAAGCCCAGAAATGTTCGAACAAAATAACTCACCAAGCGCCTCTCTTGATGAGTGTCTGACAGGTCGTATGTGGTCAGTGTGTGTGTGGTCCCCAGCCCTCTGATTCATGTATATTATATCTGTGCAGTGTTGATCAATTGTGGGGCTTGCGATAAGGGAAGTGATGCAGAGGAAGTAGATGATGAATTATAGCTAAGGAGGAAGGAATGCAAGATGGGAGCAAATAACTCAAATGCCATTTGGGTGCGTGTTGTGTACACTATACATTTCTCGGTGTGTGTGTGGTGGCACATTAATCATTCCGCATGTGCTTTTGTGCATGTGTGCATGTGTGTGTCGGTGCATGTGAGTTCCCGGCCGGTGAAGGGGTTTCGACAGGGCAGAGCGGTGCATTCCTGACGGGTGGTGATGTCATGAGAACTAGCTGTGCGCTCGCAGACAGACAGCCCTGTTTATGTTCCCCTCCAGAGGAGAAACCACAGTGAGTGAGTGTGTGTGTGTGCGAGCTTCTCTGTCTGACTGTTAGCTCACGGGGGGAGGCGGGGGAAGCCGAGAGGCACTTGAGAGGGGTCTACTTTCCCCCTGCGGCTCGGGTAGAAGGGAACCACTTACCGATGCCCCCCCCTCCCCCTCCAAACGTCCACACAGAAAGAGAGGAAGTTTCTCATGTTTTGCAGAGCACAGTAGCTGCATGGCCAAACTGCCGCTGTGAGTGATTGCCCTCTGCTTCTAAATAGTCTCCTAAGGGAAGGCGGACATCGACGCTGCATAATAACAAAGCCGAGGTCAAGTAATGCCAGCGATACCACACAGAAAACAGATCCTTAGGCTATGTTGACACGGCATTCTTCTAAAAGCTCATTTAAAAAATAAGTTTCCCATACATACAGGGCTGCACGGCGGTCGAGTGGTTAGCGCGCAGACCTCACAACTAGAAGACCAGGCTTCAATTCCACCCTCGGCCATCTCTGTGTGGAGTTTGCATGTTCTCCCCGTGCATGCATGGGTTTTCTCCGGTTATTCCGGTTTCCTCCCACATTCCAAAAACATGCTAGGTTAATTGGCCACTCCAAATTGTCCATAGGTATGAATGTGAGTGTGAATGGTTGTTTGTCTATATGTGCCCTGTGATTGGCTGGCCACCAGTCCAGGGTGTACCCCGCCTCTCGCCCAAAGACAGCTGGGATAGGCTTCAGCAACCCCCGCGAAAGCAGTAGAAAATGAATGAATGAATAAATGAGTTTCCCATACATACAACCCTGTCAAAAACGGTACCCATTCACGTGGACCCGCAACTGCATGTTAATGCACTGAAATATAAAAAAGCTACAAAAGCGTTATCAAACTGAATATGTAGCCGTTCACCCCTAACTTGAATACTAGAGGTATTCCGATGTATTAAGATCTTATTTGTTAAGGTACCGAAGTGTACCCAGTTCCCATGTGGAACACAATAAGTGATGGACAGGAAGTGATGAAAATGATGAAAGATCTGTAAAAAGAAATATTAATTGATTCATTTTCTACCGCTCATTTTCTCACGAGGATCGCGCGGGTGCTGTAGCCTATCCCAGCTGTCTTTGGGTGAGAGGCGGGGTACACCCTGGACTGGTGGCCAGCCAATCACAGGGCACATATAGACAAACAACCATTCACACTCACATTCATACCTATGGACAATTTGGAGTCGCCAATTAACCTAGCATGTTTTTGGAATGTGGGAGGAAACCGGAGTACCTCACAGTACTAGTACAGTGCTGTGAGGTCTACACGCTAACCACTCGACCGCCGTGCAGGTCAAAAAGAAATCTTATTATAAATAATTATTGGTTTTAACAGTTTCTTAAGTAAAATTAACATTTACTAACCAAATAAAGGGACAAAGCTAAAATGAAGCTACTATCTGAGTGTACTTTGTCAGTACACTCAGTTGGATCGTGCAGAAACATTTATTATACTACATGACTGGAGAGGAGGAGATTGGGAAGACCTGGGTTCGATTCTCCGCTTGTGTGGAGTTTGCATGCCCGTGCGTGGGTTTTGTCCGGGTACTCTGGTTTCCTCCCACATTCCAAATAATGCATGTTAGGTTCATTGGCGACTCCAAATTGTAAGATGAAATTGGTATAAATGGGAGTGGGAATGGTTGTTTGGCGACCAGTCCAGGGTGTACAGCTGGGATAGGCTCCAGCATACCCGCGACCCTGGGGAGGATAAGCGGCATAGAAAAATGATGCATGGGGCTGTGTAACGTCTGTTAATGTAACTGTAACATCATTATTCTAGCTAGTGTTTGTGAGCCGGTAGGTGCTTGTCATTGCCGTCCTTCCACATAGAAAAAGGCGGCTGTTTTTCTGTTTCATTTTTCAGCCAGTCAAATGAATTGAAAATACATTTACTGTACGCAGTCCTGAATGAAAGAGTGAATTTGACCGCCAAGATGGAGGATTATACATCCACACTCACGAGGAGGTGATGAGAATTTTACAACAAAGTATCAGTAACTTTTCCTGGAGAAAGGTAGGGCGCATGTACTTCATATACAAATAAAAGGTAAGGCTCCAAACAGTTTTCAGTTAAATAATAAATACATTGATGTAAGGATCTTATTAAGCTTTTCACTGTAAATTGTCCATAGGTTTATTTTGAGCCTCACAAACACAATAACCACATTAGTCCTCCATTTTTGTTGGTATTGCAAACATTTTACCATATTATATGGACTATAAGTCACACTTTTTTTCATAGGTTGGCTGTTCCTGCGACTTATACTCCAGAGCAACTTATAAATGAAAAAACTGTTTATGTTACATAAACACTGGACACCTTTTCTGTTCATGTTTATTTTTAGTGTAGCTGAATAACCATTGTGTTAGCATATCTTACACCTATTCAGCCTGTTCTCTATTCTTTTATTGTTAGAACTTGTCTTCCAAGAGGACGTAATGTCTGTTTTGGTCAAGTAGTTTGGAAAATAAATTACCCGCAAAAAATGCGACTTATACTCCAGTGCGACTTATGTATGGTTTTTTTCTACCTAATTATGCATTTTTGGCCTTGTGCGACTTATACTCCAGTGCGACTGATGTATGTTTTTTTCTAACCCATTTTTGGCCTTAGAGTCCAGAAAATATGGTAGATTTTTTTAGCTGTTTTCAGAAGACTGTTTACAGTTTATAGGTGTTTACTTGTGTGTATGTGCTATGGTAAGACAAATTAATTTCCACTTTCACACTTCTTTCGGCTACACAGTGAGCGAGTGGTGAGCACACTGGCCACACAGCTAGGAGACCTGAGTTCAAGTCCACCCTCAGCCATCTCTGTGTAGAGTTGTTCTCCAGTGCATGCGTGGGTTTTCTCCGGGTACTCCGGTTTCCTCTCACATTCCAAAAACATGCTAGGTTAATTGGCCACTCCAAATTGTCCATTGGTATGAATGTGAGTGTGAATGGTTGTTTGTCTATATGTGCCCTGTGATTGGCTGGCCACCAGTCCAGGGTGTACCCCACCTCTCGCCCGAAGACAGCTGAAGACGCACCCCCGTGACCCTTGTGAGGATAAGCGGTAGAGAATGAATGAATGAAAGTTATCTCAATTCAACAGCCCTCAAGCTGTAAAATACCAACCTCATTTGCATGATTTTATGCATCTTGCAATGGCCAATAGCCAATTTAGCCGGCATCATAAAGCCCACGTCCAAGAAAATGACCCCTTAAACAGAATGTAATTGAAAAAGCACCTGCAGAATCCTCTACAAGCATGCACTTCCCTCCCCAGATAGTCCTGCCGCTGTCTGCGGTCATGGTATAATGGTTTCCCTCGCGATAGTGAAATGTGATCTGGAGTCTTTTGCAGCTTAGCCAAGCATGGCGCATTCTCCCACACTCAAGTGGCAGCGCTACATGGCCACAGCTCACTTGGAGTTCATTCAGCCTGCGCCGCACGCAGCTTGCATGAGGAGGAACCCGTAACCGCCTCCTCTGCAGGGAACTCGGGTGTTTGGGTTTATTATTATCATCATGCCACACAGCTGTTTGCTTTCATACATCGCCGTGCCCCCCCCCCATGCCGCTACATGCAGTCATGCTTTTTCATGTCATGTTTGCTCATGTTTTGACTCGACAAAATGTTGTCTGAAAGCCATTTTGGGGCTTGTTTATTGTGTTGTTGATGTTGCTTCTGGGAGAGAATACGTTGATTATAGGTTTTAGACTTGGAGCTTGAGGGATATACCAATTTTGGTGGACGCAAACAACTTTACAAGCTGGCAAGAGGTACTTGTCCGTATGGTGACGGCTTCCAAACTGCTTATTTCGCTGTACTTCTTTGTTCATTCTCTTTCTTTATAGGTATTCATCCCAGTGATCTAATCCTGACACAGCTTTCAAAGTAAGATGTCCATATGAAGTCATGTACCGTATTGGAACGGTGACGTCCTTCAGTACCTTTTATTTTTGCCGTGTGCTGAGAACATTTGGGTGTGACATCAAAATATTAATATGAGAGAAGCATTTTAGTTTTTATTTCCAGGTTTTTGCATGGAGATCGGATGCACAGTTTACCCTGGGCTCACACTGAATCTGGTGCGACCCCCATTCTGCAAACCTGTTGTTGGCTCACATCAGCTCTATGCTCTATGCGAAGATACAATGGGAAGAAATCTGGGCTCTGACTTTTTATTTTCCGGAGCAATGTACCATCTATCGGATTCAATCTGTGCTGGCTCAAGACCGAAGCTGCACCGTAGTCAGCGTGAGCCCGGCTTTAGAAGCTGACAGATGTGTATCATTGCCCGGGTGTGTCCTGTTCCGATAAATAGGTCAGTTTCAGATCGGCTAGGATAGGTTTTGCCTGTTTTGATGTTTAAGGTGGGGCATGAAAATCAGAGTTGTTCTTGGGTGGAAAACAAGAAATCGAGAATTTGAGAGATGTTGGAAAATCAGAAGCATGGCACAAACATTTGTCATTGTCACGGCAACCATTTGGAATGTCCTGAAGAAGAAGGAAACCGCTGGTGTCCTAAATGAGACAGGTATGCCAAGAAGATCACGTCAGCAGTTGATGACAGAAACATTGTGAGAGCTGTAAGGAAACTGAAACAACTTCTGTTGTGGTGACATCAACAATAACCTGCAGAGGACAGCAGTGATGGTGTCAGTAGCCACGTATACTACATGGACCCAAATATTCCAATTGCATTTGGTTTATTTGCTCAAACGGAAAGAATGTAACCTTCGTATACACCTCATTCCGAAAGAAAAGTGCCTATCCGAATGAACATATAATCGGATTCCCAGGGGTGGAATATTCCTTTCCCCAATCCGATTGAGGTATCTTGTACCCGCTCAAACGGAAAGTTGTCAGGGTGCGTTCTTCTTTGTCGTGTTTTTCTTCTTCTGTTGTTTATTGGCGTTTGGCAAGCAGCTTTCATGTGCATAACCACCATATGTGGAACAGAATCTAAACGCTTCTATATTTTATTCATAAAAAGAAAATATGTATCTATATAAAACAGGGGTCTCAAACACACGGCCCGTGGGCCAAATGTGGCCCGCATGACACTACTTTGAGGCCCCCGCCTTGATATGAAAGTTTAATGTTAGTGCGGCCCGCGCAAGTTTGATTTGGATGCTGTATGGTATCATGTACCCAGAAAAAATTATTACGTTTGATTAATGTTCAAGTTAAAGGTTAAATAACTGTTAATAGTTATCCTCCCTATCCGTGTGGAAGTGGTAAGTTTTTGGCTATTTAAGTTTAAAGGAAACAACTTGAAGGCTACCGTTTAGGTCGCTGGCTCTCTAGTTTGCGAGTTAGCATGTGTCTCAAGACCCTGCAGTTGTGCAATATGTTGTAAATAAAAAGAGTATAAATGTGACTATAGTCGTGTTTTGTCATGTCTACAGGGCTTTGTTAATGGCTAAATAATTGTTAAATGCTTTGTTAATTTTAGTCTGAAAAAAATAATTTGTCTACCCACCAACTATATGTGGTTTCTTAAAAAGTAAGATATTTGAGAACAGTGGAATGTTTTATCAGAGCTTTTCTTGTAGAAAATAGGAACCAAAGCGAAGTTTTTAAATTTTTTTGTTTTTAATAAATGCGTTTTTTTGGGGGGGGGGACCTGATGCGGCCCAGTCTCACCCAGGCCCGAGCTCCTGTGGCCCCCAAGTAAATTGAGTTTGAGACCCCTGATATAAAACATGTCCTGAGTTTAATTATAAAATATTAGCAACATTGTATGTTGCGTTCTTTCAGCGCATGCTCAGATATGACGTAACACGCAGCTCCAGACGTTCTTCGCTTTTAAAAATGGTGGCGAGAAATCGGCACTGGACTGCTGCGGAAAATTTTTGATCCAAACTAAATTTCAAGACTGGGCGAACGAAAAACTGGCAATACGGAGTTATTCCAATAAGTCAAAGAAAAATGGTATCATATGATGTTGATGTTCACGCTTTACTGGGCATGCCCCATTGACTATTCTGTTTGATTATAGCGGCGCATGTAAACAAGAGATTGGAATATTCCTTTCCATGTATACCATTGTTTTCGAAAAAGGTCTTTTAGAAAGAGAAAAACTCCTCATGTAAACGTGTCTACTCTTCATAAAAGGCTTCATGAACAAAAAGTACAATGGCTACACCAGAAGATGAAAACCACTCATTAGCAAAAAGAATGGGAAGGCCAAAAATGGGAATTTGCCTAAAGGTTCAAACTTTACCATTCCATAAAAGTTTTGTCTCAGGTGTTTTCTTTCTGAGTTCATGCATATCATGCACTGTCCTGGCTAAAGAATCATATTTCCAACACAGTGACATAAAAGTCGCTTGGGAATAAGAGGGGCAGGTTGTTCAAAATGTAAACAGAGTTTGTCTCGGACACCACCGTGAGAAGGTTTTGGAGACCCGGATATTGTGGGCGATCATTCCTTAGTAGCCCCTCTCGCTTCCTTTTCAGTTACTCGCAGTCGGATTAAAGCCGCTGCCCTTTTGCAGGATGGGAATGGTCACAGGGGGATACCCCTTAACCCCCCGGGGATCTGAGAGGTAGAAGCCCGGGGGAGGTCAGGCTGCTTGGCCTGGGAAAAAGGGGGCTGGACGAGAGGGTGGGGTGCTGGAAAGATGGCTGGCTGATTGTGATAAAGAGAAAAGACAGGAAGGAGTTGAGATAAAAAATTATAATTGATGTGATTTGTAAACATGTAAAGGCAGTCCACAATAAACGACAGTTAGACGCTGTCACAGTTTAGTTTAGTTGAAAGGAACTCATTAGCGCTAACTCATTAGCTAGTAGGGTTTGTTTGGTCAATGGGAATGTGATCTACCCAAACATGGTTGCACCAAACAAATGAACCAAAACCGCTTTACATCATATTTTACAAGCTTTTAGCAAAAATCTATCTAGAGCGGGATTACCTAGTACAGGGATTTTCAACTGACATTTTATATACCGCATTTTCCGGACTATAAGTCACACTTTTTTTCATAGGTTGGCTGTTCCTGCGACTTATACTCCAGAGCGACTTATAAATGAAAAAACTGTTTATGTTACATAAACACTGGACACCTTTTCTGTTCATGTTTATTTTTCGTGTAGCATAATAACCATGTTGTTAGCATATCTTCCACCTATTAGCATGTTCTCTATTCTTTTATTGTTAGAACTAGCCTTCCAAGAGGACGTAATGTCGGTTTTGGTCAAGTAGTTTCTAAAATAAATTACCCGCAAAAAATGCGACTTATACTCCAGTGCGACTTATGTATGTTTTTTTCTACCTAATTATGCATTTTTGGTCTTGTGCGACTTATACTTCGGAGCGACTTATAGTCCAGAAAATACGATATATCACAAATATATATATTTTAAATTTCATTTGCTTGGTTTGACTTAAAAGTACAGCTGTCAAAAAATAGCGCATTAACGATGGTGACTGATTTCATTACCTGAAATGTTTTTGTCATTGTCGTTAATGCATGTCGTTAAACCACTTCCGGTGCCTCAACGGTCTTCTATTTCCTCATTCCGTTCCTCACAGTGGAAAGATTTTGTGTGGCCTTCCTGTCGTCATCAGTTTGAAACCGACATCACTTTGTCCTTTAGCTAATTTTTACAACAGCGCTTAGTTAGTATTTTTTAAATGTATGGGTGAGCATTGCCCATGTCATCAAGACACATAGAAGGTCGGGATTCGGACGGGAATCAGAGAGGAGTATGTATGTAGGAGTACTTAAATTTCTTCAAGGTTGGCAGGTGTGGTCATTGCTTTATGCATCTGTTATTTACAGTGCAGCCGTTGGTCACAGGACAAAAATACTAGTGTGTACTGAAAGTGGATGCTTATCGATAGATTATTCATAGGACTGTTATGTTATAATAGCGAAAGATATACATGCAGTGGTAAATTAGAGAATTAGCTTTTGCATCCTTTCCCATTTCCTCCCTGTATGTTTCTCATAGGAACTTAATTCCGGTATTTTATCTTGCGTCATTAAAAGTATTTGTGTTTGCATGCGAGTATTTCTGTGTACCCTCTCTGGGGAGCGGTAGCATTGCCTATGGACCAAACACAAATAAACACCGACATAACATCCATCCATTTGTCTTGCACTGCCAACCCTTCCCCTTTCTGAACTGAAAGTCACCCTTGGTGTGGTTGCGGGTGCGATACTGTAGCAGTAATGCATCCTTTTGGGGGGGGTGTTTGTGGCCGAGGGTGTCAACTTGCTAGCGTTAGAAACGTGCGGCTGAGAGGCTGAAAGGGTTGCACGTCCCACCATCCCCATCAGCGTGTCCCCCCCTTTGAACGCGGTGGGAGCAGCGCCCTGAGTACCTGTCTGTCCGCATGATCCCATGGACGTCTTGCACACATCCTTAGACCCTTTCTTTCTTTCCCTCCATTTTCCTTGCTGTCTATTTTGGTCAACTCGGTGGCCTGTTCCCACAGTGCTGCTGTTCCCATGGTTATCGGCGCGGAGATAGCGAATGGGAGGGGGCGGTGGTGGTGGGCTTGACGGAGAGCGGTAGAGACAGCGTTGCTCTGTTGGAAGGGATCGGGGACTCTGTGGCAGTGGAGGAAGGGGGTGGCGGAGGATGGCTGTACGGTGGGGGTGAATGGAGGGGTATGAGGTTCACGATGTGTGAGTGAGTTTGATGTGGAGCTCCCATGAACATCACAGGTGGCCCACGGGGGGATTCCAGATCCCCGATACAAGATTTAATTGAATTACCAGTTGGTGCTGTGCTTTTTTGTCCCCCTTTGCTGGTGTATTAGATATGGATGATGCAGTCTCGCTTATAATGAGATTATATCATGTAAGGTCAACATTAATCTTAGCCTTTGTTCCCATTGATAGACGCTCAGTTTTTTGGCCTCATTTACACATCACTAGCTTACAGCAGTATTTATACCTTGTATTTATTGTCATGGGCACAGAGGACACTGCCCCACGACTCTCCAAATACAGTACATGACCAACACTCTATTTTTGGATCTATATTCAAATTATATATACAAATTACCCCACTGAGGGACGAATAAAGGCATATCTTAATATTACGGTTCAATCACGTTTCAGTCGTCCCATATGTCTAAGCTGCTTGACTGTTGTTTGATCACCAGTATGTTAAAATTAGATCATAACACCTCCTATATTGTTTGCTACTGCATTCACACTTGTGGTCAAGCTTTTACAGGATAGAAAATGCACATATTCCATAACAAATAAGTTATTTTTATGACAAGCGACTTATACTCCAGTGTGACTTATGTTTTTTTCTACCTAATTATGCATTTTTGGCATTGTGCAACATATACTCCAGTGCGACTTGTGTGTTTTTTTTACTACCCAATTATGATTTTTTGGCATTTTGCGACTTATACTGCAGAGCGGCTTATAAATGAACAAACTGATTATGTTACATAATTTATTTATTTTTTGTGTAGCTGAATAACAATTGTGTTAGCATATCTTACACCTATTCAGCCTGTTCTCTATTCTTTTATTGTTAGAATTTGTCTTCCAAGAGGACGTATGTCTATGATGTCTGGACGGATGTCTGTTTGGGTCAAGTAGCCGCAAAAAATGCGACTTATACTCCAGTGCGACTTATGTATGTTTTTTTTCTGTCTAATTATGCATTTTTGGCACTGTGCGACTTATAGTCCAGAAAATATGGTACTTTTTAATTAGCACTTGGCAGACAACTGACAGCACACAGAAATGACAAATGTTTTTCTTTTTGATTCGTTTCCAAAGGTCCAAAACCAAAACAAGGCTTTTTTTCCCAAGGAAGTCACGCAAATCCAGATAATACGCTCCAGACAAAAATATTAACAAAAAATATGTTTTAGAGTATAATGTACATACAGGGAGCAATGCAATATAATTCTAAATGACATGAATGACATGGATAAATTAGCATTTTACATAATATTTTACCTTTGACGAGTCTTGCTGGTGACATTGACAAAGAGCAGAGGAGGAGTGGACAGATCATCTCGCCTTCTTTATCATATTGCTGGCACTCGGAAATTTCTTTGGCCCCGTGGAGGGTTATTTTGGCAGCCACGTTCAATGAAAAATGCACAGACAAAAAAGCACAGACAACAAAGCGGCATACGGAGCTTTGATTTTACAAGAAAATGGTGAAAAGTGATGCACGCCTTTTGGTTTGCAGGTCTGGACCCCAAATGTAAGGCAACATATTTTGTTGTCTTATCGTCCAAAATGACTCGCAGAAGTCATTCCACTTCATCAGAAGTCTAGATGAGCCTCGGAAAGCGAAGACGACAGACTTATTCACATATGCTTTTTCTTCTTCTATAGTTTGGTGTGTCATGTGGTTTGTCTGCTTGTCTGTTTACATCCTTTTCACCCAGTGGTCCATTCCCATCTGGATGCAACTATTGGCTAATCCGCCACAGTATTTAAACCCCGGGGGGTGCAGACCAACTTTTCTGTTTCAAGTGCTGCCCCAAAGTGAGGAGCGAAGAGAAGTCACCCAGGTATTAGATAGGGAATCTTGTGTGCCATTTGTTTCAAATGTTTTTTTTTTAATAAAACTAAATGATACGGTCCACCTTGGGGTTCCGTGGTGTGGTGATGTGACTAAGATGCCACAGGAAGCTGAGAGGAAGGCCTGGCTGCCTGGGGCTGCTTTCGGGGCAAGGACAAGTGAAAGGATGGGAGCGAGCTCGCATGGGGAGGGCAGCGGGTGTAAGCGGGGGGTGGTGGGGCTCAGAAAAGCGGGTTGGATTCAGTTCCCACACTTCTAATTACTGTGTCACTGGAGACTGAAAGGGGACTGCCCCCGGCCCTGGGGAATTCGCTGGGGCCAGCCGCCGAGTGGGAGAAGCGTCAGAAGGGAAGGAAGGAAGGAAGGGTAGAATTAAAGAGTGTGTGTGACACAACAACTCTCTCCATCATCCCCGGCGATGGCCGCATTCACACTACCGCCTCATTGCGAGCCCCCTTCCCCTGATTTTACCCAACCTCTCACCTCCGACCCACTTCCCCTACGGTCTTTGTTCATTACGGTGCACTGCCACCCTTTTTTTTTTACCCCCATACATACATACATACTCCTCTCTGCTTCCCCTCTGAATCCCGACCTCCTACGTGTCTTGTTGACATGGGCAAGGCCCCCCCCCCCAGACGCTTTGATGCGGCTTTGAACTCACACCCACTGATGTCTTACCCCGCATCATTATTGCCACTTAACCCCGAGCCCTTAACCTCTTTTATTTCCCTTTATCTCACCCCTTCCTTAGCATGCTGCACTTTGGCTTGAAACCTGATCACATATTTTATGGCACAGAGACAAACGGCTTTTTTTTGGGGGGGGGGGGTGGGGGGTCTTATCAGTTGCTGCTGTTTGTTTCAGCCTAAACTTCAGGTATAAGGTCGTCAAGTACCCTTCCAAGTACAGTATGTAAAGCATGTGAGAAGAAGAAAAGGACCCCCATGATGCAATGCATATGGCGGCGCTGTTATTGAACCTCAAGTTTGATGCCGTAAGTAGGACCGGATTGAAATTTCTCGCACAACTCAATGTGCCCGATAAAACATTTATTGTAACTTTCAGCTGTTTACCCGAATCACAGACGATTGGTTGACGGCTTTGCTGGGTACGGGGGCGGGACTTAGCAACTTATTGACATAGACTCCTTATTAAAATATTCACACCAGTTGTTAAATTGCACGAATGTTGGATCCTAAGGAGGTTCTAAGTAGACCTTTAAACCACCGTTTTATAAACTTCCGCCATGAGGGATGCGCCCTGTAACATCTCCACATAGTCGGAGTCCCACATGTCCTTTGACACCCCTGCACCGCTCCACTGCTCCATTGTTCTATTGAAGCAAAAAGCACCCCTCATAGTGATGGCCCCGCCTCCACTGCGTCGTGTGGAAAACATCTTAGATGGGATCTCCTTGACTTTCTTACACCTTTCAGTGTCCCATGTTTGGTGCTCTCCTGCTTATTCCAAACCACCAATTTTGTGGAATTGAACGGGACATGGCCTTTGAAGACCTGTTTTTCTTTTTAAATGCCTTCCCACCCACAACCTTCATTTGGCCCGAGGATGGCCAAATGGACAGAAGAGAATGTGTAAAGATCTACAAGTCCTTTGAGTTCTTCCGTCCAGACAATGAAGAAGGCTTAAAGATCAGAAGGCTTATGGACAGAATTTGGATCAGGAGTGTACTGGGACAATGTCAAGCCCATTTAAAGGTCTCCAGTCTTGTTTTTTGTTCAATCGGATCTCCATGTGGTTGCCAGTGTTGTCAGTATTTACAGTCTTGGATGAAACGCTCTGCATTCCAATAACATTCCCTGCATTCCTCTGCGTCAGGAACATACGTTGATGAAAAAGGTCAAAGTGAGGCACACTACAGGGTCTGAATCTGAAGACACCCCTGTGTGTGTGTGTTTGTGTGTGTGTGTGTGTGTGTGTGTGCGCGCACGCAAAAGTAGCTACAGGTTGACAGTTTGGAGTGTGTGGGTGTTGCAACCGTTTCAGAGCTGTTGGCACACGTCAGAAGAAAGCGGTGGATGTCGTAATATCTGCTCCACTTGGCACGTACTCTCCATGATACGAATTTGCGGGAATTTGTGGAATGAGGCTGTCTGCAAAAGAGTAACGGTTGCATGTGCGCTAGCTGTTGCATGCACACAAAACAAACACTTGCATGTTCACCAAAACAGGCATCCGAGTTTCGTTTTTTTAAGGCCCCCCATCCACACAGAGACAGTTTTTTTCTTTAGTTGATCAGTCCATACGGAATATAACACTAGCATATGTACGTATGTGTTGCGGATATTCTATTTTCTAATAAAGCGAGGGCATTTATTTTCACGGAGCAAAGCTATCAATCATAATGTCATGAGGAAGGACTACAGTTATGGCATACACTGTAAAACCTGTTTACGTTCTTTTAAATATATATATATATTACATTATTAGAGTCGTATAGATATGAGCTAGCACCCCATAGTCATCTTTACAATTATAATACCCAATTTATTGGACATACAGTAATAGGAGAAAATAATGTAAGGCAGTTCCACTTGTAGGGGACCAGAATGGGTGGCAGACAGGAAGTAATATCAGGACTTCGGAGTTGACTTTTAGCTTGTTGGCCTAGTGAGATAAGTATTACAAGGCACAGTAGCTTAGTGCTAGCTTAGCTTTGCATGTTGGCCTCACAGTCAAGAGATCTGGGTGATCTGGGTTGATATCTCCATTTGGGCATCTCCGTGTATAGTTAGCTTTTTTTCCCGTGTGTGGGTGGGTTTTTTCCACAGACTCTGATTTCTTCCCACATTCCAAAATTATGCATATAATGTTGTCCATAGGTATGAATGTGGGTGGGAATGGTTGTTTGTTTATATGTGCCCTGTGATTGGCTGGCCACCAGTCTAGGGTGTACCCCGCCTTTCAACCTGAAGTCAGCTGGGATAGGCTCCAGCATACCCCCATGACCCTAATAAGGATAAGCATTTAATTATTTTGGATTGTTTTCTGTATAGACAACTATACTTTTTTCATATTTTTGCTGTCAGGAACATAGTAATAAGATTTATTCCTATGAAAACTTGCCCCGGTTTTCATGTAAACAGTCATGAAAACTGAGGTGGAAAAGTTGAAATGGTGAAAAAGAAAAACTGTTTCTGTATGAACGGGGGCCTAAACTGCCCCTCACCCAATCAGCAACTCTTTGTTGTTTATAGTCGATGCCGATGAGTTTACACCACTCGCAACATCACCAGAAGTGTTGCATGTCATCACTGTGCTTGTTTTTCATTTTTACCCATAGTGTCAGAAGCAGCCCATCAATGGAGGACCAGGCGGTTGTCTAATCCAGCTTTTTATGGTTTTTTTTTTTATCCCTCCTTAAAAACACATTGCTGAGCGAGCGGCATTGTCCAATGGACCTTTTCAGCACACGTTTTTTTTCCCGTCTTAGGACTGGCTTCAACTATCTGGTTGGCGTCTGAAGGGGGAAGAAAGAGAGCGCTCAGAGAAGCGGAGAAAGGAGGGGGTTAGAGGTGAGAGACAACCAAGAGAGAAGTGGCGAGGGAGATTGAAGGGGAACCCTGGAAGGGGGTAGATGAAGCTTGAAGAGAGGCACAGCGAGCGAACGAGCGAGCGAGGGAGGACAGCATCGGTTCAGTTGGAGAGAGGGAGCAAGAGAGGTTGGGGTTGAAGGTTGAGTGGAGAGAAAACAGAATGAAGTGACGGTGCCAAGGCGAGGGAGAGCATTAGCGCGATTGGTGCGCCTACGGTGGACCGTTAGCTTCTTCATTAACCCTTGAGCTCCAATAAATGGGGATTAGGGACCAAGATGAGGAAAACAAGTTAGCAAGAGAAACTACAAAATGACTGTTGTGCACAAAAGGCCAGCGGTAACGCCTCTACTCCTGGAATGCTGCTCACTAAAAGGGTGAAAATGGGGCAAATCAGCTGCCCCTAGTGAAAACTGAACATTCACCATCCATATGTGAAACATCAACACACGTCTTTCCCTTTTTTGTGTGTTCTAAAAAAAGAAACACTAGCCACGTATACATGGACCCAAATATTCCAATTGCATTTGGTTTATTTGCTCAAACGGAAAGAATGTAACCTTTGTATACACCTCATTCCGAAAGAAAAGTGCCAATCCGAATGAACATACAACCGGATTCACAGGGGTGGAATATTCCTTTCCCCAATTCCCCAATACCTATGGACAATTTGGAGTCGCTAATTAACCTAGCATGTTTTTGGAATGTGGGAGGAAACCGGAGTACCCGGAAAAAACCCACGCATGCACGGGGAGAACATGCAAACTGCCCCGAAAAAAAAATGCCAGAGTGGGGAATCGAACCCAGGTCTCCTGTTTTATAGTTTACATTCCTCAAAGTGTCAGTCAGTTTTTATACTTATAGTAGTTCTTTTCATAATTATTATTTGTTTTAATAGTTGTATTATTTATTCATTCATTCATTCTCTACCTCTTATCCTCACAAGGGTTGTGGGGGTGCTGGAGGCTATCCCAGCTGTCTTGGGGCGAGAGGCGGGGTACACCCTGGACTGGTGGCCAGCCAATCACAGGGCACATATATACAAAACAACCATTCACACTCACATTCATAGCTATGGACAATTTGGAGTCGCTAATTAACCTAGCATGTTTTTGGAATGTGGGAGGGAACCGGAGTACCTGGAGAAAACCCACGCATGCACGGGGAGAACATGCAAACTGCCCTGAAAAAAAAATGCCAGAGGGGGGAATCAAACCCAGGTCTCCTAACTGTGTGGCCTGAATGCTAACCACTCAACCACCATGCAGCCAAGAATGAAATAAATGAAAGTTTTTATACTTATAGTAGTTCTTTTCATAATTATTATTTGTTTTAATAGTTTTATTATTTAGTTATTAATTTTTAATTTAATTATTTTATTTATTTATTTAATACTAATTTTTACCTTTTTTTTTTAATTTGAGTTTGTGCCGGGTGGATGTTCATTTTCATGTCTTCCACATGTTTTTGTCTTCCAAGCGTTGGTGCACCAAAGAAAAGGAAAGCCGTCACCATGGAAGTGAAAATAAACTCTCCACTGTCGTGACTGTCATTAAGTATAGAGGTGATTGAACGCCAGGCGGATCACGGATGGACACGGCATGCAGGATTTAGCTGCTCATGCTTTTTGTACCACAGCTAGACAATGTTCACCTCTGGGAAAATGGGAAAAGGTCGTTACATGTTTGTTTTTCCATCTGCGGCGTGACTCTGCAGCGTATATGCGTGCGTCTGAGTCACGAGGAAGGAGTGTGTGATGTCAAGCCCAGACAAGCTCCGCTGTGGTCCAAGTTCAGGTTGCTGTCAGGTGGTAGTGGTTAGTTAACGGGGCTGCTAATTACGTCAGACGCTGGCCAGATCCCCTCAGGATGCGGTGGGAAAGGTGGGAAAGGTGGCCGCGCCGCTTGCCTCGGCTTCCTGCTGGAGCGCAATACCGACTGTGCTGGATTTTCATGTGAAAGTCTTAACATTTCAGCTCATTGGATATATTAGAAAGGCATGGCCGTAGATGACCGCCACATGGACCACAAACAACCAAAATATCTCGGCAAGATGGATGACTTTGGTTTTTGCTCGGTGGGACGCAGTAATATGGATACATTTCTGTTTACGGCTTTGTAGTCGTGTTTGGTTCCACTTTCAGTCTGGTGTTGATTATAGCCACTTTTGAACCGCACAAACCGTTTTTTTTTGGGGGGGGGTAGTTCAAACGACTTTTTGAGAGATCCCAACATCTTCTATCATCTTCTTGGCTACCTTTGCACTGCACTTTTTTTTTTTCCTTTTTCATATGTGACTTTTTCTTGGCGGTGCGAGCAGTCCAAACCGCACGGAATCTGATCTTTTTCCCGCATCGGATGTGGGTCGCTTCAACATGTGGTCCTTAAGTTGATCTTAAATGCCTGAAAAGACAAATGGGACTTGTTAAGAGATGTGACCTGACTTTAAAAAAAGGGGGAGTGGGGGCAACGGACATAGTTGTTGAAATAACTCAAATGTCTCGCTTTTATGCTGGCTTATTGAGTGGTTGTGTTCATGCTGGGTGAACTGAACTGCACTTTCATGTTGGTTTAGTCCGGGACCAAACCAAATACAGTGGAAAAAGTCACACAAAACCCACAACATAATTGGCGAAATCTCAGCAAATCTCATAAATCCTCAGCATTTGTTTTGAGAATGTGACTCAAGGATTACCTCGGCGAGCGTGTTTTGCTTTTGCTTTAGTTTTTTTTGAAGGTATGCTGTAAGGTTTTGAAGCTTCCATAGTATAGAACAGCGCTAGTCAATTGGAGGCCCTCCATGTCCTTTCCATGGCTGTGTTGGAAAGCGCATACTAACTACTACATACTTCCATGCCCATACTACTAATGCATCAGACAGTATGCAAAGCGTTTACACTACAGCGTACTACATGATAACCCACAATGCTTTGCGCTCCTACCCGAGCCGAAATCAACAGGCTGAAGCTGATTTCGCTTTAGCTCTAAACTCTTCAAATAAATAAATCACTTTGTTGATTTTTTTTTTTTTAATCAGGCGAGAAAGTGGCCGTTTAGATCCCGATTGTGCAACTGTTTGTCCAAATACCAATTTTGTTCAGAGCGAATTCTGCAAAATTTAAGCTAGCCGAAGTGAGCAACGCACTTTCGGTTATTCGGTCACAAAATAAAACACCCCTTACTTTTCATTCATTCATTCATTTTCTACCGCTTATCCTCACGAGGGTCGCGGGGGGTGCTATCCCAGCCTATCCCAGCTGTCTTCAGATGAGAGGCAGGGTACACCCTGGACTGGTGGCCAGCCAATCACAGGGCACATATAGACAAACAACCATTCACACTCACATTCATACCTATGGACAATTTGGAGTGGCCAATTAACCTAGCATGTTTTTGGAATGTGGGAGGAAACCGGAGTACCCGGAGAAAACCCATGCATGCACGGGGAGAACATGCAAACATGAAACATTTTATGATTGAGGGAGAAAAAAATTCAAAGCCACATGGCCCTGTGTGAAAAAGTGATTGCCTCCTAAAGCTAATTGGCTAAGTGCTTAAGCCACCCTTAGCAGCAACAACTGCAATCAAGTGTTTGTGATAACTTGCAATGGGTCTCTTACAGCGCTGCGGAGGAATTTTGGCCCACTCATCTTTGGGAAGGTTCACCACTGTTCCATGTTTCAGCCATTTGTGGATAATGGCTCTCAGTGGCTCTCACTGTGGTTGGCTGGAGTCCCAAAGCTTTAGAAATGGCTTCATAACCTTTTTCACACTGATACATCGCAATTAATCTCAGTTAAGTTCTAACAGGACGACAATCACTTATTCATACTCCCCTCCATGCTTCTTAGAACACCTCCTATTGTGCTCCGCGTGTGCTGATTAATTCATGCCCTTAATGACAGATGATAAAAATAATGTCTGCTTTTTCTTGTTTGGAAATACTGTATAAATCTTTGCACCAGGAGCATTCAAAGTTTTTTCCAGGGAGGGCCACATTTGATATTTAGTGCAGCAACACACGTAGATGCGCTAAGATGTTGTATGTTCAGTATTCCAAGAAAAAAAGGCATCTCAGCCCATTATATTATAATAATATTATCATCAACTTTGCTCTTTTTCGTCATTTTTCTCTCCTCTTGAATAATCTTTGTAAATCTTCTTTTTGTAATAATTTAACTTTATTCCCATAATCTTAACTTAATTCTCATAACGGGTGTCAAACTCAATTGCACAGGGGTCAATGTAATTTTTTGTGACTTTTTTGTCAGGTTGCAAATTTCTTTCTTTCATATTTTAATATTTAAGGGCAGGTAAAATGTACATTTTCATATTTTCATATTATGACTTTTTTTTGTCAGGTTGCAGATTTTTTATTGTAATATTTTGACTTCATTTTTTTAAATTAATTGCTGATTTTTCCTTTTTTGTGTTCTTGTTAAATGATAGTTTTAAAATGTGTCACAGGCACTTTGGACATCAGATGTAGCGAGATAATATACAGTATGCATGATTTTATGGGGGAGGGGGGCGTAAAATATATATTTCTGTAGGTAAAAAGGCTAAGTCCTTTCCATGAGAAGTGTGTACTGTATGTTTTTCCGTGGCCAGATATTCTTGGCATGTATAGGGTGTGTATATGTTGTCGACCGCAGCCGTCTCGGTTGCTGTTCTCTAACCTTGACTTGGACTCCAGGAGTGAAAAGACAACATTTTCAAAGGGAAACGACGGTGCGTGTCTGGCTCCCCTCTTGCGCGTCTTCTCTCCCAGTTCCCACGCTGCCCCTTACCTGACTTGCTCCATTTTGAATCAAATCTTTGCCCAGCCATTGGCCGCCCAGACCATGTGACCTACATCGGCCCCCAAAGAGCGCCGCCTTTTCAGATTGGTGTAGGATTTTCCCATGGGAGCTGCCGACAGAGTCAGCGCACTGTGTGTGAGCGCGTTACCGGTGGGGGGTGAGGGGGGGGGATATACCCCCCCTCACCCCCCACCCCACCTCCTCTCCAATATCCCCCTTTCTCTCCCCTTTTTTTCCACCACCTCCCATCCTTTGAAACACAGTATCACACTTTAGATAGCCTTTGTTGTCACAGCAAGGAGCATTCTTTCTCTGGCACGGCCACACGGAGTGTGAGAATGCCCCGGCTTCCCCGAAGAACACTCAAGCAACAAAAGAAACAGACAACATGTTGCAAAATGACTCACGTTTCTATTTTTAAAAGAAATTGGTTTGCTGTTTAAACGTTTGGTGTCTGTTTGATCTTGTCAGGTCTGTCATTTTAATGCTGGCTAATTGAAATGAGGTGAAATATGGCGGTAAAAAAAAACAAAAAACAAGTGTATAAAAATGGCTCTTTGTTTGCACCGAGCCTGGAGCCTGGAAACGCAAATACAGTGGCTCCCTCTAAACTTAACACTACGCATGTCAATAATTCCTTCCAAAAAGACCAACTCAAACAGATATCATTTCTCCCACATCAATTAATCTGTTTCATACAGCCAAAAATATGAACAAAAAAGCATTTTTTTAGAGAATAATGAGCAAGCAGAAAACAATGTGAAATAATTATGAATGAGGAAAGGATGGAATTTATTGCTGATGCAAACTTCCCATAAATTAGGGTTTCTTTTTTGTTTTGTTTTTATTGTCCCATGACACATTACTAAAAAAATTATTTAACAAGAAAACAGCAAAAATGTAAAACTCAGCGGTGAGTTAAATTAAAATAAAATCATAAATATTAAGAGAAAAAAGTTGTTACATTACAAGAAAAAAAATCATACTCTTATGAGAATAGCATCGCTATATTGTGAGGGGAAAAATATCATGAAGTTGAAATTAAGTTGTAATTTGTGGAAAAAAGTTGTCCTTTTAAACATTGCGGCAATGAAATCAGAATTACAAGAAGAACATGTACAAGATGAAAGCTGAAATAGTTTGCTGAAATCTACAAAAAACTAATGAAAAATGTAAGAAAAATTAAGTCCAACTTCCCTTGGCCCCGTGGCTGGTTATTTTG
Organism: Doryrhamphus excisus; assembly: GCF_037039965.1. Taxonomy (NCBI): domain Eukaryota; kingdom Metazoa; phylum Chordata; class Actinopteri; order Syngnathiformes; family Syngnathidae; genus Doryrhamphus; species Doryrhamphus excisus. Next base: position 5,511,735 of record NC_136375.1, read on the forward strand.
CAGTCACACTTTCTTTTTCTCTTTTTAATTGTCCCACGGCACATTATAAAAAAATGTATTTAACAAGAAAACAGCAAAAATGTAAAACTCGGCGTTGAGTTAAATTTAAATTAAATTCAAAATATTAAGAGAAAAAAGTTGTTACATTACAAGAAAAAAATCATACTTTTATGAGAATAGCATCGCTATATTGTGAGGGGAAAAATATCATGAAGTTGAAATTAAGTTGTAATTTGCGGAAAAAGTTCTCCTTTTAAACATTGAAATGAATGAAATCAGAATTACAAAAAGAACATGTACAAGATGGAAGCTGAAATAGTTTGAAAATCCAAAAAAAAAAAAGAAAAATGTAAGAAAAATTAAGTCCAACTTCCCTTGGCCCCATGGCTGGTTATTTAGCAGTCACACTCGATAAGGATATAGTACGGGGCAATATTGTGTCATGATTTTATGCAAATAGAGGTAAACTCTTGGCATAAAAAAGCCATGTTTGACTGTAGTAAAAAGCGTGAGGAGCCGTCGCCATGACGCTGTTCCATATTTTAGCATTAAGGGTCATTATTTTGTAGTCCTTGGCCACTACTGTATATCTGTGCTTTCAGCCCCATGCTCCATTGGTCAGATGAATTGGTGACAATTAGTCAGGTTCCGTGACAAACGGTTGCAAAGCTGCAGCCGACCCACCTGCATGAACGGGTATGAAAATAGCTGCTTTGCCTTCTATTTTTTTGCCTGTGCGGACACGTAAGTGGATTTGCATCCATCCAACAACAATGTACTGATCTCCATGCAGCTGGATGTGCAGTCACCTGTGTATTGCCGTGGCACCGCGTTGTATGCTTTTTATGAAAAGCACGACCATAAAGTCCAGCAGTGAAATATATTGCCTTGGAAAGTCTTCCCGTACTTCCCACAAGCCAAAACCAGCAAGAAAACCATCCGGTCTCATGCAGTAAGACGCCGCCATCTGTGTTTATTTAGACCCAAACCACCCACTTGGACATTTTGCATGTGCATTTCCATCCTTCACTTTGTGCAGCATACCTGCACTTGTTGTGTTTTCATGAATCACGCCATGATTTCCATGCGGGTTTGCGTGTGTGCCTGTCCGTGCACGGCTTAGCCGTGAGAGTTCAGAGCAGGTTCTGGCTTGCTCCACTCTGGGAAACTTTGAGCTGAGCAAATAGGCCCGCTCTGTTTTTCTGGCCGTTGCCTTCTTTGTATATGCACACAACTTTCTATGCACGCTTTTTTATTTTTTACGTGCACTGTGAGAGTTTTGTCTGTGCCAACGGAATGTTATTTATAATTTTTTTTTTTTTAGTGAATGCATGTTGCAGGGAAAATGCCGAACGGGAGGGATGAGCCTCATTCCCACAAATAAGACACCTCGGCCTCTTCCCACACCTCCGCTGTCTCGCCGCTCTCCCTACGTCTTAACCTCAGTCGCCGCAAAAGCAAACACAGCACAGAGGAGACACCTTGTGTGCTAACCCCACCCCCACCCTCACCCCCGATTGACAGCCAACGTAACATCTTAAGCGAGTGTGTCCCTCTTTCGTCATTGCTAATACTTTGACTTAAGTGAGGCAACTTGAATGGGTTTGATTTACAGCCCGGATCCCAAGTGGAATGCTGTTTGCTGGGTGGAGCTCAGGTGTGTTGACAAGGCTTTTAGCGCTCACATGCTGTCAGGATGGCTCACAGACGAGTGTGTGTGTGTGTGTATGTATGTGTATGTGTGTGTGTGTGTGTGTGTGAGAGAGAGAGAGATCACTAATGTCCCACTGTGGGGGTGGTTACAGGGGACTTCCACCGTAGAGGACAGGACGGCACGGACGTGTGAACGTTACTGAGGCGTAAACGTTCTCCTACGCACACACTGATCTTTGTGTAGCTACTTTCACACCGAAGCAACAACGTGGGAAAAAGAAAGTGTCTGCTACGTGTGCACGTAGGCCAGCGCTTCATTTATTTGTGCAAATGCACGTGTATGAAAACACCGGTCCTAAAGAATACCCCATTCAAAATCAATACCGATTCATAGGAAATGGCAATAATCTGTTCCAGAGTCAAACTGTGTCCATCATACCTGTCAGTCAAGTAGAAAAAGAAGCTAACCGATGTTAAATTTTAACATATGGAATTGAACGTGATTGAACTGGGTCCATTAGGCCTATTTTAGGGGGACTTCAGCCCCCCTAAAATGTTCTTAATCCCCTCTAAATAATTTGATATTTTTTATTGATTTTTAATTTTTTTTTATTGATTATAAAAAAAATCTCTGACAAATTTCATGTAATAGGGCAAAAGCAGGCTACTAAGCAAGCCAATAAGCAGGCTAATACTAGCCTACTACTACTACTAGTAATAGTAGTAATAATCAGAAGAAGAATAATGATGATCGTAATAATAATAGGCTCGTTAATAATATAATAATGATTATTATATCATAGATTGTGTGCACTTGTGTAAATTTAATGGCGGCCTAAAACAATTTAGTATCTCTACTAAATCTGTCCAAAAGTGGGAAAGTTATATCTCGGTTCTTGTTTATTATTTGTTTTTTTGGATTTTTGGAATTTCTACTATATTCATTCATATCCTGTGCATCTCCAAGGGGCTAAGCCCCCCCTGTCCTCAGAACCTAGTGACGCCCCTGACTGGGTCCATAAATGTATCATTTAAAGGTTAATATCAATGCAGTGTTTTAGGTGACATTTTAACATTCAGGGCTTCACGGCGGTCGAGTGGTTAGCGCGCAGACCTCACAGCTAGGAGACCCGGGATCAATTCCCTCCTCGGCCATCTCTGTGTGGAGTTTGCATGTTCTTCCCGTGCATGTGTGTGTATGTGCTATGGCAGGACAAATGAATTTCCACTTAATAAAGTTATCTTTCGGCTACACGGTGGACGAGTGGGTAGCACGCAGGCCACACAGCTAGGAGACCTGAGTTCAATTCCACCCTCGGCTATCTCTGCGTTGAGTTGTTCTCCTGTGCATGCGCTGGTTTTCTCCGGGTACTCCGGTTTCCTCCCACATTCCAAAAACATGCAAGGTTAATTGGCGACTCCAAATTGTCCATAGGTATGAATGTGAGTGTGAATGGTTGTTTGTCTATATGTGCCCTGTGAAAAGCAGTAGAAAATGAATGAATGAATGATGAAAAGTTTTGATAGATGCTTTCATTTAAAGCACTGGCCCTACATTATTTCTTTTTCAAGCTGATACCGATACTTTCTGCTTCTCAAGTCCAACATCGATAAGCTTGTTGTTTTGTACATTTGGATTAACTGTAGTTTGTGCAGACCCGGAGGTAAGACTGCCTGGGAACTAGGTCGGGTGGCATCGCTTGTACGACTAAATACTATGACATATCTACAATTAATAACACATATGAAATAGCGGCGAGCCACAAGTACACACCGTGGCTGCGAGTGGTTTGCTGGCCAACTGGGAGATGGTTTTTCTGGCCATGGGAGCGGGACCTGGCCCTTTCTTTGCGGACGGCTTTAAGCCAGATTCTTTGGCAGCCTAAGCGTCTTCTGTGGCTTTCGATGCGCCGTTGTGGCATTTCGGGAGGACGGTTGTGGTTTGGTCAAAGTGTTTTTCTCTCTATGACAGGGGTCTCAAACTCAATTTACTTGGGGGCCACTGGAGCTCGGGTCTGGGTGAGACTGGGCCGCATCAGGTTTTCCAAAAAAAAACAAAAAAAAACGCATTTATTAAAAACAAAAACATAAAAAAAAAGACAAGCTCTGATAAAACATTCCACTGTTCTCAATATCTTACTTTTTATTTTTCTACACAAAATAAGATGAAAAATAAATAAACAAATCAAGAATAAAGAAAATCAATCAATCAGTAATAAATAAATAAATATAATAATAATAAAACAGCAAATAAAAAAAACTTAAGAAACCACATATAGTTGGTGGATAGACAAATTATTTTTTTCATATTAAAATGAACAAAGCATTATTAGAGCCCTGTAGACATGACAAAACACGACTATAGTCACATTTATACTCTTTTTATTTACAACATATTGCGCAACTGCAGGGTCTTGAGACACATGCTAACTCGCAAACTAGAGAGCTAGCGACCTAAACGGTAGCCTTCAAGTTATTTCCTTTAAACTTAAATAGCCAAAAACTTACCACTTCCACACGGATAGGGAGGATAACTATTAACAGTTATTTAACCTTTAACATGAACATTAATCAAACGTAATAATTTTTTCTGGGTACATGATACCATACAGCCATACATCCATATCAAACTTGCGCGGGCCACACTAACATTAAACTTTCATATCAAGGCGGGGGCCTCAAACTAGTGTCCTGCGGGCCACATTTGGCCCGCGGGCCGCATGTTTGAGACCCCTGCTCTATGATGTCATAATTCGTCATATCGGCCCGATATGTATCATGTATTATTCCTTCTTCACATTCTAACACCCCATAGTGATGCTACCAAAAAACAACACAAAAGCCAAAGAAAAAGCAGCCTTTGTATTTTCCCACTTCCAACCAAATAGTCTTTTATGGATGGGCGTTGCTGTAAATGTTGTACTGATGGTTTTTTTTTACCTTTTGGCAGGCTTGCAACAGTGATCAATATGTGGCCCTGCCCAGACACGACATGATCAGGATGCTTAAACAGAAAGGTCAGCCAGCCACACATCAAACAAAGCTGGCATAGCACCGTGGTAAAAGGTGCTTTACGATATTATCGTTGGCTTTGTAGGATTTCTGCAAGACGACGACGCTTCCCCCGCGTTGGCGGAGGACGAGCCGCTCGATGACAGCCAGGATCTCCCCAGGTACGCCCCTCAGTGTCACTGGGCCTCCCTGTCCGACCTGGACCCTTTCACACTGAGCTTCCCTGGTGGGGCGCCCATACAGCTGCACACCGTGCCGCCCACGCTGGTACCCAGGGTGCCGCACTACTACGTGTGCACTCGGTGCGGCAAGGTGTTCTGGGAGGGTTCCCACTTTGAACGGGTGCTGTCCATGTTCCAGGAGGTATTGCACGTGACGGAATAAACGGTAACGGTTAGTAGTTATTATTAGTTATCACATGGTTCGATCGTTATGAAGTGTGCATTTTCCCACACTTATGGACAAAGCCATCACAACGTTAGCTAACTGTACTTTAATTGTAAACAAAACAGCAAAAGACCATCCAACTACAAGGTTCTTGTCAGTATCATTTTTTTAAATTGTCTTTTATTTGGCAAGCTGCGCAAAGGCAGCGATAAAGCAAACTGCAAAGTAAAATATATGTTAATAAAGTTATGCTTTTCCTATAAAGTTCAGAATGACCCGCTGCTGTGTTCTGAATCCAAAAAAAACAAAAAGCCGCACAGGTGTAACATGAAAGCAAAGCCTAAGCCAACAAATTCCTTCACATTTGGTTTCCTCTCCTCCCAAATCCTGCAATGGCTTTACCTTGAAGGTTTTAAGAGCTCCACATGGGTTTCTTCCACTTGTAAAGTCCAACCAGCCTTAACGCTTGGCAGATGTCCGCTGTATGATTGTATGATGTAAAAAGCCACAGTGGTTTCCCCAAGGCAGGTCGTCACTGATGTCAGCGTTGGGAATCAAAAACAAATTTTTCTGTGTCTGCCGACTTTCCATTGAATGCGTCTGAACTGTCACTTGACTCCACGTTACTAATTGCGTAATTTTCAACCGCAGAATTGCGGCTTTTGTCGGGGGTGGATGTAATGTTACACCATGTTAAACCAACAAGTTATCCGTCAGCACTTTGCAACCTGGGAGGGGGTACTCTGTCTGGGAAATTGAACATTGATCTTCACAAGAAATGGACAAAGGAGATCAAGTCCAGGTCTGACATGTTCTTAACACTACTGACAATAGTGGCTGGGATTGTAGGATCAGTACGCTATTCAAGAACTGCTCTTCTGATGCTTCTTATTGTGTCGCTTTCTGGGTCGTGGGAATACCTGATATCTGGGAGCTTACCTAATGAGTGGACTGACCCAAGACGGTACATTTGTCGAAAATTTGAAATTACTTGGAGTTCCACCCAAATAACTGTGGACTTCCTAAAAAACAAGAATATGGAACTTGCACCAATGATTTGAAACTTGGACCAAAACCTTGGCCTCATTTGGGATTGGATTTGGATTTTCCAGAATCATGCTTGTGCATGATTTTTGAGACTTGCACCAAAAGGACTTTAAACTTTTTTCAGAACAGGGGTACTTTACTACCTGGAGACTTCGAATTGGACCAAAAACTTTGAATTTGCTTTTGGGACAGTGACTTGCCAACTGAATTGTACCGAATTATGGGCCTTTTTTCAGAATTAACTGAGGACAGGCCAAACATTAAGTCCATAAGATGTGTGGACATTGGATTCCTGGTGCAGTTTTAACGTATCTGTGTTTTTATGTCTTTTTTTAAGCACTACTTGGACTTTTGAACTTGATACAAGAGACTTCAGATCTTCTAGACATGGGCCAATTTCTTGGCATTGATGAATTTGGGCTTTCTGGAGCCTAAAGACCAAACCACTAAATAATTCGGACTTGCTTTGGGGCAGTCATTTAGGACCTGAATTTAAAAAAATTACCTTGGGACATGCAGATATTTAGTCCGGAGGACCTTGGACTTGCTTGACACTCGGAACAAATGACTTCAGACTGTTGCAGGTGATTTTTTTGAGATCAAGGGCTTTCTGCAGTCTAAAGACCAAATCTGAGTACTTGATTCGGGACATGGTTTAGATCAGGGGTCTCAAACTCAATTTATTTGGGGGCCACTGGAGCTAGGGTCTGGGTGAGACTGGGCCGCATCAGCCCCCCCCCCCCCCCCCCCAAAAAAACACATTCATTAAAAACAGAAAATTATACAAACTTTTTCAGTGCTTTGGTTCCGATTTTCTACAATAAAAGCTCTGATAAAACATTCCACAGTTTTTAAATAACTTAATTTTTATTTTCCTGCACAAAATAAGATGAAAAATAAATAAACAAATCAAGAATAAAGAAAATCTATCAATCAGTAATAAATAAATAAATATAATAATAATAATTAAACGGCAAATAATAAAAACTTAAGAAACCACATATAGTTGGTGGGTAGACAAATTATTTTTTTCAGATTAAAATGAACAAAGCATTATTAGAGCCCTGTAGACATGACAAAACACGACTATAGTCACATTTATACTCTTTTTATTTACAACATATTGCGCAACTGCAGGGTCTTGAGACACATGCTAACTCGCAAACTAGAGAGCTAGCGACCTAAACGGTAGCCTCCAAGTTATTTCCTTTAAACTTAAATAGCCAAAAACTTACCACTTCCACACAGATAGGGAGGATAACTATTAACAGTTATTTAACCTTTAACATGAACATTAATCAAACGTAATAATTTTTTCTGGGTACATGATACCATACAGCATCCATATCAAACTTGCGCGGGCCGCACTAACATTAAACTTTCATATCAAGGCGGGGGCCTCAAACTAGTGTCCTGTGGGCCACATTTGGCCCGCGGGCCACGTGTTTGACACCCCTGGTTTAGATCAAGACTTGACCAGTTGACATGACGACATGCCAGAGACTTAGTCCAGCTTGACTTTCCTTGAGTCTTGATGCATGAATGATTTGTGGTCCATTTTATTCATGTATCAAATGTGTGTTTTTGTGTCTTTTTGAGACTTTTGATTTGTTTGACACTCAAAAAATTTTAGGCTATTTCTTAGGACGGTGGATTTGGGACTTTCTGAAGACCGAAGACCATTAATTAATTCATTCATTCATTTTCTACCGCTTTTTCCTCACAAGGGTCGCGGGGGTGCTGGAGCCTATCCCAGCTGTCTTCGGGCGAGAGGCCGGGTACACCCTGAATGGTCGCCAGCCAATCACAGGGCACATATAGACAAACAACCATTCACACTCACATATAGACAATTTGTAGTCGCTAATTAACCTAGCATGTTTTTTGGAATGTGGGAGGAAACCGGAGTACCCGGAGAAAATCCACGCATGCACAGGTAGAACATGCAAACTCCACACAGAGATAGCTGAGGGTGCAATCGAACCCTGGTCCTCTTAGCTGTGAGGTCTGCGCGCTAACCACTCGACCGCCGTGCCACCCGACTGAAGACCAAATCATGAAAAACTTGTGAATTGATTAGGATAGTGTTTTGGTTCTTGGGTGATGCTACCCAACAACCAGGACTTGAGTGTTCTGAGCATACTGTACTGTACATACAGTACCATTCTACAGTGTGGACACACCTTGCCACCCAGTTGGCTGCCTGGGAAAGTGGGTCCAAACTTTGATTGGCGCTGTACAGTATTGCTATGGAGTACAGTATTAGCAAATGAATCCCCACACAGTCACGTGACAAAATTATATTCTTTTCAGTTTTCATTTTTACCCGAGTTCCCGACTGATAACGTTGTAATTCCAAGGTTTAGGCTAACGATTGCGGTTTGCCAGACTTTTTTTTGTAGCTTAGGACCCAAATGAGGGCATCCATTCATCCCTAGTTCCCAATCTTGCTAAAGTACCATTCCCTAACTATACTGGAACTACTTTTCTGTCAAGCGCCTATTTTCTTTTGCTCTTTTTCTACAAAAAAACAAATCCAAATGATGTTTTTTTCCAATTCTGGTGCAGATAGCTGACACCCTAGCTCCAAAAAAGGCACCTCTTTATGTGAAAGAGTTTGGTCCGGGTGGTCGCAGCCCTCATCCACGCCTTCCTATGCCTTTAAAGTGAACCGCAGCCTCTTGCTGACTTTTTTAAGTTTGTGCCCTGATAGTGAAGCCTCTGCCTCTGCGGCCGCTCTGCCGCTCCTCCACTGACTGAGCGGCATCGCTGCTGCGACGCCATGTTATTTGATCCTTGCTCTTTCTTTGCTGGGAAGAAAAGCTCGCCTCTTTCCCACGCTCCGAGGACACGTGGTGTCCGGAATGAATTGGATGCAGAAGGCCCTCCCTCCCTGGTACCACGTCACCACCCCTCTCTCTCTCTCTTCTCTCTCTCTCTTTCTCTCTCTGTGTTACTACACACACTTTTCCAGCAGGAATGCAGGCATTGTCAATGAGATTTTTTTTTTAAATGGACATTTTTACGTGCGTTTTCCTGAATGCACACCCTCTCCCGGGACCTCCTTCTGTCTTTCCATGCGTGTCCCGGCGCCAAAGCTCGGCCTTGTGCACCGATTCGCCGTCCGTCACCTCCACTCCAGGCTCTTTGTTCACGCACTGGAAAAAAAAAAAAAAGCCTATCTTGTTTATTGCCGCAATGCGATAGAATGGAGACACAAATGGAACACATTTACAGTATGTGTGACCATTCTAAAACTCATTTAATAACCGATCTGTCTTCCAACTGTATTGTTTCTGGCTTTGGCCGCCTCCCTGAGAATTATTTGAAACAATTAAGCGCAAAAAATACCGAAACATTTTGCTCCTGTGGTCTGCCCAAATGTTTTGATCACGGACAGATGTTCTTGATTTAACGCAACTTCAACACCGCTCACCGAGAGAGAGAGAGAGAGAAACACAGGCATAAACACATGTAGATCCAAATCCCAGTGACACACAAACCATGAGCCGCATTCCAACTACAAAGCACGGCGCTCTCGCAGGTCAGCGACGACGGCAGAAAAAAAAAAAAAAAAAAAAAAACAACACACATCTGTTTCTGAACACGCAACATAAAAAGATCTCGGCGCATTGGTCGGAATGAGTCAGGGCTTTGTTTGTCCCACCTTTTTGCAGCTGTGGGAACAAACAGGAGTAAGTCAGCAGGCAAACACCTGCACACGCACCTCAGCGGTGAATCACTTCCACGCTTGGAAACCTCAGTGGAAGATGCACACCCTGGATAGGATGAGTTTGGTGTAGAAGAGGGGTGTCCAACGCTCTTCCAGGCAAAAATGAAAGGATGGAAGCTCCACTTTAACACGTGATATTATATATCTTTCATGAAAAAACTGTCTTTCAACTTGGTGATTTACAGTAGGTGAAAAGTATTCTAGTAGTATCAGTTTAGCTCTTTTTCCCCATATTTTTACATTTTTTTTTAATTTTTTAAAATATTTCAACTTATTTCTTGAAGAACCTTTACAACAGGGGTCTCAAACTCAATTTACCTGGGGGCCACTGGAGCTCGGGTCGAGGTGAGAGTGGGCCGCATCAGGTTTTCCAAAAAAAAAAAAAAAATTTTTTTAAACGGTTCCAATTTTCTACAAGAAAAGCTCTGATAAAACATTCCACTGTTCTCAAATATCTTAATTTTTATTTTTCTACACAAAATAAGATGAAAAATAAATAAACAAATCAAGAATAAAGAAAATCAATCAGTAATAAATAAATAAATATAATAACAATAAAACGGCAAATAATAAAAACTTAAGAAACCACATATAGTTGGTGGGTAGACAAATTATTTTTTTCAGATTAAAATGAACAAAGCATTATTAGAGCCCTGTAGACATGACAAAACACGACTATAGTCACATTTATACTCTTTTTATTTACAACATATTGCGCAACTGCAGGGTCTTGAGACACATGCTAACCCGCAAACTAGAGAGCTAGCGACCTAAACGGTAGCCTTCAAGTTATTTCCTTGAAACTTAAATAGCAAAAAACTTGAATAACCACTTCCACACTGATAGGGAGGATAACTATTAACAGTTATTTAACCTTTAACATGAACATTAATCAAACGTAATAATTTTTTCTGGGTACATGATACCATACAGCATCCATATCAAACTTGCACTTGCCGCACTAACTTTAAACTTTCATATCAAGGCGGGGGCCTCAAACTAGTGTCCTGGGGGCCACTTTTGGCCCGTGGGCCGCGAGTTTGAGACCCCTGCTTTACAACTTAATTTTTTTGGTATCTCATATTACAACTTCTCAAAAATTATTTTCATATTTCAACTTTCTGCTACTAAAATGCTATTTTCCTTATAATATTACAAGTTTTTTTATTGGGACTTTTTTGTGGTTAAAATCTTTTTTTCCTCCAAATATGTTGCCCTTATTCTTGTAAAATTACAGCTGTTTTTTTCCCCATTTCTGTTGTTATTTTTATACATTTTCCAACTATATAATTTAATAATTTAATAATAGTTTAACTTTACTCCCATATTATAAATTTTTCCACAATTTTTTTCCCCCAAAATCACAACTTTATTCATTGTTTTCTTTGTTTCATAATATTACTATTTTAAAAGAACATCTTCTTATTTAATATATAAACTTTATGCTACTAAAATTACATTACTTTTCTTTAGAATATTATTTTTATTACACTTCATATAATTACCATAAATTTTTATAAAATGACAACTTTTCGTCTCTTTCGTTTCTTCTCCAATTTCACACCTAATTGTGAATATTTAAACTTGAATCTTAAATCATCCTGCTACAGTGAAGAAAATAAGTATTTGAACACCCTGCTATTTTGCTATTTCTCCCACTTAGAAATCATGGAGGGGTCTGAAATTTTCATCGTAGGTGCATGTCCACTGTGAGACAGATAAACTAAAAAGAAAAATCCAGAAATCACAATGCATGATTTTTTAACAATTTATTTGTGTGATACAGCTGCAAATAAGTATTTGAACACCTGTGTATCATCTAGAATTCTGACCCTGAAAGACCTGTTAGTCTGCCCATTAGAAGTCCACCTGCACTCCATGTATCATCCTGAATCAGATGCACCTGTTTGAGGTCGTTAGCTGCATAAAGACACCTGTCCACCCCACACAATCAGTAAGACTTTAACTTGTAACATGGCGAAGACCAAAGAGCTGTCCAAAGACACCAGAGACAAAATTGTACACCTCCACAAGGCTGGAAAGGGCTACGGAGCAATTACCAAGCAGCTTGGTGAAAAAAGGTCCACTGTTGGAGCTATCATTAGAAAATGGAAGAAGCTAAACATGACGGTCAATCTCAATCGGAGTGGAGCCCCATGCAAGATATCACCTCGTGGGGTCTCAATGATTCTAAGAAAGGTGAGGAATCAGCCCAGAACTACACGACAGGACTTGGTCAATGACCTGAAAAGAGCTGGGACCACCGTTTCCAAGGTTACTGTAGGTAATACACTAAGACGTCATGATGTGAAATCATGCATGGCACGAAAGGTTCCCCTGCTTAAACCAGCACATGTCAAGGCCCGTCTTAAGTTTGCATATGACCATTTGGATGATACAGAGGAGTCATGGGAGAAAGTTTTATGGTCAGATGAGACCAAAATAGAACTTTTTGGTCATAATTCCAATAAGCGTGTTTGGAGGAAGAAGAATGAAGAGTACAATCCGAAGAACACCATCCCTACTGTGAAGCATGGGGGTGGTAGCATCATGCTTTGGGGGTGTTTTTCTGCACATGGGACAGGACGAGTGCACTGCATTAAAGAGAGGATGACTGGGGCCGTGTATTGTGAGATTTTGGGGAACAACCTCCTTCCCTCTGTCAGAGCATTGAAGATGGGTCGTGGCTGGGTCTTCCAACACGACAACGACCCGAAGCACACAGCCAGGAAAACCAAGGAGTGGCTCCGTAAGAAGCATATCAAGGTTCTAGCATGGCCCAGCCAGTCTCCAGACCTGAACCCAATCGAAAATCTTTGGAGGGAGCTCAAACTCCGTGTTTCTCAGCGACAGCCCAGAAACCTGACTGATCTAGAGAAGATCTGTGTGGAGGAGTGGGCCAAGATCCCTCCTGCAGTGTGTGCAAACCTGGTGAAAAACTACAGGAAACGTTTGACCTCTGTAATAGCAAACAAAGGCTACTGTACCAAATATTAACATTCATTTTCTCAGGTGTTCAAATACTTATTAGCAGCTGTATCACACAAATAAATTGTTAAAAAATCATGCATTGTGATTTCTGGATTTTTCTTTTTAGTTTATCTCTCTCACAGTGGACATGCACCTACGATGAAAATTTCAGACCCCTCCATGATTTCTAAGTGGGAGAAATAGCAAAATAGCAGGGTGTTCAAATACTTATTTTCTTCACTGTATATTATTTCACTGGAGATAATTCCTTCCCCATCCGACCCTCCTGCTAGCTTGACATTGACGTTTTCCTCCGATTTTGGGTCAACATTTTCAATAAAAGTGACTGTTGTCATGCTTATTTTGTTCCAGAACGCTGCCTTTTTTGTCTTCAGTTGCCATTGTTCACTCGTGACACAATCGAATCCCGAAATATGTCTCACGCACCTACATATTAAACGCATGAAACATAGTGCTACTCAATAAGCATCAACAATAATGTCAGATGATCAGAGAATCGCCTGTAGCCTGGTTGTCAGATTGGTGCTAGGGACCAGCAGGCCAAAGTTTTTGGGGGGGGCGCAACATAATACCAAATAGCACTTGATGGTTATGAGAATGTACTTTTTATGGGTGGCTTAGGAAGTATAGGCAAAATGAGCTGGAGACGTTGAGCCGCAAATGTGAGCCAAATGTGCAGTTAAGGCGAGTGTGGGAACAAATGTAAAGTCATGCGGAACCAAACGGCCCACATACACCTTGTGCGGTTTGCACTCATTTCCTCCATCGACGCCACTCCATACGTTTGTTGCACTTCGGCAATATTCTCTCACCACCTCTCTCTCTCTTTCTCTTTGTCTCTCTCTCTCTCTCTCTCTCTCACACACACACACACAGGAGCCTCGGCGCCCGGTTCCCACGGTGGTGGGTGTGGGGGGAGTTGATCTCGCGGCGTGTCAATCCGCACACAGCGTCACCTCTTTTCACTCGCCAAAGAGGAAGTAGTGCGGGGCCTTTTGTTATGTCAAGTCCCACACCGTCTCGCCATTCCAAAACAACTCCAATATATCCGCATTTTATGATTTAAGAAGCGGCCTCTAAATGTCCCATCTTGTTCTTGCCGCCGTTAAGGAGACCACACACTTCTGGGTTCCGTTTGCTTCGTTTAAAGAACTAACACACATTAGGCTACGCTAGTTCAAGCCACCAACAACAACACACTTTAATACTTTTTGTGGCGTTAAGTCACCGAATCAAAAAGGCGACTATATTAGCTAAGTATATTAGCTAGCAAGAACACCCAAACAGATCATCTTAATCGCGGGGGAATACTATACTTCCGGGTTGCGTTTAGGTGGACATTTGTGTATTTGTTACACCGTTTGCTCTCTCACTGTAACCTGCATGCACACGCTAATTTAAACCCCCCAACTATGACAATTATTATATGCTGTTAAATCACTGACTTTGTTAGTCAAGAAACACGACTTAGTTTGGACTTTTTTGTGGTTAGAGTAAGTAAAGTGGCTCATATACAACAGCACCTAAATGCATCATTACATTACGGGAAATACTGCACAGCGGTATCCTTTTCAACATAAATAAAGCATGTTATTCTTGTTATCATACACATTCTAGCCCTCCTTTTTCATTTAATAGACAGATATATGTAGCCAGACCTTTTTTTAAATTTAATCCGTTATGATGGATGGCTCGATAAAACTGTTTAGTTTAGTTTACCTGCGTTAGATACATGGCTAAGGTAACCAGAATATTAGAAAAGCTGTCGTTGCCTGAGCAACTTGTTTTTCATTGCCCAGCGGCACATTTGTAGGGATAAAATTCAACAACAATCATGGAAAATCCAATGAATCCATTCCAGACTCCCAAAAATATGAAGAAATAATCAATTTTATCGTTGCTGCCACTCGCAACTTTCTTTGGCCCCATGGCGGGTTATTTAGCAGTAGAGTGCTTTGTTTGGCAAACGAGAGAGTACACGGCAAACGGAGCAGTTTGTTAGTGTGTCCAAAGTGCGGCCCCAGGGCCCATTTGTGACCGCAGCTTGTGGTCCCATTGTAGAAATAAAATAAAAGCCAAATAAATGTAAAGAAAGGAAGCTGAAATGTTGAAAAAGTTTAGGCTAAATTTATGACAAAATGGAATTCTAAGAAAAATATAGTGGGTTTTAGGCATTTTACAAAATTATTATTATTATATTATACAAATATTATTATTACAATATTATTAATATTGTATTATATTACATAAATATAGAAATGCAAGGCAGTTTTACACCAATATAATAAATATATCTAATATATATGCTCTTTAACTATTATTTTGGTTCCCCCGCCCCCAACCCCACTTTAGCAGACCACGCCCCATCAGAGGCCCTGGCCCCTCCTCCTTTCCATCCGTCCCTCCTCCCCTCCTTTCAGACGCGGCGGCAGCAGCCTATAACCTCGCCGGGTTTCCGCCCATTCCTCCACATTTCTTTCTCTTTTTTTGGGAAGGTATTGTCATGCAAATAAAGGACGCGTCAAATATTCCCCGCGAGCGCAGCCACCAGCCAAGCAGCTCAGAGCGCACGGAGAGGAGGACGCAAACCGAGGGGAGCACACCGTGGTGGATTTCTAACATTTTGATTTTTTTTTTTTTTTTACTTTTCATGTTTCCGTTTTGCAACCCGGACCCGTCCGTCTGACGCAGGTAAGTCCCAAAAAGGCACTTTTAAAGAGTGCGCGTAAAGGTGCGTAAAAGTGTGTGCTCATGTGGTGGAATGTTGTTCCCAATGGAGTTTTTGTGTGTGTGTGTCCCCCAACAGAGGAGACGCCACATGATTATAGTCCGCATTTAGGAAGGAGGCCGGAGCAGCAAGCCGGGGAGGTGTCTCCATCCCCAACATCCAGGTGCGCAGGGGGTTTGGAGTTTGGATCCGTGTTTTCACTCCTTTTTTGGGGATATACAAAGAAGCGTGGAGCGCTCCGAGGGCTTCCCAGGCAGGATTACCGCCGCCCCCCCTCCGCCTCCGCCACTCCTCGTCCTCCCTGCAGCCATGAGCCAGGCGGACGTGTCCACATGCTCGGCCCCGCAGAGGGTGTTCCAGGAGGCGGTGAAGAAGGGCAACACCAAGGAGCTGCACTCGCTGCTGCAGAACATGACGAACTGCGAGTTCAACGTCAACTCCTTCGGGCCGGAGGGGCAGACGGCGCTGCACCAGTCCGTCATCGACGGCAACCTGGAGCTCGTCAAGCTGCTGGTCAAGTTCGGCGCCGACATCCGGCTCGCCAACCGGGAGGGCTGGAGCGCCTTGCACATCGCCGCCTTCGGGGGCCACCAGGACATTGTGCTGTACCTCATCACCAAGGCCAAGTACTCCTCTGGGGGGCGGTGATGGTGGGCTCCCTGCTGTCAGGTAAAAAAAAAAAAAAAAGCAACAAAAATCATGACCTTTGATCTCATTTGTGCCAAAACACAACAACAATTGGGGGAACCAAACCTTGAAATAAAACACACTTTTAGGTTTTTTTTGGTACTAAAAGCTTTCCTCTTGAATGTCTGACACTACCCCCTCGCCGCCCCCCTCCATAGCCCCCAATCATCCACCATTACTCACGTCAAAGTTATTTAAGTAACTTATATTTAAAGTGAAACAGGGCACTTGATGCTGGAATATTTGAAAGGGAACACAAAATACTTCATGTGATGGTGAAGTACTCTACATATACACACATGTACACATACGCACGCGCACACCATAGCTTTATTTCTGTTGCTGTTTGAGAGATGCTAACCTTGCCACATCCAAGCCTTAGCGTGACCACCGACAAAAACTAAAGAATTGACTTTGTAAACATTTCAGTATTCCGTTAACACCCTCACTGTGAAAGCAGGCTGCTCCCCCACATCCACCCACCCCCGACCCCCCAACCACCCACCTCCACCCGCCCCCGTTTGTTGTATTTATGAAGGTACATTTTAAAGAAAAGATGGTGTTTCAAGCTGCTTCGCTGTCCCATGTGGGGGTGTCCCCTCTTGTTTGTGCCCCCGCCACCACCACCACCACCCCTCCCATCAGGATCGGTTGCCTTTTTCCAGCTACCTCGACATTTAAGTATTCTCATGTTGTGCTTTTATGCCAGTATGTTTTTTTTTGTTGTTTTTTTTTTACTCACAAAGATGCATTCCTACCCCCTCCGGACCCCCCCCTTCCCCTGCATCCTCAGCTGGGACAGTTTTATTCCACACACTACAACCAAACCAGTTCAGACAAGCTAAGCATCCGTGTGCCTTTTGGAATCTTCTTCTCATTCCTATTCTTGCCGAAAGACAACAACAACTACAAAAAAATCTAGCTTCTAAATGCAGGGAGTTTTTGAATTGCACAAATAAGCGGAGCCTTGAGCGCCTCTAGTGTTCATAAGGGGTAACTGCAGGGGCCAAGTTACTATAATACTACTGACTTTAAAAAGAATACAAAGAAAGAAATACATACCTGGCTACAGCAGGGAAGAATCCTGCTGCATTTAGAGGAAAAAGTCACAGCACCCTAACATTTGTATCAATGCTGCTTGGATTTTGTGTTCTTTAAAAAAAAAACACTTTGGAAGCGATTTTGATTGGCATCAGGCAACACATGAAATATGCATCGCTTTGTCTTAAACTTGATGTTTTATTATTATTATTATTATTATTAGTTGAAATATTGCACTGATGACTGTAATTTTGGGCTTCTTTTTTTTTTAAATGTGTCAACATTTAAAAATAATTTTTTTTCTGAATAGAAAAAAAATCAAACACAGCAAAAAAAAATACTATTGTATGAATAAATACACGCTCCGGGTGGTAAATGTGTGTGTGACTTTGTGGGGGAGGGGAAATGTTTTTCTACCCCTGCAAAGCTGTGTGTGTTATTTGTATACATATATATAAATATATATATGTATATATACACCACCGGTCAAAAGTTTTAAGACGCTTTCTCATGCAATCCAATGGGAGAGTGTCTCCAAACTTATGACCGGTAGTGTTTATATCTGTAATGTATATGTCTGATGGTGATAAAACTTGGGGCACTTTCTTTTCTGAAGTGCTGTCTTCCTGTTTTTTTTTTTAAAAAAGGGGAATAATACATTTGATGGTAAGATCATTGTAAGGTGATATTAAAAAACAAGAAATTGCACGCTTGTGTGGTTGTTTGGCTTCGCAGGGTCATAACATTTATGACGTCACCAGCCGGCCGCCTGATTGGTGTTCATGTGTGAAGAAAAAGATTTGTTGTTGTTGTTTTTTTTGTTTCCAATTGTTTTGCTTCATTTCAAGCAAAAGGAAACGGCTGATGTGTTTCTTTTTTCCTTTTTTTTTCTTTGTGTTGGGTTTTTTCGGATGTTTGTAACACTGTGATGATGACGTGATGATGTCATGCGGAGATGAGTGCTGTATTATTTTTGTACGTTTGTGTACAAGCCAGTAAAGAAATCATTAAACTCCAAACTTTCAGTGCCGGTGTCTGAATTTCCCATATAGTAAAGTTAGTGACCCCCCCCCCACACACACACACACTCCCTCCTTTCTCCTCGTCTTCCAAACCCAACCCAGATTCCCATTCTCTCGCTTTTGTCATTCATCTGGCCTCATCCTTTCACTGCCGGGATAAAAGAGCCTGATGCATTGTGGGTAGGTTCACTTTAAATAAGGCCTCCCCTCCCTTCTCTGTGTGTGTGTTGGGGAGAGCTGGTTTTATGTTACACACTTTATTTTTTTAATGTGTGTGTCACCAAGCCTTTCCAACACTAATGGAATGATGATAATTATATTTATTGTATACATGAATATTTTCCAGGTGCAGATCCTATAATGGCACCGATTGGAGCATCCACCCCCATAAGGGTCACAATGGAACGGACTGCTATGTACTGTATGTTGTTCTCTATCAACCAAGAATTAGCCCTCAAAATAACACACACACATAGCAGGATTATCCTCTATTTCATTCTCAATAAGTTTTATTCTGAAGGAGACTGAGGGCCACCAGTACTACTACCACTACACAGTACCGCCGACAAAACAACACATCCCTGAATGCATCATTTGCAACCAGACTTGCTAACAAACAATGACAATGAGTATTATTCAAGAGACTTAAGGGCCACTGGCAGCAAAGCGGAGACTGCGGTGCTTTTCTTATACACAGTGCCGGGTCCAATTCTTAATGAGAGTACCTTGGGTATCTGCAAAAAAAAAATTGCTGCATCCATAAGAGACAGCAACAACAATGGAAGAGAGTTATTCAAGAGGAGACTGAGGGCCACGAGGAGCAACATGGAGATTGTGGCGCTTTCCCATTACATGTTATCAGCTCATACTTCTAAATAGTACCCCAAGGAACTGCGAAAAGCACGCTGCACTGGTAGCATCAGCATTGTAGGAGACAACAACAGCAATAGAGGATTAGTTAAGAGGAGACTGAGGGCCACTGGCAGTACTGGCTCGAGCTTTAGAAATGGTACCGCAGGAAACTGCCAGAAAACCAACTATCACTGAATGCATCAATTGGAAGAAGATGCTTACATACAACAACAATGGAAGAGAGTTATTCAAGAGGAGACTGAGGGCCACGAGGAGTAACATGGAGATTGTGGTGCTTTCCCATTACACGTTATCAGCTCATACTTCTAAATAGTACCCCAGGGAACTGCGAAAAGCCCGCTGCACTGGTAGCATCAGCATTGTAGGAGACAACAACTGCAATGGAGGATTAGTTAAGAGGAGACTGAGGGCCACTGGCCGTACTGGCTTGAGCTTTAGAAATGGTACCGCAGGAAACTGCCAGAAAACCAACTATCACTGAATGCATCAATTGGAAGAAGATGCTTAACATAACATACTACCACAATGGAGATTGAGGGCTGCTGTCAGCAAAGTGGAGACTGTGGAGTTCAAAATAGTACCACAATAATATAGTGGTACTACGTTTACTATAGTAAAATAGTATCACGGGTGGCATCAACAACAACAACAATGAAGGATTATTCAAGAGGAGACTGTGGGCTCCTTTGAGCATCATGGAGACTGTGGAGCTTTCCCACTGCACACGACCAGCTGATACTTCTCAATAGTACCACAGGAAATGGCAAAAATCACGCTGCACTGAACCTATCATTGTAGGAGACAACAACAGCAATGGTGTATTAGTCAAGAAGAGACTGAGGGCCTTGGGCAGCAAAGCTCAAGCTTTGAAATGGTACCACAGGAAACGACAAAAACCACGCTGCACTGGACCCATCCTTTGTAGGAGACAACAATAGAGGATTAATCAAGATGAGACTGAGGGCCCACCGGCAGCAAAGTGGAGATTGTGGCACTCTTCTGCTACACATTAATTGCCCAAGCAGTGAAATTGTACCACAGGAAACTGCAAAAAAATACATGCAACACTGAATGTATCAATTATAAGGAAATACGACAACGATGGAAACAAGTTACTCAAGAGGAGACTGGGGGCCACTAGCGGAACATTATCACTGCACAGTATTGGATCAGTTTGACATAGTACCACAGGGAACTCTAAAAACCACGCTGCATCGAAGGCGTGATTGGCAAGGGACAAGGAGAATTATTCAAGAGGAGAATGAGGGCCGCTGACAGTAAAAGAGTGGAACTTTGCAGTTTCACAGTACCAGCTCCAACTTCAAATAGTACTGCAGAAAACTATAAAAAAAACACGCTGTGTTGAACGCATCAATCATAAGAGATGATGACAACAGGGAACTGCAAAAACCAAGCTACATTGAACACATCAATGATAAAAAGAACAATGGAGGAGAATTATTTACTAGGAGACTGTGGAGCAAAATTTTATTTTTCTTTATTGACGTATGAAAGGAATGGTGCGTCACATCCCGGGTTATTTCGAAAGCATCTTGACCCGCAGATGACCCTGCGATGCGTTTGTGGGTCATTACTCTGCAGGTACAAATGCAGGAAAGCTTGCTGTGTGTTTTGACATGTCGTCTCTCTCTCTCCCTCGCTCTCTGTTTCACTTGCAGGATGTTTTTGTAGGACGGGGCTCCCATTGTTCACACACAGCCACTTGGCCGGCCTCCCATGGCTGCTGCTCGCCGCCTAATAGCTTCTTCATGTGCCTCCTGCATGAGCCAGACAGGCGCCGCAAAGCATGCTGGGAGCGATTAAGGTAAAAGCGGCAGGCGCGGCAGCGTACGAGCTTCGTGCTTTTTTTGTCTCATAAACGCAGTTCAATATCAGCGAGGAAGGGCAGCTGCAAACTCATCCTCACCCCCCCCCTCATTAAATATTCATAAGCGTGCTGACATGATAAGTGTCACATGCAAATAAAGGAACGGCACCTGTTCAACTTCGACTTGAACCCTTCCACTCCCATGGTGTCCTTCCTGCGTGGCGCGCGCCACTTCCTGCTAACGGTGTAGCCAATCCACTGTTGCCGTTGCTAGCTTGGACTGCGGTAATTACCCTCATTTCAATGAATGAAATTCTTCATTTATGGCCGTTAATCGGTTCCAGACCCGACTGTGGTGACCCAACTTCCACCAAGTAGGCTTCCTACAGCCACCTTTACTCTCCTATTATGTAATACAGTAAACATAGTAAGCCAAAATAAGACAACCGGGCAAAGATAACCTGTTTACAACCTTCTAAATACATTTTACATACATTAACATTATTAGAGCCTTGCAGACATGACGTAACAACCCTATAGTCACCTTTATGTGCCTATTACCCAATTTAGGAGAGAACACAAGAGAAAATAAGACAATTTGGCAAAGAAAACATGTTTTTGACTTTCTAATTACAGTTTTTAACATGATTAAAGCCCTTCAGACATGAATTAACACCCCTATAGTCACCTTTACTCTCCTATTATCTAATGATGTTGACATAATAAATGAAAATAATACAATTGGGCAAAAATAACCTGTTTTACGACCTTTTAATGATAGTTTTTAACATTATTAGAGCCCTTCAGACATGAATTAACACCCCTATAGTCACCTTTACTCTCCTATTATCTAATGATGTTGACATAATAAATGAAAATAATACAATTGGGCAAAAATAACCTGTTTACGACCTTTTAATGATAGTTTTTAACATTATTAGAGCCCTTCAGACATGAAATAATACCCCTAGAGTCACCTTTGTGCACCTATTACCCAATTTAGGAGACAACATAAGAAAAAGTAAGCAAAGAAAACATGTTTACGACCTTCTAAATAAAAAAATATACATTACTAGTGTGAAATCAAATTTTCAAAAAAATAAATAACATTTATTAAAATATTTAAAAAATATATAAAAAAATAGTTTTTACTAATTTACTAATTTGTTTTTTTTAGTTTTTCTTGGAAAATGTGACAACAATATTTTGGGAGAAAATATATCTTTTTCTATAGGAAAAAAATTATTTTCCTTGATGGAATATTACATTTTTTTTAATAATGTGACCCCACCTACATCTTTTTCTTAAAAAAAATCATGAAAAAAATGCAACACACAAACTACTTTTTCTGAAAATACATTTTTTATTTTTAAAATTTAATTTTGCTTAAATATAAAAATGCAACTTTTATCAATGGAATATACTTGCAAAAATATGAAAACTTTTATAGAAAAAATGAAACATTTATGAACTGAAAAACATTCAAAAAATTTGACCAAAAATGTAACTTTTTATCAAGTGAATATACTTGTAAAAATATGAAAAATATATATATTTTGAAAACAAAAACACAACTTTTATCAGGGGAATATTTTCATAAAAATCTGATTTTTTTTCCCCTGAAAAATGTTTAATGCAACTTTTAGTAAGGGAAACTACTAATAAGATTTTCCTCCCCTGAAAAAATATTTTTTATACCAAAAAAAGCAAATTTTAATATGTTTTTCTTTAACAAATACGACTTTCCCCCCAACTATTTTATAGTTGAGATCACTTTATCAATGGGAGAAAAAAGAAACTGTAGCATATTTTGTGTGTGCTGTTATTAAATATGACTTTTGTGTCTTATGATACCGAGAGCGTCGTAGCGATGGTGAGTTTGATGAATGACGTACAAATGATGCAAATTGGAGGAAGTAGCGGCAGGAAAGCTAGCTAGCGTGGACGATGCATGACTATGATCTTGCTGATGGTGCACTTTCTCTGCACAAACAAAAACATGTCTGTCCCCCATTACCCACCCCCCCTTCCCGTTGCCCCCCATTAAAAGAGATGAAGTGAGAGAGACAGGTGGTCAGGACGGTCTTTCCCTCTTGGCCCTTTACGCGGGTCTTTCATTGGAGGACTTGATCCTGCACGGCGCTGGTGACAAGGCGCTCCATTCAGCGCCTCATTCTTACACCCGCGCCCCCTCCCCTGTGACCCCCCCCAACCCCTTTACACCCATCCCCATCCTCATCCCTCCCTGCCTGCTCCATTGTCTCGCTTTAGCTGCTATTCACCAGCCAGACGGACTGCCATTGACTGGACCCCCAGACCCCACCACGCCCCCCCACCCCCACCACACACACACACTGCAACCTGGCCAGACCCCACCCTGCAAGCCTGCATCAGGCAGCTGCTATGCTAATAGGGAGGAAGGCCCTGGCTGAAGGGAGGGTGAGGGAAAAAAGGGGGGGGGGGCGGGGGGTGCAGAGTAGCCAGCCTGTAGTAAAAGGATAGAGGAAGGAGGGGTCCTGGTGGGGGGGTGCAGGAGAGTGACCCCGCTCTTCCATCTCCATAGTCATGCCAGAGCAGCAGCAGACCTCCTGTTACACAAAGGGACCCCCCCCCAACCACCCCACCCCAAGTCTTTGTCATTCAAATCCATTTTATACCCCAGTGGTAAAGGCAGCTGGAAGTGCAGGATGGAAAGTAACCTTACTTCTCTCTCTCTCTCTCTCTCGCTCTCTCGCTCTCGCTGTGCTTTGTTTGGGACGCCATACCTACACACACCTACACACACACACACACACACACACACACACACACTTGAAAGAATAATAATATCTGTACTCTTGCTGCTGTGCAATACAAATTTCCCCACTGAGGGACGAATAAAGGCATATCTTAATCTTAATATAATAATATAATTGAATCATATAATAATATAATAATTAAAAATAATACAGAATAATTCATATTGTACAAATTAAAAAATAATAGAAAAAAGCTGCACAAAATTGCATTGTTATGTGATTTAGTAGGTGTTATATTTTTTATTAAAAAAAATCTTTTTAAAGAAAAACTCATACTAAAAAAAGAAAATTAAAGAAAATAAAATTTTCTTGACAAAAATATAGTAAATATATACTTGTAAATTTTTTTTCTTAAAATTTTATTTTAAGAAAACAAAGAAAGAAAAAAGAAAATTAAAGAAAATTATTTTAAAAATATATATATATTTACGAGTAAATATATACTCGTAATTTTTTTTTCTTAAAATTTAATTTTCTTTAATTTGCTTTTTTTTAGTATTTTTCTTTTTTCTTTAAAAAGGCTTTTTAAATAAAAAATATAAAACCTACTAAATCACATAATAATACAATTTGGTGCAGCTTTTTTCTATTATTTTTTAATTTGTACAATATGAATCATTTTGTATTATTTTCAATATTATTTATTATATTTATTATATAATTTAATTATAATTTATTATTTTAATATTATTTATTATATAATATTTATTTATTTTTTAATACTTAATAGTAATATTCTTTATATTAAATTGTTCCACTTTTAAAAAGTGCAACTTTGATGTTTTTGACTGTTATTGCTAATCATTTTAAAAAATGCCATTTTTATCCCCAAATTTTCATAATATAAATATGCAGTTTTTTCTTGACAAAGTACTTTGCTGTTGAACTTTTATCGAAATAATCTAAAGTTTTTTGGGAAAAATATTGATTTTGTTCACCAAAATGCATCTTACTCTTGAGCAAAGGGATATTTTGATGGAAAAAAAGTAAAAGCATTTTATTACTTAAAATATTTTATATTTTTATTACTTTATTATTATTTTTTTTATTACTTTATTATTATTATTTTTTATTACTTTTTTATTACTATTATTATTATTATTGTTTTATTATTCTTCTTATTTTATTATTATTATTATTTTTATTTTATTACTTTAAATCATGCCAAAAAGACAACTTAAATATATATATATAATAGTTTGGGAGAAATATAATGTATTTTTCCTGAAAAAAATGTATGTAGTGTGTCTGTATGTTGTGTGTTATTGTGTAGTTGGTGTCATGGATGGTGTCCTTGCTTTGACGTGCATGAGGATGAGCTTGCATCCTGGTGTGTGTGTGTGTGTGTGTGTGTGTTGTTGGCAGTGTGTGTGTCGGCATGTTGCTTTGTGTCATCCTGCTAGCATGTTTGTACGTCTCTTTTAGTGAGATTTTAGAAGGGGGGGGGGGTATAAGTGGGGGTGTTGGCAGGAAGGCATCCCCTTTCTCTCCTCTTGTGTTATTCAGGCCTGTGCAGTGTGACCCTGCGCCCCATCAGGGGAGCCATGTCCCATTTGACATCTGCCTGTTTGTTGGGCAGGGGAGGGAGGATGGGGGGGGGTCGCCCATATGGAACTTCGAGCCCCCGATTCACCCCACCCCTCCCCACCCATACACACATACTATGCCTCTTGCTACTTGCTGCCTTTTGTTTTCTGCTCGTCATTCCTGCACACCTGCAGACAGGTAGATGGGTAGACAGGTAGGTAGATGAATAAAATCATAATATTAGAGGAATTAAAGCATAATATATTCGAGGAATAAAGTCATAATTATATAAGAATAAATACATAATATAGGAATAAAGTCATAATATTATAGGAATAAAGTCATAATATTATAGGAATAGAGTCATAGTATTATAGGAATAAAGACATAATATAGGAATAAAGTCATAATATTATCGGAATAAAGTCATAATTATACAGGAATAAAGTCATATTATTATTGGAATAAAGTCATAATATTATAGGAATATAGTCACAGTATTATAGGAATATAGTCTTAATATTATAGGAATAAAGTCATAATATTATAGGAATAAAGTCATAATATTATAGGAATAAAGACATAATATAGGAATAAAGTCATAATATTATAGGAATAAAGACATAATATAGGAATAAAGTCATAATATTATAGGAATAAAGACATAATATAGGAATAAAGTCATAATATTATAGGAATAAAGACATAATATAGGAATAAAGTCATAATATTATAGGAATAAAGTCATAATATTATCGGAATAAAGTCATAATATTATTGGAATAAGTCATAATATTATAGGAATAAAGTCATAACATTATAGTAATAAAGTCATAATATTATAGGAATGTAGTCACAGTATTATAGGAATAAAGTTATAATATTATAGGAATATAGTCACCGTATTAAAGGACTATAGTCTTAATATTATAGGAATAAAGACATGATAATATAGGAATAAAGACATAATATAGGAATAGAGTCATAATATTATCAAACTAAAGTCATCATATTATAGGAATAAAGTCATAACATTATAGGAATAAAGTCATAATATTATAGGAACAAAGTCATAATATTATAGGAATAAAGCTATAATATTATAGGAATAAAGTCATAATATTACAGGAATACAGTCACAATATTATAGGAATATAGTCACAATATTATCGGAATAAAGTCATAACATTATAGGAATAAAGTCATCACATTATAGGAATAAAGTCATACTATATTGAAAGTAAAATTGCTACATATGATGAAAGAAAGTGAAAGTGAAAGTGAGGCCAAGTGAGAGTAGAGAAACATGTGAGGGTAATGAAGAGTCAGACTGCCATGCTGAGTACCACAAATTCCTACATGTTGGCAGGACTGCACTAACATTGAAATCCTCTCTGCCTTTCATGAAAGCCAAACCGTTCACGGCGACCCCCATGGTGGGGGCCCCACCCCACTATTGGAAAAGCTGAGCTTCCCTAGCAGTCTTAGAGCAACCATCACTGAACGTGTGGATACGCCTTTAGGGTTTAGGGTTCAGGGTTTTGGTTGATGGGGTCCAGTTCCTGACTCCTTAGGATTAGGCTGCCCATCTATTCATGCTGCCCAGCAGATCAATGGCCTGCAATGTCAATCAATACCACACACGTTTCCAACACCTCTTAGCCTGTTTTACTTCTGGCAACCAGCAGTTAACCAGCTACACACACACACACACACACATCAAAGTGCCCCACAATAGTCTGGCCAGGCGTTCGACTCCCTCACGCTTGTTAGGGGTCAATGATGGTCGGCCATTGATCTGACTGTGTCCTTTCTGCCACCTGGGGAATGGAATGTGCCGCCACCTCCATTGTGTCTGCTTGTGTCACTTTGTGGACGTACACACCCCCTGTGTGTGTGTGTGTGTGTGTGTGTGTGTGTGTGTAGGGGTAGTTGAGGTCACTTGGTGAAGGGTCATTTGGTGAGAGATCTTATTTCACCTCCTCCACTACAGTACCTCCACTACTTGCTGGAGAAGCTTTTAGTACTTTTTAGTAGTAATGACAAGGATAAACACGCATGCTAACATTAGCATTAGCTTCTGAGTACTACGTTACAATTTTCCCGCACTTTCTTGTAGTTTTTTGTCGTTTTACTCTGTTTCCCACACTATTCTTTTGAAGCGATAAAAACTGAGCCGTAAAAACGGGACGTTTACTGTTTTTAGCTCGTTTGTTAAAAAAAAAAGGAAAAGCATTTTATTGTTTTTTATCTTTCTTCACTGAAAATGAACGCTAACAAAGAACAGACTTGTTAAGTGTTGTTTTTGTATGTGTTTTCCCCTCAAATAAAGTTCTATTAAAAAATAGCCACGTTTTATAGCCAAGGACAACAACATTTTGGTGCCAGCTAAACGACGACAACCTTTTGCCGACATTTTTTGGCAGTACTGTTTTGTGACCCATTAATTAAAAAGCTTGATTTACTGTTTTTAACTAAATTGTGAGTTTGTTTAAAAAACTAAAGACAGACTAATTAACTATTAGTCAAAGGCCATTTTCAAAAACTGTCCCCCCATTTTGGATGGTGACCGATTTCTCATGTAACACAGATTATTGTGTTCTAGGGCTAGCTAAGATAAGATAAGATAAGATTTATTAGTCCCACAAGGGGAAATTTCAGACATATAGAAATGGTATATACCAAAAAAAGGTTACTCTCATCTTTTATTGTATAAAAAAGTTTGGTTAGTATGTCGGTTTTTTTTTTTTAGTTTTTTTCAACTTTTTTTCAACTTCAACAATAAAGTCCATCTTACGAGTTGGTTTAGGAATCTCAACGTCAAATCAAAATCCCAGATTGTCAACGTGGTCAGAGTAGCAGGTAAGATTATGGGCAACCCCCCCCCCCCCCCCCCAACCCTCAGGAGTTGTTCAATCAATTTTTTTTTTTTTAGTTTTTTTCGACTTGCTTCTAATGCACTTTTCTGGTCCAGAAAAACAGGGGAAAACCCACACACACTCAACAGGGGCCCCAGAAACATCCAAAAATGGCATAAAATGCCAGAGTTGGGGGCGGTGATTTCTGACAAAAAACGTAAGGGGTTAGTATGTTGTTTTTTTCTTTTTTTTCCAACTTGCTTCTAATGCACTTTTCTTGTAAAAAAAACAGGGGAAAGCTCACACACACTCAACAGGGGCCCCAGAAACATCCAAAAATGAGAGTTTGAGGGCAGTGGTTTTTGACAAAAACGTATGTTGTTTTTTTCCGTTTTTTTTTTCCAACTTGCTTCTAATGCACTTTTCTGGTAAAAAAAAAAAAACAAAAACAAAAAACAGGGAAACATCACACACACTCAACAGGGGCCTAAGAAGCATCCAAAAATGGCATAAAATGCCAGAGTTTGGGAGCCATGATTTTTGACAAAAAACATAAGGAGTTAGAATGTCATATATATTTTTTTTTTTTAGTTTTTTTCAACTTGCTTCTAATGCACTTTTCTGGTCCAGAAAAACAGGGGAAACCTCACACACACTCAACAGGGGCCCCAGAAGCATCCAAAAATGGTATAAAATGCCAGAGTTTGAGGGCTGTGATTTTTTTGACAAAAAACGTAAGGGGTTAGTATGTCGTTTTTTTTTTCAACTTGCTTCTAATGCACTTTTCTGGTAAAAAAACAAAAAAAACAAGGAAACCTCACACACACTCAACAGGGGCCCCAGTAGCATCCAAAATGGCATAGAATGCCGGAGTTTGAGGGTGATGATTTTTGACAAAAAACGTAAGGTATGTTGTTTTTTAAAAAAAAATTTCAACTTGCTTCTAATGCACTTTTCTGGTCCAGAAAAACAGGGGAAAACTCACACACACTCAACAGGGGGCCCAGAAACATCCAAAAATGGCATAAAATGCCAGAGTTTGGGGGCGGTGATTTCTGACAAAAAACGTAAGGGGTTAGTATGTTGTTTTTTTCTTTTTTTTCCAACTTGCTTCTAATGCACTTTTCTTGTAAAAAAAACAGGGGAAAGCTCACACACACTCAACAGGGGCCCCAGAAACATCCAAAAATGAGCGTTTGAGGGCAGTGGTTTTTGACAAAAACGTATGTTGTTTTTTTCTGTTTTTTTTTTCCAACTGGCTTCTAATGCACTTTTCTGGTAAAAAAAAAAAAAACAAAAACAAAAAACAGGGAAACATCACACACACTCAACAGGGGCCTAAGAAGCATCCAAAAATGGCATAAAATGCCAGAGTTTGGGAGCCATGATTTTTGACAAAAAAACCTAAGGGGTTAGAATGTCGTATTTTTTTTTTTTTTTAGTTTTTTTCGACTTGCTTCTAATGCACTTTTCTGGTCCAGAAAAACAGGGGAAAACTCACACACACTCAACAGGGGCCCCAGAAACATCCAAAAATGGCATAAAATGCCAGAGTTTGGGGGCGGTGATTTCTGACAAAAAACGTAAGGGGTTAGTATGTTGTTTTTTTCTTTTTTTTCCAACTTGCTTCTAATGCACTTTTCTTGTAAAAAAACAGGGGAAAGCTCACACACACTCAACACGGGCCCCAGAAACATCCAAAAATGAGAGTTTGAGGGCAGTGGTTTTTGACAAAAACGTATGTTGTTTTTTTCCGTTTTTTTTTTCAACTTGCTTCTAATGCACTTTTCTGGTAAAAAAAAAAACCAAAAACAAAAAACAGGGAAACATCACACACACTCAACAGGGGCCTAAGAAGCATCCAAAAATGGCATAAAATGCCAGAGTTTGGGAGCCATGATTTTTGACAAAAAACATAAGGAGTTAGAATGTCATATATTTTTTTTTTTTTTAGTTTTTTTCGACTTGCTTCTAATGCACTTTTCTGGTCCAGAAAAACAGGGGAAAACTCACACACACTCAACAGGGGCCCCAGAAACATCCAAAAATGGCATAAAATGCCAGAGTTTGGGAGCGCTGATTTCTGACAAAAAACGTAAGGGGTTAGTATGTCAAGTTTTTTTTTTTTACTTGCTTCTAATGCACTTTTCTGGTAAAAAAAAAAAAACAAAAACGGAGAAACCTCACACATAAACAACACAAAAAACGGTTGCGTTACATTAAAAGAACCCTTTATTTACAATATAACACTATATAACAACTAGTTACCATTTTCAATGTCTAACCTCCTTCACTTCCTGGTTGCTGTGATTTAGTAAAGAACATTAACCATTTTTAAGGAGCCAGAAAAAAGTGACATCGCCACCTGCTGGCCTGGCGTGTGCATGACATTCTTTTTTCTCGTCTTTGCAACGTATTTGCCCAAAAATCTCTTGGGCTACGACGTGGAAGCCGAACGTGACGTAAACGTTGCAAAAGGCACGTGAACAAAACGGCGAGCTCAGCGCGTACGTACGTGAGCGGCATACGTACACGGCGTGCACACAAAGACAAGAAAGGAGCTTCATTCATTAGCCGCTCCTCTTTGTCACCTTCCTCGTCCTCCTTCTCTTCATCCTCCTCCAGACGCAGCACAGACCAGCCTGGAACTCCTGGTAAAAAAAAAAAGGACTAATTGAAAACACTTGCAGCTTTTTCAACCTCTTCTTGCAGGACATAAATTCACACGCTAAAAGACCTCTGCCTTTTTTGTTATCGCATTCATTACACAAGCTAGGATGCTAACAATGCTCATAGCTGGCGTACCAAGAGCTAGCATGCTATCAACCTGCTAAAATGCTAACTCCAAGTGTGATATTCAAAGATGCTAAAATACTAAAGCTAAAAAATCCCAACAATTTGGGAGAATCCCAACAAATCGCAAATGCTAACAATGCTAATAGCTTGCATATTAACAGCTAGCAAGTACGGGACGCGCCAAGTGTTTTTACATCACACTTTGTAAATACATGCAATTTGATGTGCATTATACTGAAAATGCTAACATCCAAACAAGCTAGCACTAAGTCCAAGACGGTTCTTTTGCTTTGAGCGACTGTTGCTAAAGTGCTAACTCCCAGTGTGATATTCAAAGATGCTAAAATGCTAAAGCTAGTGTCTAGCCAGATAGGTACTATATAGGCTATAAAAACTCCCCAAATTTTGGGAGAATCCCAACAAAACGCAAATGCTAACAATGATCATCACTTGCATATTAACAGCTAGCAAGTACGGGAAACGCCAAGGCACTTCTAATGTGTTTTTAAATCACACTTTGTAAACACATGCAATTTGATGTGCATTATACTTAAAATGCTAACATCCAAACAGTGAGCATGATAGCACATAGCAAGCTAGCACTAAGTCCAAGACGGTTCTAGAGTGTTTTACATCATGCCATGTAAATACATGCAATGTGATATAATGAATATTGCTGGAGTGCCGACAAGCTAGGATGCTAACAACGCTCACAGCTGGTGTGCCAAGAGCTAGCGTGCTATCAACCTGCTTGGATACATTGAGATACCATGGATGTTTAGCTTTGAGCAACTGTTGCTAAAGTGCTAACTCCCAGTGTGATATTCAAAGATGCTAAAAGATACTAAAGCTAGTATCTAGCCAGATCAGTACTATGTAGGCTATAAAAACTCCCCAAATTTTGGGAGAATCTCAACAAATTGCAAATGCTAACAATGCTAATCACTTGCATATTAACAGCTAGCAAGTACGGGAAATGCCAAGGCACTTCTAATGTGTTTTTATATCACACGTTGTAAATACATGCAATTTGATGTGCATTATACTTAAAATGCTAACATCCAAACAGTGAGCATGCTAGCACATAGCAAGCTAGCACTAAGTCCAAGACGGTTCTAGAATGTTCTTACATGATGCCATGTAAATACATGCAATGTGATATAATGAATATTGCTGGAGTGCCGACAAGCTAGAATGCTAACAACGCTCACAGCTGGTGTGCCAAGAGCTAGCGTGCTATCAACCTGCTTGGATGCATCGCGATACCATGGATGTTTGCTAAAGTGCTAACTCCCAGTGTGATATTCAAAGATGCTAAAATGCTAAATTTTTATGCTAAAAAGCTAGTATCTAGCCAGATCGGTACTATGTAGGCCATAAAAACTCCCAAATTTTGGGAGAATCCTAACAAATTGCAAATGCTAACAATGCTAATCAATTGCATGTTAACAGCTAGCAAGTACGGGACATTCAAAGATGCTAAAATGCTAAAGCTAGTATCTAGCCAGATCGGTACTATGTAGGCTATAAAAAATCAATTTGCTAAATCCGAATGCTAACATTCAAACAATGAGCATGATAGCACATAGCAAGCTAGCACTAAGTCCAAGACGCTTCTAGAGTGTTCTTACATCATGCCATGTAAATATATGCAATGTGATATAATGAATATTGCTGGGGTGCCGACAAGCTAGGATGCTAACAATGCTCACAGCTGGTGTGCCAAGAGCTAGCGTGCTATCAACCTGCTTGCATGCATCGTGATACCATGGATGTTTAGCTTTGAGCGATTGTTGCTAAAGTGCTAACTCCCAGATGCTAAAATGCTAAAGCTAGTATCTAGCCAGATCGGTACTATGTAGGCCATAAAAACTCCCAAAATTTGGGGAGAATCCCAACAAATTGCAAATGCTAACAATGCTAATCACTTGCATGTTAACAGCTAGCAAGTACGGGACATTCAAAGATGCTAAAATGCTAAAGCTAGTATCTAGCCAGATCGGTACTATGTAGGCTATAAAAAATCAATTTGCTAAATCCGAATGCTAACATTCAAACAATGAGCATGATAGCACATAGCAAGCTAGCACTAAGTCCAAGACGCTTCTAGAGTGTTCTTACATCATGCCATGTAAATATATGCAATGTGATATAATGAATATTGCTGGGGTGCCGACAAGCTAGGATGCTAACAATGCTCACAGCTGGTGTGCCAAGAGCTAGCGTGCTATCAACCTGCTTGCATGCATCGTGATACCATGGATGTTTAGCTTTGAGCGATTGTTGCTAAAGTGCTAACTCCCAGATGCTAAAATGCTAAAGCTAGTATCTAGCCAGATCGGTACTATGTAGGCCATAAAAACTCCCAAAATTTGGGGAGAATCCCAACAAATTGCAAATGCTAACAATGCTAATCACTTGCATGTTAACAGCTAGCAAGTACGGGACATTCAAAGATGCTAAAATGCTAAAGCTAGTATCTAGCCAGATCGGTACTATGTAGGCTATAAAAAATCAATTTGCTAAATCCGAATGCTAACATTCAAACAATGAGCATGATAGCACATAGCAAGCTAGCACTAAGTCCAAGACGGTTCTAGAGTGTTCTTACATCATGCCATGTAAATATATAGCATGCTAGCAATCTGCATGGATGTATTGTGATAACATGCATCTATTCAAAATACTAAAATGCTAAAGCTAGCACCTAACAAGATCGGTACTATGTAAGCTACATAAAATCCAAACAGCTACCTATTTTTGAGAGAATCCCAACAAAATGTAAATGCTAACAATGCTACAAACCTATAACACACTTTGGGACACCATTACATTTATAGCAACAGAGCTTTTTTAGTGAGCAAAATAGCTCAAATGCTAACATCCTAAGAGTTAGCATGCTAGCACAAGATAGCCACCAAACCAAGTACCGAAAGCACCAATAAGGTTGTATAGTGTTCTTACATCATGCAATGTTATATGAAGGAATTTGCTAAAGGGCTAACAATGCATGCTATCATTGTTGTGATTCACTCAATGTTATTACTGTTGATTAGCAGCTTTTCCTTGCCAAATAGTGAGCCAACACTAAGAATTACTGTCTTAAGTGATGTTGTGTGTGTGTGTGTGTGTTTAGGTGGAAGGTGCTGGAAAGTTGTCCAAGATCTCACTTCCTGTCAGAGTGCGTGGGAACTTGCACACAATAAGCTGTCACTCTCTCTCCTGCCGTCCACAGTGTGTGTGTGTGTGTGTGTGTGTGCGTGTGTTTGTTTGCTGTCGCGGGCAGCGCCAGGTGATACGGGGGCCGCTACACGGAAGGTCACCGCCGTGATGTCACTTCCCCTTCCTCTCCGGATATTCCCAGCATTCTACCCGACACAAGCCGGCAACTCTGGGAACGACGAGCAGGAAGCGTGGCTCCTTCAGAGAAAGAGAGATTGAATCAAAACGTGCATCCATAAATGCACTTGCCAAACATTTAATGTTGCGTTTTTTGCGGGATATAACGATTGCAAACGCACGTCATTGACTTCAATGCTTGCAAAGCTCACATAAAAGTCAAAGAGTTGACCATAAAAATATATTTGTCTTTATTTTTGAAAGCACGGGAGGGAAGCTTTCAGCACAGCAGAGCATTACTGCCCTCTGCTGGTCATTATTATTAATGCGTCACTGCATTAATAAGTCATCTGGATTTGCTTTATGCAATCATTACCATCAAGGTTTTATAAATGTTAAAAAAGGTTGTTTTGAAAAAATCTGGAATATTTTATAATTAATATAATACAATATTTCTATATTTTGATACTATGAATTTAATTAAATAATAAATAAAACAAATAAAAATTTATTTGATTGCACTGTTTGTGTACAACGCACTTATATTTTATTACTGGAAATGAAAGTGCTATGTGTTTTTTTTTTTTAAAAAAAACCTCTTATAAATCTGCAAGTTTTGTGTTTTTACTATCTATAATTTGATTATATTTATGGATATGTTTTATAAAATAATTCATTTTAAAAATGAAATTGTTTCACTATGTCAACCTATGTGTAGGATCCGTCTATTTGTAGGTTTTTAAATCAGTTTGATGTAAACATATATATATTTTTATCATTATAAAATTATATATTTTGGGGAAAATATACTTTTTTTACAATTTAAAAATTTGTTACAATCTTTTAGAATTTCAAACCATTTTTAAATATGGTAATGTTAATGCTTTATGTATTTTTTCTTGAATTAAATACATTTCTGGTGTAGTTTTTGTTGTTTTGTTGTACTGTGTGTGTGTATTATTATAGTTAATATTATATTATATTGTATATATTTGTTATGTGTTTTTTTTTTCAAAAACTCTGCAAGTTTCGTGTTTTTACTATTAGTAATTTGATTATATTTATGGATATGTTTTATAAAATAATTCATTTAAAAAATGAAATTGTTCCACTGATATGTCTTGTCAATCTATGTGTAGGATCCGTCTATTAGTAGGTTTTTAGAATTTCAAACTATTTTAAATATGATAATGTTAAAGCTTTATGTATTTTTTTCTTGAATTAAATACATTTCTGGTGTAGTTTTTGTTGTTTTGTTGTACTGTGTGTGTGTGTTATTATAATTAATATTATATTATAGTGTATATATTTGATTATTGTGTTGTCTTAATACCTAAAAAGTATTTTTTTAATGAATCTAATAAAAAAATATGAAAATAAATGTAAAAAAAATGCTCTATCCCGGCATATTTAGCTGAGTCGGGTGAAAACGAGACAATGAATGGACTCCTCGTGTGTGTTGTGATTTATTGGGGAGATATCTTCCACATCTTCCCTCTTCTGAGTCAACATCCGGACTGGAGGAGAAGCTCATGTGCTTCCCGTCGGGGACGCGGTGCTTGCAGCGTCTTCTTCAAGAAAAGGTAAGAAAAATGAATATTAGATGTATTCATGTCGCTACGCTGCACTTTTTGACTTGGTGACTTTGATGGGTGCCCACCTTCGGCGCCGCAGTACTCATCACACTCGGACTTGCTGTAGAACTTGTTTCCGTTGGTCTGGCAGAAGCCGGCCTTGTAAGGAACGCACACTCCCAGGTTGGAGTCAAAGGACCAGGTGAGGGGCTGACCCGTGCACGCCTCGACCGCCAGGGGGAGCCGACACACCGCTGGGGGAGGGAGATGCCGTCATGCAGTGAGAATGAACCTTTACTCGTCATACTCATGAAAGTGTAAAAAGAAGCCAAGCGGTGCCGACCTGCAATGCGGCATCTCTGCAGGCACTCTTTCTCCGTCTGGAAGTTGTTTCCGTTGCCCAAGCAGCCTCCGTACTTGAAGAGCTGGCAGCTCAGGGAGGAGGAGTTGTAGAAGAAACGCTGGTGCATCCCGAAGCACGGCCCCGTCTCCGCTGGTAAAGTGCACGTCGCTACACGGCCAGGGAAGGAAGCCAGGTGAGATGAGCACTGACAGATGCTGGGACATGTCCACGTCTCCTAC
This sequence comes from Doryrhamphus excisus, assembly GCF_037039965.1. Lineage (NCBI taxonomy): Eukaryota > Metazoa > Chordata > Actinopteri > Syngnathiformes > Syngnathidae > Doryrhamphus > Doryrhamphus excisus. Next base: position 5,548,211 of record NC_136375.1, read on the forward strand.
TGTCCACGTCTCCTAATGTCCACGTCTCCTACTGTCCATGTCTCTTCCTGTCCAGGTCTCCTACAACCTGTCTACGTCTCGTACTGTCCATGTCTCCTACTGTCCACGTCTCTTACAACCTGTCCACATCTCCTACTGTCCACGTCTCTTACAACCTGTCCACGTCTCCTACTGTCCACGTCTCCTACTGTCCACGTCTCCTACGACCTGTCCCCGTCTCCTATGACCTGTTCACATCTCCTACTGTCCACGTCTCCTATGACCTGTCCACGTCTCCTACTGTCCAAGTCTCCTACTGTCCTCGTCTCCTACAACAACCTGTCCACGTCTCCTACAACTTGTCCACGTCTTCTACAACCTGTCCACGTCTCCTACTGTCCACGTCTCCTACTGTCCATGTTTCTTCCAACCTGTCCACGTCTCCTACTGTCCACATCTCCTACTGTCCGCGTCTCCTACTCTCCACATCTCCTACAACCTGTCCACGTCTCTTACTGTCCACGTCTCTTACAACGTGTCCACGTCTCCTACGACCTGTTCACATCTCCTACTGTCCACGTCTCCTATGACCTGTCCATGTCTCCTACTGTCCACGTCTCGTACAACCTGTCCACGTCTCCTACTGTCCACATCTCGTACAACCTGTCCACGTCTCCTACTGTCCATGTCTCCTACGACCTGTCCCCGTCTCCTACGACCTGTCCCCGTCTCCTACTGTCCACGTCTCCTACGACCTGTCCCCGTCTCCTACGACCTGTCCCCGTCTCCTACGACCTGTCCCCGTCTCCTACTACCTGTCCCCGTCTCCTACTGTCCACATCTCCTACGACCTGTCCCCATCTCCTACGACCTGTCCCCGTCTCCTACGACCTATCCCCATCTCCTACGACCTGTCCCCGTCTCCTACTACCTGTCCCCGTCTCCTACTGTCCAAGTCTCCTACTGTCCACGTCTCCTACGACCTGTCCACGTCTCCTACAACCTGTCCCCGTCTCCTACGACCTGTCCCCGTCTCCTACTACCTGTCCCCGTCTCCTACTGTCCACATCTCCTACGACCTGTCCCCGTCTCCTACGACCTGTCCCCGTCTCCTACGACCTGTCCCCGTCTCCTACTACCTGTCCCCGTCTCCTACTGTCCACATCTCCTACGACCTGTCCCCGTCTCCTACGACCTGTCCCCGTCTCCTACGACCTGTCCCCGTCTCCTACTGTCCAAGTCTCCTACTGTCCACGTCTCCTACCTGAGTCGTTGAAGTTCAGCGTGTCGTCACCAGAACCGTCCATGTCTGCGAGAGCCATCACCACGTCCCTTTTCACCCTCTGTAACTCACACACACATGCAGTGTACTTATGCAATACTATACTATACTATACTATACTATACTATACTATACTATACTATACTATACTATACTATACTATACTATACTATACTATACTATACTATCTTATATAAGAAGATCAGGGAAGCACTAGTTTCTTCTCATGGTCATATTTGACTACGATGTTATTTATTACGATATGGCCACTAAGTGAAGTACCTGAAGCTCAAGCTCAACCGTGGGCGCTGCCACCTTCTCGCCAGGGATGCAGTCACCTGAGACCACATTGGAACAAGTCATGAAACACAGAAGCTGCTTTTAAATATGTTTTAAATCAATCATGCATCATTGATATGTTTTGCCCTTGCGCCATGTATGGACAAGCACTGACTGTCAAAGAGCACCACTGGTGGCACATGGGCTCCGCCTAGTGGTACTCAGGAGAAGTACAGATTTAAAGGAAAACTCATGATATTACAGACATACACCTTTGTGAAATAATAAAAAGAGTAAATAATAAGTAAAGTAAGTAATGAGTAAAATAAAATAAAATAAAATAATGACATCAAAGACAGCTGGGGGAGGCTCCGGCACCCATTGTGAGGATAAGCGGTAGAAAATGAATAAACATCTGAAATATTAATGTTTGACTAAATGTGTTTGCTTAAATTATGGAACTGTCTGAAATAAAATAAAATAAAATAAAATAAAATAAAATAAAATAAAATAAAATAAAATAAAATAAAATAAAATAAAATAAAATAAAATAAAAAAAATATTGAATGAAATTCTAGAGTTAGAAATATGAGTATTCAGGTTTGATTCTAATTATAACAATTTTGGAGTCATTTGAAATATTAATGTTAAAATAAAACACAACTAGAATCAAATCAAATAAAAATAGATACAATATTTCATTTAAATTAAAACAATAAAATAATAACATTTTACTCAGTTCTGGAGCCATATGAAATATTAATGTTTAATTCATATGAAACACAATAAAATACAATTTTATCAAATTCTGGAGTATATGAAATATTAATGCTTAACTTAAATAATAGAACAAAGTTAAAAAATTGAATTCCGGTGTAAATGAAAGGACTGTTTACAATAAAATACCATTTTTTTACATTTTGTAGCCATATGAAATATGAATGTTAAGTGAAATACTGAAATGAAAATAAAATGGTGTAAAAGTGTGGTCACAGGTTTTGATACAGGAAGCATGTACCATGGACTCCATCATCACCCACAATTATGAATTATGAAGTATGACAACAATACCTTTGTTGCTTTTAATGACAATGGTGTCGTCCGTCATGCCCTGCTCTCTAACCAGCGTCTTGAAGTCATCCATCACCGTGTCCCTCACCTCCATGCTTCTACCTGAGGATGATGGAGCAGTTAGGCTGAGAAGGAGCAGACCAAGTGTGTATACGTTTCATATACGCACTGAAAAGCTTCACTGTGGTGACGTTATGGCCTGGCGGCTTCTCCTTGACCGAGATGATGATGGCGTACTCGTCGTAATTGGTGTGGACCACGTAGGCGTCCACGTCAGTGGCCCATTCTGTAAGAGGAGGTTGAACGTGAAGGAAAGTCATCCACACTGAGAAAGAGAAACGTACTCTCAACATAATAGTTGAAGCGTCCTGGTGTTGCCGTCAGGCGATATTCTCCACTGCTCTCCTGACAGCTTCCATGTCTGCACACACGGTCATCACAATCACACGTGCACAACATGTCAAATGTAGACAAAAGCAACATGCGGCACAGCTTTCTTTAATATTGGGAGGTAGGACCATTTTCTGCATGTGTGAATGCTAAGTGTTAGCCTGCTAATGTTAGCACACTAACATTTTGTTTGCTATTTTCAAGGGTACACACATATTACAACACTTACCACTATCATGCTAGGTGTTAGCATGATAACATTAGCATGCTAGCATGACTCACATGTTAAGATTAGCGTAGTTAGCACTTAGCACTTAGCACATTATAACATTGCTGGCATGCTAACATGGGCATAGTAGCGTATTGATGCATTTTCATTGGTAGACTCTATTGTGCTAGGTGTTGGCATGCTAACACTATCATGTTAGCATTGTTAGCATGCCAACATGATCATACTAGCATTTTTTGCAATGTTTATGAATATGAACTTAAGCAGACACTTAGTGCTATCACACTAGGTGTTTTTCATTAATTTTTTTCAAAAATGTTTGTAAATGTTTATTTCATTCATTCATTTTATATATCTTGTCTTCACGAGGGTCGTGGGTATGCTGGAGCCTATCCCAGCTGTCTTAGGGCAAGAGGCGGGGTACGCCCTGAACTTGTTGCCAGCCAATCACAGGGCACATATAGACAAACAACCATTCACACCTATGGACAATTTGGAGTCACCATGCATGTTTTCGGAATGTGGGGAAAAAAATCGAACCCAGGTCTCCTAGCCCCTAACTTTTTTAAATTAAAAAAATGTTTTTTTAGAATTTAAATTTTTTTCACTTCTGGTCATTACTTATTTTATTTCATTGACATGACAATGGCATCCATCAAACATAAAATGGACAGTTTCCAGTCTAAAGGATGCTGACATCTTCTAGTTTATGGTGACTCCTGTGCCAAACATTGCCCCCTGTTGGCATTATGCGGTATAACAATAACAACATTCTGTTTCTGCACAAAAGCAAAAGTGTGTGTGACATACATACAACTTACTTGAGTTTAGTTCGAAACATTTCCAGTTTATCCTGGCTGGTTCCTCTCTGCAGCAGCAGCTTGCCGATGGCCGACTGGCTTCTGTGGTGTTGAATGTGGGGGCACGTGGTCGCCTCGGCAACATCGTGCCAAGTCCCCAAAAACTGTCAGGAAAACATAGGGTGATGTCACATGTTACATTTTACTAGCAGGAATCATAGCCAATAGCATCATCATCATCATCATCATCATCATCATCATCATCATCAGCATCAGCATCAAGTGCTTTCCAATTAGTAGAAAACAATCGAAACCCTGGACACGTTGAAAGTTTTTGTTGAAATGACACATAAAAATGACAAAATGGCAAAAATTGTGGTAAAGATAATCATTACTGGAATTTACCAAATTTAATACATTTTCCTGATTTGGTTGGAAAAAGTAAGTGCAATTGTCAGCACTGTTGTTAAACGATTCTGGTAATCCTGGTAATCCTGGTAATCCTGGTAATCCTGGTAATCCTGGTCTGCCTCATTTCTTTAATAATGTACATTAATAATGTACGTCATCATGTAACATTAACTTATGTTTAAACCTGATGAATTAAACATATTCTCAACCACTATTATAAAGGATCCTGGTAATCCTGGTAATCATGTTTCAGGTCATTTCATTATTAACATACTTAACATACAAACATACAAACCTGATCTTATGGAACAAATAAACATATTCTTCAGCACCATTTTAAAGGATCCTGGTAATCCTGGTAATCCTGGTAATCATGTTTCACATCATTTTTTTACTAACATGCTTTGTGCATGTTTAAACTTGATCTTATGGAACAATTAAACATATTCTTCAGCACCATTCTAAAGGAACCTGGTAATACTGGTAATCATGTTTCACTTCATTTCTTTACTAACATACTTTGTGCATGTTTAAGCCAGATCACCATTCTAAATAATCCTGGTAATCATGTTTCACATCATTTCTTTAATAACGTACTTTGTGCATGTTTAAACCTGATCTTATGGAACAATTAAACATATTTTTCAGCACCATTCTAAAGGATCCTGGTAATCATGCTTCACTTCATTTCTTTAATAATGTAATAATGCATGTTTAAACCCGATCTTATGGAACAATTAAACATTCTTTAGCACCATTCTAAATAATCTTGGTAATCCTGGTAATCATATTTTTTGTCTTTTTTAAAAAACATCCTTGGCACATTTTAAAAACTGATTTTAGCAAACAATCAAATGTTATCTTTAGCACCTTTCCAAGGGGTCATGGTAATCGTGGTTATTTGTGGCATACACAACATTCCTGTACACCAGGGATTCTCAACTGGTGGATGGGTCGAGACTCGAAATACCTTCGTCAAAAATGCCATCCAAATATATAGCTGATGTCTGGCTTGTCTATTACATTTACCACATCCTGGTAATCATGTGTTACCTCATTTCCTTTACAATGTACTGTAGCACACATTTAAAATCGATCTTATCAAACGATTAAATGCATTATTCAGCACAATTACAAAGGATCCTGGTAATCACGTTCCTCCTCCTTTAATTAAAGGAATGTTTAAAATTGATCTTACTGAACAATTAAATGCATTCTTTAGCACCATTCTAGAGGATGTTGGTAATCCTGGTAATCATGTTCCTCCTCAGTTCTTTAATCTTTAATTGAACAAGTAAACACATCAAACAATTATCAAACAACTAAACGCTTTCTGTAGCACCTTTCCAAAGGATCCTGGTAATGCTGGTAATATGTGGCACATTTACCACATCCTGGTAATCACGCTTCATATTATTTCTTCAATAATGTACTTTGTGCATGTTTAAAACCACTCTTATGGGACAATGTAACCTTTCTAAAGGATTCTGGTAATCCTGGTAAAGTTTGAGCAAGACTTGCATAAAGCTATACTTTCTTGTGTCATATATGGAGCTAAAAAAAACACGCAGTTACCAAAGAAAAATTCACTGAAATATGTGCGGCATATGAGACGGTGGCACTCACCCTGGTTAGATCAAAGTTCTCCTGGGTGGGGTACAGAGGTTCTACGGCAATGGGGAGTGCCTGGGTGGTCCAGGTCCCCACCAGGACTAGCAGAGGAAGTAGAACCACAGCTTTCTGCATGCTTGCTTTCAGGCTGTCAGCGGTGTGCTTGTCTCTGTGAGGAATGGAATGATGTTGGGATTCCCAGCAAAAGCACCATGGAGCGGGGGTGGTGGGGAGGGGGGTGCATTGACCCGTGTTACAGAACAAACATGCTAAAGAGCAAAGTTCTGATGGTCGATGGTGGACATCAGGTGTTTGGCAAAATGAACAAATCAATATATGATCATTAATGAGTAACGAATGAATGTATGCTGTTATACATTCAAGTACATCGTTGATGTTCCACTTAGTTCCCTTAGTTCCACTTTAGGATCCAAACATGAACACACCTGGATCCACCCGCCCAATAAGCCTTTGCTTGTTTTAATGCTAGTAAATTACACCTGGCTACACTGTATGGAACCCGCCTGTTTCAGCCAGCCCTGCGCTGGGCTTGAACACATGACCTTCAAAATGGGAGACGAGAGCGATGACCGCTTGGACTGTCAACCCAACGTTCAGCGCAGCTCTTAAGGCTGAGGGGGTGAGGTTTGCCAATGTACACTTGCACAGCCACATTGGCTGGCATCCATTACAAATACAGTCATGTGACCATTTGGGTAAGTTCATTGTCCATAAATCATTGAGCATTTGAAGAGCTTGCAACCAAAAGGCGCTAAATCCATTTTGACTGATTTCGAGAAAATCAATGATTTTTAATTACGCACATATCGATCTATTTGGTCATCAAAAAATCCCATAAAAATCCTGCACACACCATGTATTTTATATATTTTTTTAAATAATTTTTTTTTTGGGATTTAGCACCTTTTGGCTGAAATGATGGATTTAGCGCCTTTTGGCTGAAATAAATTTGAAGTCACCTTTAACTTCTTCAATGGCATTGTTGTAAAAGAATGTAAGGTGCTTTAATGTGCTATGCTAATAAAATAATTACAACACAGAAGCCAATCTCAACATACAATACACCCCCCCACCCACACACACACACACATGCACTCGTTCACCTTCACACATTACAGACACAATATGTTACAACCTACCACTAGTACACTGTTACTGATAAAATTTTGTTACGATTATATAGCACACATCCACATTCCATGATGATCATCTTTAACACAACTCAACATACCCAATTATATAAGACAATGGTACAAGACATGTCATACATTGCAGGTGCATTCAACCTGTAGGCTGCAGTAGAGCGACACATGAAAAATAACAATTTGCAGACAATAATACCAATTTTATTAAAAGCAGTGCTCATATTTGACTGCACCATGAAGGTGACAGTGACAAAAATCATCTCATTACAAACTCTTTACATTGTAAAGAGCCACACGCACATCAATTCCCTAACACCAAATGGCACATATGGGACTGAATCAAACACAAAATTTCAACTCACCTTCACCGCTATTTGATCTCCTTTTAGCCTTGTTTTTCTTCCATTCTCCTTCATTCTTCTGTCTTTTCCTTGGGTTATTTGTTATATCAGCTAGCTCATTCATGGTAAAACTGCACTAGGATTGTATAAATTGCAGTATTTTTGCGACTTTGTATTCGATCAAAATGTACACAAATAAAACAGGATGCGCACTGATACTGGCTTTCTGTATGTACAGTGCCAATTGTATTCTTCTCTCTGATTGGTCAGATTATCAATAGATGGGAAACTTGGGCCAATCAGAATAAAGAATAAAGAAAGCGATTTAGCTCCTTTTGGTTGAAATCTGAAATGGAAATAGCGCCTTTTGGTTGAAAGCATAAATTTCATATCACTTTTTTCATATTTTTAAAAATGATTTCAAGACCAAAATATGTGATTTGGATACACATGACAGAGGTCTATTAAACTCATGAAAAACATGCAACTTAGTGAAAATTGGATTTAGCGCCTTTTGGTTGCAAGCTCTTCATTTGTATAATCACGATAACCATAGAGGGCGCCGTCACTGCAACATCCGCTCATGTGCTTGTGTAATCTTTGTCATCCGTCAATCTATTTCCCGGCAGCTACAGACCGTAACAAGAGTTCATAATCATTTCTGAAATGTCAAAAAGGATGCATGAATTTTCATATGCACGTATGAAAAGTTCTGGTTTCATTAAAGATGATGTCGTTTCTCATTCCATGTTTTTGGACCAGGGCCTTGAAGTCTTTCAGCATCGCAGGCCTCACATCCAAAGATCGAGCTGCTGAAAGTAAAATTATAGTCAGACTAGTCTTGTAAATATAGAAATTGTTTTTATACAACATACGGTAGGAACAGTAGGAATTGTTTTGGTGCTTGCATAAATATATTGTTTTTGTTAGGTGTATGCTCCTAAATGCTATTACAACATTGGTTCTGCTGCTCTACGATTGGCTGGCGACCAGTCCAGGGTGTGCCCCGCCTCTCGCCCGAAGTCAGCTGGGATAGGCTTCAGAATCCCACCTCGACGCGCTACGTTTTCCTTCTTCACTTTCTCATGCACTCCACATCATAATTCAAGTCAAGAAATATACAGTATATATATTTGAGAATTTGAAGCCTCACTATAAAGTTTGAAGATGGTGGTTTTGTTCTGTGATGTTCTCTCCGTGCTCAGCAGACCCATCATTGCGTACCCGTCATAGTCGGTATGAACCACGTAGGCGCCAACGTCCACCCCAAGCCCTTTACGGACACAGTGTGTTAAAAGTCAGCAAATTTGTGTGAATTCAAAGGGAGGAGACTTACTTGCAACATAGTAGAGAAACTTCCCTGCTGTCTCTGTGGTAGCGTACTGCATGGACGTCTGCTGGCATGAACCATTCCTACACGCAAAACAATCACATGAGCTCATGTAGCACGCTAACCTGCTAGCATGATGGTCTCACCTGAAAGTAGCGGACGTCACTGTGAGGTTCACATGATCCGATCGCTTCAAGTCCAAAGCAACAACACCCGGGTTTGCCTTCTTCTTGCTGGTGTAATGTGGACAATCAGAGACCACGGCCACCTCATACCACCTCCCCACAAACTGGAAAGAGCACAGTCATCATCAAGCATGCATGCAAAAACAGCAAAAACTCACCTGCTCCACGTCAAAGTTCTCCTGGGGCAGCAAAGCGAGTCCATGCAGGATCCACGGACACGTAAAAACCAGCAGAGACGAGAAAATCCAAACTGTACGAGGCATAGTCTTCATCCTGGCTCTCAATACCGCGCACGGCCTGCAAAGATGACTTGTGGGTGGGGGGGCAAAGGTCGTTAGCATTTGTAGCTACCGATCAATACATAGCTTGTCAGATTCGTCACTTATACAGAGGTACAAGTGAAACTGGGCTATCTCCTGTCCATACATATATGACATGCACATACTACATACACACTGTACATATACAATACCACCCAATATGGCAGGACAGGATGACTGGGTGAAACAAGGTGCCATCCTGTTTACTCATGTTTGGAGCTCATCAACAAACTTTAGGGATGCATAAGAACATAAAAAGAACATCATTCAAAAGTCACTTTTCCATAAGCGGGGACTTTTCAAGGCTCCTGACAAGCAAACGCTGCCCCCTTCTGGTCACGTAGGGACCTTGGCCTTCCTTGGCCTGAAGGCACTACTAAACAGCACAAGGAACATTCATTCATTCATTTTCTACCGCTTATCCTCACGAGGGTCGCAGGCGTGCTGCAGCCTATCACAGCTGTCTTCAGGCGAGAGGCGGGGTCCACCCTGGACTGGTGGCCAGCCAATCACAGGGCACATATAGACAAACAACCATTCACACTCACATTCATACCTATGGACAATTTGGAGTGGCCAATGAAGCTAGCATGTTTTTGGAATGTGGGAGGAAACCGGAGTACCCGAAGAAAACACACACAGGGAGAACACAGGAGGAACAATGAAGTCCCAAAATGAGGGGTGTCCAAAGTGTATTTGCAGCCTGTAGCACATTCAAAAACTATACACTAATAAAGAAACTAAATTAAGTAAACTAAAACAACAGCCACAGTGAGCTTGTCAACCAACTGCTGGAGGTCATAATACTATAGCAATATAACGGTCTGACTCACAGTGTCATATTACAAACAACACTTGAGTCATCACCCAGCGACTTAACCCTCAAAAGGTACACCAGAAAAATATAGCATGTAATAATACTGTACATTTCTCATCAAGGCATTGCATCTGAGAAACGCATTCATTGGGGTGCTGCAATGACGTCAGTCTCCCTCTAGGATTTGTGCACCGGCTCTCTCTGGTGGACAGAAGCAGCTTCTTGCCCACCATTTAATTAAATTTGAATGAAATTGGTAATGGGTAAATGAGTAAACTAACATATTGGCTTTTTTCATTTAAACTCGTATTGCTACACGTTTGCATATTTCTGAGGTATAACCTTTGAGTGTTAAGCTGCTGTGTGATGAGTTCATGTGTGATGTTTGTGAGGTGAAAACAGGTATCTGTTCTGGAGAGTAAAGATTGCAATTTCCAATGGGTTGACAAGCTCATCATGAGTTTCTTTAAATTTTATTTTATGGCTCCTGATTGGCTCCTGTCAAATAAAGAGCTGCCTGGTCGTATAGAATATTTCACCTATACGACAAAGCTGAGATGCACTTTTTTCTTCAAATATTTTGAACTTCTTAGCATGTCTACATGTGTTGCTTTACAGAATATCAAAGTGGAAAAACCTTTGGACACCCCTGCACAAAATACCACACCCACCGTGTCACATCTGGAAAAGTCATCCTCAGACAGCCTTTGATGGATTTATTATTGTTTATTTGGCAAGACAGCTCATAAAGCTTTACTGGTAAGTGAATGCAGGAAAGGGTGCATAGGAACCTGAAAGACAACACATTGATGAGTTGGGTGGGCTTCATATCAATAATAATGTCAGTAAGCTCACCTAGCGGCCAGATGGCGATGGAGGGCAGTTCTCTGTGGGTTTCATATAAAAACGATCACATAGCAAGAAAAGAATAAATTATACAGTTGATGGATAATATGGTTCTGGCCTTGCATACCTGCAGGCGGCGGTGTGAGAATGGCCTCTCTGGGGAATCCTCGTGCCAAAGCAAAGGCTTTAAACTTGGTAATGATGTCATTTCTCAGCCTCTGAGAGCGCCCTGCAAGCAAGTACACACACATGTAAATATGGAGGTATAGACACTGTGTGTAGTACTGTATGTGTCTCACCATAAAGGGCCACCTGTGTGTACTCTCTGTGGAAAACTTTGTGTTTCAGCACGAGAGCATAGTCGCTGTAGTTTGTCTCCACCACCGTGATGTCCTTCACCATGTTGTGACCTGACATGAAACGGCATTCTTTTATTCATATTGCTGGGAAATACTGGGAGCTTTGCATTGCGCAGTTTTTCCAAGTTTTTTTTTTATAATAACATGATGCTTAGCATTGGTTTTCAGGTACTGAAATGATATTTAGATATATATATACATATTGCAATACTTTTTATTTAGTTTATATGTCATTATAAAATTGTTTAAAATAAATAAATACAATATAAAAATAAATAACATTTAAATAAATAATAAAATCAATCTTTCAAGGAGAAAAAAAGGTCTACATTTTACAAAAACAAGGACCTCATATTGTGAAAAAATTGCTGTAATCTTACAGGAAAAGAAATCTCATAATTCCAAGAAAAAACATTTAAAAGTCTTTTTATTTGGCACTGTATTATTATATGTCACCAATACATTTCTATTGATATCTAGAAAGTTACTCATCAATTTTGCAAATCAGTCAAAATGATTCCTCCAGTTTTTATTTGTTTTCTATGTTTCTAGTATTTGTATTTATTTTCTATTTATTATTATCACGGTGTTCCTATTTTAATACTTTGTATTTGTAATTGTATTTCCATTTATATTATTTATTTATTTATATATTTTTATTTATATACACTTCACAAGCTATATAGTAGAACTTGAAAAAAATATTTCAAGTTTTTTTTTCTTTGGAATACCTTCTGTTTCTCTTCACACAGGAAGTAAACAAAATTGAAATTACAAACAAAATATGGTAAGAAAAAAAAGAAAAGGTGTTAACATGTGAAACATATGGTGTGAATTCAGTAATTCAGTCAGTAATTAATAAAAAAAAACAAATACAAAATAATATAGATAATAATAGAACAATTGCATACTCTATTAATCTAACATTTTTCCCATCCACACAAAATGAGGACTTTTTGGTTATTTTCCGAGACAAAATGTGACGTACGTGTGCTGAAGTAGGTGAACTGTCCTGGAACAGTCGTCTTCTCATAGTAGTACATCTTACTGCGACACCCTGCAGGCCTGACACACACACACACACACACGTCAATAAGCCAGTCCTGCGTTGGTCATTGAAGGCGTCATTGATGAATAAAACACATGGTGTTTGACTCACGTGGCGTCCCACATTGTGAGATTGACGTTGCCGTTCGCTTGCGTGGTGACCATGCCCACAGAGGCCCTCAACTTGTCTCTGTAAGGGACAAAGCTCGGCGAGTCATACGCCAGGCCCACGCGGTACCATTTCCCTGCAAACTTTACACAACACACACACACGCTATGAACTTCTCTTTTTTTGTAGTTCCCCCAATAACATTATTTGCATTAAAAAATCTTCTGGGTGTAGTTACTGTGTTCTGCAAGCGTTGTTGCTACCATTTAAGGTAGTGCTCAAGGTCATTCGCCGTATCAGCAGAATTTAAGCAAACATCAGCAAGGCGGCAAAAAGTAGCAACGTCATCTCCCCATATTGGCGGCGTGCTCAATCAACGCCATTACTCTATGCTAGCAGCTGGTAAGACAACATAAAACATTCAACTAAATTGGCATTAACACGCTAAAGTACTATTACCAGAATATAATCAATAAAAATATGTTAGCAAAGTGTAAATAAAATGTCATCAAAGCCCCAACAGGCACCATTAGTTTATGTTAGCAACATGCTAAACAAATGTCATTCAACTATGTTAGCAACACGCTAAATGGTAGATAATCAAATGATGTTGTTTGATGACGTGTTCATGAAGCCATGACGCATTAATATAACAGTTGGCTTAATATGAAAACAATGAGTCTTTTTCTGTTGTCTGTGATTACATATTTGTTGATTTGGAAAGAGTTTTTAATTCCGCGATGGCGACTCGTCTTTTGAAAATAAAATACTACCATCCGGTCCTAGCTAATGTTGCTTGTCCTATAAGTAAACAGTCATATCATAATTCATGTGATGCTCTTAATTTGAAGTTTCAATGTACACATCCGCTCTCAACGCGGAAGTAGCGGAAGTATAACGCTCTTAAATGCAAACAGTTTTGCGTTATTGTATTATGGGATGCCTTCAAGTGTAACTTGTATGCATGTTTAAATAAAATTAAACAATTACCATTACCATCTCGCAAAACATTAGAGAGCACTGGCAAAAATCCCATGCCCTCGGGAACTCGGTAGTTTCTCTTAATTGTGGTCAATTTCAACGAAATGTTACGTTTTCTGTCCGTGTTTGACACATTTAAACTTCACCGCTGTTTGTTAGCTCCACTTAGCGTTAGTTAGCATGTTAGTTAGCTAGCCCTAGTAAAGTTTGATAGTTAGCTCGCCTGACAGCGCTTTTAAAATGTATAGTATAGCATATAAACAAGTTAAGTATTTTGGAAATACACACAAAAAAACGCACCCGCTGCAGGTTGAAGTCCCTCTGCGGCCTGACTTCGGTGTGCGGCGTCGCCGTGGCCAACATCGCCATGACGACAGCCACCACGGCGGTCCTCATGATGCTGGCGAAGGAAGCGAAGAAGAAAGGCTGCATGCCTAAAGAGGAGCGAGTGAACTGAGTGGCCTGAAGTTTAGTCTTTGCAGCAATATTTACTTTTTACCCCCAACTGGGGGCCGCCACCCCCTCCGCTTGCCAGCCAATCACGACGGAGGAGCGGTCTGGGGGAACAGTGGTCAAGTGTGTGTTGCCAAAACAAGCATCTGCAAGGCCGCCCATGATTAGTAAATCATGGCTGTGGTTTGTTTTATAATCTTTATTATCAACAAACAAGTCAAAGTCATCAGCTGAGGGCCCACGTGAGCAACTCATAAGATAGCCAAACACTTCTTTTGCTGTCAGGAGGGTTTGGGTCATGGGGCTTTCACACTTCTTTAAAGCAAAGCGTTTTACCACAACTACCATCTAAAAAGGATTTTAGAATCACAAAATATTTGATTACAAATTTCAGTGACTCCTGTACAGTCAAACCTCAGTTTTCCTACGCCCCACTTTTTGATTGATTTGGATTTGGTGAAAAATTTGCCTTTGATTTTTGTAGAATATTGTCCATAACAAGTGGTCATCGTACGGGAATTCATTCATTTCTCATTTATAAGGATTTTACCTTGTTTCCAGGATATGAGGCTATTATTCTCTATCTATATTATATTATATTATATCTATATTAAATGTTCTTTTGTATCATATTTTTGAATATGTAGCTGTCTCAAATATTTTATTTCATTTCAATTTCAAGAGGTTAAAATGTCTTTTTAAAATATTTTTATTGTAGTTTATATATTTGTATTTAATGCATTTTTAAAAACAAAATAAATGAAATATAAAAAAAAACATAAAATAAAATGTCAACTGTAGTCGCCCAAAGACAGCTGGGAAAGGCTCCAGCATCGCGACCCTGATTAGGACCCTTATAAAGCGGCACAGAAAATATATAGATAAACAAACAAACAAATAAATAAATAAAGGCGGTACGGCGGTCTAGCGGTTAGCATGCAGACCTCACAGCTAGGAGACCAGGGTTCAATTCCACCCTCGGCCATCTCTGTGTGGAGTTTGCATGTTCTCCCCGTGCATGCGTGGGTTTTCTCCGGGTACTCCGGTTTCCTCCCACATTCCAAAAACATGCTAGGTTAATTGGCCAGTCCAAATTGTCCATAGGTATGAATGTGAGTGTGAATGGTTGTTTGTCTATATGTGCCCTGTGATTGGCTGGCGACCTGTCCAGGGTGTACCCCGCCTCACACCCGGAGACAGCTGGGATAGGCTCCAGCACCCCCGTGATCCTCGTGAGGAAAAAGCAGTAGAAAATGAATGAATGAATGAATAAATAAATACAGTGCAATCTTGATTACTTGACAGTATCCCTGCATTTTTCCTCTCTGCTTTAAATCAGGTTTTAGGGGGTTTCAATGGGAGGGTTAGGGATTCCTGTGGTGCAAATGAAAGCACTCCTTATGACTAAAAATGTTATTATTGACTCAACTCTTTCACAAGTATTGGGACACCTGGCTATGGCACTATTATTTTTTGTGTTTTCTTTACAATGGAACACACTTGTGGATCAACAATTGAAATAGCTTTTATTCATGATTTCTTCATTTTTCAGCACAACTTTTCCTCTTTTCTCCAGACATACAATACGGCAGATATGAGGCCATCGGTGTGCCTCGCAACACACCTCACACACCTCGACCTTATCACGTAACGCACCCTACACACGTGTTTTCTACCCCCTTTTCCAGCCTTCTTGCTGGAACATATAAGGAACAAAAAGGGTAAAAATTGGTTGAGACGTGTCAATTAGAGCCACAAATGAACTGAGACACAAGTGTGTGTGTGTATGGTAACCTTTCCAAAATTAAAGTCTTATGAGTCCCCTTGTGTGTGTTACCTGTTAATAAATTAATGTAAACCACACATGGTGAATATATATTTAGGTCCAGCTTAGGTTTTTACAAACATTTTCCATTTGTGTCTCTTCATAAACCCTCATTGTGGATTCTGTCGCACCCCTGTGGTTACAACAAGTATCACACCCTAAACACATCAATTCCCTTTGCCTACAGCTTCAGTGATTTAGGAAACCTGGCTTTACAAACCAGTAAAGATATCAATTAAAGATACAACTCATCTCCATTGTGCATCATTAATGAAACTTCTTTCTGAATCCGAATGTGACTGCAGCAGATTGTCGTACAACTCAAGCATGAATTAATCCCATATATCAATATACAGTTATGGAAAGTAACAAAATCAACAGTTCCTCACAAATAATAATTTAAAATTATCAAAAAAAAATGGAAACATCCTATTCAGAGTACTCAAGTGTTTAAGTCACGCGCCCCTTGGTGGTCAGAGTTGACTAGAAGAAGCATCATTAACAGCCTTGAATGTTCCCTTCAGAGCATCAAATTCATTGCCACCATTTGCCTTCTTTTTTTTGGAAAGAAACGACATTCATGAGAACTGTTTACACTCATCATGAAATAACATAAAGACGCAAAAACACAAGCAGAAGACGACAAAGGGATGAGGTGTCATGGAACACTTGAGTGAAATGTGGGGGTTAAAAAGCACAACCACGTGAGATCCTTCTCGTCTCTTATTGGTCGCTAGAGGGTAAACAGGAAGTAGTTTCGCCGATCGAAACGCTCACGATATTTCATTAAACTTAAAGGCGACTTTTACTGCCTATTACTGTATTGTTTCAGAGTGTAACGTGGGGACGAAAACAACAATATCTTTTTAGTCTGCGTTTCAGCTCCGAATCGGTTGATGAGCTCGTAAACTTGGTCTCAAACCAACACCTGCCGCATGACAACCACGTGAACTCAATCTCTTCTCTTATTGGTCGCTAGAAGGTAAACAGGAAGTAGGTTTGCCGTGGCCCGCTCGGTTCGGTGAGTGAAGCTGTGCTACATAACAGAGCACGATATTTCATTAAACTTAAAGGTGATTCTTACTGTATTGTTTACATTGATTGAGTATGTAAGATACCCTTTTGAAGCATGGTAGTACATACAACCAAAACAGTCGCCACACCAACTAAGAACTACAGTTCCCACCTTTCATGTTTGTAGACCTGCAGTGTGTTTTCTCCAAAAACAAACCATGTATGATTTGAAATGCCCCAGTTTTTGTATGATTCGGTTTCATTAATTGGTAATTAATAATTAATTAGTGGAGCTCACAAATAATTATTAATTGCCAAAATTTTCATACATTGTCTTCATTATTGTAACAAACGAGTCTGTTTGCCCAGTACTCCATCGTGCCCAATCAAAGCACCCTACACATCTGTGCATTTTTTGAAATTGCCAAATAACCTGCCACGGGGGCAAAGAAAGTTGCGAGTGTTGGGAATTCAATAAAAAAGGTCAACGTATGATGCTGGCACACCCTCGCCACCTCTTTCGTCAATTTGTTCATTTCATTCATCATTTATTATTATTTCACATTGTATTCTGCATGTAAAACTATAATTATGCTCTATAAAATGTTTTTTTTTTTTTTTACAATATTATGGGGTATCAAGAATTGATTAACATTAACCCATTAAGGATTTACTTTATTTTCTGTGGGGAAAATTGCTTCACTTTTTGTCGGACCTTTAGGAACAAATTAATAACAAAAAACAATGTTCTTTTTAAAAGCAAAATGTATCACAACAAAGGATGTGACTTTGCTCTCATCTTGTATTGGTTGCAACGAGGGACTCGGGTGTCAAATGGCGCAAAGAAACGCAACCTGGATTTGGTCATCTCCCAGTGGAGGTTGGATTGATGTCTCGCCGGCCGATCGAAACGGACTAAAGATGTACGATACGGAGTCCAAACATGAAGGAATGGTGCATATTTGGTGTGAGGACGACACAAGTCAAGACAAGTCAGAGCTGACAAGACGTGAAAAGAAGACGTGGAAGATAGAAGCTGAAAGTGACCCACAAGAACCACATCATGTGTATGGGTGGGTGGGACCAGGGCCAGTGAATGACAGTAAGGCACAGTGCTTCGCTAATGCTTGATGGCGCTCACTACACACTGATGACAGACACCGCAAACAGCACATTAAACCTCATATTAAACCTCATATGGACTTTTCCAAACGTCACTACTCTTTGGATCATTTTGGCTCAAGCGAGTGTAGTCAGGAATTCTGCTTTTCAACCTAATTCAAATAAATGAGTAAAAATGTAAATCTACTTGCACAAATCCCCCAAAAGCCAACAAGTTAGTTATCCATAAAGGAGGATTACGGCCCACCTGAAAAACAGGAAAATCTACCACAATTAAGTGATGTAAAGAATAAGCGGCCTGAAAAACCTCTTAAAGAAAAACTGCCCATTTTTTTGGAACTGTGCTCATCATCCACAATCCTCATGTCAGTGGTTCTCAGTTATTTTGTCATGCCCCCCAGGTCTCAGGATCTATTTATTTATCTCTCCTGTACAGACTGACCTTGAAACTGAAACCGGGAGAACGCAACAAAACAGAGCGCTGTGAAGCATACAAGCGTACTCAAGAGTCACATTACATGTTGAGTACCATAAATCTGTACATGTTGGCAGGTCTGCACAAACACTGAAAGTAGTCCCTGCCTCTCACACAACCCCAGACTGGGGGCTTGCTTCACTATTTGGGAATCACTGCCTTATAAATATGAAGCATCAACACGTTTTTCCCTTTTCTGTGCATTCTAAGAAGAAAAACAGCTAGCATGATGGAGCTAGCAATGCATGTAATGGACACACCTCTTTTGGCTAAAAAGACCTCTAAAAAAAAAAAACCTCCAATGACATTTGATGGTTTTACGTACATGCTGTGACCATTCAATACCTGGTACATTCATGATAACATGTAATACTTACAGTATTTTTGTCATTTTAAGCATTAAGAACCATTAGTACCAGAACTACTTTCCTGGGCGCATTGATTTCATTGATTGGGTTTGAATCGCCGCTGCTCTCCCCATCCACGTGTGGGTTTTCTCCGGGTACTCCGGTTTCCTCCCACAACCAAAGAAGACGTATTAGCGCTAACAAACACTGCAGTAGTACAAACCTTGTTCCACTTGCTCCAAATCACTGGAACAGACACCCCAGGCCAGCACGACCAGACGGATAACTGTCCATGGAATAAATCACCATATTGATTGTGATACATGGAGAACATAGTCCGTCTAGCCGTGTACAAACAAAACATTGAATGTGGGCTAAGGTTGTCTGTTTATAGTTTGTCATATGTTTGTTGTTTCCTAGTCAGTATAGATTTGTCTCCTAAGGCATTGTTTTGAAGTGGGCTCGTTACCTCTCGGTACTGACGTGAGGTGCTTTGACACTACACCAGAAAAGTAGTTCTTCCCTGTTGCTGTAGCTCGGTTAATAGGCAGGTCATGTTATGTATAAATGGAATATTGCTGTTGTTTTTTAGAAGATGTCCATTGTTAGCTCCCTCGTGATAGTTGTTTTTCTCTGTAGAATGCACAGAAAAGGGAAATACACCTTCATGTTTCACATGAGGATGGTGGATGATGGAAAAAATTAAATTGACTTAATTATAGATTTACTGTATAATGATATTTTATCATTAAATTGATTATTTTTCTGCCATTTTCTGTTCTTGTACATCTAGCAGTGGATTTGCTGGAACAAACCTCATCCATGTGTATTTTTAGTCGCATAAAAAGCTTTTTTGTTTTCAAAGGTGACGACAAACATAAATAACGCAAAATGATTCCTTAAATATGTAAACTAAGTATATTTGGTGCGACCGCAACACAATGGAAAAGAAAGCTTGTTTTGATTCATATAAGCCGTGTGTTTTTGTGTTTTGGAGTGAACCTTCTCCATATTTCGGCCAAAGACGAGACGAGGGGGAGGCTGCAGAAACGTTGCCATTGTTGGCGTATAGTGCAGGTTGCAGCCTCGTTGCCAATCTAAGTCAAAGACGAACTAAACAAAGACTTTAGGTGCTCACCAACCATGCCCCTCTCCTTTAAGTCCGTGTAGGCCCCAGGCAGCCTCCAGTACACACTGGAGTGTCAATGTGGTTCTGGTGGTTGCATTCAAGCTCCCAGAGGGATGCGGTGGCCGGGTTTGTGTCGCCGCGTATGGGTGTGTTAGCTGAGGTAGCCAGAGGAGGGCGCCACCGAGGAGGGACGGCGGGAGAGCTGCTTGTGGAGTGTCTCCAAAAGGGGGGGGGGGGGGGGTTGAGGTCGTGGAATGCGTGTGGCTATTTCTTCATTTCGTTTCCTGGCTATTTTCATCCGTTTGTGTCGCACATAAGTGTACCGCAGATGTCGCGGGACGTTTGCTCGTCACAATTTATGTTTCCCTGAGAGTATGGTGCGGTACATCTCCTCGTCCAGCCGCACATAGCGCCCCCTGCTGGAGTCCAGGAAGTACAGCGTGTCCGACACTGCTTTGGGGTCGAAGCCCTCGCGACGCAGGTCTGTCTTCTGGAACTTAAAGGTTCCTAAGATGATGGAAAAGACATGTACTGTAAATGTTGCAAACTTATCAGTGAACTAAATGAACTAAATTCATACATTGGTTTTCATTTGTGGTTCTGCAGTCGCCCGCTAGAGGCCGCCAGAGTATAGTCAAAATGTGTCGCAATGTGAAGCAGTTCTTCAACTAAAGCAGTGGTCTCAAACACGCGGGCTGGACACTAGTTTGAGGCCCCCCGCCTTGATATGAAAGTTTAATGTTAGTGCGGCCCACGCAAGTTTGATATGGATGCTGTATGGTATCATGTACCCAGAAAAAATTATTACGTTTGATTAATGTTCATGTTAAAGGTTAAATAACTGTTAATAGTTATCCTCCCTATCCGTGTGGAAGTGGTAAGTTTTTGGCTATTTACGTTTAAAGGAAATAACTTGAAGGCTACCGTTTAGGTCGCTAGCTCTCTAATTTGCGAGTTAGCATGTGTCTCAAGACCCTGCAGTTGCACAATATGTTGTAAATAAAAAGAGTATAAATGTGACTATAGTCGTGTTTTGTCATGTCTACAGAGCTCTAGTAATGCTTTGTTCATTTTAATCTGAAAAAAATAATTTGTCTACTCACCATCTATATGTGGTTTCTTAAGTTTTTATTATTATTATATTTATTTTTTTATTGATTGATTTTCTTTATTCTTGATTTGTTTATTTTTTTTTTCACCTTATTTTGTGCAGAAAAATAAAAATTAAGATATTTGAGAACAGTGGAATGTTTTATCAGAGCTTTTCTTGTAGAAAATCGGAACCAAAGCACTGAAAAAGTTTGTATATTTTTCTGTTTTTAATAAATGCGTTTTTTTTTTGGAAAACCTGATGTGGCCCAACCTTGCCCAGACCCTAGCTCCAGTGGCCCCCAGGTAAATTGAGTTTGAGACCCCTGAACTAAAGGAACAAATAGCTCATGAGAATAGATTTCTTTTTGGCAGTATATGCCATAACTGTTAAGTGATTTTGGTTATCAATAAAACCATGGAAATGGCTAATTATCAGCTCTTAAATTAAACGTTTATTGTCCAAAGAAATGTACCTTGAGTTGTACCAGGCGTGAAAATAAGCAATGTTGCTGTAATGTTGATTATGGAGGATTCTTTTACCCGTTTTGTTGACTTCTGGGAGAAAGCGCAGGAAGACGGGCCTGGCGTATGGAGGCAGAGCCTTGTCCAGGTCCTTCACAAACTTCTCCAGGTCTGAGGAGTGATTCGGATCGGCGATGGCAGCCATGCCAGCCTTTCCTTCTGCGCCTAAGCGTGCAAGAAAGGCAACGTCGGTGCTGGAACAACAATGTGGTCAACTAGCGCGTTGATGTGTATACCAGGTACTTCCACGCCGTAGACGACCACGTCTTTCATGTCGAGCAGCCTGCTCAGCGTCCCCTCCACCTCAGTGGTGGACACGTTCTCGCCTTTCCAGCGGAACGTGTCTCCTGTCCTGTCCTTGAAATACATGTGGCCGCACTCATCCATAATCAGCACATCGCCTGATGATCGGGATGCGGCGGGTCAAATTAGCACACAATAACAAACCCACTTCATCATGTATATACTATGTGTGCTAACCGGAAAGATAGGCGCTGTCTCCCTTCTTAAAGACGCTGTGAGCGATCTTCTTGCTGGTGGCCGACTGATTGACGTAGCCATCGAACCTCCGCAGGGGGTCATTCTGAATGATCCTGCCCACCAGCTGACCAGGCTCGCCTAAGGAGACATTGGGTAAGCGAGGACCTCGCTGACTTATTCCTCAAAGTGACAGGAAATACGCTCACCGGGTTTACAGGGGATGCAGACTCCGTCCGGCCCTCGGATGAGCTCCATGGTCTCTTCGTCCACACGCACCAGTCTGATGGGGTAGATGAAGGGCAGGATTTGGCTATTGAAGCCACACGCTCCGATCTGAAGGACAGATGTCAAATACAGTCCTCAATATAACCCCCAAAAAGAAACGCAGAAGAAAGATGTTAAACCAATCCAATGTGGATCTGTATACGGCAAGTCACGGCTTTCAAACCAAAGTGCATTTTATAAGAACTCACCGCAACCGGCACCCATATTGGCTGGGATTGAATGAGTTCATATTTCAACTTTATGCTACTAAAATGATGTTATTTTTCCTCATAATATTACAACTTTCTACTTCTTCTTTTTCTTTCTCTCTACAAAGAAATACATGTTAATTCCTCTTGTTTATAAATTCACACATACTTGGGAAACAGGCACCAAAAACAATCACATTGTTTATACTGTAGTATATACTGTACTACTTTCATGATGTACTTTCTTTCTCTTTGGGCTTTTCCCTTCAGGGGGCGCCACAGCAAGCCAATCTCCTCCATCAAACCCATGTCCTCCTTCACAACATCCATCTACGCCTCCTACCTGGCAGCATCCCCAACCATCTCAGTCTGGCCTAAAGGACTTTATCTCCAAAGCATTACAAACATGTAATGTCCCTCTGATGTACTCCTTCCTGATCCTATCCATCCTGGTCACTCCCAATGAGAACCGCAGCATCCTCATCTCTGCTACCTCCAGTTCTGCTTCCTGTCTCTAGACCGGTGGTCTCAAACTTGCGGCCCGCGGGCCAAATGCGGTCCGTGGGATGCTAGTTTGAGGCCCCCCGTCTTGATATGAAAGTTTAATGTTAGTGCGGCCCGCGCAAGTTTGGTATCATGAACACAGAAATGATAGCTTTGTGCACGCCGGACACTATTGATGCTATTTTTTCAGATGTAGCGATGCTAACTTGCTAATTGGGTAAAAGGGTTAAGTTTAATTAATGTTCATGTTAAAGGTTAAGGTTATCTGACAAAAAATAATTTCCCTACACACCTACTATATGTGGTTTATTAGTTTTTATTATTTGCTATTTGTTTTATTATTATTTTATTTATGTATTACTGATTGATTTATTTTCTTTATTTTTTCATCTTATTTTGTGTAGTAAATAAAAATTAAGATATTTGAGAAAAGTGGAATGTTTTATCAGCGCTTTTCTCGTGGAAACCGGAACCAAAGCACTGAAAAAGTGTAGGGTATAGCAGAAGCAAAAGCATTGAAGACAGTTATTTATTTTTTTCTGTTTTTAATAAATATGTTTTTTTTTTTTAAACCTGATGCGGCCCAGCCTCACCCAGGCCTTATCTCCAGATCTACAAAGACCCCTTGCAGCTCCCTCTGACCTTCTCTCTACTTCTCTATGAACATTCTTAAAGCAAATACTGCATCTGTAGAACTCTTTCTTTTGGCATGAAACCATACTGCTGCTCACAGATGCTGACTTCTGCCCTTAGCTTCAACTACTCTTTCCCATAACTTCATTGTATGGCTCATTAGCTTTATACTACCTCTGGAGTTGCCACAGCTCCGCACATCACCCTTGTTGTTAAAAATGGACACCAACACACCAGCGGCTGCAAAGAGGCCGATGCGGTGACATGTTCCTACCTTGTTGTCAAAGTTCCCTAAGCTGCAGTTACACTCGGTTGCTCCGTAGAACTCTGCAATCTGCGGAATGTTGAAGCGCGTCATGAATTCCTCCCATATGGACTGACGCAGGCCGTTACCCAGCGCCATGCGCACGCGGTGTCGCTTCTCCGTGTCGCGGACCGGCTGGTTGAGCAGGTAGCGGCAAATCTCACCAATGTACTGGACAATCTGGTGACAGAGGAGGCAGGCTGCTTGGGACCATGACGAAAACACCAGCGGGGGGGGGGGTCGGGGGGGGTGCAGCATTTGGCTTACGGTGCAGTTGTATTTGGCGCAGTCGTCCCAGAAACGCGAGGCGGAGAACTTCTTTCTGATGACCACAGTCATGCCGTGGATTAGACACTGGCCCACTCCCACAATGTTACCTGTGGACACACACTGATATGCATCAGCTGAACCAATAAAAGTTACTGCATTAAACTTGTAGTATTAGTAAACTGTTTACAACCTTCTAAATACCTTCTTTAACATTATTAGAGCCATATAAGCATGAAATAACACCCCTATTTCATCTTTAAACCCCTATTTCCCAATAATTTTTGCTTCATAATTTTTGCT
This sequence comes from Doryrhamphus excisus, assembly GCF_037039965.1. Lineage (NCBI taxonomy): Eukaryota > Metazoa > Chordata > Actinopteri > Syngnathiformes > Syngnathidae > Doryrhamphus > Doryrhamphus excisus. The sequence goes on from NC_136375.1 coordinate 5,572,707, forward strand.
TTGTTACATTACTTCCTGTGGTGGATATGGTCTCATCAATGTGACACACACTAGGTCACACCCAGTGACCAGTGTAGAATACCTACATAGCATCACGTCTTAATGCGTTATACTGAATTTGTATTTGCCATTTTTATTCTTGAAAATGCTTCAATTAGGCCAAATAACATTTCTGAAAAATCATAGAGGGGCGAAATTTGAAACGCAAAGTAGCAAGGGATTACTGTGTGTTTTTAAAATTGTATAATAAATTACATTCATTCATTCATTGATGTATTGTAATGAATGTTTTTAACATGTTTTTAGCATTCATTCATTTTCTACCGCTTATCCTCATGAGAGTCGTGGGGGTGCTAGAGCCTATCCCAGCTGTCTTGGGGCGAGAGGCGGGGTCCACCCAGGACTGGTGGCCAGCCAATCACAGGGCACATATAGACAAACAACCATTCACACTCACATTCATACCTATGGACAATTTTGGAGTCACCAATTAACCTAGCATGTTTTTGGAATGTGGGAGGAAACCGGGGAGAACATGCAAACTCCACACAGAGATGGCCGAGGGTGGGATTGAACTCGGGTTTCCTAGCACAATAAATTACATTTAAAAGAAAAATATGTTGAAGTTATATATATTTGAAGGCAAAGTTTTTCACTTCTGACTTAATGTCGATACCCCAATTTGAATAGCTGATGATGCTGGTACTATTGTGATACCAGAGCTCCGTTTGTTTTAATATGCTGCCATGCCAAAATATCAGCAAATGTAGCCCAAACAATATATCAATACGGATTGGCCCCATCTGTAGTTATAATTAAATATCAGTACTACACAATGCCTTTTTGCTCAATTTTTGCACACTTTTGCTCTTTTTTTATTTGACTTCTACAATGTACCACGGTTCAATTCCACCCTCGGCCATCTCTGTGTGGAGTTTGCATGTTCTCCCCGTGCATCCGTGGGTTTTCTCTGGGTACTCCGGTTTCGTCCCACATTCCAAAAACATGCTAGGTTAACCACTCCAAATTGTCCATAGGTATGAATGTGAGTGTGAATGGTTGTTTGTCTATATGTGCCCTGTGATTGGCTGGCCACTGGTCCAGGGTGTACCCCGCCTCTCGCCCAAAGACAGCTGGGATAGGCGACCCTCGTGAGGAAAAGCGGTAGAAAATGAATGAATGAATGAATGCATGTACCACGGACCACGAACAGCCCCAGGGCCACACTTTGGGGAAACCACAATTCTCATCAACTATTGAGCTTGGTTGAAAGTGAACAACGGCAATTAAAAAGAGAAGGTGAGTGTTATTAGAGCTGGGACGCAGGCACTTTTATTGCAAATGTTAATCCAGAAAGGTGGGCTGTCCAACCTCTGAAGGAGTGTGGAAATACACACAGGAAATACTGTAGTAAAAGCCGACCAATCACAGGCTTTGTTCGCGTTGCCCCAGCGTGAGGTTAAGTTAGTGTATGCTAGTGCTTCCATGGAGGAGCTTGATCAAAGCTTCAGAAAACCGGGGAAATGCAACTAAAGTCCTACGTCAAAATGCGTGCAGCACATGAAAAAAATGTTGACAGGTCTACACAATCCATCCATTTCCTAAATGTGATATTTTCTTGTACCTGCAGAGTGGTAGAGCGGAAGGCAATCATACAAGACGTCATCCGATGTCATCCTGAAGCCATAGTACACCAAAGCCGCCATGCGGTAGAACCTGTGACCCAAGTCAAAAAGCAGTTTGGTGCACTACTCCACACACACGTGAAAATCTCCACGGATCAATCACGCATCAACCAGTCCCAGTTGTCCTACCTGCTGTGCACAACAATGGCAGCTTTGGGCATCCCGGTGGTTCCGGACGTGTAGATGTAGAACAGGCGATCTGAAAGACACCCAGCGGTGACATGTGATGAAGTAGCTTCAAAAGGAGGTTTTACGGGCACATTAGTGCAGTACTAAACAGGGGTATCAAACTTTGTGTCACCTTGTTGACATCCAAGTGGAGGATTACTATGGCCTGATCACCCTGGCTGTTTTATATGTACAGTTTACTGTACAGTCGTCCCTCGTTACATCACACCCTCCCTCTATGGTGGTTTTTCAAAAATGAATGAAGGATCACTGTTGTGGTTGAATACAGCCAATTACTGCATTACTGTAAAAATACATACATATTTAAGCTAATCCTACATATTTATGTCTTAAATGGCTTATTTACTCTCATCACAGTATGTCTACTATATTGAGTAATACAATACAATACCGTCCGAGAGGCGGGGTACACCCTGGACTGGTGGCCAGCCAATCACAGGGCACATATAGACAAACAACCATTCACACTCACATTCATACCTATGGACAATTTGGAGTGGCCAATTAACCTAGCATGTTTTTGGAATGTGGGAGGAAACCGGAGTACCCGGAGAAAACCCACGCATGCACGTGGAGAACATGCAAACTCCACACAGAGGGTGGAATTGAACTCAGGTCTCCTAGCTGTGAGGCCTGCATGCTAACCACTTGTGCTAACTAGCCTGTTTTTTAGCATATTTGCCTAAATAGAGCATTTTTAAGCATATAAATATCAAATGATATGAAATAAATCAACTATAAAGCATTTAGAAGATACATTCAAAGACATTTGTGACGATATGTAGTATTCTACACCGGTCAATTGGTGTCAGTAAAGGGCTCAGCGAGAGACACAAGCACCAGACTTGAGCACCGAAAAACAACAGCCGCAATAATCCCTACCACGGGTTCTACTATACTGAATCATACAAATGTAAATGTGACTATAGGGGTGTTATTTTATGTATTTACGGCTCTAATAATGCTAAATAAAAATGAAAACCTGTATCTGCAAGGTGCCTTAGCTCGGAAATATAATAAGGAATCCTGCTTTGCAAGAATTATTATTATGTTTTTAATTTGTTGAATGTATATAGTACAGCCTTGGATGTTAGCTGAGCCTTTAGCTTCCTTTCTTTAGCATATTTACCTACAGTGAAAAAAAAAGAGTCAACCCAACAGACATGTTTATTATTAATTATGGACTTTTCCATTGCCCTCATGCAGCCAAACATTACTCTTGTAAAGATTGCTTGATCATTTCTGGGGCGTGGCCTCCTTACCCGTGAAGCAGCGCTGTGGTCGACTGGGCAGGTGCGAAGGGGCGGCGGCCAGCAGCGGCTCAAGGCACTCTGTCCCTCGTGGCACCCGCTTGGGGTCCCAGTCTCCCGAGCAAAACATCTGCACCGTCTTGCCCATTGAAGCGTGGACCTCAGACACAGCTGGGGTGGGGAAACAAATGTTACAAAATGTTTTAAAAGGCTTTTAGCAACCGTACTGCCCCCTGGTGGTGGTTCCCTTCCATCTGTAGCTTTAAAAGGCTAGCAGCCATTAAGTAAAGAACAGGGGGAGGATGCGGTGCAAAGCAAGCACCCTAAATTACTCTTCAGAGGCTGAGAGCAGCACTTTTACACGTTTTTTTTTCTACATTTGGCAGCTACCAGGTGGTCAAAGACTAATTTATGAGCACTCTACAACGCTGGGCTGCACTTTTCCAACTCTTGTGCAGATAAGACAATAGTATCTTATTGCAGGTTACACGTTCGCATATGAACTGATTTCAATGTTAGAGGTCATTTCATCTTATCACATACCTCAACATAAGAAGCCATAAAGCAGTTATGACAATGGCCCGGTACAAGGGTGTCCAAAGTGTGGCCTGGGGGGCCATTTTTTTTTTGACCCACAGCATTTTCTAACAATATAATTTAACTATATATAAAAAAAACAAACCCAACAATTGCAAACATGTAAAAATCAGCAGTAAGTTTACAAGAATGAAGTCAAAATATTATGAGAAAAACGTAATAATTTAACATTGTAATACTATGAGTACAAATAACAAAATTTTAGTATCAGAAAGTCAAAATATTAAAGAAAGATGTTATAGAAAGTTGTAATTTTTGGAAAATTTGCGGAAAAAAGTTATGTCATGAAAAGTCATAATAAACAGTATTTTTAAAGTATTACAGTTTTCTTTAAAGCAATTCCACCAGTGATTTCTGAGCAAAATTGCAGCTGTCTGTGTAGAAAATATCAGAATAACTATTTTTTAAATAAGGAATTACTGTACACAAAGCAGCTCTTTCAAGAATTCAAACCCAATTCAGGCTTTATCGGGATGCTGTGACTTCCTTCTCCTTCATCACTTCACCCTGTCCGCTCCTCCAATCTGCTGTAGGAGCCATTTAAAAGCTCCATTGACTGATAGTGAAGAGCCATCAATCTTTCATGAGCTCTGTAGCCTTTCCTGAACGCCACTCAACATCAGCGCACTCAGCAACACACAGTAGCACCTCAACACAGTGAAAGTGCTCCAGTATGAACACGCACTACAGTCTCCGCTTTTCATGACGGTTGCCTTCCGGGTAATGATTGACGAAAAAAACTCACACTTATTAAACACATTTGAAGTATACATGTACACCACTAGTGAATGATAATGTAAGATGACCCATGAATGGGTGGAATGGGAGTCACGGTGCAGCCTTTAGCTTGGTTGTCCGGCTAGCGCTAGAAGCTACAGTATCTAATCATATATGAACTGGTGTTCACCTCGCTGCAGGTTTTGAGGTGGGACTGACTTTGCAAAACGATGGTGCGTTCATGTACAGGCAAATAAAGTACAAAATCAAACATGTAAAAATTGTGTATGCTGTACATCAGGGGTTCTCAAATGATCTCAACCATTTTCTATTCCATTTAATCGCGACACGTCTTATCTGTTTCCGTCATTTTTATTTGTATTTTTCACTTTTCTTGTACTTTTTATTTAATGTGTTTAAGTCAGACTAAGCAAATATATTGTGAAACATTATTACATGTCCAAATTGCATTTTAGAGGAATTTATTAAGCCGTTTTGTCAAGGAAACAAGTATGGACCTGAAAACTGCATGCAAATAAGGTTTAAATTCAAATTAAATTAAAAAAATAGACTAAATAAAACCACAGAATTACATGAACTAGCACCTCAATAGCCAACTTGACACTACTATCATTCTTTGTTTTGCCCAACTGTAATGTGCAGGCGACGGGATCACTGCAGGGACACAAAAGACGGCCATTGCCATCTTAACCATTAGCAAGCTAGCCAGCTAACTGGTTAGCCTCCAATTGTTTACTGTATTCTAAACTTAAAGGGTTTAAAACAGAGTGAGGAAGCAGGACCAAGAAGACAGAAACTTACCACTTCCACAAGGAATAGGAGGAGAACTTCTTTTCACTCTATCATGTCAGACAGGCCATTGCTGATTGCGTGCAGTGTGATGCTAAGCTAATGTCATAGTGACCAGAATAAGGTCAAAAACCCTTGGCTAACAGTTACATCTATTAAAATATTTAATCACGATCAATCGTGTTTTGTACATAGTTAACTCATATATAATAATAAGAATAGGTTTTTGTACCACTCAATAAATGACAATAAAAAACTACCAGCAGTGCACCAGTAACTTCTCACCTCCCTCTGGCAGGCAACGTAGTCCGTGACTCAAATCACGGCAACAGTAAATACAAATTTAGGTCTTGCTACAAGAGCCATCTGCCAGGGCTTAGTAGCTCAATTTACCAATTAAAAATAGCCTTATATTTCTCCATTTCTGCTCAATATGTGCTCACTTTTAGCTCCACAGTCACCGCTACGTTACCTCGAACAAGACGTTAATCAATCATAAAAACAGGAAGCATCCGTCAACTTTGACAGCCCTACTTTCAATACTTTTATGCTATAGTCAACCACAAAACAGCAATCATTTATTAGTGAAGTCATTTTCGAAAAAACATAATTCCAACCACAGCAATGAATGTATACTGTACAAAAGACTCCTTGTTGTACCCTGTTCTGTTCTGGTTTATTTCAGGCTGACATGTGTGCGGGTGTGGTTCCGAATTACTACGCTGGTCGGGTACCTGAACGTGTCACGGTAGCTGCTAGCTCCGGGAGTTGATGTCATGGTAACTGTTTAGCTCCGGGCGTTGATGTGTCCACACGGACTTCGGGTTTGATGCTAGGTATAGCTGTGTGCGTCTGTAAACGTCAGTAACGTTTATTCTCACTTATTTTATCGTTAGATGCCGCTGATCTATATCCCTGTTGTATAGTGTTTTGTGCCGTTACGTCGAGCCACCTGGCTGGTTGCTAACTGCCTGTTAGTTAGCCTTGTTAGCATCGCTGCTGTGTTGCTGTTCATTTGTGAACATATTGCTAACTCATGTATATTGTAGTGGGCTTTGTGCTTGTGCTTGATTCCATTGTAGTCACTTATAGACTCATAAGTTTGTGCTAACTAGTATTGTTTTGTGTTCCCACACAAAAGTACATACACATGCCCCCATGCGCACCCACCTACCTGTGATGTGACACGTGATCCAAAATAAATAAAGCAGCCATCAATCTGGATGTGGACGTCCCTCATTGCTACTGCGCTCTGGAGTGATTGCTGACCATTGCTGCACCCAATTAAACCCCCCTTACTACATATACGATACTTTAATGTCATTAATGCTATGCTGTCTGCGACCACCCAGAGTGGATACCCGACCCACTTTTGGGTCCTGAACCACCAGTTGAGAACCACTGCTGTATATTTTACCAGTATTGTTATAGGTGTTATTACCCACTAAAGGTGAATGAAATGTGCTTTCGGCAGAAGATCGGCTACTATGTTGGGCTGTGAACGCTTAACCTCGGATGTACGGGGAGCGTCAGGCCTTACCGTCAGTCAGCTCGGATCCAAACACCACAGCCTTGGAGTTGGAAATGGTAACGCAGTGCACCAAGGCCTCCAGTCTCAAGTTAAAGTTGATGAGAGCTGCCTCCACGCCGATTTTGGCCATGCCAAGCCAGAGCCCCACGTACTGGGACCTGTTCTCCATGAAGATGGCCACCACGTCGCCCTCCTGGTTGGTGGGGGATAACATGGAAAGCACAGCTGGTTACATGCCCTAATTTGCCAAAACTAGAACATTCTTACTTTGAAGCCGCGCTGGAGCAGCAGGTTGGCCACTCGGTTGGAGTACTCGTCCAGCTGTCGGAAGGTCCATCTCTCGCCGGTGCCTTCAAAGATCAGCGCCGTTTTGTCCCCGTGGCGACGCACCGTCTCGGCGAAGATGGCGGGAAGGGTGTTCTTCTCCCGGAGGTGGCGCTTGACGTTCATCTTGACCCGCAACAACACTACAGCAGCGCTGAACAATGACCACTACTTCATTAGCATGTACGTATTAGTATTATTACTTAATTAGTATGTATTAGGGGTGCACAATAATTATGGGACTGATACGATTTTAAAAACACTGATTCATACCGATTTTAAAAACACGCTCCAATGAGGCAAGATTACTGTACCGTGCGGGTGATGACGCAACATCAAAATCTTATCGGTTTGAAAAAAAAAAATCATGCATCTCCAGTATGTGTCAATACAGTTTAATATTGTAGACAACCACAATGTAGCCCACCGGACGGCCGCTAATGTTATTCGTCACCACTTATGCAGATCAGTCTTTGCTCTGTATTGTCCTCATTTTTATTTTACGATATTTGCTGAGGCTTGTTTGTAAATGGCAAAAAAAAAATGGATGCACCCATAAAATGTCCTAAGACTGCCCTTTTTAATTTTTTATATTTATCCAAAACAGAACTGGCAATGAGCTTGGCAACAACAACAGTAAAGGGTCATAATTCAACATGGCCGTCTGACTCAGCGTGTCATAAAAGAAATACATCCACAGCCAACTACTACCACTAGTGGGGCATAATAAACAACTCCCTTAACTCTAAACATGAGCAACTGTTTGCAAAAGGGTGCCACAAGGCATGCTAGGACCGATCCTCGTAGTGCTTCCCAGCATGCCGTTCGGCATTTGCTTTGTAAAACGGTGCTAAAGTTACATGTTAATGTATTTGTTATGTATTGTTCCCCATATTATGTGTTTGCACTGTGATTGTAGTTCGTGTACAGCACATACAGTATTACAGTATTATACCGTGATCTCCGCACTGTGCGACGGTATGTAAGCCTCACCCACCAGTCTGTAGACTGCAGGTGTCCCAATCATAACATGGGATATTTAGTACATGGACATGTTTTTCATAGGTTTTGCTTCAATAAATGCCTTTTTTCCAAACAGTGCATGTTAAAGGGAAACTATACACCGGTCACCACCTCCATCCAGCTCGTGACTTCCTTATATGGGCGTGCCCGGGTCCAACCTGTTAGTTATACAATTTTGACCAATCACAGCGGAGTGTGCGCGCTTGGAGGTAGGCCATACTAACACATCAGCAACATGTAATGTTTTATTTCACTTGAACATGCATCAGATTACAATTGAATGCATCACATAATCAGTTCATAGTTCCACAAGTCCAAAAGAAGTAGGAAGAAGCAAAGCTTATTAAATCCTACCCCTCCATCTGGTACTTTTACAATCAAGTAACTCTTACATTTGTTCACTTCTTGCTTTCCCAATATCATTTTTTTATTTTATTTTATTATTTTTTTTTTTTTGTCACGTACCGAAGTACGAGGTGATATGAGCATCCAATGCCATAATGGGTACCATAGTAAGTGTCAATATAGTGATATATATAGCACATCATGACTGGTTCAAGACTCTTCATCCTTGTATTTAGCAAACATCAACTGCTTGTATTGTTTCTTGAATTGGCTCATCGTTGCGCATTGTTTGAGGTCCTTCCATCGTTTGATTCCACATGTACTTTTGCTAAGTGACGAAAACAAAGGTCGCTACAATAATGTCACCTGAGAGCGGATTTGTTATCTTTATGAAGGCAGGAATTTTTCCGACACTTCACACGGTATCGTGCAGCCCATTCACACAAAATTACATCTGGTTAGTTCACTTTGCCTTATCTCTATCAGGAACGGAATTTCCCCTTTAAAAAAATAAAGCGCGGCGACTGAAGGGAAGCAAGTTAATGCGAATGTAAATATTGACATTACCTTTGCTATTCTTTACCCTCAAACTCCTTGGAATATTTCTACAACCTGCTCTGCCACTACTACGCTTAAAAACATACCATTAAAGTTAATGCTTTTGGCCAGATGATGACAGGGATGCTTACAGAGACGACGCTCGCATATTTTGCATGGGGCACGCTCCAATTACCGCATGGTGACATTTTTAGCTCACGTTCACAATACAACACGACACGACACGCAGGCATGGAAGGTATGAATGACACTTGAGACACGCAGGCACTTACTGCAAGTCTCGGCCGATGGTTTTAGCGAAGATCCGCAGGAAGCGCCATCCTCCGCTTCCCATGTAGAAAATGAAGATAGCAGGCAGAACCTGAAGCCAGGGCAGACGTGCCACCAGCCTCAAGACCAACAGCAGGGCCGTGCAACACGCTAGACGTAGCATCCTGTAACAATAAGACACTTGGATTAAAAAAAGGTAACATAGGTCATCAACGCTCACATCCTGACTGCACCAAAGGTCGTTTTCTGGATAAATACGCCACTGAAGCTGCAAAAAAAGGTTATAGCGAGGGAAAAATGTGGCGTTAGTGTCCAGGTAGTGTCGTTATCTGCATGGTCACCTATCATCAGAGCTTTTTTTTACACACTTGTGACCTCCTATATTTAAAAAGAAAACCCAAAGAGATACGAAGCACCTTAGTGAAACAAGTGTTTTGTCACTTTAATGCAGGGGTCTCAAACTCAATTTACTTGGGGGCCACTGGAGCTCAGGTCTGGGTGAGACTGGGCCGCATCAGGTTTTCCAAAAAAAAACAAAAAAACGCATTTATTAAAAACAAAAAAATAAAAAAAAACTTCGCTTTGGTTCCAATTTTCTACAAGAAAACAAATCAAGAATAAAAAAAATCTAATCAATCAGTAATAAATAAATAAATATAGTAATAATAATAAAACGGCAAATAATAAAAACTTATGAAACCACATATAGTTGGTGGGTAGACAAATTATTTTTTTCAGATTAAAATTAACAAAGCATTATTAGAGCTCTGTAGACATGACAAAACACGACTATAGTCACATTTATACTCTTTTTATTTACAACATATTGCGCAACTGCAGGGTCTTGAGACACATGCTAACTCGCAAACTAGAGAGCCAGCGACCTAAACGGTAGCCTTCAAGTTATTTCCTTTAAACTTAAATAGCCAAATACTTACCACTTCCACACGGATAGGGAGGATAACTATTAACAGTTATTTAACCTTTAACATGAACATTAATCAAACGTAATAATTTTTTCTGGGTACATGATACCATACAGCATCCATATCAAACTTGCGCGGGCCGCACTAACTTTCATATCAAGGCGGGGGCCTCAAACTAGTGTACTGCGGGCCACATTTGTTTGAGACCCCTGCTTTAATGTGTTGATACACAGGGGTGAACGTCTTTTTACACTTTTGTGACCATCAGCATTGTTAAATTGCTAACTCAAACATTGCTATGTATACAATGTTAATACATCAAAGCACCTTGGGGGACCAACCGTGTACACTCTGCTCTACAGTTCATGTTTTATTATTGTCAGCATGTTGCTGACTTGTACAAAACTAGCCAATGACTTGTTTTGTATTACTTATTATCACAAATAGTCCACTTTGCACTTCCATTTGGGAAAACATTGCATATGTGTTTTCCCATTGAAAAGAAATGGCAGAAAACACAATATTTAAAAAAAATTATTTATGGTTAGGTCTATAAATAAACAAAAACACCCCAACTTATAATCTAAAAGGGGCTCACATTTCACATCCACAAGGTACAAAAATGATCTTCTTCCAAAAGGTGATGTGATATCAACGTGATATGATGACTTTTGGCAAATAAAAGCATCAAAGTTTTTCCGGTTATTTCAATTTGCTTCTAAAAACACAATTTAGATTTTGGTGGCGAGTGGTTAGTATGAAGGCCACACAGTCAGAAGATCGTGAAAACCTGGGTTCGATTCTCCGGAATGTGTTCCTACCAAATTCAAAAAATTGAGCTAATTGGCGATTCTATTCCATAGTTATGAATGTGAGTGTGAATGGTTGTTTGTCTATATGTGCCCTGTGATTGGCTGGCAACCAGTCCAGGGTGTACCCCGCCTCTCACCAAAAGACAGCTGGCATAGGCTCCAGCATACCCGCACCCTAGTGAGGATAAGCGGCATAGAAAACGGACGGATGGAGAATCTTGAAGCAGTTTTAGCATCTGACTTGGCTGAAATTGTCATGATGGTGTTTACGATCTTCCTTGTGTGGACCTATCAGGCTAGGGGTGTCCCAAGTGCGGCCTAGGGCCATTTACAGCCCGCGGTTTGTTTTTAATGGCCCATAGTACATCAGGAATATAAAGTTAGGCAAAAATGGGGAAAACAAGAGCAACACAACACAAAGCTTTTGGTTTCATTCTGGGGTTTAGCCCAACGTTTGCAATGTCCTGAGCCATTTGTGAGTAGTGTATATCGAACACAGGAAGTGAACACATTTATTACTGGCTACGTTAACATGCAGTCAAATAACCCTATCATAACCGGAATATTAGCAATAAACCGGTTGCGCACGGCCATGTAAACACCAATAACCCTTTTGAAAAACCCAAATATGCTCATATTCCGGTTTTTAAATAACGGAATATAACCCCCGGGTTACTCCTTTTCTAACCTGAATATTGGCTCATGTATACATCTATCAGGATATCCCCATTGAAAGGAATATTGATTTGTGTTCTGCGCATGTTCCATTCGAAAGGAATCTTGGGTCTTTGACAGGAAGTATAGAATTTGAAAACATGTCAGCATGCAAAACCGCACATTTTTGGAGCGAGGAGGAAACTAACCATCTCATTTATGTGGTGAAAGACAGAAACATGTTCATGTCCTTTATAGACGGTCTATATACGCCTTGCTGGTGTTGTTGTTGCCTACAGGAGGAATAAGCAGAATGATGTTCTCCCTGTGTCGAGATGCTGTCCATGTGTTGCTGTTTTGATCGGGATATCCCATTTGTTTACATTTCCAATGCTCTGGCATGTAAACGGGTTATTCAGAATGTTGACACTGAAACCAGAATATTGACACTAACCGGAATATTATAATATTATGTATATATATACACACACACACATATACATACATAACATTTAACAGAAAGAATATACATATAACAATATTACAGTGGTTCCGTGCCTTGGATTTTAAGTTACCTCTGCATTAAATTTTATATTATTAAGTTATACCGTCAGAAAACTGTAAACAGGAAGTGAACTCATATGATGACAACCTGTGCTTGGCTTGGCGGGAGGTGGGGGGTAATAAGTGACAGCTGAGAGGCGTCCAGTGACACCGTAAGACCAGGATAGAGGACGAAGTCTACATTTTCATGCTGTAGGCATGGGTCATAATGAATAAAACAATCATGGAAAGACCCTGCGAGGCACTGCTATTGTTAGAACAGACTTCTATCGTAGCAGTCGTAGAATGACTGCTGCCTTCACGCACAATTGGAAGGAGTTACAGAAAAGATATTGTGGCAGCTGCTGCTGCACCCGGAAATGTTTTAGGCGTGTAGCATCATATTGCGGTAGTGGGATGGCCCTATATGAACCATGTGCGCGTTCACAAAGGGCCCAAATGGTTCCTTGTGGACGTCCACGCACAAAAAAAGATGCAGGTGAACGGCTGGGTAGGATTCCACCAAACACAGTGGATGTGCAGCACCCAAATGGGTTTAGCGCCGCTGATCGCCGGCAAGGTTGACAGAGGACAAGCGCAACGGTCACCATCAGGGAAGCTTTTGTTACAACACACGCCTCTCACCTGGTCCGGTCACAGCATGGAAGGTGCAAAGAAAAAGAAATCCCAGACGACGAAGCTCCCTGATCGGCTTACAGGCCAGCCTGATGGTCGGTGCCCTTCTCCGCCTCTCACTGTCGGCTTGATAGCGGCGCTAGGAGACGCGCACAGTCGGATACACGCACCGGGATCTCCCCCCTCCCTACCCTCTTCATCAAATTCGCCCTGCTGTCGACGTCGACTTTGACCCGGCGAGCATCACTCGTCTGCTACTCCGATCCGTGATATGATTTCCCGCTCCATTGTGCCTGATAAAAAGCCGATAGCAAGCGCAATTCCAATGACCTTATAATTTTCTCAGCAGCGCCCGCCCACCACCAGCATAGCAGTAAAGGCGTAAGCGGTGATTGACAGGCGCTGCCGCCAATCCGCGACGGATATTTCCGACCAAGAATGGGGAGGGCGCTAGACGGGAAAGAAGACGCGGCCTTCGCCTGCCTGCCTGCCTGACGCCGCCTGCTGCTCGCCGACACGCAGCGTTTGTGTGTACCCGGTAGTGGACAAAAAAACTGATGCGGAACTGTGGCGGTGCTACGGCGCACGCGTTTAGGCTCGCTGCGTCGCACCAACGCGCATGCGTCAACACAGAACTATGGTGTTCAAGTTTTCTTCTACTATTCCGGCGTCAAAATGTAAAGAATAGTATTTTGTGTGATATTAAGAGTCGTGTCTTCCAGATTCAATTTTTTCCTGATGTAGTCAGAAGAATATACATTTCAACAGAAGGAATATGTATACACGACTCAACAATCCTCAAATATGTTGTGTTGTGAAAAGGCTAGCCAAATATCCTCTATTGTATACAATGGGGCCATTCTGCTATTTGTAAGGTCACTACAAAAAAAATCAAATATGTTTTTGAGGACCTCTGCGAAGTAAAATTAGTCAAAGATCTTCAGTGCTGTGGTGCTTTTGAGGACCTACTAATAAGAAAAGATGGTCAAAGATCTATAAGACATATCTGCGTCTTCTGTTTGTATCAATCCATGATGGTGGAATATTTACACTGTCTGAGAGGGTAAATTTCAAGAGTCTGAAAAATATGAAATAAATACATACACAAGCTAGTCTTATTGCAGGCTGAATGTGCTGAATTGAATTTGTTACTAGTAAACAGTAAAGATAGCAAAGGATCATCAAGTGACCCATGTGCTCCCATAAATGGAAAGCAGATACTTCTTATCAATAGTTGGCGTCTTCAGCAACAGCAAAGTCTACAGAGATAAATGCAGAACGCCACGTTATTATTTGATGCATCAACTGCAGTTATGATGCAAGATGATAACGCACGATTAGCTTTTTCCCCTCCACAAGAATGAGGCCAAAGTTCATTCAAATACTGTTTTTTGCGACGCATCAGCACACAAACTGTGTTTCAATACAGATAAGGACACGCCCGGCCTCTAAATGTTACTCAACATGGCAGGCAGCACAAACAAATTACAAATTAACACATTTGAACTAAGGAGATAGTAAATGCTATTTTTGTTGGTCAGTCATCCAGTTCCAAGCCAAAATGGCTGTAGAGCTCTCGTGTGGTGGTCCCGCGTAGAGCAGCTGAAACAAACAACAAAAAGAGGCGTTAATACCCCCCGCCCATTCAGTAAATGGCTTTCTAAACAGCACCTGTTATATAGAAGATCTTTGACTAACATTTATTTTTTTTGCAGTAGGTCATAAATATCAGCAGGGTGGAAGAGCTTTGGTGTTTTTGTTTTCAGTAGGTCCTTAAAAACAGCAGTGTGTTCCTGTTTTGAACACAATCCTTGACTGTTGTGCCCCCCCCAGTAAATCCTTAAAAACAGCAGATAATTCCCGTTATGTCATATATAGAAGATCTTCGAGTAGCATCTTTGCAGTAAGTCCTTAAAAACAGCATAGCATTCCTGTTATAGCGGAGATCTCTACCCCCCTGAACAGGTCCTTAAAAACAGCACTGTGCTCCTTTCATATACAGAATCTTTGAGTAGCATTTTTACAGCAGATTATTTTAAAAATATATTAATCAGAGTTCCTATTATGTAGAAGATCTTTGACTAACATGTTTTGCAGACCATCAAGAAAAAAACATCACAGTGCCCCTGCCATACAGAGAAAGTTTGAGTAGCATTTTTTTTACAACAAATCATTAAAAACAGCAGATTTCCTGTTATTAATGTTCTGTTCTGAGTATCTTTACTAGCATTTTACCAGTAGGCCATTAAAAGTAGCATCTCTGTTACATAGAAGATCTTTGACTGGTGGGGGCTTTTCTTTGTAGGTTCTTAAAAACAGCAGAGCGCTCCTGCCATACAGAGGATCTTTGACTAGCATTTTAAGAATAGGTCCTTGAATAGAGTAGAACATTTTTGCAGTAAGTCCTCAACAACACAACAGTGTTCCTGTCATATAGACATTTTTACAGGAGATGATTAGCTGGGATAGGCTCCAGCACCACCGCGACCCTCGTGAGGATAAGCGGTAGACAATGAATGAATGAAAAAAAATAAAAAAAAGCAAAGCTGATATTGTTTAATGTTCCTTAAAAACAGCAGCCTACTCCTATCGCATAGAGGATCTACGACAAGCATTTTATCAGTACGTCATGAAAAACAGCAGAGCATTTCTGTGATATATAGAGGATCTTTGACTGGTGTTTTTTTCTTTAGTAGGTCTTCAAAAACAGCAGAGCGCTCTTGTTACATAAAGGATCTTTAATCGATCTTTGATTATTTCCAATGGAGGGATAGATTGAGTTTGACCCTAGAGGAGCAGCTGTACATGAGAAACATCAGTAAGATGTCTGGTCGGATACATTGTCGTCACATACATCACTCTGCATTTCTGGTTTTAAAATCCAACCCGGTCAGAGACAAAGTGACAGCTGTCCACACAGCATCTCCTTGACAGCGTGCAACACGTCAAACCCGGCGACCAAGCGTAGGCCCTTTGTGAGTGTGTGTTTTTTTTTCTTGAATGGGCACAAGCGAGCGAGGGCAGAAAGGCAGGAAGTTTGTGTGTGTTTGCATTAGACCGTACGCATGTGTCTGCATGACGGACAGAGAACGTGATTGTGCCTAAGTGTTGTGTAAAAGACATGCATTGTGTGAGGGGAAACTCTCTTGGGCTTTACAAATGAGTCATTATCGGAGTGACTGTAGAGTGAGAGAAAGTGGCTTTGGAAAGGCAGTAAAAAAAAAAAAAAAGACTAAATGTGTGAGGAAACTTGTGGAGATGTCTCCTTCAGACCGCAAAGTGTTTTGTCCATCATTCGTGCTATGGCTGTGATTCATCTGAAACTTTGCTAACCTTTCCACACTTCCTCATTTGAGCTTGGAATGACACAACAATCTCCTGATTACGATCTATGCCTGTCATACGGTGTATTCACATGAGTGGACCACGGTCAATAGAAGACATTTACACTTCGTCATCTTTTGATTCAACTACTTAATTAGGTGGTTGGGGGTAGAATAAGCAGGGTTGTAATGTACAAACGAACATAGAGGAAGTGTACAGTAGAAAGACTCTGAAGAAGCGCTACTCTGGCGGCCTCTGCTGGTCGACTACGCAACATCTACAATTCATAGCAACATAACATATCCATTTGCTTCCATAGATCTTACACTGTGTCCAATCCAATAACTTCATTTATTTATTTATATATTATTATTTTATCTTAGTATTCATTTGTGTGCATTGTCATACCTATTCTGCCCAGCAGCGACTGTCCCATGTCCTTGATATCATTGTACTCATGTAGCATGTCGATGTGATCGTCCAGCTCCTCCACTCTGTACCCCCTGGGGAAATAACAATACGTGCTCAAAAACGAGACCCATACTAAAATCCACACATACTGTCTCATCTCCCAACATCACCACCATTTTATGTATTGTTATTTCTGATGTTTCCATAATCGAGTAACAGAGTAGCCATAGAGTTAGCGTGGCGCAGTTCTAGATTTGACAGCAGAGTGGCACTCATAAATAGGTTTTAGCATAACTTCATTCAACAGAGCATTAGAACAATATTAGTGTGTAATTTAACAGGAGTATTTCAACATAATTAGTATGTGATATCATAGAGCGTTGCATAGACGTGTAACAGAGTGTGTTAATATAATTAGGCTTCAGAAGTGTTTAGTGATTCAGTAATCACATAAGTAAGTCAGCCTAAGTGCCTCAAAATAAATGAACTATTTTGCCAAGTAATCTATCAAGTGAGTAATTATAAGTAGCCCATCGAAATAAAGCAGTAATAAAATAAAACTTAGGACAATCTGTGCTGTCACTGAACAATTTTGCTCCCTTGTGGTGATTTGTGTGTGTGTGTGTGTGTGTGTGTGTGTGTGTGTGTGTGGTTGTTTAATGAAGATAAACACAATGTGTCCAGTCTTATGATGGTGAGGGGCCCCTTGGAACTGTCTAACGGTGGCCCTGGCCAATACCACTCATCATAAATTGAAAAATGTACAGTTAATCCACGTGACTGGTATTGGCAACCTCACTCATGCATGATCGGTATCGGAACTGGTAGCATAAAACCCAAATGGGAGCATCCTTACTACATACTAGCTGTCCCCTGACAACAGCTAGAAATCAACCGCCAACACTGCACGTTCGTTGGGTCCAAATACCAAAAGCAGCTGCACTTACTCGGACTCCAGCTGTGCTATCTCAGCATCCAACTGCCTTTTGCTCCTCTCCAGCTCCTCCACTTCTTCTTCCGGACTCAACTTAGTCGTCTTGGTGACCTGTCCCTGTGAGGAGAAGCAGGAACAAGAATATCAACATTTAAATGCGAGACACTGGATGTGTTTGGGTTAGGAGTGGAAGAGGAGAGGTACTTACTGGCGATTTGAAGTTGGAGTTCACTTTCTTCAGCTTTGAGAGAGGAGTTCTACATAGACACGGATATCGTGTCATGTAAATAAAATAATTAGAACAGTCTGCGGTAATTTGTCTAGCTGTAAAAGGGTCATACAGTCCGCTGTATGTGCTTGGGTGTCTTTTAAACATATGCTGTTCTGCATGACTCCATGCTAAAAGTGTTGTGTGTAATGTGTTATAATGGCCACAATGATGTTGAATAAGACACCCACATTGTACATGGATAAAGGATTTTGGATTTACAATATGAACTTATTGGAAGTTATGAAGTTATTGGAGCGTTTGTGAACATCGCTCCTTTATTTCCCACATGTTTGGCCATCACACAAAAACGTTGAAAATAAAAACACTCCTTGTCCAATAATATATATCATTTCTGCAAGGCTTCTGTTCCCCTACTCACCAGACAGGCTCAGGCTTCTCTGTAAACAGACCCCACTCACTCTGCTTTCTATCAAAGCCTAATGTTCCTGGAGATGCTGTGAGGCAGTCCCCATGGTAACCGTAATGATCTGCGTATCACTGGAAAACGCAGCGCCTTAGCGTTGGAATGATTTTGGTAGTGCAGGACTTGTGGTAATTTCCATCCATCCTTTTTCTATGCCGCTTATCCTCACTAGGGTCGCGGCATATGCTGGAGCCTATCCCAGCTGACGTCAGGCGAGAGGTGGGGTACACCCTGGACTGGTTATACATTTTTTTTTGCACGTTTGTCACACTTAAATGCTTCAAATCATCAAACAAATGTTAATATTAGTCAATGATAACACAACTGAACACAAAATGCAGTTTTTAAATTAAGTTTTCATTATTGCTTAGAAGTAACAACTGCAATCAAGTGTTTTGATAACTTGCAGTGACTCTTGCAGCACATTGGCGCTATACTGTGGACTCCTATAGAGCGGCTACACAAGATAACCCGCACAGAAAGCTTTCTAGATCTTCAAAATTCTGCACCTCTTTCTGCAGCGCATCCATGGATTTCCTGCTTGCCCCCCCCAAGTGGTACGTTTAATGTATTCCTCCTACCGCCCACCTCCAGGCATGCCCACTCTGCTGTGATTGGTCACACATCTTTTACTGAGTGCAGTCAATCTGTAGACCAGATCTCACTGACGTCAGTATAACTCGGTGTTACAAAAAAACGAGCATGCAGACAGCAGAATTCATAGTTCCATTTATCACAGCAAGTCTTCCTGGATGTTGTTGTGGGGTTTTTTGTGACCTCTTGGATGACATTTTGGTTGGCTGGCCGCTCCTGGAAAGGTTTCACCACTGTTCCATGATTGTTCCATTTGTGGATAGTGGCTCTCACTGTGGTTCGCTGGAGTCCCAAAGCTTCAAAATTTACTTTATAATCTTTTCCACACTGATAGATTTCAATTAATCAGTAATCACTCACTCACCTTTTTCACCACCTTCAGTTTAATGATCCGTTTGGATGCCTGGTAGAACTAAAGGTACATTTGTTTGGACAGATCTAATGATGATAACTAAAATAGTTTAATTTCAGAGCAAGCAAGGTAATAATACCTATAATATTGTACTGCCAAAATATTAAATTTGCACGGGCTATTTTTGGCATCTTTATATTTGTCCAAATAAAGGTACCTTTGCCAGTCATTAAAATGAACAAGAAACTGAAGAAAGGGTGGTCTAATGATATTTTCCATCACTGTATGTATTGTTCTCTAAACACATAAGGCACATTCAAAATGGGTGTATTGTCACCGGACAACCATCAGCCAAACATGTATACCATTTACCTTTTCAGTGCTCCTCCCTTCAGCTTGTTCCCTTCTGGTGTCGAACTGATTAACTTCTTTTGTCCACTATTATCTGCAGGCGTTTGTTGTAAATTCATACTTTTGGCAATTCTTTAGCTTAGTTGGTTCCCAAATGACGGCCATTGAAAAAACAAAACAGGAAGTTAGCACTTGGCGGGCTGTTGTCATGCAACAAGCTGATTGGTTCCCTGAGCTAAATAGGCGGGGTTTTTGGTAGTTTGGTCATACGGTGGCCGCGAAACGTCATACATCATATTTCTCGCTTTCAGCATGGAATGCAAAATGTTTAAAAGTTGGTTTGACCAGCAATGCAAGCAACGTTTTTTTGTTGAGTATATTCCTTAAATAAACTCAGTATATGAGGTTTTGCCCAAAATAAACATGCTAAATGAACATGTGCCTGTCTAATGTGACCACAAGATGGAGACAAATCCTCAGAGAATTTTACTGCTGATTTAACTGTAGGCGTCCCCTCATTTGTGCACGCTTCCTGTCTAAAGCGACGACTATTGCATAATCACAGAGTGGCACTTTGACATATATTCATGTGTTAATCTACACCCAAAGCCTCTCTGGCCTGAGCTCCGAGCAGCCTCTTAGACTAATTCACCGCCACCAGCGCTCTCCAACTAAATCACTGATGGATTAAGAAAGCAAAAGGTCAAGTTCAGTGGGCAAAAGAAACACTATTAGACAACACACACTGAGAGAAGCTGAGATTTTTAAAACAGCACATTGGAGGCTGGAGATACAGTTTACGGTTCACAGAGTAAGTGGAGGAAAGGAACACGGTGAAAGATTTAGCTTTAAAAAAACACACACAGAAAGATGGAGGAAATGTGTGGAGGACATAAAATCAAAGTCCATTCAGCTTTCATTGCTTATTTATTACTCGGTACGAAGACAGAGAGGGCAGGAATAAAAAATTCAGACAGGAAACACACGACCCTTTTTTCTCCTTTTAGAAAAGACCACACACACTACTGGCCAGTAATGGATCATGCATGCAATGGTCATGTGTGTCACAAATGGACCATCCCCAGCAGAATCTAGATAAAGCCCATACAAGAGCTGCATCAAATACCGGGAAAAAACACACTATTGTAATGTAATGCTGGCTGTATTGCTTGTAATTATTTTAAATGTGTGAAACATAAAAAGGCAATTGAAGAGGATGGAAAATGATACTGTACCACATTTAAAACAAACACAAACAAAAAAAATCAATTAAATCTTAAAGGGGACCTATTATGCTATTTTTACCCTTTGTATTGAGTTGTGGACTCCTATAGAGCAGCTGCACACAATAACCCACAGAGAAAACTTTGTAGATCTTCCAGAATCTGCACCTATTCCAGCTCCACATTCATACCTATGGACAATTTGGAGTGGCCAATTAACCTAGCATGTTTTTTTTTTTTTTTGAATGGGGGAGGAAACCGGAGTACCTGGAGAAAACCCACGCAAGCACGGGGAGAACATGCAAACTTCACACAGAGATGGCCGAGGGTGGAATCGAACTCAGGTCTCCTAGCTGTGTGACCTGCACGCTAATCCGCCGTGTTTAAATATGTAATCATTAAAATAATTCAAATTATAATAGACATACATTTAAAATCCAGAAAAAGTTAAATGAAGAATTAAATACAATTATTGTACAACATATTTTAAATTCTAATTTGAATTGACAAAAATTATTGTATAATGTAATTTTTTTAATTAAAATTTTTATTTTACTCAAAACCTGTTCCTTAATTTAATTGAATTTAACAAAAGCTAATCAAAAAGAAAAAACTATTCAAAGATGTAAAACCTTTATTATGTTGTATTACTCATAACTGGGAGGGATCCATTGTGACATAAAGTGTGACAACACAACAACTTTTTTGCACAAAGTCTCCATCCTGAAGCAAAAAGAGCAAGGCAATAAGCTGCGGGGAGAAGGCAGGCGGCTTTTGTGATGTTTGTTGGAAAGCCTCCTATCTATCATCTTCATAATTCATGATGGGGATCCCAGCCACTCTCTGCTCTGTGCTGCATCTCAATTCCACTGCTGGAGGAGAAAACATGCAGAGAGAGCAAATAACGGATGCAAAAACAAACATAGTATAGGACAATATATGAGTAATAGGGAGGGGGAGCAATCAGATCCAATCAGTAGGACATATTGATCATGACTGGTCTAAAAATGCTTATAAAAAAATCCCAGTGTTTATTCTCTGTTCAAGTCTGGGTACTTGATCTTTTATTTTGAGTTTGAACTTGGATTTAAGCAGAATAAATAACACAAATTCTGCACCATTCTGCATTCATTTGGTCCGTTGGTCATGTGTCAAGCATACAAGGCAAAACCAGTCATCCTGTGACTATTTTTGCGTTTGTACTCCAAGCAGACTCCAACGTTACCATGGGAGCACAGTGTGGACCGTCCAAGCTCCTGAGGCAAAGCCTCCACGGCGATAGAGCTTGTTGACAGTCTGAAGGCGAGACACAAGCAGAGACATAGGATCAATCCCATTTCTATCCACTTTATTTACCCCCTTACCCCCTAGGTCAGGTGTGGTACCAAGCGGTGGACCAGTTCCCCCTAAAGGGGACCTGCTATGCTTTTCACTTTTCTGATCTATGAATATTTTTAAATGATGCCAAAGGGTCAGATAATGATGTTAGCCCAATTAGAAGAGAGTCCCGAAAGACATTTTGGAATACTCTGCACGCTCTGTTTCCCAGTTTTATTCTAACTGACGTCAATGCAACTCAGACTTCCTTAAAGGGGCATGCAGGTAAGAATAATTTTGTTTAGATTTCCTAAAGAGGCAAACATCAGGCAGAAGTGGTTGGAATTCCTGATTCCTGGCTAGCAAGAGAAAAAAAATGCCTCAGTCAACGGCAGTTTTGTGAACATGAGTGAAGCTGGACTATCCAACACACTGTTGCTGAAGTCTAACACGTTTCCAAGGTTACTTGGTTGTGTTGAAGAGTCAGAAGAGCAAGCTGTAAGTAACAATTTATCAATGTCCTTACTGTGTAAGTAATCACACAAAATGAGCTCGGCAGCTGCCCGGAAGTCTGCGTGAGTGTGACCAATCACAGTGTAGTGGGCGTACCTTGAAGCATGGATTAAAGGGCCGAAAATGAGCATAAAAGGTCCCTTTTAAATCAAAGGGTAATGTATATACTGTATATAAGTACATTTACACTTTATACAAGGGAGGGTAGATGTAATCGTCATATCCGGTTAAGGGTAACATACAAATACAGACCAGAATAATGAAATAAACAACATAAAACATAAAATGCAGTGATATTTGAATGTAAACTAATAAGTAGGATTAATCTAGCTAGCGGATTCAGTTCACTTTTTTTAAACAGAGAAATTGTATCCATCCAAACATGTTTTCCATTATAAATTAGTCACTGGAACTATGGATATGAGAAAAAAAAAAATTATGCTGTAATTACTCAAATCGTAAGGTGTTGTGGGGGTTGGAGGGGAATGCACACGTCAATTTATCAAGGCCGGCAAAATTATTTTTATTTATTGTTGTTTGTCAACAGGCATTAAAGGGGATGTACACTATATGGGGAATTTTGTCCATCATTTGCAATCCAAAACATATTTCTTTCCCTTGTTTGTGTTTTATAATACAATAAAACGAGTGAATAAGAGCTAGCTTACAATATTGCCATTGGGATACATCTATTTCGACTATGAAGCCCTCTAAAAAACACCGCTAACAACGTTGCATGTTTTGATGCTAGCTATCCACTCTTCTGTCTTGGGACTGATGCGACTAGCGATTAGCGACACGTCGTGTTAGTCCGCCGGATAAAAATAATTTTTCATGTTAGGTGCTACAACAATAACTGTTGCCGTTTTTGTTTTTTGGTGAGGGTTTTAGCATCAAAATAGGTACAGTATTTCCCCTGACGTCCGTTTCAAGCTAGCTATATTAACTTGTTTTCTCACGCTAGAATACACAGAAAAGGGAAAGAAATATGTGTTCATGTGCAGTTCCCCTTTAAAGAACTTCTGAGGTAGAACATTGAAATAATGTAGAAATCCATGCACCTTACTCGATGTTAGGAAATATTTATTATGAATTGTTTAGTTACTGTAATTACTGTACCTCATTTGCCTAGTATGTCTCAGTGAGCAAGCGGTGAAGGGTGACGATGTAACCAGAATCAAGTGGTGTCCCATTTTTTAGGGGTTTCTTCCCTTTGGCCTTAGGTTTTACCGGGTAACGGAAGGGGCAAGACAAAGGGGATGGGCTAAGGGTTAGAATGGGGTACAGATTCAGAAAGAGCAAGGCAAGACGAACGATGGAGGAAGTGGACGCGCTTATTAGAAGGATGAGTCAGAGCTAATGAAGGAGAGCGAGCACAGATGGAGGCGTGCAAGGAGCCACCCTAGCAGGCCTAGACATGAATAGTCGCTTTGTGGCGGCGTTCATACAACAGACTAGCTGCAGACATGAAAAACCTCTCAGATGAGGTCTGTCTCTTTGACACTGTTATTGTCAAGTTAGCTTGAGCAGCCCCCCAGGGGACGCCTGTCACGGGCGCTACAAGACAAATTGTCTGGAATTATGTTCATGGCATTGACATGTAATCATCTGGAGGATTGTTCGTTGTCATTGTGCTCCACAAAAAGCAACAATGGACTACACTCACTGGTTTTTCAGGGGTGATGCTAACGCTAGCTGCCGGTGCTAGCTGCTGGTTGAATGACTAGCATGCCGTTAGATGCTGATGAGTAACTTTTCAGGGCTTTGTCCGGCAGACACCTGATGACTGACTAGGGCTCTAAATCTAGTCATGCTTTAAAGAACTGAGACCCGATTTAACCCAAAAGACCAGATCCTTGAATCAGATTCCAAAGTCAAAGGCTTCAGGACTGTCTTGGAGTTGGACAGCAGATCTGACTTGGAGATCAATGTTTTGATCCTTCAGGAAACCTAGAGTATGTCCAAGTTTTTCAGAACAAGTCTGCATCCAACAATCAGGTCTTTGAGCTAGAGTCAACTGTCCTTCAGTTTTGTGTCCCATAGACACCTGACGGCTGACTGAGACTCATGACCTGACATACAAAACTGAAACCCAATTGAATTCAAAATCCCAGATATTTGAATCAGATTCTAAACCCAAATACTTGAGAAACCAAAAGCTTCAGAACTGTCTTGGACTTGTCTTTAGACACAGAAGATCTCACTTGGAGATCAATGATTTGATCCTTCAGGAAACCTAGAGTATGTCCAAGTTTTTCAGAACAAGTCTGCATCCAACGATCAGGTCTTTGAGCTAGAGTCAACTGTCCTTCAGTTTTGTGTCCCATAGACACCTGACGGCTGACTGGGACTCATGACCTGACATACAAAACTGAAACCCAATTGAATTCAAAATCCCAGATATTTGAATCAGATTCTAAACCCAAATACTTGAGAAACCAAAAGCTTCAGAACTGTCTTGGACTTGTCTTTAGACACAGCAGATCTCACTTGGAGATCAATGATTTGATCCTTCAGGAAACCTAGAGTATGTCCAAGTTTTTCAGAACAAGTCTGCATCCAACGATCAGGTCTTTGAGCTAGAGTCAACTGTCCTTCAGTTTTGTGTCCCATAGACACCTGACGGCTGACTAGGACTCATGACCTGACATACAAAACTGAAACCCAATTTAATTTAAAATCCCAGATATTTGAATCAGATTTTAAACCCAAATACTTGAGAAACCAAAAGCTTCAGAACTGTCTTGGACAAGATCAAAGATTTGATCCTCCAACAAAGTCAGGTCTTTCAGAACAGGTTGAAATTCAATGATCATGTAGATCTTTTTCCTGGAATTTTGTGTTTTTCAGGTTTTTTCCCCGCAGACTGCTAACTTGGACTCATCCTTTCAGCCCCAAGACTCAGACTTGAGCTCAAAGAAGACAGGATTCTAGCCTAATGCCTGGAGCGTCAGCACTTCCAAATCAGGCCTACGTGCCAAAGTCCATGTCCGGTGTCAAAGTCTTTGGAGACAAATTTTCAGGTGTATACCCACCTTTGTCACCTGACCACTGAATTGGACTGAAGCACTGAAGTATTGGCAACTCAGTCAAACTGAAACCTGATTGAACTAAATCTCGAACACCTGAGAATTCACATTGATTGGAACCATTTGCATAACTGACCTGCATAGTAACCGATCTACAACAAAATATAATATTTCTGTCGTAATAAAACAACGCCTCGCTATAGTATAGCTATAGTATATAGTTTTGAGTGATGTCTCGGCCTAAGTAACTTGTGTGTGTTTCACAATACCCCGATCTGCCTAGCACCCTTACCTTGTTGACAGAAGTAGCGTTAGCTCAGATTGTTAGCGTTAGCCCCAATGAAATCAATACTCCTCGGAAAGATGTTTGAAATCATCAAAATACGGTAAGATACATATTAAGTATTACATGTTATGATCAATGTACTGTTCTTGCATGATCACAACATGTATATCAAACGATAAAATGTTGTTAAAGGTTTTTTTCGGGAGGCTTCGTAGTCAAAATAGGTGTGTCCCAATGACGTGCATTGTTAGCTAGCTAACATACTAACATATGAACCGATCCAGGATTTCTCCCACAGGATTTTATTAGCAACATTGTGTGTGTTATCCAGTTAGCCATTAAAAACAAAGACAGGAAAAAAACATGTCTGGTTGTAAACAAAAAGCCGGTTAATTCAAATACTTTGGACGTCAAAGCAAACACCGCATTTGAATACACACCTGCAATATTCACAGGAATCATAATAATACTAACAAAGAATAGCATTTTATCTCACTCCTTATATGGCACTGACTTCCTGTGTGTCTCGTTAACGAGGACATAGCATAGCATTGTTAGCACGTGTCAATAACTGCTGTTGGAAAAAAAGGATAAACAGAGAAAAAGCATCCATTTGAAGACAGAAGAAGAAGAAAGGGTGTCCAGTTCAGCCACGCCCACTGCCACTTGACGGCGAGAAATAATCCAGCTCGTTAAGACCAGGAAAATTGTTGCAGTTGCGGAATTTGTAGTCTGAGTAGGACTACGCGTACTTAATCTGCTGTTACTTTTCAGCATGTGGATGAACAAACCAAAGAGCACAGAATGAAGGAAGGTTAGAAGAGTCCAGGAAGCGCCAGCAGATCGGGGCGGAGTCTGGAGTCTCTTATCGGAATAACTGTAATATATGTAATATATATTTCATCACTTCTTGACAATCCTGTCAGCCTTTAAATAAACAAATGCGGCATTATTGCAACAGGCCTGTGCAAGATTTAAAAAAAAGTACAAAACAGGTATGCCCTCATAGGAATTTAGTAGGAATTCATACAGGAGGTCATATTTCCGTATTACCCTTTTCAACAAGTAATTTTATTTAAGCGTCAGGATTACTACTTGATACTTTGACTTCTTTGACACACCAATGTAAATATTTAATGTGTATAATTGTTTTGTTGTGCTTTTGTCTTGCCTGACATAACCAGGGACCGAAAATGGATGTTAGCGTCTGGAGTCTCCAGGAATAATCTGTAGAGTGGGGTGAAAAAGTGTTTTTATTTTTTGCCTGTTTGTCACACTTAAATGTTTCAGATGGTCCCATATTATTAAGGGTGAAAAAAAACCATCCAAACCCTGTCTGAAAAACAAACTCAAGCAAGAGGTCACAAAAGACCCCACGACAACATCCAAGAAATACACTGCGCAAAAAAAGAGTTGCAAAACCAAAACCACTGGTAAGGCTCGTCTCAACTTTACCGGAAAACATCTTGATGATCCACAGGACCTTTGAAAAAATTTTTTTGGTCTGACCAGACCAGTTGTGTGTCCCATTACAACTGGAATTTCAGAAAAAGAACATCATAGCAACAGCAAAATATAGTGGTGGTAGTGTGATGGTCTAATGTTCTTTGGTTGCTTCAGGACTTGGAAGACTTGCTGTGATAAATGGAACTGTCCACCAACTGCAGCAGGACCATGATCCAAAACACACCAGCAAGTCCACCTCTGTATGACTGAAGAAAAACCAAATGAAGACTTTGGGAGTGGCCTAGTCCAAGTCCTGACCTGAATCTTATCGAGATGCTGTGGCCTGACCTTAAAAAGGCTTCATGCTGGAAAGCCTCCAATGTGGCTGAATGACAACAATTCTGCAAAGATGAGTGGGCCAAAATTCCTCCAGAATGCTGTAAGAGACTCATTACAAGTTATCACAAACGCTTGATTGCAGTTGTTGCTGCTAAGGGTGGCCCAACCACTTATTAGCTTTAGGGGGCAATCACTTTTTGATGATCTGAGACATTTAAGTGTGACAAAAACTAAAAGAAACCAGGGAGGGGGCAAACACATTTTCACACACTTTATGGGTCATTTCATCCATCCATTTTCCGCCGCTTATCCGGGTCCAGGTCACGGGGGCAGCAGTCTCAGTAGGGAAGCCCAGACTTCCCGGTCCCAGGCCACCTCCTCCAGCTCCACCGGGAGGACACCAAGGCGTTCCCAGGCCAGCTGTGAGACATAATACCTCCAGCGTGTCCTAGGTCTGCCCCGGGGCCTTCTCCCGGCTGGGCATGCCCAGAACACCTCATCAGGGAGGCGTCTGGGAGGCATCCGGACTAGATGCCCAAGCCACCTCAACTGACTCCTCTCGATGTGAAGGAGAAGTGGCTCTACTTTGAGCCCCTCCCGGATAGCTGAGCTCCTCACCTCATGTGGGAAACCGGGGCCTCACCCCGGAGCCAGGCCCGGGAGAGGGGCTCACAGGCAAGCGCCTGGTGGTCGGGCCTTCACTCTGCCAGGCCCAGCCTGAAAAAGCCACACGGGATCTCCCCTTCATAGACCCACCACCTATGGGGGCAAGCATAAGGGTCCGGTGCATTGTGTGTTGGGTGGCGGTCAAGGGCGGGTGCCTGGGCGACCTGGTCTTCGGTGGCCAAATCTGGTTCTTGGGACATGGGTCATTTCATCACTCCTGGATAATCCTGCCATTAGTTAATTAATAAAAAACATCAGCTTGAACATTGTTTTAAAAGGGGTGTGTTCTCATAATAATTTTGTACAATTTAGTATTTTATTAGTATTATTTTTCAAGAAATGTAAATTTCAAGTTCAGATTTTTTTTTGTCATACACCACAGAATTTTTTTCTTATTCCTTCATAATGTTTTTCAAAATGTTTTAACATTATAATTGATCCGATTAACATAATTTGGCTGAAAACGGTAATTAGCCTTCGCAAAAAGCATCTCCTTATGTTTTATGAATGTACTTTGTACATTTGTATTGTTTTTACGTAAGAAGGAAACAAATAGCACGAGCATAGTGAACCCTACAGTGTACAACTTTACTTTCGGAAGTCACTTAATATGGTTCCTTGCCCCAAAAAGCTTGAGAAAATACGGTAATTACGGACTAATTGCTCTAACACTATGGCAAAATATAAGATTTCTGTGGCAAATTCGATGGAGCCCCGCCTAGTTACAGATATGTCTGCTTTAAATTGTGAATACTTTGTTGTTTTATGGAAGCTTAAATAGAAAGTGTTTTGATGGCGCTATCTGCAGAGGGCGAAAAAAAGAGTGTTGGAACTAGGAATCCAGTCAATTCACTCAGCATTTTCCGGCATTCAAGATGGTTGGTATTGTGGCACTGCTTGTTTTGTAAGTACAGTTCTGTATAGCGTATGCTTGGAATGGCTTCTTGGTGCATCAGACTCCATTTCAAATGCATGTAATAAATGTGAGAGGCATATTTTCAGGTCTAATCAAAAATAGGCATTTTCATTTTCAGGCGGTTTCCGTTCTCACTAGGGTAACTTTTGGTACGATTCCCTACTAAATTCTTGTACAAGAAATGTTTTTTTGTAAAATAAATAGCAGTTTTCTATCTTCTGTGAGCCCTTGATGTGATTTTGACTTTACAGCCAAAGTTCACTCCATCGCCGCCATCTTCATGGTGGAGTCTAATCCGTGCGTGATGAAGCGGACACATCCTTCCATGGCAGAGAAACACTAATCATGTTTTGGTCCTTAGCAGCCATGGCACAGACACGACCCCTGTCCATGATGTCATCCAGGAGAAGAGGGGACATCTTTTATAATGAAGCCAAGAAGTTATATCGGAACGTAAATAGTTAAACATTTAAAAGTCAGCGGAGGTCCTGAAAGTCCGACAACATTTTAAACATCAGTGCTGATGCTGCAGCTGCGCGTGAACATGTCCCTCATGGTGACCGATCGAGCCAGTTGGGGCCTGCGGTAGTTGGAAATGTTGACGGGCACGGGCAGCTCTATGTCCTGTTGCTGTAATGGCGGCGGCGGCTGCTGCACGGCGCGGTAGCTGACCCGCTCGCCCCCGTTCCTCAAGCCGTCGGCTTGGTGGACCTGCGGGGGCGGCGGCTGCAGGTAGAAGGGCAGCTCGTAGTGCGTGCACGACGGGCAGAAGGTCTGCGAGCGGGTCAGTTTCCTGGCCAGCGGGGGGGTGGGGAAGAGGGCGGGGCCATTGGGGATGGAGGAGGCGGCGGCCGTGGCCGCCACAATGTTGTGGTTGGAGTGGACCGGCGGCAGGCGGGATGTGACGGCGAAGTCAGGCTCCTCCTCCTCCGACTCCGACTCCTCCTTCTTACAGCAATAATACTGGGGGGAGGACAAAGAAGATGGAAAGGTCAGGCCACTTGGGAAATTATATCAAGGGGTGTCAAACGGTTTTCCAGCGAGGATCACAGAGTGAAAAATGGAAGGATACCGCTTGGATTATAAACCAGGGGTCTTCCATTCAAATTCAGTAAAGTCTCTTACTCAACGAAAAACCCGTAAAGCAACCCTGTCCATCACTCTATTATTTCAATACAACACAATTATCTTGGCGCCAAATTTAATATACTAAATGATAAAGGATTTTACTGGACAAACACCGAAATCAACACAAGAGGGTTCTTATATAGGCAGCTAATTTATGGCTAATCTTCAGAGCTACTACTAATCGTACCAATCGCCGCTTCAAACCTGTAGCTCTTTCTTTGGCAGGAACCGATTACAAAGGTCATTACTCAATAAAACATTCTGACTCACGGTGTCGACGCTAAACTCATCACACAGCAATTTAACACTCAAAAGGTATACCCCAGAAATATACAAACACGTACCAATATGCATTTGACATTTTTAAAAATTTAAAAATGCATTGCGTTTTGTCTAAACAAAGCATTCATTGGTGCCTGGTGAGGCTGCAATGATGTCAGCCGCCCTCTGGGCTTGTGCTCTCTGTGGCAGACACGAAGCATTCCGCCATCCATCCATCCATCAATACCGCTTGTCCTCCAAATAATTGCTTTAGAAAACTTTACAGTATTTGTATTGGTAGTACTTGTATATTTCTTGAACCCGGGTCTCCTAGCTATGAGGTCTGCACGCTAACCACTCGATCACCGTGCAGCTCACAATGAGACATACTAGAACTAAATAAGACATAATATAGACTTGTTTTTCCTTGTTTTTTTAAAACTTCCTGTTCTGACCAGTACTTCGTGTGTTGGCTATTGTCTCATCATTGTAATATTAGTTACACCTAGTGACCAGTGTAGAATACAACATATCACAACATGCTTTATATATGTATTTGTACTTCATTCATCCATTTTTAGGCTTGAAAGTGTCAAGTTAAGTCAAGTCATGTTTATTTATCGAGTCCTTAATCACACAAGAGCCGCAAAGTGCTTCATTTAGGCAAACAATTTGCTTAAATATGTATATTTTCTGACCGTATAGGCCGTATTCAACCACAAAACCGCATGAGTTATTAAAATGCTATTTTTGAAAAAGCGTTCATGAGTGAAGCTGCAAAATTTGAAGCATGAAGCGGTGAGGGATTTACTGTATTGTCAAGTCATCCATTCATCCATTGCTTTTTCTGACATTTTTCAACTCTGCATTCACACACAAATTGCAGTTTTCCAAGCTCCTGAAGTGCACTCCCACAAAATGTAGCTGGCAGATTAATCCCGGGCGCCCTGCCAGCTAATATCAAAGCAGAACACAGAGATGGCTTGGATTACGCCAGGAAATAAAACAATATGCCCTAAAATAGAAAGGAGAGTATCATTTACACGGCCCTTGATGAGCAAGTAAGCCTTTTCTTGTCTT
This sequence comes from Doryrhamphus excisus, assembly GCF_037039965.1. NCBI lineage: Eukaryota > Metazoa > Chordata > Actinopteri > Syngnathiformes > Syngnathidae > Doryrhamphus > Doryrhamphus excisus. Next base: position 5,604,442 of record NC_136375.1, read on the forward strand.
CACCTGCACAAATGTGTTGATATCACCGTGACATTTCCATTTAAGTGAGCTTTGCCTGGCATGAAATCAGAGCAGATGAGTTACTCGTTGAGAAATGAACATGATGTAAAACGACGAGTGCGGAGGGAATTGTGCAAAAATGATCTCATGAATGATTTACTTTGGAGAGCCACTAAGCCAGAAGTGCTGATGTAACGCAGCCGTGAAATGAAAACCATGCAAACACACTTTAGTGAGTGCACATATGGCTTTTTTTTACTGCACACTTCTCAGAACAATGTGACAAGTACAAAAGCTCATTTTCTATTCTAGTGGGTCACTGCATTCAGCCCCGTGCTGTAATGTCCTCTTATGTCATGCTGCAGTACTGGACGCTACCAGCAGAGGTGCTGTCGAGTCTGCCAAAGGTGTGTCCAAAGGTTTTGCCAAAGAGGGCCACATAGTCAAAAATGAAAAGATGCAATGTTGCTAATGACTGCACAGCGGTCGAGTGGTTAGCACGCAGACCTCACAGCTAGGAGACCAGGGTTCAATTCCACCCTCGGCCATCTCTGTGTGGAGTTTGCATGTTCTCCCCGTGCATGGGTTTTCTCCGGGTACTCCGGTTTCCTCCCACATTCCAAAAACATGCTAGGTTAATTGGCGACTCCAAATTGTCCATCGGTATGAATGTGAGTGTGAATGGTTGTTTGTCTATATGTGTCCTGTCTCGCCCGAAGATAGCTGGGATAGGCTCCAGCACCCCCCACGACCCTCGTGAGGAAAAAGCGGTAGAAAATGAATGAACGAATGAATTTATTCATTAATTTTATAATTAATAAAAAATGCACCTTTATTTCTTGTTTACAATACAACTTTTTACCTTTTATATTTTGACTTTATTCTCATAAAATTACAGCGTTTTTTTTTTCATTTCTGTTGTAGCTTTTTATTTTTTATTTTAGTTTTGGGCCCTGGGCTGCACTTTGAATATAAACATATCAAATATCAAATTTGACCTGCACTGTATTAACCATCTTGGTGTTTGATATGGAAAAGCTATTGATCTCTTTCTTTAGTATTCTTGTTTTCAACTTAGACCTGGACTAGCTCAGTCCACACGGGTCAAATATTTAAAAAAAACACAAAAAAACAATAGATTTCTTGCTTTGAGGTGCAAAAATTGCTGTCAAAATAGTGACATGTACCTTGGTATCAATTCCCATAAGTCAATTATGACACGAAATGGTTACGCAAAATCCAGTATATTCATTAGCTGATGCCCCGCCCACTTTTGCACAACCCTGTGAATCAAAGCGCCCGCTCCTGTGCTGAGGTGCCGAGTGTGTGGCTCACCTGCAGCCTGCAGTAGCAAAGTACTGCGATGATAAGGAGCAATATAACCGTAGCGAGGATTCCACCAGTGATGACCACTGTCCCGGCTGTCATTCGAAAGGCTCTCCATCAACTGCCTGCACCCAAGAGAGAGGAAAACAAACATATTAATAATAATATTAATAATAATTAGAATAAGAACAAGTACAGTAGCCGCTTGTTCTCACTAGGGTGGCGGGTGACATGTAACTTCAGCAGCTTTATACAAAACAAGTGCCGCAAGGCATGCTGGGACGCTGGATGCACTCGAACTGACGCTGCGAGAAGCCGTTGGATGAGCTATGTTCTTTTTTGATTAGGTTGATACAGTTATCAGACTACCAATCACAGGGCACATATAGACAAACAACCATTCACACTCACATTCATACCTATGGACAATTTGGAGTCGCTAATTAACCTAGCATGTTTTTGGAATGTGGGAGGAAACCGGAGTACCCGGAGAAAACCCACGTGGAATACTCGATGCTGCTGCTGCTGATGATGATGTTATTCAACACTTTTTAAATTGTTAAACAATTACAACAATGACACGTGTTGTCAAAACATCTTCCTGCTGGAAAATGTTGAGTGCTGCTAGATCTTTTTTACCCTCTGTAGTCAGCACCATCAAAACCACGGCATGAAGGCGGGACGGAGAATAGAGATGAATCAGAGATGGATGTCACATGACCACACAAAGGAAGCTGCCGGGAGGAAGTGACACCAAAATACCAACGATGGTCAGCATCCAGCTAAAAAGCTGCAAAGTTTTCTTGTACTTCGATTTACCGCAAAAGACGTTGACTCGATACTTGAAGGTAATATCGTGCAAGCAGGCAACAAAGGAGTACACGGACATTGCATGCTCACTTAAAATTCCCGCATGTTGAAAACACATGAAAGCAGCTTTCTGGCATGAGACTGCACGGCTCAGACAACAAACGTAATGCGCCCAGCACGCTAACACGACACAGCTGCTCCCCTGCAGGCTGCACTACAGCTGGATTCTAATCCAATCTGCAGCCACAAGCAAATCAATAGGAGGAAACGGCTTTTAGCTTCTTTAAGACGGGCTGCTTTATGTCTGAGCTTTGTGCCTATGCTATATGGCACAAGTTTATTTTTTTTTAATAAAACATGTAATTCAACATTCAAGGATGCTGATGTGCAACTCAAAACACGGCCCGGTAATGACTGAACTGATCAATGTTTCCAAGCATAAGCTGGCTTTTTTGGTATAATGTGTAATATTTTATCCAGAAAATTAAGGTTGTAATGGATGGCTTACATTGGAATGAGTTCCCCAAAACTTGCTAGCCACTATGATAATAAATATATTGATTTTATTTTGGACTATGTAGTCCAAAGTGCAGCCATTTGTGGCCAGCAGAGAGAAAAAATCAGCAGTAATTTTACAAGAAAGTCAAAACATAGAGAAAAAAAGGTTGTAATCTAACTAAAAAGTAATATTATGCAGAAAAATAACATTACTTTAGTAGCATATTGTTTTTAAAATTATTTTTAAATCATAAAAATCATAATATCATGAGGAACGGGCTGCACGGCAACCGAGTGGTTAGCGCACAGGCTGCACAGCCAGGAGATCTGAGTTCGATTCCACCCTCGGCCATCTCTGTGTGGAGTTTGCATGTTCTCCTCGTGCATGCATGGGTTTTCTCCGGTTTCCTCCCACATTCCAAAAACATGCTAGGTTAATTGGCCAGTCCAAATTGTCCATAGGTATGAATGTGAGTGTGAATGGTTGTTTGTCTATATGTGCTCTGTGATTGGTAGTCTGATAACTGTATCAACCTAATAAAAATACATTTTATTTGGATTTATATCGGAATGAAGACAAAACGAAGGGTCTTTATTGAATTTATCACAATTAAAATAAGCTTGAGCGATATTTTACAAGTGAATGAGCTTCAAAAGCTAACATGCTAATGATACTAGCCACCATGCTAATGAATACTGTAGTCTGATAACTGTATCAACCTAATAAAACACATTTTATTTGGATTTATATAGGACATGAAGACAAAACGGAGGGCCTTTATTGAAATAATCACTATAAAAATAAGCTTGAGCGATATTTTACAAGTGAATGAGCTCCAAGAACTAACATGCTAATGATACTAGCCACCATGCTAATGAATACAGTAGTCTGTTAACTGTATCAACCTAATCAAAATACATTTTATTTGGATTATATAGGACATGAAGACAAAACGGAGGGTCTTTATTGAATTTATCACAATTAAAATAAGCTTGAGTGATATTTTACAAGTGAATGAGCTCCAAAAGCTAACATGTTAATCATACTAGCCACCATGCTAATGAATACAGTAGTCTGATAACTGTATAAACCTAATAAAAATACATTTTATTTGGATTTATATAGGACATGAAGACAAAACAGAGGGCCTTTATTTAATTTACCATAATCAAAATAAGCTTGAGCGATATTTTACAAGTGAATGAGCTACAAAAACTAACATGCTAATGATACTAGCCAGATGCTAATGAATACAATAGTCTGATAACAGTATCAACCTTATCAAAATACATTTTATTTGGATTATTTCAGACATAAAGACAAAATGGCGTAACTAACTACCATTTACTTAGCAGCGATGTTGCTTTGCAAGCTGAACAGACTGTATTGTATATACGCTATGCATTATGTGTTTTCGATGGAGGTATGGAGTTGTTTGTCCTGTGCAATGATGCTCATCCTTAACCTTTGCCCCTTCTCTAATTGGAGCACACACAATCCCTCAACCTACACACACACACACACACACACACAGAAGCTCAGAGCATACGTCTCCTGAGGCCTTCCTTTAACTTGATCAGTGTTACAGCCTGGCGTTAATGATCCACACACACACACACACACACAGTGAGGAACCAGCAGTGCTCAGCTGTTGTGTGGTGCTCGTGGTGTTTGTGTGCCACCAGTGACACCAGGTTACGGGCGCAGGCAGCACTTCCTCGTACGCGACTAACATGCTGAGACAACAAGGCGGGGAATGAATGCGGCACGCTTTGATGGAACATGGCAGAGATCACAGCAAGGTCTTGCTGGGAATAACAGTCGCTGACAAGCGCTGGCGAGGCAAGGCGGTGAACAACAAGGCCGCCGCGCTTACGAGTGTACGCTGTCAACGTGGCACATAGCGCGGCGCCGTTTTAAAAGACAAAACTGTCTGACAGTAGCCGGTTTTGGGATATTCTTCCATCTTGGATTTCTTATATTAGAAGTACAAAACATTCATTCATTTTCTACCGCTTTTCCTCACAAGGGGTGCTGGAGCCTATCCCAGCTGTCTTCGGGAGAGAGGCGGGGTACACCCTGGACTGGTGGCCAGCCAATCACAGGGCACATATAGACAAACAACCATTCACACTCACATTCATATCTATGGACAATTTGGAGTCGCCAATGGAGAAAACCATGCATGGGGAGTACATGCAAACTCCACACAGAGATGGCCGAGGGTGGAATTGAATCCTGGTCTCCTAGCTGTGAGGTCTGCACGCTAACCACTCGACCACCATACCGCTAGTTAATAAATTCAATAAATAATTAATTATTTCATTCACACTCACATTCATACCTTTGGACAATTTGGAGTCGCCATTAACCTTGCATGTTTTTGGAATGTGGGAGGAAATCGGACATTAATTGGGACAAAAGTAATTTCTAGCCGCTGTATGCTGGATGATGACATCGCAAGCCTCAAACTCACCACACCCTAAAAATGTTTTTCAAAGCTCCACCCTGGTGAGACATTTTTTAGGCACGTTTTGCCAAAAAAACACATCAATATTTAGTAGATCCTCCTTCTTATCAGAAAAAAATGCTCTCCTATAGCTTCCAATGAGGGTCTGGATTCTGGTTGAAGGTATTTTGGACCATTCCTCTTTCCAAAACATCTCCAGTTGAGTCAGGTTTGATGGTTTCCAAGCATGGACAGCCCGCTTTAAATCACACCACAGATTTTCAAGAGATGCCCATTCCACAACGTTGTACTTGTTCCTCTGCATGAATGACTTAGTAGAATTGGAGCAGTGATTAGGGTCATTGTCTTGGTGGAAGTATCCAGCCAACTGATTCTTGAAGACTGTTGGCAACAATCTGCTCATACTGACTGGAATCCATGTCAACTTCAACTGGAAGATGATTTCCAGTACCTGCACTGGCCACACAGCCCCCCAGCATGATGGAACCACCACCAAATGTTACTGTGGGTAGTGTTTGTCTTGTTCTTCATCCACCATGCATACCCCCCCCCCCCATTTTGGTATGTCCATATATCTCTATTTGACTTTCATCAGCACCTTATTCCAAAATGAAGCTGGTTTGTGATCAGCCAAATGTGATCAGAAAAGGCTTCTTCCCCATGACTTTCCCAGAATAGCTGAATAGTTGAAGGATCCACAGTGACACCATCTGCACCAAGATCATGTTGGAGGTCTTTGGAGCTGGTCTGTGGGTTGACTTTGACTGTTCTCACCATCCTTGGCCTCTGCTTATCCGGGATCTTTCTTGGCCTGCCACTCTGGGCTTTAACTAGAACTGTGCCTGTCTTCCATTTCCTCACTATGTTCCTCAGAGTGGAACCTACACAGCTGAAATCTGTAAGCTAGCTTTTGTATCCTTCCCCTAGACCAGGGGTCTCAAACTCAATTTACCTGGGGGCCACCGGAGCTTGTTTCTGGGTGAAGCCGGGCCGCATCAGGTTTTCAAAAAAAACCCCAAAACGCATTTATTAAAAACTGGAAAAAAAATCAATAAAAAAAACATCTTCAATGCTTTTACTGCTATACCCTACACTTTTTCAGTACTTTGGTTCCGGTTTTTCCACACCAAAATATCTGATAAAACATTCCACTGTTCACAAATATCTTTATTTGTATTTTATTTATATCTATATTTTTCTATACACAAAATAAGATAAAAAAATTAATAAACAAATCAAGAATAAAGACAATAAATCAATCAATCAGTAATAAATAAGTAAAATAATAATAAAACAGTAAATAAGAAAAACATAAGAAACCACATACTACAGTTGGTAGAGAAATGATTTTTTCAGATTCAAATGTACAGTATTAACAGTTATTTAACCTTTAACGTGAACATTAATGAAACTTAATAATTGTACCCAATCAGCAAGTTAGCATCGTACTCAGTTCCATCTGGGAGCAGCGTCGTAACTTTAACAACATGTTTGATGAGATGCTTTATCTTGACGTGTATTTTCCGTTTTATTCCAAATCATTTCCTGCATTTTATTTGTCACCAGCGTCATAAGCCTTTAGCTTCATTGCTAGTCCAAAGCAAAACAGGGCGGAGTAACAGGGTAGGGCAACAGTATGGGCGGGGCAAAATCATGTTAATTGTGTCCGGTGTGCACACAGCTTTAAGCTGTCATTTCAACATTAAACTTTGGTATCAAGATGGGGGCCTCAAACTAGCGTCTCGCGGGCCGCATTTGGCCCGTGGGCCGCGAGTTTGAGACCCCTGCCCTAGACCATGATGTTGAACAATCTTTGCTTTAAGGTCATGTGACAGTTGTTTTGAAGATGTAATTTGCCATTGGCCACCTTAAATACCCTTTCTCATGGTTGGCTTCACTTGTGTATGATGCTCCTTTCCACTTTCTCATGCTATCTAAATCATTATTAGAGTTAAACAGTCACATTTGGGTAGCACTGGTACAGCATGTCTCACATCTCATCAATGCAGAACAGAAAGAAAGCAGCAAAGAGCTGCAATAACACAGCAACCTTTCCGTCACTAATGACCTTTCTCTTTGCAATCATATGAAAATAATTGCTGCACTGTAATTACATCTCGCTGCCTACGCCGTGCAAACAGCAAGAAAGAGTCAGTAATGTCCTCCTGTTACTTAAACTCAGGAGGACATAAAAGGCAAATATTGGATTTGAAATACATATGGGAAGCATGTATGGACAGTATTACATGATGGCATATGAAGAGGTGCTTGGAAATATTTTCACACAAGATCATATTCAATTTTTTGTACCTATTTTCATCAAGTCAGTCCTTGGTTCCAACTCAAATGTAAATATAAAGTATTAAATATATATATTTTGTATATATAAAAATATTTATATTATATATATATATATTTTAAATATATTCAATATATATATTATATTTATATTAAATATAAATATTATATTAAATACACTAAATATTATATATTTAATATATATAAATATAGTTAAATAATATATATATATATTTTAAAGGCAGCATTTTTACATAACTTCACCATTTTAAATGCTGTTGTGGAGTAAGTCAACTGCCAGACAGAAGCAAGAAGTAACTGGATATATTACTTTATTGTCATTTATACAGTGGATACTAACGTTTCTTAAATGCGAGCCGCCTCTCAGATTATTTTTTATTTTGGATTGTGACCTAAAGGTGGGTTCCAAGCTGCTAATTATTAATGGCAGACATAGCCAGGACGGCTATGTGGGGCTATTGTCAGTGTGACGATGGCTGAAGACCAGAATGGATGTAAATAACATTAGCAGCGCGGTCGCTAGTGATCGGAAAATATTTATATATTCAACTCATCAATAAAACATAGGTACATTTGATTCATATTATTTGTTATGTGTTGTGTAAAAATATGACAGGAACAACATGAAATGAAAATCACTAGATGAATACAGAGCTACCATCCACCAGTACAAGCCTGGATTTTTTTTTCAGAGAGCAACATAGCAAAGTATACAAAGTAGTACTCTAGAAGTTCATCAAATCTCATCTTTATGTATTTGGAAGCAAATATGAGGTGAAAGAAAAAGATAAAAACATTTTCTACTGGAGCCTATCCCAGCTGTCTACAGGCGAGAGGCGGGGTACACCCTGGACTGGTGGCCAGCCAATCACAGGGCACATATAGACAAACAACCATTCACACTCACATTCATACCTATGGACAATTTGGAGTCACCAATTAACCTAGCATGTTTTTGGAATGTGGGAGGAAACCGGAATACCCGGAGAAAACCCACGCATGCACGGGGAGAACACGCAAACTCCACACAGAGATGGCCGAGGGTGGAATTGAACCCTGGTCTCCTAGCTGTGAGGTCTGCGCGCTGCAGCCTTTGAACAAAATAACGGGAAATATTTCCCCAAAATATCCATTTATGTAGTTATCGTTTTAGCAGTGTATCAAAGTGTTTACCACTGTATCTGTGATTAAGTGTGATTAATTAACAATGGACAAAATGCAGTTAATCACAAATTAAAATTGGAGAAAATCATAGAAAATCTGTTAACAATCTAAAGCATCATCAGTAGAGTAAAACGAACCCATGTCCCAGCGGTCTAAATGCAGCTCACGTTCCCGATTAGGGGGTGAACTCCAGGCTCTTCGGGCTCTGTGATTGGCCAGTCACACACAGCTCAGCCGTGCCTCATTCATGCGCGGTAATCATAAACTTCTGATCAATCCATGTCAATTTCAGACTTTTAATAATGTACAAATGTTAGCCCTACACATTTCCAGTTAAAAACATGCCCACTTCCGGTTTATGCCCCGCCCACTCCCAGTACAGACACAGATACACGTAATTTGGATGGGTGAACAGATACAGACACGTATAGTGGTGTACTCACTCATCCATAGTGAAGAGCTGACATTGTAGGGTGATGTCGCTACAAAGGTGTACCCCAAGGGTCAATACTGGAGCTAAAACTGTTTCCCTTATATATAAATTATATCTGTAATGTCACAAAAGACCTAAAACTGGTATTATTTATGGATGACAGTACCGCATTCTGGGGCTGCACGGTGTGGTTAGCAGGCAGACCTCACAGCTAGGAGACCCGAGTTCGATTCCACTCTCAGCCATCTCTGTGTGGAATTTGCATGTTCTCCCCGTGCATGCGTGGGTTTTCTCCGGGTACTCCGGTTTCCTCCCACATTCCAAAAACATGCTAGGTTAATTGGCCACTCCAAATTGTCCATAGGTATGAATGTGAGTGTGAATGGTTGTTTGTCTATATGTGCCCTGTGATTGGCTGGCCACCAGTCCAGGGTGTACCCCGCCTCTCACCCAAAGACAGCTGGGGTAGGCTCCAGCACCCCCGCAATCCTCATGAGGATAAGCGGTAGAAAATGAATGAATGAGTACCGCATTCTGTTCTGAAGATAGCACACAAGAACTAGCATAAGGAACTATAACTACATAGCTATAACTAAAATAGTTATAGTTGGTAATACTGAAAAAATACTTTTGTGCAAATACAAATAAATATTGACATGGTGTTGACAAAGTGAATGAAAGTAAGTTTCTAGGCGTTATAACAGATGACAAACTGAGCTGGAATTTAAAATATGTAACATCAAGTGACAAGAAACATTTTTATCATCAATCAGGCAAAATTTTAATCCGAACCAAAAACCACTCCATACTCTATATTGTTCTCCAGTCTTTCTTATCTAACCTATTGTGCGGAACTATGGGGAAATATCCACAAAAACAGACTTCATTCACTCAGTTAGGATCATACACACGGGCGCTTATAGAGAACATATGCCATTCCTAAAATCACAACAAAAATTTGCTGATCTGGTAAACTTTCAAACAGCTAAAATTATGCATAAGGCAAAGGTTGCGGGGGTGCTGGAGCCTATCCCAGCTGTCTTTGGGCGAGAGGCGGGGGTCCACCCTGGACTGGTGGCCAGCCAATCACAGGGCACATATAGACAAACAACCATTCACACTAAGGCAAAAAAAAAAACAAGCTACCCAGAAACATAATATGATTGTTCTCAGCAAGAGAGGAGAAATATGATCTCAGGAAAGAATTTGACTTTGCAGCAATTTGTCCCTGCAGATTTAAAAAACTTGTGTTTTTAGTCAGAAGAGCAAACAGGAAGTAACAATCTATGAGTGTCCTGACTGCGTTTATTTTCTGTAAGCTGGCTTTTGCACTCGTATGACAGTGGAAGTGTGTTTGGACCAGCTGGCAGTGACAGCTGCAGTGTCGAAAAAGTCTCTCAGGTTCCCAGCAACACCGTCTATACCTTGTTGACGAGTCAGCAAAATAAAAGCATGACGCATATTCTACTTCTGCACAAGAACTGTCAAATGTGACATCTTCTATGTGCGATGGACGGGCGTTCTGACACACAGCAGTACCGCTTAGCAGTCACGCTAAACATGTGGGCCAGATGTACGGGGCTTTGTCACGCCGCTTCCATGCTTCCACGATGGTCACGTAGATACGAGGAAGTCAGCACACGCTGCTCTTCTCGCTGCTGCTATCTTTGACTTCTGCTACCAGTCGCACAATGTGATATCTCCTCAGCGTGACCTTAACCGGAGCAGATATGAAATGAGTGGAGGTCACCAGGTCTGCTTTGTTCGAGCGGCTCATCTCTTTGCTGAGATTTATCATGCTACGTAAAACAGGACATTTGTGCAAAATAGAACCTTCACAATTCATCCTGCCTGACTTTTTATTTATTCTACTTCCTTCAAAACTATTCTAAATATGGGTTGAACATTAATAGAGCCCTCTAAACATGAAATAACACCCCTATAGTCACCTTAACAGCCCTATGTTCTATAGTTAGAGCATCAAAAACCTGTTTTGACCTTCTAAATATGGGTTTAACATTAATAGAGCCCTCTAAACATGAAATAACACCCCTATAGTCACCTTAACAGCCCTATGTTCTATAGTTAGAGCATCAAAAACCTGTTTTGAACTTCTAAATATGGGTTTAACATTAATAGAGCCCTCTAAATATGAAATAACAACCCTATAGTCACCTTAACAGCCCTATGTTTTTGGTCTTGGGATTTTTCATTGTTAGTTGGTGATAAGTGAATTTCTGCGTAGTAGGATTCCTTATTTATGAAATGGATATTTCTATAATTAGAGCATCGAAAACCTGTTTTGACCTTCTAAATATGGGTTTGACATTAATAGAGCCCTCTAAACATGATATAACACCCCTATAGTCACCTTAACAGCCCTATGTTCTATAGTTAGAGCATCAGAAACCTGTTTTGACCTTCTAAATATGGGTTTAACATTACTAGAGCCCTCTAAATATGAAATAACAACCCTATAGTCACCTTAACAGCCCTATGTTTTTGGTCTTGGGATTTTTCACTGTTAACTGGTGATAAGTGAATTTCTGCATAGTAGGATTCCTTATTTATGAAATGAATATTTCTATAATTAAAGCATCGAAAACCTGTTTTGACCTTCTAAATATGGATTTGACATTAATAGAGCCCTCTAAACATGATATAACACCCCTATAGTCACCTTAACAGCCCTATGTTCTATAGTTAGAGCATCAGAAACCTGTTTTGACCTTCTAAATATGGGTTTAACATTACTAGAGCCCTCTAAATATGAAATAACAACCCTATAGTCACCTTAACAGCCCTATGTTTTTGGTCTTGGGATTTTTTACTGTTAATTGGTGATAAGTGAATTTCTGCATAGTAGGATTCCTTATTTATGAATTGAATATTTCTATAATTAGAGCATAAAAACCTGTTTTGACCTTCTAAATATGGGTTTGACATTAATAGAGCCCTCCAAACATGAAATAACACCCCTATAGTCACCTTAACAGCCCTATGTTCTATAGTTAGCGCATCAAAAACCTGTTTTGAACTTCTAAATATGGGTTTAACATTAATAGAGCCCTCTAAATATGAAATAACAACCCTATAGTCACCTTAACAGCCCTATGTTTTTGGTCTTGGGATTTTTCATTGTTAATTGGTGATAAGTGAATTTCTGCGTAGTAGGATTCCTTATTTATGAAATGGATATTTCTATAATTAGAGCATCGAAAACCTGTTTTGACCTTCTAAATATGGGTTTGACATTAATAGAGCCCTCTAAACATGATATAACACCCCTATAGTCACTTTAACAGCCCTATGTTCTATAGTTAGAGCATCAGAAACCTGTTTTGACCTTCTAAATATGGGTTTAACATTACTAGAGCCCTTTAAATATGAAATAACAACCCTATAGTCACCTTAACAGCCCTATGTTCTATAGTTAGAGCATCAAAAACCTGTTTTGAACTTCTAAATATGGGTTTAACATTAATAGAGCCCTCTAAATATGAAATAACAACCCTATAGTCACCTTAACAGCCCTATGTTTTTGGTCTTGGGATTTTTTACTGTTAATTGGTGATAAGTGAATTTCTGCATAGTAGGATTCCTTATTTATGAATTGAATATTTCTATAATTAGAGCATCAAAAACCCGTTTTGACCTTCTAAATATGGGTTTGACATTAATAGAGCCCTCTAAACATGATATAACACCCCTATAGTCACCTTAACAGCCCTATGTTCTATAGTTAGAGCATCAGAAACCTGTTTTGACCTTCTAAATATGGGTTTAACATTACTAGAGCCCTCTAAATATGAAATAACAACCCTATAGTCACCTTAACAGCCCTATGTTTTTGGTCTTGGGATTTTTCACTGTTAACTGGTGATAAGTGAATTTCTGCATAGTAGGATTCCTTATTTATGAAATGAATATTTCTATAATTAAAGCATCGAAAACCTGTTTTGACCTTCTAAATATGGATTTGACATTAATAGAGCCCTCTAAACATGATATAACACCCCTATAGTCACCTTAACAGCCCTATGTTCTATAGTTAGAGCATCAGAAACCTGTTTTGACCTTCTAAATATGGGTTTAACATTACTAGAGCCCTCTAAATATGAAATAACAACCCTATAGTCACCTTAACAGCCCTATGTTTTTGGTCTTGGGATTTTTTACTGTTAATTGGTGATAAGTGAATTTCTGCATAGTAGGATTCCTTATTTATGAATTGAATATTTCTATAATTAGAGCATAAAAACCTGTTTTGACCTTCTAAATATGGGTTTGACATTAATAGAGCCCTCCAAACATGAAATAACACCCCTATAGTCACCTTAACAGCCCTATGTTCTATAGTTAGCGCATCAAAAACCTGTTTTGAACTTCTAAATATGGGTTTAACATTAATAGAGCCCTCTAAATATGAAATAACAACCCTATAGTCACCTTAACAGCCCTATGTTTTTGGTCTTGGGATTTTTCATTGTTAATTGGTGATAAGTGAATTTCTGCGTAGTAGGATTCCTTATTTATGAAATGGATATTTCTATAATTAGAGCATCGAAAACCTGTTTTGACCTTCTAAATATGGGTTTGACATTAATAGAGCCCTCTAAACATGATATAACACCCCTATAGTCACTTTAACAGCCCTATGTTCTATAGTTAGAGCATCAGAAACCTGTTTTGACCTTCTAAATATGGGTTTAACATTACTAGAGCCCTTTAAATATGAAATAACAACCCTATAGTCACCTTAACAGCCCTATGTTCTATAGTTAGAGCATCAAAAACCTGTTTTGAACTTCTAAATATGGGTTTAACATTAATAGAGCCCTCTAAATATGAAATAACAACCCTATAGTCACCTTAACAGCCCTATGTTTTTGGTCTTGGGATTTTTTACTGTTAATTGGTGATAAGTGAATTTCTGCATAGTAGGATTCCTTATTTATGAATTGAATATTTCTATAATTAGAGCATCAAAAACCCGTTTTGACCTTCTAAATATGGGTTTGACATTAATAGAGCCCTCTAAACATGATATAACACCCCTATAGTTACCTTAACAGCCCTATGTTTTTGGATTAGGCTGTCAAAAATACATTCAATGAACATTTTTATTTTTATTATTATTATTATTATTATTACTGAAGTATTTTAAGTGTAAATCAATACTTTGCAGCAGACCACACCTCTCGTTTTCACCGGAAAACTCCTGTATTTTGCCCTTTGTTCCTGTTATACACACTGTATTATACACACACACACATATATATATATATATATGTATATATATATGTATATATGTATATATATATATATATGTATATATATATATATGTATATATATATAATATTTATATATATTCACAATATATTCATATATATATACATATATCATATATATTTAAATTCAATATAGATACACACACATATACTATGTATATATGTATATATATATATATATATTTTACAACCTAAATATATATATATAGATAATGACTTAAACGTGTAATCAAACATTACAAATAAATGCTAAAATCAATGACGTTAATAAAAGTAGAACAAAATATGAATAAATACATTCAATTCAATTCAATTAATTCAATAACTAAAATTACTTATTTTTAAAACAAAAAAAGTCCTAAATAAAAGTGGAAAATACGGGTCCCATGGTTGAGACCATTTAAGAAGCCCTCATTTAAACCTAAAAAACATGAAAATATGGTGGGGGCGCAGTCAAGTGGTCAGTCCCCAATCGGGTGAGTTTGATTTAGAAGAACTCGAGAGAACCTCAAAACCTCAAACTATTAAACTAAACGTGTTCCCTCCATCATAGCATTATCAAATGGGTGAGGGGTGGGGGGTGGGGGGGTGCAATAGTGACGAAAATGACGAAATGAGAAGATGTATGTAAGCGTCCGGCATCAACATATACACTTGAAGGAAAGGTAGAAAAATGTTACTATGGTGACGGGGATATTGCAGACTGACAGAATGAACTCGCCATCGCCTTTTCCGCTGTTTCTGGAGTGGGCGGTTTGCACTCCACAAACTTGGGAGACAGTTTTTGCACTTGTTCATGGAAGGCATGGAAATAAAGCAATCCTAACACGTCTTTTAGCCATCGATTCAGTATGGATAGCAAGTCAGTATGGATACAGTCATCCCTCGCAGCATTGCCTTTCAAAAATGAATTCATTGAATTTCTGGTTGAACATATCCTATTATAAAAATAAAAATAAAAATAAAAATAAAAATAAAAATAAAAATAAAAATAAAAATAAAAATAAAAATAAAAATAAAAATAAAAATAAAAATAAAAATAAAAATAAAAATGTTCAAGCATAGAAATGGCGTGAAGTAGTATTTATTACAACATGTAAACAGGCACAATAATAAGATTGATTCCTTTATCCTCATTAGGGTCGTGGAGATATGCTGGAGCCTATCCCAGCTGACTTCAGATGACACATGGGGTGCAACCTGGACTGGTCACCAACCAATAATAATAGCACAGCTACTGTTTACTCCATTACCTTTAACAAGCTTATAGTTGGCCCTTCCTGTTGCCCACACATCTGCCCGCCCGCTACTAAGGTCCCCTGGGGAACACATTTACTGTGCCACTGCTCAAGAAGGAGTTTTACTTATTTTGTCATTACAACACATTGTTGAGAAAATAGCCTAATATGTTTTATTTTCTCAGATTATATCAAATACGTTGAGTAATATTAGCGTAAAGATGACAACAGAGGTGGATTTTTATGTCAAGGGGACTCTAACAATGTAAAAAAAAGTATTTAGAAGATCATAAGCAGGTTTTCTAAGCCAAAACTACAAAAATATTACATTTTTTAATATTGAATTCTACTTTACAGAAATTCAATTCCAATTTGGAACCAATTAAACGAATAAATGTGATGGGTATTTAACTTTGATATCAAACTGGTGAAGAATGATACACTAAGAGCAGCTAACCAAGCATCGCCGTGGCAACAACAGAGATGCTTAATAGAAGCCATGTATTGTGTTGAAAGGTTCCCCCCAGATTCTTTTATTCTGACAACTATGAAATGAGCCTAGGAGTCTCAAGAACAGTTTACAATGATATTCCAACTGGAATAGATACAAAGCATGGCAATGCCAGCTCTGGAAAGAGCGAGTTCTGGTTAGTGGAATCCAATCAATCTCCCAAGATATTGTATAGTATATACACAAATACAATACCAGGAAATTCTACATTTCAAGTACACTGCTGAGGGGGACCTAAAGGGGACCTAAAGGGGACCTACAATGCTTTTTCCACTTTTCCAAATGTAGTGAGTGTAATTTAATGTTGTATTCTCGAGTTAAACCATGCCAAAGTTCCAGATAATGAGATTTGTGCATTTGGAAGTGAGCCCTGAAAGAAGTTTGGGATTAACCAATCCAATGAACGCCTCTCATTGCCTTTAAATGCGCGGGGCCCACCGGACTGGGCCTCAGAGGCCTTGTAGGACACGTCATCTGTTCCTGACAGTTACATTAAACACAGCAGCAGGCTAATCCAGGCATCTCGCTTGTGATCCACCTGGATTCCTTATCGGCATCACCAAATAAGAGAACCTTTAATGGTAGAACCTTGGTAGAGCCCGGCCCTGGTATCGTACCTTCAGCTGCCATCAGGTTGAGTTCCCATTATGCGTAGATGGGACAATTAATACAAAAATCTACATTCTGGTTCAGATGCTTCCATTAAATAGTGGATGCTGGTTGAATTGAAATGTGCCTGACACTCTTTTGAGTTCATACACAGTAAGTTAAGGGTTTCCAAACAGTAGCTCATGAGCTGCCAGTAGCTCCTAAGCACTTTTCATGGAACTCCCCAAAGGCTTTAGTCATTTATTATCAACTCCCTTAGCCATTAAATTAGAAATTTTGGTTCAGCAGTAGTCCAGAGCGCTTGGGAGTGCGCAAT
This sequence comes from Doryrhamphus excisus, assembly GCF_037039965.1. Lineage (NCBI taxonomy): Eukaryota > Metazoa > Chordata > Actinopteri > Syngnathiformes > Syngnathidae > Doryrhamphus > Doryrhamphus excisus. The sequence goes on from NC_136375.1 coordinate 5,621,429, forward strand.
CCCATTGTTGCGGGGGTGCCTGGAATACATTTAAAAAGACCATTTTGGAAATCCAACAAAATAAAGCTGGAATAGGTGCAGATTCTGGAAGATCTACAAAAGCTTTCAATGTGGGTTATTGTGTGTAGTTGCTCTATAAGAGTCCACATCTCAATACTAAGGGTCCAAAATGAGCATAATAGGTCATCTTTAAATTTCCTCCTAGTAAGTGTACATTTATTTTTTAAATAATTTCAATATTACATGAGTATGATGTGAGTTCACATTTTGATATTCTTATTATTATTCTAATTTTTTTTCTTTTTCACCAATAGACACAAATGGTGTTCTGTGGAAAGGAAACGACCAAATATTGTTCCTGGAAATAACATAACAGTCCAATTACTCCCACTACTTCCTGTATCCACCACCTCCTCTAACGGGCGCCTCCCCCAATCACTCAGCGAGATGAGGTCATTGCGTTGACCTCGGCTAGGGGGTTGGCTTTGGGGTGTGCCGTGTATGAAGGGTGGAGCTGCAATGGGGGGCGGGGCATAGTAAAATGCTGGTGAGTGTTTGACATAATCATGGAGGACAACCCCCCACTCCCCCTCCCACTCTTTATCATGAAGGCCCCTCCCTGTGGTGCACTGAAAGGTGTTTCAAGCTGCGAGCACTCAAGTGGACGTGGAATTGCATCGACTCCCAGCTGTTCTACATCCTCTTTCTCCTTATTTTTCTCCTTATTCTCTTTTTCTCCTCTTTTTTCATATCTCCTCATCCTCAGCCTTCAACGCTGCATCCCTCCCCTGCTCGTTAATGGCCGAGGGTCTCATGTTGGAACATCAAAACACACAGTCACGCTCCATACATGGTGGGGGTGGGGGGGTCCTTTGTGTGTGTGTGAGGTATGACTGATCTCCCAGGGGGCCGAGGTTATTCAGAGGGTCATATTAGGGTGTCGCCATGGGAACCCAAGCCCCGCCCTGTCTCCCATTGTGGTGGAGACACAACAAATGTTCGTTTCTTTTTTACACACAACAAACTGATGACACTGTAGTACATTACTATGCTTTATATACACATTTTTATTTCATTCATTTGTAATAATACTAATAATAGTTGTAGTAGTCATAAATTATCATATAGCTATGTTAAATTTAAAAAAAAATTATTGTTGTATTTATAAGAAAGATATTTTAGTTTATCAGGTAGTAGCCATGAAGTATTAATTTAATACCAATATCTTATTGAGTATTATGAATACAGTACGGACGCAGCACATTTTATCAGTAATATGACATAAACGAATATAAAAAATATTTTTTGTCAATATTTCTATTATTAGTACTATTATTATTAATATATATTACATAAATAAAATAACTACAAATTTAGACACATTGTATTAAATATTGAATATTTTGTTATTATTGTTAAATAATACATACAATTAAAATATATATATATATTATTAAATACATTTTAATTTTAATAAATAACAAAATTACACAAAATTTTATTATAAATACAAATATAAAAAGTTTGATTTTGATCCTATTATTATTATTATTATTATTAGTCATGATCTTATAACACACTAACACTGCAAGTAAACAATAATAAAATAACTTGTGAAATGTGAGTGACATTAAATATAAATTTTCCAATTATTATATTATGATATTAATAATAATAATACATTGCAAAAATAAACAAATAAAAAATAATATGGTGTGAAATATTGAATTTTTATCAACGACAGAAAATTGTACATAAATAATCATATAAAATGTTATATTATTATTATATAAATTAGAATAATAAATTACTATACTATATATAATATATATTGTCCATTATTATAAATAACATTCATCTACAAATATGAACAAAATAATACAAAATCTATGAAATCAGCTCCAAAATGTAGTTCCTTGGCACGCTGCAATGGAAAACTCTGATATTAACCTTGTAAAATAAAAAAATAAAAAAAATAATCTTATACAATCCATAAATGATTATAAATAATGTGCTTAAACATTGCGATGTGTTCAATGTCGGTGAATCTACCTGCATATGTCTGCATATCCCATGATTGTATCATCAGGCATATTTTCAGAGACACTATTAGCCATGGCTGGTCACCAAACTTCAGCAAGTAAATATGAAAATGTGTAGTAATGTGTAATGAAAGCAGAATATACTGACAAAAATCATAAAAGTACCTGAGTAGAGTACTTCAGCGCCACTGCAAGAAATGAGAGGTTTTGGTTCCAAAGAAGTGGTCGACAAAAATCCTCCAGTTTGATTCCATAAGACGGAGCTTTATTGCAATGTTCTATGTGGATGCATGACTAAACATACGCTAGCATGGCTAACAGTTGGTTAGCAGCGGCGCCTCGCAAAGTCACGCCGTTTTGTCAGCATGTGGCAACTCTCACCTTCACCTTCCCCCGCCCTCTTTGCCTTTGTGTGCACTGGCACACACACAGATAAACACACACATCCACACACACGGATAAACACACAACACACTAAATGTTGTGTATATGCACTATCAACAATTATGTATAAAAATCAGCAAAAGCATCAGTGGGGTAAAAGCAAAGCATGACTGCTTGGATGAGACGGTGGCGCTGTCCGTGGTGCTGAGACTGGGAGCGCCGCCGCCTTGCAAACTTTGTTTTCAAGAAAAAAAAAAAATCTAATACAGGATGTACGCGTTTAAATCTAATCTGGATTGCACGGAAACACTAAAATGATGCTTACCTTCAGAGATAAGATGAATTGTTGCAGGTCACATGGAGGGTAGCGGCGTCTGATTGGCTGTCAGGCGGCTGATCTGTGCTGCCTTCAAAGTATGGCACAGAACGATAGGAGTCAAATTTGAAAAGAAGACACAAAAAGTAAGGCGGTAAAAAGGACAGTATTAGCTTCCACCCGGGCGTTGAATCCTCAACACAAACAAGCGCACACTTCCATCCAGTTGTTGGAGGATGATGGAGCAAATAAAAAGCCTCCTACGCAAACACCCCCCTCAGCCTCAGCAGCATATGCGATGGAGAAAGAGGAGGAGGAGGAGGAGGAGACAGCGTGAGAGCAAACCTCCACACCTCCATCCCCCCCAAAAATATCCAAAATCAAAACCACAGTCCGATAAGGAGGTCTGGCTTGGTTTTTATCTCTCCACAATCTAATGATCTCCTCCTGCATCCCCCATACATGAGCAAAATGTCTGCACGGAGGGGGGGGCGAGTGAGGGGGGGGCAGTAATTCCTGCAGCGCGGCGGCGACTGTGAGGCGTGTGTGCACGCTCAATGAGAGAGCAGACGGGGAGATGGAGATTTAGAAAGAGAGAGAGAGAGAGAGAGAGAGAGAGAGAGAGAGAGAAGGGGGAGGTGAGGGTGGAAAAAAAAAAAAAGAAAAGGTAACCGAGTGTCGCTTGGACTCGTTGCAGGTAACATCATCATGATGGATGTTGTCATATTTTGTCAGAGTCCCAAATACGGTGGCCCCAATCTCACCTGAATGCTGCAAGGTAAACAATTTAGACGAGGTTTAGACAAACTGGATGTTTTGGACAGGAAGTTGTATGGCACCCCCATCAACACTTCTGGTTAGCTGGTGAGGCCACTTTGGCTTCACCAAACAATATGCGTTCAAAAGTGCAAATGGTCAAGCGCTTGACCATTGTTGTGTATGTGATACAATGACACTCAGATGAGTGGTGTGTCGGTCATGAACGAACGAGTCAAAATTACTAGTTCTTTTTTGTGAACGGAATAAACAAGGTCACCGCCTCTAAAATACCCGTTCAGTTGCAAATGCTTTTTTTTTAATTGGCTGGAGAGTCAGTTCACCGTTCCTTTTGCAGGGCGGGACTATCTGCGTGCTTGCCTGTCTTATCCTATCGTCGTGCCTCGCTCTGTGGGTGGGTGGGGCTAGCTGACTAGGTCGAAAGATTGACCCGGTCACTCTTGACCAAGTCAATTTGTCAGTCAATTTGACCGACACTCGTCGGCCGTTCATTCATTACCGACACAGTACTATTTTTATTATTGTTTTTAATGCACCTCAAGATAGTAAAAACATTAAAAACCTTTTATTTTCTGTTATTCCTAACATAATTTTATATTACAAGGAGCGCAGCGCAATCGCAGCGTTAGACGGGGTGGGGGTTGGGAGGGTGGATGGGGTTCGTAACGCCGGACCGGGGAGCTGATCATAATACTTCAGATTTCAAGGTACGTCATCACGTGTTGTTGCGCTGTTGAGTCGGAACGAATGTGAACGTGAACGAACGGACCGACTCAACATGGCTGACCGGGTCTATGCACAGGGGGAGATCACAGGCGAACGACCAATTGACCGAAATGAGCGAAACGAGCGAAACGAGCGAAACGAGCGAAACGAGCAAAACGAGCAAAACGAGTGAAATGACCGAAATGACCAAAATTAACGGATCTTTTTACTGAATGAACCGGAATGATCACAGGCGAACGACCAATTGACCGAAACAAGCGAAACGAGCAAAACGAGCAAAACGAGCGAAACGAGCGAAACGAGCGAAATGAGCGAAACGAGCGAAGTGAGGGAAACGAGCGAAATGACCAAAATGACCAAAATGACCAAAATGACCAAAATGACCAAAATGACCAAAATGACCAAAATGACCAAAATGAACGAATCTTTTTACTGAATGAACCGGAATGATCACAGGCGAACGACCAATTGACCGAAATGACCGAAATGACCGAGATGACGGAGATGACGGAGATGACCGAAATGACCGAAATGAACAAAATGAACAAAATGACCGAAATGAACAAAATGAACAAAATGAACAAAATGAACAAAATGAACAAAATTAACAAAATTAACAAAATTAACAAAATTAACAAAATTAACGGATCTTTTTACTGAATGAACCGGAATGATCACAGGCGAACGACCAATTGACCGAAATGACCGAAATGACCGAAATGAACAAAATGAACAAAATGAACAAAATGAACAAAATGAACAAAATGAACAAAATGAACAAAATGAACAAAATGAACAAAATGAACAAAATGAACAAAATGAACAAAATGAACAAAATGAACAAAATGAACAAAATGAACAAAATGAACAAAATGAACAAAATGAACAAAATGAAACAGATCTTTTTACTGAATGAACCGGAATGATCCGGTTCACAGTGAAATGAATGGTTTTGCCCACCTCAAACTCCATCGATTCGCAAACGCCACCTGCTGACACAGATGGAGAATGTGCTGGTATTTTTTATGGCCATTTATACAGTGACACCTTGGCATACGATGACCAAACTAACTAGTGTTTTTTTACAATTTGGGTTATGAGCTGCTAGTTACCGACAGGCTTAGCCATAGACAGCTAGTTGGAGGGCTTGTGTCACCTTAGTATGTGGGGGCCGAGGCGGAAGTGAGCCGGTACACACGCAGCGCCAAATGAGATGGCGTTAAAGGCTTGTTGTTCATTGTGTTTGTGTTTAATTAGGGCTGTCAAAACAGCATGTTAGCAACGGTAGCTAATTTATTGAATTAATGAGGCTAAAACGTTTTAGCCTCATTAATACATGCGCATCATGTCAAGCCACATCTCTCTGTTGTGACGGCGCCACAGTAGCGTCCCCTCAGAGTCACATGATCTCTCACCTGAACACTTCCTCGTTGTCAATAGACGACCACAAGATGCCTTCACTGACATGCCGAACATCACAACAACGTCTTTATCATGATCTAAATGAACAGAAAAAAAGAAAAACAATAAGTGCATATTCTTATCCCTCATTAATGTAACTTACTCTAGACCAGGGGTCAGCAACCCACGGCTCCAGAGCTGCATGTGGCTCTTCAGCCTCTTTGTTGTGGCTCCCTTTGCAATGCTCAAGTATTTAACACCCAAACTTGTTGGGGCCAGACTAGACATGTTTGTCAACAAATGTAAACAAAGTTTAATTTACTAAGATATTTATGTACATAGCTAGGAGACCCGAGTTCAATTCCACCTTCGGGCATCTCTGTGTGGAGTTTGCATGTTCTCCCCGTGCATGCGTGGGTTTTCTCCGGGTACTCCGGTTTCCTCCCACATTCCAAAAACATGCTAGGTTAATTAGCGACTCCAAATTGTCCATAGGTATGAATGTGAGTGTGAATGGTTGTTTGTCTATATGTGCCCTGTGATTGGCTGGCCACCAGTCCAGGGTGTACCCCGCCTCTCGCCCAAAGACAGCTGGGATAGGCTCCAGCACGCCTACGACCCTCGTGAGGATAAGTGGTAGAAAATGAATGAATGAATGATTTATGTACAGTTATCTTCTATATTAGCAAAATCGGGTACTAGCAAGAGTACTCGATCAATTCCGCTTTTTGTCCTCTGAACTACTTTGATACCCCGGAATTCCCTATAAATCGGGCAGTCAATCAAAATCATGGGAGACTCGCAATTCGCTCTGGATGTGAGCACCTTTTGAAAGTTTATAAGATATTGTTTTTGAATTGTTTTGCCGCTCAAGTCTATTTTCTTTTAGCTTTCCTTTAACTTAAGTAACATGGTGTCTTTGAACGTAACCCTTTATGGCAGGGGTCTCAAACACGCGGCCCGCGGGCCAAATGTGGCCCGCAGGACACTAGTTAAATAACTGTTAATAGTTATCCTCCCTATCCGTGTGGAAGTGGTAGGTTTTTGATTGAAGTTATTGATTGATTGATTTTCTTTATTCTTAATTTGTTTCTTTATTTTTCATCTTATTTTGTGTAGAAAAATAAAAATTAAGATATTTGAGAACAGTGGAATGTTTATCAGAGCTTTTCTTGTAGAAAATCAGAACCAAAGCACTGAAAAAGTTTGTATATTTTTCTCTTTTTAATAAATGCGTTGTTTTTTTGACCTGATGCGGCCCAGCCTTGCCCAGACCCTAGCTCCAGTGGCCCCCAGGTAAATTGAGTTTGAGACCCCTGCTTTATGGCTTATAATAACGCCATTAAAGTGTTATTCAAATGTTTCGCTACTATTTAAGAGACTAACCTTCAGCTCATATGGATCTGTTAAGAATTAAATATAATCCTGTCCTGACATTTCATAAAAAACAGCAAAAAATGGGCATATTTCACAATTGTGATTAATCATGATGAATGATTAATCTCCTACATCCAACCCCGTCTTCTGCATCTGTCTCTCTCACACCAACTACACTCATGTCCTCCTTCACTATATTGACTATGTCTCCTCTGGACATGTCCCAACCATCTCAGTCTGGCCTAAAGGACTTCATCTCCAAGGCCTCTAACATGTAATGTCGCTATGATGTACTCTTTCCTGATCCTATCCATCCTGGTCACTCCCATGTGAACCTCAGCATCTGTGCGCTTTCCCCCATTCATGCATGTAGCCAGCATGTACACTGGGATGTACAGTAGCTCCTCCTTTACATGAAGGAGTGGAACAGGAGGACACAAATGTTAACATCTGGATCTGACTTAGGTATTGCTGGCGTTATTATTTACTTTAAGATGTGTAGCAAAGCCTGTTTTGACAAACGTGAAACCAAACGTTGGCGTAACTCTTCTCTCCAAAGTGGAGTAAACAAATGAGGGAAGTGATTGATTTTTTTTTTTTTGGACGTTTTGCGCTCATAAACAAGCTCCGATACCTTAAAAAAAATAATCGGACAACTTTAAGCACACCCGGTGAATAAATAATGAAATCCTTTCACACCCAGACTTGTCTCTCTCTCTTTCTCTCTCTTTCTCTCTTGCTCTCTCTCGCTCTCTCTCGCTCTCTCTCGCTCTCTCTCAAGTGTCTGTCCACTTCCTGCGTCTCCATTTCCTCATGTCCACCTCCTTGCCTCTCGCTGTGATCCAATCCTTCCTCTCCTCGCCGTGTGACTTTTCTCTGCATCCATTATTCAAAGTCATGGACATGGAGATTAGAGCACGTTGAGCGTGTACACGGTGAATTATTCAACATGAATCTTGCATTGGTGGGATTCAGGTCAATTGTCTTTATATTATATATATATATATATATATATATATATATATATATATATATATATATATATATATATATATATAAGATTCAGTGCTGAATTTTTTTTTGCAATTAGCAAAACAAATTGAGATTTGGATACTTTTTAATTTAGTTAAAATTACTCTTGTATTTCAATACATATTTTTTTTTACTATTTTAACAAGCTTATTATAATTTCTTATTATTCATCCATTTCCTCTGCTTATCCGGGTCCGTGTCGTGGAGGCGGCAGTCTCGGTGGGGGAGCCCAGACTTCCTGGTCCCCAGCCACCTCCAAGGTGTTCCCAGGCCAGCTGTGAAACGGTAATCCCAGTAAGAATTAAGTTGAAAATTTACAAGAATGAAGTTGAAAATGTACCAGAATAAGGTCAAAAATGTACCAAAAGAAAGTCAAAAATGTACCAGAATAAAGTCAAAAATGTACCAGAATAAAGTCAAAAATGTACAAGAATTAAGTTGAAAATTTACAGGAATTAAGTCAAAAATGTACCAGAATTAAGTTGAAAATTTGCAAGAATAAAGTCGAAAATGTACAAGAATGAAGTAAAAATTTTGCAAGAATAAAGTTGAAAATTTAGAAGAATAAAGTCAAAAATTTGCATGAATAAAGTTGAAATTTTGCAAGAGTAAAGTCAAAAATGTACCAGAATAAAGTAAAAAAATGTACAATAATAAAGTAAAAAATGTACAAGAATACAGTAAAAATATTGCCCCCAAAAGTCGTAAAAAAACATTTTTTCTAGCAAATTGATGACTTTATTCTCGTAATATTATGACTTCTTTTCTTGAATTTATGACTTAAATTAACAACAAAACTTTGTAATATTATGAGAATAAAGATGCAAATGTAAATCGAGAGTAAAGTGGCAAATTCACATAACAATTGTAGAAAAATAACAAACTAAGACAGCTATGAAAAGGAGGCCTCATGTGACCTTTGGCCTTGGGCATGTGGAGGGGACTGGTAAGGAATGGGGAAGTGAGAAGTGCTAATGCTAATGCTAATGCTAATTTGTTTGTGCTCAACTGCTCTGTTTTGCTGCCAAGTTATAACTAAAAGCTTGCCTGAAGCAAGAGGAAAATTCCCTCCCTCCTTCCTTCCTTCCTTCCTTCCTTCCTTCCTTCCTTCCTTCCTTCCTTTCTTCCTCCCTCCCTCCCTCCCTCCCTGCCTCCCTCCCTCACTCCCTTCCTTCCTTCCTTCCTTCCTCCCTCCCTCCCTTCCTTCATTCCTTGCTTCCTTCCTTCCTTCCTTCCTTCCCTCCCTTCCTCCCTTCCTCCCTTCCTCCCTTCCTCCCTTCCTCCCTTCCTTCCTCCCTCCCTCCCTCCCTTCCTTCCTTATCTCCCTCCCTCCCTTCCTTCCTTCCTTCCTTCCTCCCTTCCTTACCTCCCTCCCATCCTTCCTTCCTTCCTCCCTTTCTTCCTTCCTCCCTTCCTTCCTTCCTCCCTTGCAGCAGTCCTTCCTTCCTTCCAGCAGTCCTTCCTTCCTTCCTTCCTTTCTTCCTCCCTCCCTCCCTTCCTTCCTTCTTTCCTATCTTCCTTCCAGCAGTCCTTCCTTCCTTTCTTCCTCCCTCCCTCCCTCCCTTCCTTCCTTCTTTCCTTCCTTTCTTCCTTTCTTCCAGCAGTCCTTCCTTCCTTCCTTTCTTCCTTCCTCCCTTCCTCCCTTCCAGCAGTACTTCCTTCCTTCCAGCAGTCCTTCCTTCCTTCCAGCAGTCCTTCCTTCCTTCCTTCCTTCCTTCCTTCCTTCCTTCCTTCCTTCTTTCCTTCCTTTCTTCCTTTCTTCCAGCAGTCCTTCCTTCCTTCCTCCCTCCCTCCCTCGCTCCCTTCCTTCCTTCCTTCCAGCAGCAGTCCTTCCTTCCTTTCTTCCTTCCTTCCTTCCTCCCTTCCTTGCAGCAGTCCTTCCTTCCTTCCAGCAGTCCTTCCTTCCTTCCTTCCTTCCTTCCTTCCTTCCTTCCTTCCTTTCTTCCTCCCTCCCTCCCTCCCTTCCTTCCTTCTTTCCTATCTTCCTTCCAGCAGTCCTTCCTTCCTTTCTTCCTCCCTCCCTCCCTCCCTTCCTGCCTTCCTTCCTTCCTTCCTTCCTTCCTTCCTTCTTTCCTTCCTTCCTTTCTTCCTTTCTTCCAGCAGTCCTTCCTTCCTTCCTTTCTTCCTTCCTCCCTTCCTCCCTTCCTTCCTTCCAGCAGTACTTCCTTCCTTCCAGCAGTCCTTCCTTCCTTCCAGCAGTCCTTCCTTCGTCCCTTCCTCCCTTCCTCCCTTCCTCCCATCCTTCCTTCCTTCCTTCCTTCTAACAGTCCTTCCTTCCATCCAGCAGTCCTTCCTTCGTCCCTTCCTCCCATCCTTCCTTCCTTCCTTCTTTCCTTCCTTCCTTCCTTCCAGAAGTCCTTCCTTCCTTCCTTCCTTCCTTCCTTCTAACAGTCCTTCCTTCCATCCAGCAGTCCTTCCTTCGTCCCTTCCTCCCATCCTTCCTTCCTTCCTTCTTTCCTTCCTTCCTTCCTTCCAGAAGTCCTTCCTTCCTTCCTTCCTTCTAACAGTCCTTCCTTCCATCCAGCAGTCCTTCCTTCGTCCCTTCCTCCCATCCTTCCTTCCTTCCTTCTTTCCTTCCTTCCTTCCTTCCAGAAGTCCTTCCTTCCTTCCTTCCTTCTAACAGTCCTTCCTTCCATCCAGCAGTCCTTCCCTCTAAGAGCTACTGTATGCTCTATTTTCCCTCAACTATTTTTTTCTTGTGAATGTACAACTCTCAAAACCTCAGCTTCTTTCTTTTTCCAATGTGTCCCTCATAGAAATACATTTTGGATTTGATAAAAAGAATTTCTCTGTGAATAACAAATGACATATGGCATCATTTCTATATTTGTGCTACTTTGGCAGGCCACTGATATCCCAGATTGTGCATGCTATCATCTTTGAGGTGTCGGGGACGTGACGCTCACCTGTCACATTGGCGCTCCCTTGGGGGCTCTGCTAACCTTTTTAATCCACTTGAAAGCGTCCATCTTGCTTGTGCATCCCATAATTGGCAGGCCACAATAGGTTGTTTGTCGCCTGGAGGTCAGATAGGAACACGTGAAGTGCTTTATGGCCGCATATGTTTCTGTCAAGGTCAGAGGAACTTCTGTGATATCTTCTCGACCACGGCAGCATCTTCTTCTTCTTCTTTAATGAAAAAGAAGAAGGGATGAAGAGAGCAACCACAATCACCTGATTCTGGTTGATATTGTCCATGGGTTGGACGTGGATCAATCTGGGCGTGGCAGATGAGCAGAATCATGTTTGAGCGCCCCGGGGGGGCTCAAAGTAGACAATCGAATTAAGCAGAGAAAATAATGGCATTAGGTGGGATAAAAACAGACAAATCGTAAGGGAGGAGTCTCTTAAAAAGCAGCAGGAGTGGAGGAGATGAGTTGGAGATACCGACCCGCTTGACTTAAGAGAAGATCATGAGGATCCTGAGCAAAGATCTGCGTCTGCAGGACGTCACCATCATGTACTTCACCGCCCTGGCCGCCCTCATGGTCATCCTGGTGGCTTCCTACCAGGCTCCGAGCGCCGTCGGCGTGGTGGAGCTGGCACGGTCCGAACCCCGGCCTCCGCCCGCTCTCCTCATGCCCTTCCGGGTGCTTCTGGACCCACTGGGGGAGCTGAAGCTGGCGTGGAATGTCAGCTACGAGCGGCAAGAGGTGACCATGGAGCTGAAGGTGGCCCGGCTCAAGCACGGAGTGGTGCTGGGAATGTCGGAGCGAGGCCAGCTGACCCGCGCCGATCTGGTGGTGCTGTGGGACTCGGGAAGCAAAAGCTACTTTGGGGTGAGTCGCTGGGATTCACAATAGCAAACATTTAGGATGTGTACTACACTTATAGTATTCTATATATACTACTACTACACTATTTGGACTGTTCTATTCTATTTTATGCTTTTATTGGAAAATAGCCTGTATGAAGAACTCATGTGACTATACTATACTATACTATACTATACTATACTATACTATACTATACTATACTATACTATACTATACTATACTATACTACTATATGAGCATGTTTTGCTTTATGAGCATCATTTCTTCGTATAATTGTAAAATTATAAAAAGAAAATGTAAAAAAGATTCTTGAAAAAAGTTGAAATATTTGAAAAATAAAAAACAGCAAAAATGAGGAAAGAGTGAAATTGATGATAATTATAATAATAATAACAATAATAATAATAATTATTACTATTATTACTATACTATAATAATAATAATAATAATAATTATTATTATTATTATTATTATTATTATTATTATTATTATTATTATTATTATTATTATTGTTGTTATTATTATTATTATTATTATTATCTTCATCAATTTCACTCTTTCCTCATTTTTGCTGTTTTTTTATTTTTCAAATATTTCAACTTTTTTCAAGAATCTTTTTTACATTTTCTTTTTATAATTTTACAATTAATAATAACAATAACAATAATAATAATTATTAATATTACTATTATTATTATTAATTATAATCATTATAATATAATTATTATTATTATGTAAAAAAGATTCTTTGAAAACAAAGTTGAAATATTAGAAAAATAAACAAACAGCAAAAAATGGGGAAAGAGTGAAATTGATGATTATAGTTATAATAATAATAATAATAATAATAATAATAATAATAACAACAATAATAATAACAATAATAATAACCATAATCATAACAATAACAATAGCAACAACAATAACAACAACAATAACAACAACAACAATTATTATTATTATTATTATTATCATCATCATCAATTTAACTCTTTCCCCATTTTGCTGTTTTTTTATTTTTCAAATATTTCAACTTTGTTTTCAAAGAATCTTTTTTTACATTTTCTTTTTATAATTTTACAATTATAAAAAGAAATGATGTGGTTTCTGTACATTTGTTCACTTCCTGGATTCTAGTATATGTGATTTCACTACATAAAAACCTAACCTAATCTAAGTTCCAAGGTTATGTTAAGTGGCCACCCCAGCTGGGATAGGCTCCAGCATACCCAGTGAAGATGAGCGGCATAGAAAGTGGATGGACTACATAGAAAAAGTGATAGGTGACAAAACAGTGTGGTAATGTAATTGTTAAGTTTTTTCCACAGTCATAATGTATCATAATCACATATTGAAAATAAACAAACAAGCAGGCAAGCAAACAAGCAAACAAACCGATAAAAAGACAGAATAACACCTCTTCCTTATATTTAAATAAAATACATCGTTTAAATGCATCGTTTATGTTCCTTACTCAATCCGTTCCATAGTTCGACTCCACGTACTGAAATGCTGTGGCTTTTTAACGTAATCCTTGAAGTGTTTCAACATTTGTTTTCCCATCCATCTTCTTCTCTGCATGCTGGAGCCTATCCCAGCTGTCTTAACAGATTGAGTGTGAACCCGGGTTCAGACATAACATAGACTCACACATGTTAACAGGTGGCTATTGTTGTCGATGTAACATTACTGACCCCTAGTGGCCTGTGTAGCATACTCCGGACAGTATCATCACATCATTGAATGTGTCTTCTGAATGCCTTATATTTGTTTCTACTTTCATTTTGCCACCTAGAAAACCATTTTCGAGTTCAGCTCAGGAAAGATGGCAGCAGAAACAGCCGTTTATATAAAAAGGTTTCAACATTTGTATGAAAAGGACGATATATATATATATATATATATATATATATATATATATATGAGTGCATGGGGTGATGCTTGCAGGCTGTTGGGCAGGGTTACATAAGAGAAGTAAAGAAATAGATCTTAGGTGCTATTCTGGACTTGGAATGTGTGAAATCTAACAGATAAGAGACGAGAGACGTGGACGGACGCAGCTGCTGCAAAAGCCTCCTCAGCACGCAAACACAAACACAAACAGTGTTGGGATGCATTGCTGTTACATGCCACCATTCCCATGCATTTCATGCACGGTGTATGCTGTGTATACTGTACATACTGCATGTTGTAGGCATATCTGTGTGCCCCCCCCCCGCAGGACGCATGGAGCGACAGCGAGGGACATGTGACACTGGACAGCCAGCAGGACTACGAGCTGATGGAAGCCAAATGGACGTCTGAAGGGTTCTACTTGCTCTTCAAGAGAGCTTTTAGTACCTGCGACCCCAGAGACTACCTCATTGAGGTACCTGGATGAATTAGCTCTTTATTACTACAATAGGTATAAGCCGTATACCTTGGAAAATGAATGCATTTTGTTGTTTTCTAACATTACTTTTTTTCTGCCTATGATTAAAATAAAATACAAAAAATTAATTACAATTAATTAAACATTTCTTCATTTTATTATTTCTTCATATGTATTTTTCACAATATTGAGCCTTATTCTGACAAGTAAAATATTAATAATTTATGTAATTCATTCATTTGAAATGCATTTTATTATTAATTTGAACTATTATTAGCATTTTTGCAATATAATTTTTTTTAATTAAAAAATATTTTTAATACTTTTTAAGTCTTTATTCATTTTAAAAAAAATTATGCTTGTCAAAGTGTGCTTTTTCCATCATATTTTATTTTCCTTATTCTGGTAACATAAAGAGGTTAATAACTTTTTCACTGAATTTTGAATATGATGTGATTTTTCTATTATTTAATTTTTTTTATAATTTTTACATCTTTGTACACATTTTTACAGCTGTGTTACACACTTTTTATTGGAAAAAATAAAAGTTACTTCTTATAATATTACAGATTTGCTGGCGTAGAATTGACCAAGAGTAGTAAAATAAGATTGTATTCTTTTAATATAATAAAAAGCCTTTTGCAACAATAATATACTAAAACACTTTTTCCTTGCTATATTAAATTTTTTATTAAATAATAATTTATTAAATAATTGTCATATCACTGGTAGTTAAAATAGGACTTTATACAAAAATTTTTTTTACATTTCTTGTGATTTTACATATAGTAAAATAACACAATATTCTCACAATATTAAATATAATGTTAAATATTTTAGCATTTTATTTCTTTTCAAAATTCTTGTAAAATTCAAGTAAGTCATAATAAATTGAATAAACAAAATAATAATTGACGTTATGACGTTATTTCCTACATTGTTTTTCCTAAGGCTACCATCAGGCTACCATCAGGCCTGCATGGTTACCATGGTAACCCAGTGAGAAGTGAATTTTGTGAGCCATATAGGAACATAAATAGCTTTTATAAAGAGGACATGAATAGTTGTTATGTGGCCTTAGGAGGGAACAGTGCACATCATCTACGGACTGCTGGATCAGCCACTTGCCTCCTTGGAGCAACTCAACTTGTCAGGCATTCACATGGGCCTCCAAAGGGTCCTGATGCTCCGCCCCGACACGCCGCCTCCCACGCTGCCCCCCGACGTGCAGACGCTAGACGTGGTGGCGCCCGACGTGGTCATCCCCGGCCAGGAGACCACCTACTGGTGCTTCATCCACAAGCTGCCTGAAAACATGGCCAAGAACCACATCGTCATGGTAACGCTATATGAAACAAATACAATGCAACATACGTAAATATGACAAATATAATAATTACGATGAACAAGACAAATAGTGTGTAAAATATGGTAAATACCAGCAAAAGGCAGAAGGTGAGAAAACCGGTGGTAACAGCTAACTAGCTTAAAAAGTTGTTATTAAAGCTTTGGGGTTCAACTATTTTATTTATTATTTATTATTTATTATTTATTATTTATTATTTATTATTTATTATTTATTATTTATTATTTATTATTTATTATTTATTATTTATTATTTATTATTCGTTTATTACTTATTTATTATTATTACTATTTATTTTTATTTATGTTCATTTTTAGTATAAATTAATTATTTTTACAATTGTATTTTGTATTTTTTATTTTATTCTGTTTTATTTTATGTATTATATTTTATGTTATTTGTTATTCATTTTTAATAAAATAATGTTATTTATGTTTTTATATTTATATTTATTTTTTATTCATCAATTGAAAATAAAATATATATAAATATAAATTAATAAATAAAAATAATAATGTTTCATTAAAATTTAAAAATATTTTTATTAATTAAAAATTGCCAGGAGCAACCTGGTGGCGAACTGCTCAGAGGCGAAAACCAAAAAAGTCCAGAAATTAGTGTTTTTTGTTTGAATTTGACATTTGTGTGATACGCACAGCCTGGAAGTGAAGAGTCGTGACCACAGTTTGACTCTGGAACAGACTACTATTATATTCTCCTTATGGGATTCAAACTTTGGCATTTCCGCAGTAAAAGTTGAACAATCCAAGTGATGCTGAATTATGGAGACCACAGAATGATTTACCTTTGTTTTTCTTTCAGTACGAGTCGGTGGTGACGGCAGGCAACGAGGCCATCGTGCACCACATGGAGGTGTTTGAGTGTTCCCCGGATGTGAGCAACGTCCCGGACTACAGCGGCTCCTGTGACGACAAGATGAAGCCGGGAAAGCTGAACTCCTGCCGCCACGTGCTGGCCGCCTGGGCCATGGGTGCTGAGGTAGGACGTAGTGACGTAGTGACAAGGGACCTGAATGTCCACATCAACAATGGAGCACACACTTTACACCATAGCCGTCTTCAGCTCGGTTGGATTCCGACTGCGGTTCTTGCGTCTATTCCGAGGATTCACTCCTACTCAATTCAGGCAAACAAAAACAGCTTGCGAGCGTCTGATCAGGGCTAGCAGCCAGCCAACACGTGGGAGCAACACCTACACTAAGAATATCCACATTCTACTTTTTCTACCATGGAACTTTACCTCCAGGAAATCATGGAAACACAAATAAGGTCAAACTGCAGGCATTTTTAGAGGCTTTTAAAAGTGACTTTTAGAGGCAAATCATCCCAAAAATGTTCAAATTTGAATAAAACAACAAAAAAAAGGCGACACAATCACAGCGCCAATGAAGCCTGAGCCCAGATGAGGAGTTTTTATTTTGTTTTGTGCCACTTTAGTTTGCAACGTTTTGCCAAAAATATCACATTGCTACTTCTCTCCAAATCTCTCTAAAAATCGGTGTGTGTTTGAGTACATTGTAAGTGTGTGTGCAGATGTTTGGGTTTGATGTTTGGGTCAGTAGTTTTTGTGTGACCTTTAGAGCCAAATGTTTCCAAAAATGTTAGCCAAAGAAAGCCAAAGAAAAATCAACAAATGCACAGCACCAATCAACCAATCAACCAATCAACTCTGAGCTGAGGTCAAGAGTCGTTCAAAGCCTTTCCTTGTTTTTTTTGAAAAGCAAAAGATCGATGGATTGGAGCGTGGATTGGATTCTCGATCAGGGAAGAGATTTTCTCCGTCATCATGTCCTCACCAGGATGAGAACTCCCCTGGTAACACCATGATTAACGTGATAAAAGATCATCTCAGATGATCGTCATAGATAATTCGCCCCAACTGAACAGAAACCACAAACTGTTGCTTCCCCATTGATTTTTTTTTTTTGGGGGGGGGGGGGGTTTAGGCATTTTTTTATTCTGAGACAAGTATCAATTTGACAAGAACAAAAAGCAGAAGTAATGCAGGGAATCTTAAAACATATATATTAAAATGCTCCTTTGAAAAAAGCCAAATAAAAAGCTAAATATGTTCACTGTTGACAGCTGCAGCTTGAATGCTCTTTTTCTGAGTTAAAATCCATCCCAAAAATACGTAATTACCATTAATAATTATCAAAAAAAAAAAGCCACAGAAAAAGCAAAAAAAAGCAAAACACACTCATTGTGTGTTCATCCTGATGCTGGCAGCAATATCATTTTTTTTGTTGCTACTTTTGGAAAAAAATAAAATACATACGTATATCAAATTGCCAAATAAAATAAAATAAAAATAATAAAAAGCTAAATATGTTCACTGATGACAGAAACAGCTTGAACACTATTTTTCCGAGTTAAAATCCATCCTAAAAAACACCTAATTGCCATTAATTAATTAATAATCAATTAATTAATTGATGTTGGCAGCAATATCAACTTTTTTTGTTTTTGTTGCTATTTTTGGAAGAAAAGAAAACACATATCAAAATGCTCCTTTGAAAAAAGGCAAATAAAAAGCTAAATATGTTCGCTGATGACAGCTGCAGCTTGAACGCCATTTTTCCGAGTTAAAATCCATCCCAAAAATACCATCCCAAAATAAAAGCAAAAGAAGCAAAACACACTCATTGTGCGTTCATCCTGATGACGGCAGCAATATCAACTTTTCTTTTTTGCTGTTGTGCACAATTTTTAGAGGCACTATGTCAAATTGCGACATCTATTTGATTATATAAGAGACAAAAAGCCAAAGAAAAAGCAAAAAATTAAAAATATTTTTTTTTGCTAGTTTTGGGCTGTTTTAGAGGAAAATATTTCCAGAAAATGTCTAATGGGCGCCACAAAGAACTGCGGTGGGTGAAATGGGAGGTGACCAGCTACCAGCTAGCAGCGGTTAGCGATGCTTTTAAATCCAGCGCGAATTGTACGAGTCCCCCAAGGTTTGGTTGGCTGGTAATTTGGGAATATCAAAGCAGCAGGTGTTGTTTATGTAAGATAAACATACGTAAATGTACGTGTACGTGAATGTAAACTTACCAACAACTACCCAAGACAGTATTCAATGGGAATAGTACTAGACAGATGTAGTACATGAAGTTGCAAAGTAAAAGTTATCAAGCGTTGTGGGGGTTGAGAGCAGGAGAAGCCAGGGTGAGGCGAGCCAGTCAGCATTTTTCTGCGTTTCCCAGCCAATTGGATTCCGAACAAGCGGGATGCTTTCCTTGCCGTGCACGCTGCCAAGACGAGATTAGGAGGGAAATATTCAGGCCTCTTTCGCGGCCTCGTAAACACCCGCCTTCGATTCTCCCCGGCAGGAAGTCAGCACTCAGCACACAAAGAAATGCGACCTTGCGGAACATAAAAGCGGACGAAGAGGACGAGCGTGTTGTGACGCGTGTGCGGAGGAGCCTGGGAGTATTTTTATTCGCTTTCATGATAAGAAAGATTGAAATGGGAAGAATACATTCCTTTATTGAATCTGAGCAATTTAGCGGACCTGAATGCGGATTAAGATCAAATAACGAATTAGGATCCAACTCAGATTATTTGGATCATTTGAATCAAATTTTCAGGAATTGTCAAAAACGGGATATGGAAGACTGGATGCAATTTGGGGGATGGATGCAGGAATTGTTTTTAGGACTCTTTAACTCATTCAATCCCAGCCATTTTCCAAAAGCCGTCCCTCTGAGTTTTTGATGATTTTGACAGATTTTTCAAGGCCCCCCATTATTGTGTTCTATGGTTATATAAACATGACACCTAGCAAACGAAAGATAAGACTTTCATCTTTCATCAGTCGCTATGTTTACATGCAACGTTCCGGTTCAGGTCAATATTCCAGTTTCTGTTTTAATATTGGGAATAACCTGTTTACATGGGTTACAGGGTTATTCCTGTATACATGGTAATTGGAAACAATCGGGATATGCCGATCAAAACAGATGCTGACATGTTTTGGAATTCAATACTTCCTGTCAAAGACCCAAGATTCCTTTTCAATGGAATTCAGAACACAAATCAAAATTCCTTTGGATATCCCAAAAGGCGTAGACATGACCCAATATTCAGGTTAGAAAAGGAATAACCCAGGGATAATATTCAGGTTTTTCAAAACCGGAATTTTGGGTTATTGGTGTTTACATGGCCGTGATGATGGAGTTATTATTCCAGTTATGGTGGAGTTATTATTCCAGTTATGATAGGGTTATTATTCCAGTTATGATAGGGTTATGATGGGGTTGTTATTATTCTAGTTACGATGGGGTTATTATTCCAGTTACGATGGGGTTTTTATTCCCGTTACGATGGGGGTTATTATTCCCGGTACGATGGGGTTATTATTCCAGTTACGGTTGGGTTATTATTCCGGTTATTATTTCGGTTGTGATGGAGTTATTTTTTCGGTTGTGATGGGGTTATTATTACGGTTATTATTGGGTTATTATTTCGGTTGTGATGGAGTTATTTTTTCGGTTGTGATGGAGTTATTATTCCAGTTATGATAGGGTTAGTATTCCAGTTATGATGGGGTTATAATTCCAGTTATGATGGGGTTATTATTCCAGTTATGATGGGGTTGTTATTCCAGTTATGATAGGGTTATTATTACAGTTATGATGGGTTATTATTCCAGTCAAAGGGTTATTATTCCAGTTATGATGGGGTTATTATTCCCGTTATGATGGGGTTATTATTCCAATTATGATAGGGTTATTATTCCAGTTATAGGGTTATTATTCCCGTTATGATGGGGTTATTAGACTGCAGGTAAATGTTTCAGCAAAATATGACTTTTCATCAGAAAAAGGGAGGGAAAAGGCTTTTTGGGAAAAGACACATTTCACTTTCACTTTGACTCAAAATTAGCCATATATTATATTTAGCCAAACTATCTCAACAATTTATTTACCATGAACTATTTACAATTTTCATATTAGCAACTGAACTGTCTGTGCGCGCAATTATATCTCAATTTTCCATTTTAATGCATTTATAATTATTATAATTATAATGCATTTCTAATCAGCAACACCAGGAACTACAAAATACATACAGCAGGTTGCATGTTTGTGCAGGACTCCCAAAAGCTAAAGAAGCTAAATTGAATCTGGTTTGTGTGTGCTTGCAGGCCTTTTACTATCCTCCTGATGCTGGTCTGCCAATGGGGGGACCTGGTTCCTCCAGGTTCCTTCGTCTGGAGGTCCACTACCACAACCCTCTCCTCATATCTGGTACGCCCCCCCCCCACACACACAATCAGGAGGCAGAAGACTTTTAGGAAGAAGCTGCAGACATATTTTTCTCCACAGCAATCCAACGAGGTCACCAAGACAACAATGGAAATAGAAATAGTCTGTTCCAGGGTCAAACTGTTGAAATTGTGTTTTGCGTTTGATGAGCTTGTTGGGTGTGGTGGACACAGGATCTGACCATTTCGGAGCCTGATGACGTCATAACCCAGATTAAATTAAATTAAATTAAATTAAATTAAATTAAATTAAATTAAATTAAATTAAATTAAATTAAATTAAATTAAATTACTCCTGTCACAAACTTTGGCTCATACTGATGATTTAGCTCATTTACTGTATGAATTTATCTATTACCATTTTCAAGTTACAACCTTTAATAGAAATAGTAATAATAGTAATAATAGTAAAAACAGTAATATCATATAAACCAGGGGGCACGCCCCCCCAGTTTGAAAACTACAGTTTTAAAGTAAGAGGAAAATGCGTATGGGGTGGTGTGGACGTACTTGTGTGTGCGTACCTTCATTATGATGGTCATGTGAAGATGCAGACCTCCCCCAGGGTTGCCTCAAGCTCCGCCCCCTCCATCCAGTCCCATAATTAGCGTCAGTGCCGTCAGAATGCTGCTGACACACAAACAACGAAACATGAGCAGATAATTACTCCTCATGAGGGAGGGTGTCAGTCAGCGCGGTCAGCTTCTAATTGATGAGTACTGCTGTATGCTTCTAGCAGTACATTATACTCTATGTAATATATGTACTCTATGTATATGTACTGTGGGCACAAAACTAGCAGAGGGGACATTTTTAGGGTCAGTGCCCCGCCAGATCCAGCATCAAGAAGCACCCCCCCCATCTTCCAAATTTTCCTTACATACAGTACATATTTAATACAGTGCATATGAACACTCCTTATGAAATTGCTTTTAGGGTAATTTCCTCAATTCTAAAAATAGCTAAAATAATAATAATAGAAGAACAAATTGAAGTTGTGGGTGTATAAAAAAATATAAATATATTAAATACAATTAATAAAAAATATTAACAACAAAAAATATATAAATAATACTTACAAGTGAGTATATTTATTTGACAAATTAATAAATAAACCACTATACTGTATACCACTGCTAATGTAGACTGCAACAAAGCAAAATTTAATATAAAAAAATAAATTATATATATAAATAATTGTAATAATACTGCAGTATACTTTTTTTTGAAAAATGTGTATTAATTACCAATGCTTTTCTTCCTGATTGGCTGGGAGAAATCACATGGTTCCACAGAACTTAACCCTTAAAAGAAGGCAGACATGTTGAATTAGCAGGTTTTACCAAAAAGTAAAGTTTAATCACTTTGATTTGGCGTTTGGGTTATTTCATGTGTGTAGGAAACATAAATAATATGAAAATGTAAAGTCATTCACGCTTGCACAAATAAGGCAAAAATAACGACTTGACTTGATGATAATGATAATGACTTTGATATGAATTAATGACGGACAGACTGAAAGCTCGTCCTTTTCCTATACTAAGACAGCAGCATAGATTTTTATTAATTTTTTAACTATTATTATTATTTACTTAATTTAATAAATGTAATATTTTTAATATATTTTAAATATATTTTTTAATTGTTAATTTTTTTTAAATTAATTTTATAGTTTTATTTTTCAGTATTTGGTGTTTGCCATGATCCTAATTGAGTCCCAGCAGGTGTCAATTGGTGTCCAAGGTGCGGTGCCTTTCATTTCTTCCCTTCGCCTCCTCTAAGGAATCTTGGAATGAAATGAAAATGAATTCTCTGTTCTCTCATTGCCACTTGGGATTATTCTGGGCTTCCAGCGTGTGAATGAGTTTGACTATGAAATGTAGCGCATGTGAAGCGTTCATGCTAGCTGCCGTGCTCCGTGCAGGCCGACGTGATTCATCGGGGATAAGGTTGCACTACACCCCCAGCCTCAGGCGCTACGACGCCGGGATCATGGAGCTGGGCCTGGTCTACACCCCCATCATGGCCATCCCGCCTCAGCAACACACCTTCTACCTGAGTGGCTACTGCACGTCCAAGTGTACACGCACTGTAAGAACATAGCGTAGTACTCGGAGTATTTGTACCGCTTATTCATTGTCCTTGCATGACTCTCCTTCTCTTTTCATAGGCTCTTCCTCAAGGGGGGATCTTTATATTTGCATCCCAGCTGCACACACACTTGGCGGGCCGGGGGGTGCGCACCGTCTTGGTGAGGGGGGGCGAGGAGGTGGAGGTGGTGCAGGAGGACCAACACTTCAGTACACACTACCAGGTGACAAAACTAAATATGCTAACTCGGTACAAGATTCTACCTTCATCTCAGCTTCATTTTTGGGAGTAAAAAAAATAATATTATAATCTAAATATGACATAAATAGTATTGCAAAATATAGAATAAAATAATTAAACAGAAAAATACTACCCAAAAATATATTACATCAATAATATGTATTTTAGTCTATGCAAAGCTGTGAAAAATGAAATAAAATAAGCTTTGAGAAAAGCATATTTCATCAATAATGTCATATTAAGTATGTGCACTTGCAGAAATGTGAAAAAATAAAATAACATAAAAAGCTTTAAAAATGTGAAAATTCTACACAAAAAATATTTCATGTAAATAATATTGTATACGTGTAGCCGCAAAAAAATACAGGAAAAAATAAAAAATAGGGAAGAGCGAGTACACTACTACAGTAGTATATCTGTACTGGGAGTGGGTGTGGCATAAACCGGAAGTGGGCGTGGTTTAACATGAAACTGGTGAGACTGAAGTTATTACAAGATATGAATTTTTTTTACTGCACTAAATACTGTACTGTAAAAAATGTTACATAAATAATATATATGTACCAAATAGAATAAATTAAATATTTTCAATAAAGTCAAAATATTTTATTAAAAATAATAAATAAAAATGACATGTAGATAATAACAATACTCTACTATATATACTACACTATAAATTTTTTAGTCTGAAAATACTTAATAAATTTTAATAAATATACATAAAATGTAATCCATTATATATTTTATATTATAAAAATATATATTATTGTTTTTATGTTATATATTGACTACAATAACCCATTTTTATTTTCTTTACAAAAACATGCAATAACAGATGTAAAGTAATAATAAAAGCAGTAGAAAATACTACATAAATAAAAATAAATCCCATGATTGTACGCCCTCATAAGGAGTTTGTTTTGTTTTGTAGACCATCAGAGTCTTGAGGAAAATGACCAACGTTTTACCGGCAAGTCCAAACCTTCTTTGGTTTCTAGTATCTGGAATGATTTTCCGTGTTTTACTGCAGTAATATTTGTGTATTAATACTGCATGACTTGTGTTGCAGGGTGACGTCCTCGTAACAAGGTGTACTTACAACACCGAGGACAGACTCAAACCGACTGTGGTGAGTGAGCGGACCACTTAGAACACCACAACATAGCCCACATGATGCTACACTAAAGAATGATCCCCAATAATAAACATACTATACTGTACTTATTATTATTATTATGAAGATTTGTAAAAGCTTTTGTACCTAATGTTGTGGCCGGGCTGGTCTTCTGCACATCTTGTCAGGGTGGTTTCGGCATCATGGAGGAAATGTGCGTTAACTACGTCCACTACTACCCCCGCACTCAGCTGGAACTGTGCAAAAGCCACGTGGACCTGGAACATCTGCAGAGATATTTCAGCTTCATTAGCAGGTCGTGTGTGTGTGTGTGTGTGTGTGTGTGTGTGTGTGTGTGCGTCTACCATCCATCAAGAGGCGGTGCCACCAGGTGATGTTGTGTCCCCCAGATTCCAAGGAAAGGATGAGTGTGTGTGCGGGGAGGACAGCGTGACGGCACGCTATTCCAGGCTGGAGTGGGACACCTTCTCCACGCAGGTGCTGGACTCGCTTTACAAGACGGCGCCCATCTCCATGCACTGCAACCAATCCACCGCACGCCTATTTCCTGTGAGTCCCACAACCAGGAGAAGATAGACATTCAAATCATGAGCATCATCTGCAAGCCATCAAACGCATGGAAGGATTCCATGTTAGCCGAGGGACCCATTTTAACATTGGTCGTCTAGTCTGACTGTTGCGGCCCACCGATTGGAGTCCTTTAGCATGAACTGATGAACCTACTGGGACATTTCTTTCCCCGCATAAAATCACAATACTTTGCTAGAATTCGAAAGGAGTTTGGTTCGCATGCTAACAGTGCTTTATTATGATAGTATTTGTAGCAAGTCGACTAAAACCTCTCTTTCTTCAAGGGTGACTGGGACAAGCAGACGCTACCGGCGGTGACCTCTGTCCTCCGAAAACCTCCTTACCCGTGTGAGGTTGGGGCACGCCCCACCGGTCGCCCTGCCGTGGGACTGGTCTGAGCCGGCAGGGGGTAAGAAGATTTGTGAATTGTGAACTGTCACGATTAGCACTCATGTCTGACTTTGACATCCTATTTCAACAACATGCTTAAGTGGTGATTGGTGCCTTGCTCAAAACAAAAAAAGCTCAACTATCTGAGCAAACATAAAAAAGTACTGTGAAAACATTTTTAGTGTTTTTAACAGTAAATATTCGCAGCAGTCACATGTGTCTGGCTCCATTTTTTCTTACAAATAACTCAATTTTCCTCCGCTTACCCGGGTCCGGGTCCTGGTCGCGGGGGCAGCAGTCTCAGTCGGGAAACCCAGACTTCCCGGTTCCCGGCCACCTCCTCCAGCTCCACCAGGAGGACACCAAGACGTTCCAAGGCCAGCTGTGAGACATAATCCCTGCTGTGTGTCGCTCATGTTTTATTTTTATTTCCAAGTTGCTGTGCTAGCACTGTAGGAAATGTCGCTCATGTTTTATTTTTTTCAAGCTGCTGCGCCGCCTTTCAAATCCTTAAACCAGGGGTCTCAAACTCAATTTACCAGGGGGCATCAGGTTTTCAAAAAAAAAAAAAAAACGGAAAAATATACAAACTTTTTCAGTGTTTTGGTTCCGATTTTCTACAATCAAAGCTCTGATAAAACATTCCACTGTTCACAAATATCTTAATTTTTATTTTTCTGCACAAAATAAGATGAAAAATAAATAAACAAATCAAGAATAAAGAAAATCAATCAATCAATAAAATAAATATAATAATAATAACAAAACGGCAAATAAACCACATATAGTTGGTGGGTAGACAAATTATTTTTTTCAGATTAAAATGAACAAAGCATTATTAGAGCCCTGTAGACATGACAAAACACGACTATAGTCACATTTATACTCTTTTTATTTACAACATATTGCGCAACTGCAGGGTCTTGAGACACATGCTAACTCGCAAACTAGAGAGCTAGCGACCTAAACGGTAGCCTTCAAGTTATTTCCTTTAAACTTAAATAGCCAAAAACTTACCACTTCCACACGGATAGGGAGGATAACTATTAACAGTTATTTAACCTTTAACATGAACATTAATCAAATGTAATAATTTTTTCTGGGTACATGATACCATACAGCATCCACATCAAACTTGCGCGGGCCGCACTAACATTAAACTTCATATCAAGGCGGGGGCCTCAAACTAGTGTCCTGCGGGCCACATTTGGCCCACGGGCCGCGTGTTTGAGACCCCTGCCTTAAACCATGCTACTAGAAAAAAAATGACATAACCAGTTTTTACAGAAATTTAGTTGGATATTACACAAAATAGTGATTCTAAAATTATCTTGTTCAATTTAGTCAAGATTTAAAGGCATTTACATGAAATGTTAGACTTAATTTGCTCTGATTTGAGTTGTAAAAGCTAAATATTTTATATAATTTTATTGCAAACACACACTACATGCTTGACGGAAAGAAGAGCAGACAAAAAGAAGACTAACGGAGACACTGTTGAGGAAGATGGACTTATATTGGTCGTTTTCCATCGTTTTCCATCATCCTTTTACTATTCAGCTGCATGCCAGCAAAGAACATTTTGTTCATCGGGTATTACATCACACGGTCTAATTGGTTTTGGTTTGGTGTAAACACAGATGAAAAAAAAAAAAAAACACGCCGGGCTCACTTCTGCATTGAAATAACAATAAGAATAATCATAGGACATTCTCATCCGTTATCACTTGGCCGTGCAAAAATTCATGAAAAATAATGAAACTGAAAGGGACCACAGTTCAGTGATGACATTTTGTAAACAATTTCCTCGCATAATTAACTGCTGCAGATGATAAACTGCTTCCATATTTGCTAACCATAGCAACCGTGTTGATTCTTTCTCATGAATGCTGCCTTTTCTTTCATGTTGTATAGTGTGAAAACAAACAAATTATTATAATAATAATAATAATATGAAACCGGCTGATACTGATACCGATCACATAGATGAAGTGTAAATGTTTAAATGTACTACTGGCTATGTCGGAAACATTTATTTCCATAGCTTATTTCAAGCCAAACAGAACAAAAACTTACCCCCAGTAGGTTGACGACTCCAGCCACTTTTCGGGCTATCCGCCTGCCTTATGGGCGCCACACACGGGTGGCAACAAACGGCTGTGGTTGGCGGGGATTGTTGCCGGCGCTTGGGAAGAGACTATTTTGATGTCCCCAAATTCCCTCCACATCTGACAGCCAATCTAAACCGTGGGAGACTAGTACATTCATATTTAATATTTCAACTCTATGGTACCCAAATGGGTACACAAGTATAATAAGAGTTCATTCTTGGAAAATTATTGCAGATTTTTCTCATTTCTGCTGTTTTTTTTGTTGTTAAATTCTATTTTTAGAATGTGGTCCAGGCCAATATTTAATTTCCTGGTGTCAGGAAACAGTAAAAAATGCACTTTAGCTAGCCCCAAGACTATATATTTAGCCATTATTGACATTTGGTGCAGATAAAAATCAGTAAAAGTATGTTACTTTACCTAAAAGATGAGTATTAGCCGTTAGCTGTTGCCTTATTTTACGACAAAAGAGTGTGTTCTATCAATTACTGTTTCCCATTAGTCTCCATGAATCACATAATTGCTCTTTAATGACATTATCTGTTGTCTTAACAGTAAAAAAAATGCACTTTAGCTAGCCCCAAGACTATATATTTAGCCTTCGTTGACATTTGGTGCAGATAAAAATCAGTAAAAGTATGTTACTTTATCTAAAAGATGAGTATTAGCAGTTAGCCGTTGCCTTATCTCACGACAAAACAGTTTTTTCTATCAATGACTGTCTCCATTTTGTGCAGATAATCAGTAAAAGTATGTTACTTTATCTAAAAGATGAGTATTAGCAGTTAGCCATTAGCCGTTGCCTTATCTTACGACATAACAGTGTGTTCTATCAATTACTCTTTCCCTAAGTCTCCATGAATCACATAATTGCTCTTTAATGGTATTCTCTGTTGTCTTAACATCAAAAAAAAGCATTTTAGCAAGCCCTGCCACTGCATATTTACCCCTTATTGACATTTTGTGCAGGTAAAAGTAGCTTCTTTTAGCTAACAGATGAGTACTAGCTATTAGTTGTTGCCTCATTTTAAGACAAAATGGTGTGTTCTATCAATAACTGTTTGTCATTAGTCTCCAAGAATCACATAATTGTTCTTTTATGGCCTTTCCTGGTGTCTTAACAGTAAAAATACACTTTACCAAGCTGTTGGGCAAACTATTTGTCCCTGGAAGGCATCAAAATCACTCAACTATCACTCGACTAGCATGAGTTATTAAGCAAACTCATCAAGCACACTATTGTTCTTTAAAGGCATTTCCGCGTGTCTGAACAATTTATTGACAATTATTACCCAAACAGGCATTTTATGCAGCAATAAAATACTAAAATGGCAATTTTTTGGAGGGTTCAGCAGCTAACAAATGATCAGGTCCAGGTTAGCTGCTAAGCTAGCAGCTGGTTCCTTGGAAATGGCAGCTAGAGAAAAGAATGGTAAGAATGAAAAGGTTTCCATCAGTGATGATGATTCCACAAGTCGACGATTCCACAAAAGGATACTAAAGGACCTCGCTGGTGAAGACGAGCGCCGGTCAATCCCGCCTCCTCGCACATTTCTGTCCAATCACAGCCGGGAATAAAAGTTCACATTTGGCCTGAGAGACTTTGCATCTTAAACATCTCTGTCTCGTTTCTCGGGCCGGCTCAGTCATAGACGCCCTTCACGCGCTTGTTCTCGGGGTCAAAGGGAGATCTGAGGTGGGCCTTGGCCGCGTACGTCACTCCCATACGCTCCAGCGTGAACTCGCCGCTCTTCACAAAGTCGGCGCTCACCTGAAGACACACACAAGCCAAGGACGTCACACCGTTACCACAAAAGACTCGCTAAATCTGAGAAGGAAGAGAATGTCGTCCAAATACGACAAGAATAAAGGTTGAATTTGATAACACGAGAATACAATTTTTATTTGCTTATTTTTTAAAGAGAATAACAAAGAACGCTCACGTCAAACACAAGAATATGAATATAAAGTCCTATATTTATCTTTTTAAAAAAGGCTTACTTTTATGAAAATAAAGATGAAAGTCAACAACAACAATTGGAGAATTCAGGAGAATCAAGTCAGAATATTACACAAAAACTACTAGAATGGCACCATTGTTGACGTCTTTTTAGAGCAGGGGTCGGGAACCTTTTTGGCGAAGAGAGCCATGAAGGCCAGATATTTAAAAATGTGTATCTGTGAGAGCCATATACATTTTTTTAAACATTGAATGCAATAAAATGTGTGCATTTTTATGTAAGACCAACAGTTTTAGATAATGGGCTCTAATTACGTAGACCAGGCACACTACCCCACGCCAATGGGGTGTGGCCAGCACACTTGTGAGCAGCGCAGTGTCTAATAATAAATCAAAAACTTGTTGCCATTAATACAACTTCTGCTGCTGCATAGTTTTGCACCATACTCCGTAGACGTATTTCATTCTTTTGGCCATCTTCGTCAGAAGGCTTGGTTCTGCAGCTTTAGCTAGGTGACTATTTGACTAAAGGAGGAAAGTTTACATTTACATGTTTTTTTGACATCTCAATGACCGAGGTAGACTACAGCATTACCCAGTAATAATCAAGTTTGACCTGGAAAATATCATCAGGAAAGATAGATATGGTTGGCCGTATTGCAGCAGAATATAGATGGACGAATTAAAATGCATAAGAAAGTTGTTGATTTTGAATATTATTTTTAACAGTCATTTCTGTGATGGTTTACTTTAAAATGTTAGCAAAAATACATTTTTATTGTGGTAAGAAATGCTTGAGAGCCAGATACAGTCATCAAAAGAGCCCTACCTGGCTCCCGAGCCATAGGTTCCCTACCTCTGTTTTAGAGGCTTCATTTTATGTCAATTAAGGTAATTTTCACAACAGAGTCCCGGGACAACATCGAGATTTCAACAATAAAAGTTTCAGAAATTTATAAGAAAAAAGTTGTTAATTTATGAGAATAAAAATCGTAGATGCGGATTGTGTCGTTGGATGCGGGCGGATTGTGCTCGTCGGATTAGGACTATGCTCGTCGCATGCAGATTGTGCTTGTCGGATGCGGTTTAGGACTGTGCTCGTCATCGGATGCGGACTGTGCACGTCGCCTGATGCGGATTGTGCACGTCGTCTGATGCGGATTGTGCACGTCGTCTGATGCGGATTGTGCTCGTCGGACGATGCGGATTGTGCTCGTCGGACGATGCGGATTGTGCTCGTCGGACGCGGATTGTGCTCGTCGGACGCGGATTGTGCTCGTCGGACGCGGATTGTGCTCGTCGGACGCGGATTGTGCTCGTCGGACGCGGATTGTGCTCGTCGGACGCGGATTGTGCTCGTCGGATGCGGATTGTGCTCGTCGGATGCGGATTGTGCTCGTCGGATGCGGATTGTGCTCGTCGGATGCGGATTGTGCTCGTCGGATGCAGATTGTGGATGTTGTGTGAATGTTACTGACCGTTCCTCCGTCAGGACTGCGCACGTATCCGTAGCCGATGGTCTTGTCGATGTAGAAGCCGTAGTCTGCGCGGCGCAGGTGACCCACGGGAACGCCGTTCCGGAAGATGGCCTCTAAGCCAAACATGGGAACTTTCCTGTGAACGATCCGAAGGTGAGTAAGAAGTTTTGTACGGGAAAGGAACATGAATGAAATACGAACACCGACTCGTCAATGGTGAAGGACACGATGCGCCTCTTCAGGCCCTCTTCCTTCTGTTTCTCCAGCTGATCTCGACCCAGGAAGGGGATGGAGCTCTTCATCTTGCAAGTGAAGGCTAGCCCCGCCTCCAGGGGCGTGTCATCGGGGCGGAGGTCGGCGTGCCAATGGCGGTAGCCTGCCGTGGTGGAGTGGGGGCAGGGGGGTTTGTTGGATAAAAAGAAAGCAAAGAAAGCATTTCTTCTTCACCTTTCTCGATGCTGAGTGAGTCGATGGCTCGGTAGCCGGAATTGATGATGCCGTGCTTGGCGCCGGCCGCCATGACGGCGTGGTAGACGGGAAGGCAGGAGTCTTTGGGGATGTGGAGCTCCCAACCCAACTCCCCCACAAAGGACAGCCGCATCGCCCGGACCTGCGCCACAGAAGCATAGCACAAAAAGACGTCTTCTCATGCTTTTTCTTTAGCCTGTGACGCTGCTACTGGCTACCGGTCATGAGTTAAATATGATGCTGGCCATAGAACAGGAAATTAAACTTTGGAATCACCATGTAGCGTAGAAATAACACATTGTTCTAGAAAGAAAACAGATGACACTTTACCGGATTGAACAAATAAAATGTGTTGATAAAATTGCAATATTATGAAGGTAAAACTCAAAGACTACCGGAATAAAGATGTGGTTTTAAACAAAAAAAGTGGCATTTTTACCAGAATACACATCAACAGGTGGTAACTTCTATTTACACTTGTATTTCACCAGACTGAAGTTGAACACAACTGTCATTGTTTTTATTAAAAATAATTCATTCATTTTACCGCTTTTGTCCTCACGAGGGTCGCAGGGGTGCAGGAGCCTATCCCAGCTGTCTTGGGCGAGAGGCGGGGTACACCCTGGACTGGTGGCCAGCCAATCACAGGGCACATATAGACAAACATCCATTCACACTCACATTCATACCTATGTACAATCGAGTCGCAATCGAGTCGCTAATTAACCTAGCATGTTTTTGGAATGTGGGAAGAAACCGGAGTACCCGGAGAAAACCCACGCATGCATGGGGAGAACATGCAAACTCCACACAGAGATGGCAGAGGGTGGAATTGAACCCTGGTGTCCTAGCTGTGAGGTCTGCGCGCTAACCACTCGACTGCCGTGCCGCCATTATAAAATTATTTTTAAAAAAAGTATCAAATTGTGACACAGAGAATAAAACTGCTGAAATAAAGTTGTGACTTGAAAATAAAAGGTCTTACTTTTACCGGAATAAACAAACAAGTGTTAACTTCTTTTTACACTTGCAGATTCCAAATCCATGAGATTTAAGTTTTACAAAGTCATCATGTTGTACCTGATGTTTGCATTTTTATTTTCACAAATGCATTATGATGAGAATAAAACTACTGGAATCGAGAAATAAAAGCCCTACTTTTTTACCAGAATAAACAAATAAACGGGCGGCACGGTGGTCGAGTGGTTAGTGCGCAGACCTCACAGCTAGGAGACCCACCCTCGGCCATCTCTGTGTGGAGTTTGCATGTTCTCCCCGTGCATGCGTGGGTTTTCTCCGGGTACTCCGGTTTCCTCCCACATTCCAAAAACATGCTAGGTTAATTGGCGACTCTAAATTGTTCATAGGTATGAATGTGAGTGTGAATGGTTGTTTGTCTATATGTGCCCTGTGATTGGCTGGCCACCAGTCCAGGGTGTAGCCCGCCTCTCGCCCAAAGGCAGCTGGGATAGGCTCCAGCACCCCCGCGACCCTTGTGAGGATAAGCGGTAGAAAATGAATGAATGAATAAACAAATAAACGGGTGTTAGGTTCTTTTTACGCTTGTATTACACAAGAATGCAGTGGAGCAAAGTCGTAATTTTACAAGAAAAAAAAAACAAACTTGTACATGGATCAGATTGTAATGTTATAAGAATAAAGCTAACTGGAATATAGATATTTCATTTTTCCATATGAACCGAGTGTTCACTTCCTGGACTAAAGTGATGGATCAAATTGCTTCAAAGGTTTTACGACGGCTGCACTTTGAAGCCACTTTGAAGCAATGATGCCGTGAAAATGAAAGTTCAATGGAAGATGATCATAATTGATAGAAAACGCTATTGATTTTTTGTAAACACAAGAAGTGGGAAGGAAGAAGGGAATGCTAAGTGAGGAGGGAAATGTCTCCAACAGTTTCCCCAGTGGGCGCTGTGACAGTTGGGCCATCTGGCCAGCCCAGGATCACCCTGGGCCCCATATGTGCATGTCAGCGTGCACACACACACACACACACACACACACACACACACACAAACCTGCAGAGACATGTCAAAGCATCCCAGCACCAAACACGACAGAAGAAGAGTATGGAGAAGAATTCAAAGGATGGATGAAGCGTTCCTATTCAAATGTCATCCAGACACCAGAACGGCAAAGCAGGAAGAAGATGCCGAAGACGCCGGGTACAAATCACTCGAGCGCTGAATAATTCACGCAAGAAAACCGAGGGAGGTCGCTCGCTCGGACATGTGTGACGCCGCGAGATGCCGGAACCACACGCTCGCTTTGGACGCGGCCAACCAGCAACGCTCGCTGGTCATGCAGCAAAACATGTCTCCCTATTCTTTTTTCACCACGAGAGGAAAAAGCTGTCATTTTTTATGTCAATGAAATCGTAGTAAGCACAAGAGAAGAGTACTTTGTTTTACAAGAAAAAAAAAGTCCTCTTTTTTCAATAATGACATTTTGTTATACCAATAAAAGAAAGTCATGGTTTTCAAGAAAAAAGTCATCATATTAGAAGGGAAAAAATACAAAGGAATTAAATTGTAATAAATATGAGAAAAAATTACTTGAATAGAATCTTCCTTTAAATTGAAAAAAAGACAACATTTTTCAAGAATTAAGTCAAAATAATTAGGAAAACAAATACAATACAAATAAAAATAAAGTCATGATTGTCAAGAAAAAAATTAAGAATTAAATTGTTATAACTAAAAGAAAAAAGTTTATCTTTTCAATAATTATCATGAATGATTGAAATTATTATGAACACAATTTGAAATACTAAAATGAAATGAAGACAAAAAAATGTCTCTACTTTAAAATAATTAAATTGTAATAATTATGAGAAAAAAACTACCTGAATTAAGTCTTGGTTATAAACAAAGGTGACATTTTTTAAAACTTAAAAGGGAACTGTACTTTTTTTTACGATTGAAAACCCTTATGTGAAACATGAATACATATTTCTTTCTCTTCTCTGTGTATTATAACAAGGGAAAACGGGTTAATATGAGCTGGCTAACAATGGATGTAACTGGGACACATCTATTTTGACTACGAAACCTTTTAAAAAAATCATCAAACATCTACAGCTCAAATATCCAAACAACTATACCACAACATTCATTCATTTACTTTCTACCGCTTTTTCCTCACAAGGGTCGTTGGGTGCTGGAGCCTATCCCAGTTGTCTTTGGACGAGAGGCAGGGTACACCCTGGACTGGTGGCCAGCCAATCACAGGGCACATATAGACAAACAACCATTCACACTCACATTCATACCTATGGACAATTTGGAGTCGTTAATTAACCTAGCATGTTTTTGGAATGTGGGAGGAAACAGGAGTACCCGGAGAAAACCCACGCGTGCACGGGGAGAACATGCTAACTCCACACAGAGATGGCCGAGAGTGGAATTGAACCATGGTCTCCTAGCTGTGAGGTCTGCGCGCTAATCACTAGACCGCCGATACCACAACATAACATAAAATGTATGTAAATGCTTGGAACTGTTTTTTGTGGAAAATAGTCCTCTCTCGCAATGTTAAAGAATTCTTTTTAAAATTTCTGCATCCAGACGGTGATCCGGATCACCCCCACAATTTCATCAGTTCTTCCATACCCCATTTCCCACAATTCCTGAAAATTTCATCGAAATCCATTCAGAACTTTTCAAGTTATTTTGAACACAAATAAACGAACAAACATCAACAAAAACAGAACTATTGAATAAATATTGGGGCTGCACGGCGGTCGAGTGGTTAGCGAGCAGACCGAACAGCGAGGAGACCAAGGTTCAATTCCACCCTCGGCCATCTCTGTGTGGAGTTTGCATGTTCTCCCCATGCATGCGTGGGAAACCGGAATCCCTCCAACATTCCAAAAACATGCTAGTTTATTGGCGACTCCAAATTGTCCATAGATATGAATGTGAGTGTGAATGGTTGTGCCCTGTGATTGGCTGGCCACCAGTCCAGGGTGTACCCCGCCTCTCGCCCAAAAGACAGCTGGGATAGGCTCCAGCACCCCCGCAACCCTCGTGAGGAAAAGCGGTAGAAAATGAATGAATGAATAAATATTGAAATTGGGACTATAATACATGTGTCATCACTTCATAACACAACTCTGTAACACATCAACTTGATCTCAATATGACTAAAATCATTTCCCTGTTTTCCTTTTATCAGCTTGGCTTCCATGCGCTGCAAGGATAATAATACGATAATAATACTGTGCTGCTTAAAAAAAGGATAGATAGCGAGCCCACGTTATCTAGTGTGTGTGTGTGTGTGTGTGTTTAAAGTTTAATCAATCATCTGTGATGAATGCAATGGTGAAGCAGTTCTGGGCGACTGCTTGCTGCTTCTAATTAACTGATTTTGCTGTTTCACTCTTTCAGGCCAACAGGGTTACTTGGAAGCCATTAAAAGCACCACTTCCAATTTAACTCAAGTCACAGACTGTGTGTGTGTGTGTGTGTGTGTGTGTGTGTGTGTGTGTGTGTGTGTGTGTGTGTGTGTGTGCGCTCTCACTTGATGGCCAGCGGCGTTGACAACTTTGTGTGTGGAGAAAGGGAAGGCTTCGTTGCTGAGGTCCGCGTCCAACACCTCCTGTAGAACCTCCCGACTGCACCAAAAGAGAGACGGGGTCAATACGCAGTAATCAATCAATCAATACAGTAATCAATTGATATTGTGCAGAGAATGCTATCACAAACTTCTTGTCTAGTTAAAAAAAAAAACTTAAATTAATGTGGAAACCACCCATTTGCGCATTTTTATTTAAAAAAATCATTTATTAATAATAAATAGTTATTAACATCCTTCAGGTCCTTTTTAGAAAGAAGTTACACTTAGGTCCCAAAATCGTCCATCCCATAAAAAAATTTCAATATTAGTTTCATTTTCACTTTCATTGCATCAAATCTTTTCAACAGCTTAAGACCCAGGCAAACATATAACGTTTTTAATTATTAGTTTGGATTTATTGTTACATTTATGAGGTGTTCATAGGAAAATGTAATGTTGGGATGTACAGTGGTTATAATGGGAGACAATGGGAAGAGTGTAGGCATACACTATATGTCAATATTCCTCTTCTATAGACCTTATTTAGCATTTGACTTATTATTAACAATTAATGTTATTCGTATCCAGTGGATCCATGCATATTCACCATTCTGCCTTCATGACGCACCTAAATATCCACTCTAGATTGGATCAATGCGTATTTTTCACATCTCATCCACCATAAGTGGGCAATAATTGAAAAATCTAAAGTCAAATGTACAAAGGTAAAAAAAAACAAACAGTTTTTACATATTAATGTCTTTGTTATTCCTGCACAGGGTTTGTTCATCAAGTGTTGCAATTTCGCACTTTGTTCAGTTCTCCTCGAACACACCACAGTTGAGTACAGAGTTTGATACGTCCACAATCAATCTGACCCGAAAACTTGCCGCGATGTTCATGGTGTATATGATGGTAAGTACTTGATGGATCGGCCACAGGCAAGCAGAAGGACAGAAGGACAGAATAGCGAGTAAAAAGACCGGCGACAAGAAAAGAGACCAACGCTCAAAAGAAATGTAGCAAGGTATTACGTAAAAAGCGATATTACATAAAAATGAGTCAGCAGCAGCAAAAAGAAGGAGGAAGTTTAGCTTTCTTTGCTTCTTGGACACTTGTGAGGGGGCAGGTACACAACACAGGAATATTTTTTGCCGTAGCAAAGAAAAAAAAAGGATATAATAAATGCTATGTTTGTGACTTAAAAGCAACGCAACCAATGCAACCAATGCAGGTGAGCACGCAGCAGTTCATAGTGTACCGTACTCCTTCGACATTGTTTATTTTTTTCAGTTTTATCAGGTGTCCATTTAGGCACTATTATGTTATTTCAATTGACTTTGTATTTATAATGCAATATATAATTTGTATTTGTCACAATTTTTTCCCCACAAAAGAATGCAAATTTCTTAATCCAATTTGAAATGTTGCTTTTGGCCGCACGGTGTTTGAGTGGTTAGCATCTAGGCCACACAGTCAGGAAATGAGGAAGACCTGGGTTCCATTCTTCGCTTGTTTATATGACTTGACAAATGTATCATATTCCAACAAAACAAGTCGGCCATGTCTGTGGAGAAGCAATGATGCTCATGTGGCAGAACAACCAGTCCTACATTAGTACAACTCAATTCTAATGGGACCATGTTGCACCCGTCCCAAATTTCCCAAATCCCTTCCATGGAGTATTTCCAAAAACCCGAAGCTACAAGACTCCTTCATTAGCTTGTGACACGCGTGTACAAATCCACTTAATAACCCCCCCCACCCAGTCTACATTCAATTACATGTGTGCTTGGACTGTATAATCACACGCACAGATTGAGCGTAATTGGCTGCTGCAGCTGCTGACGCACTCGACGCTGCTTTGACGCAAGCGTTCACAGTGAGGGGGGGAGATGAGAAGAGTTGGTGGAGGATAAAAGAAGCAGCGAGTTAGAGTCGGATCATCACAAGATCAAGAGAAGACATCAATTCACGCCCATGTAGAACACAAAGATGTGCAGAGCATGCGGTCCTAACCTCATTTTTTGGCAACGTTTGCTATAGCACGGAACGTTTGCTATAGCACGGAACGTTTGCTGTGGCACGGAACGTTTGCTGTGGCACGGAACGTTTTCTGTGGCACGGAACGTTTTCTGTGGCACGGAACGTTTTCTGTGGCACGGAACGTTTTCTGTGGCACGGAACGTTTGCTGTGGCACGGAACGTTTGCTGTGGCACGGAACGTTTGCTATGGCACGGAACGTTTGCTATGGCACGGAACGTGTGCTATGGCACGGAACGTTTGCTATGGCACGGAACGTTTGCTATGGCACGGAACGTTTGCTATGGCACGGAACGTTTGCTATGGCACGGAACGTTTGCTATGGCACGGAACGTTTGCTGTGGCACGGAACGTTTGCTGTGTCACGGAACGTTTGCTGTGTCACGGAACGTTTGCTATGGCACGGAACGTTTGCTGTGGCACGGAACGTTTTCTGTGGCACGGAACGTTTTCTGTGGCACGGAACGTTTTCTGTGGCACGGAACGTTTTCTGTGGCACGGAACGTTTTCTGTGGCACGGAACGTTTTCTGTGGCACGGAACGTTTTCTGTGGCACGGAACGTTTTCTGTGGCACGGAACGTTTGCTGTGGCACGGAACGTTTGCTGTGGCACGGAACGTTTGCTGTGGCACGGAACGTTTGCTGTGGCACGGAACGTTTGCTATGGCACAAAACGTTTGCTATGGCACGGAACGTTTGCTATGGCACGGAACGTTTGCTATGGCACGGAACGTTTGCTATAGCACGGAACGTTTGCTGTGGCACGGAACGTTTGCTATGGCACGGAACGTTTGCTATGGCACGGAACGTTTGCTATGGCACGGAACGTTTGCTATGGCACGGAACGTTTGCTATGGCACGGAACGTTTGCTATGGCACGTAAAATTTGCTATGGCACGTAAAATTTGCTATGGCACGGAACATTTGCTATGGCACGGAACATTTGCTATGGCACGGAACATTTGCTATGGCATGGAACATTTGCTATGGCACGGAACATTTGCTATGGCACGGAACATAGTGAGTTCCTACAATGGTACGCATCTGTCCACTCAAAAAGCTAAAGAGTTTTCATGTTTTGGCATTTCCCTCCCTGACTGTACCCAAAATGAATCAAACTGTGACCTTAAACCCCTGTGCGTACTGAACCATGATGACGGTGTGTCGCCCCAACAGCACATCACTGGGTCTGGTTTCAGCCCCTCCACACACCTCTTGGGTCCCTGTATGCTGATCATGCCCATGTTTTCCGAGTGGTCTGTGAGGTGGCAGCGGAAGCCCTGGTCCTGGAGAACGCTTCGAATGTGGTTCCAGTTGTGTTCGGCGACACCGCCACCGATAGCCAGGTAGTACGCGTCACCTGGAGTGAAATCAAACACAAAATGCTGACCCGAGAAAGTACAGTAGTCATAAAAGTTGGAGTCGAGTGTAGAAAAACAGCAACACTGCAATGGAACTGTCAAAGAAAGGTTGCAGCGTTATTTGAAATGCAGACTGAAAGGCAGGCGGCGACATGCAGGACTGCTGAAAGACAACCACACAAAATGTCACTGATGACGAGGAGAAAGGCC
Organism: Doryrhamphus excisus; assembly: GCF_037039965.1. Taxonomy (NCBI): domain Eukaryota; kingdom Metazoa; phylum Chordata; class Actinopteri; order Syngnathiformes; family Syngnathidae; genus Doryrhamphus; species Doryrhamphus excisus. The sequence goes on from NC_136375.1 coordinate 5,660,922, forward strand.
GACTGAGGCCAGTATTCTCGATACGCTAGGTGCGGGGTGCGTTCACACAAAAACAAGAGCAATCCAGGACCAAAAGACCAAACAGAGATTGCCTGAGAGACGGGTATTTGTACCCCTGCCAGCGGACTCTAGTCCTGAGTCAAGCGGGAGTGAACGCCAACTGTGCCAACGCAACAAAACCGAATGTAAGCGAAACGGAAAGGTGAGTGAAAAATCACCAAAAAATAAAGTTAAATGTCATCCCCAAAATGTAAATAGAGTATTTAAACATACCTGGATATAGGTATTTTAATCATTACTGTTTACTGAAGTCATTAAAGGCAGCACATCACTGGTCTTTCTATCATGAGGAAAAAGTCGGTAATTTTTACGAGAACAGCATTTTAGTAGCATAATGCTACTGAAAAAATTATATTTAAAAAAAAAAAAGGTTGGAGGAAGTCATAAAAACTACAAAAAAATGTACAATTTTAATGTCAGAATGAAGTGAAAAATACTTTACTTTAGAAGTATTTTTTAGGAAGCAGAACCTCATAGGAGGTTTATAACTGGTCAATATTTTTATCAAAATAAAATAATTTTTATATTTTATTTCGGCAAGTGTCTCTTAGATTAAAAAAAAAAGAGTCATATTAGTTTGGGGACATTATTAAGGGTAAAAAGTCATAATAACTACAAAAAAAATGTACAATTTTAATGTCAGAATGAAGTGAAAAATCCTTTACTTTAGAAGTATTTTTTTAGGAAGCAGAACCTCATAAAAGGTTTATAATTGGTCAATATTTTTATCAAAATTAAGTAATTTTTATATTTCATTTCGGCGAGCGTCTCTTAGATTATTAGGTTGGGGACATTATTAAGGGTAAAAAGTAATAAAAACTACAAAGAAATATACAATTTTAATGTCAGAATGAAGTGAAAAATACTTTACTAATTTTTTTAGGAAGCAGAACCTCATAGGAGGTTTATAATTGGTCAATATTTTTATCAAAATAAAATAATTTTTATATTTTATTTCAGCAAGTGTCTCTTAGATTAAAAAAAGAGTCATAATATTAAGTTGGGGTTGTTAGTAAGGGTAAAAAGTCATAAAAACTACAAAAAAATTTACAATTTTAATGTCAGAACAAAGTGAAAAATAATTTAGAAGTATTTTTTAGGAAGCAGAACCTCATAGGAGGTTTATAATTGGCCATTATTTTTATCAAAATAAAATAATTTTTATATTTTATTTCGGCAAGTGTCTCTTAGATTTAAAAAAAGAGTCATAATATTAGGTTGGGGGACGTTATTAAGGGTAAAAAGTCCTAATAACTACAAAAAATTGTACAATTTTAATAAAATTATATTTTATTAAAATATTTTTAATTTAATTAAAAATAATTTAGAAGTATTTTTTTAGGAAGCAGAACCTAATAGGAGGTTTATAATTGGTCAATATTTTTATCAAAATAAAATAATTTTTATATTTAATTTCAGCGAGTGTCTTAGATAGATTAAAAAAAGAGTTATAATATTACGTTGGGGGACGTTATTAAGGGTAAAAAGTCACAAAAACTACAAAAAATTTACAATTTTAATGTCAGAATGAAGCAAAAAATAATTTAAAGTATTTTTTTAGGAAGCAGAACCTCATAGGAGGTTTATAATTGGCCATTATCTCATCAAAATAAAATAATTATTTTATTTTTATTTTGACAAGCGCCACTTAAAGACAACGTAATAATTACCGGACCCGCCTCCATCCGCCACCCTTTATCTTGTAGTTGGGACGACTAGTTTCTTCACCACACAAGGTTCTTCCATCACTCCGACAGTAAGAGACCCGGTCCAAATCAGGCTTGAGTGGAATGAGTAGTCATTTAATAAAGATTAGGAAACATTGGCGAGCTTTAAAGTACTTTCATTCTGAAGTCCCCAAACACCAGAAAACTCTCCAAATAAGTCGCTGGATTTGTCGCCAGTCGCTTAGAGAAAATATGTCGCCAAGAGGGTTTGGAATGTCACCAAATTTAGCGACAGAGTCGCCCAGTTGTCGCTACCTTCTTCTTTTGCCCCACCCCTCCTCTCGAAGCCGCGCTCCGTTAGCGCTGACACACAGCAAAGTGACGAGGGAGACCTACGCATCAAGTTACAAGGGAACAGCGTGAATTCAGTCAATATCAATATGAGCGTATGTTTGTTTATGATATGATGCTTCAAAGAAGTATTCTGGACTGGACTGGAATCTCCACCAGTAAGCATCATCGGCGTTCGTCAGGAAGGGCATCAAACCAAAAATCAGTATGCGGATCAAAAAAGATCCGCTCATCCATATTTTAATAATATTGACATATAATCCAGCCCTACATCACAGCGGATCATGATCCTTCAATGGAACAATTGAGCTTCAGGTTGTGCAGGGGCGTCAAACGGAAGCTAACTATGTGGAGATGTGGCAGGGTGGGGGCATCCCTCATGACTGAAGGCCCTGGTCTGTGTGGTAATGACTGGCTTTTTTCCACCAGGACAACCTGCACTTCATAAAGAACTTCTTCCAAAGGAATAAGCTGACTCTTTGGGACCATCCTGGGTCTTTACCTCATCTAAATCCAATGGAGAACATTTTGGGATGGATGACAAAGGCTGACAGTGGCCGCCCTACTGAAGCCATCTTCACCACCTTAGCAACATTCCCACTAGCCTCCTGGAAACACTGAGGACACAGGAACACACTACCCACCGTTGGACTCGGGCGCCAGCGGGAGGTTGGCGGTTCCGGCCTCCAGTCTGCTCACCGTCAGGTCAGCTTCGGTACCCCCTCTTTTATTCAGCATGCAGGTGTACACGGTGGAACCTGCAACACAGTCAGAATCCCTGCAAAGTCACAATCTCTAGAAAGTATGGGGACAAAGTACACACTTTTTATTACAAATACATTTTTAGCCCAAGAAATTTGGTACCACTCCCTGGGACCCAAACATATACTACTACTAGGAAGATCTCAGGGAAGCAGGAAGTGAACAAATCTAACAGTTACTGATTGTAAAAGTACCAGATGGAGGGGTAGGATTTAATAAGCTTTGCTTCTTCCTACTCCTTTTGGACATGTGGAACTGGGAACTGACAGTTATTTAACCTTTAACCTTAAACTTACCACTTCCACACGGATAGGGAGGATAACTATTAACAGTTATTTAACCTTTAACATGAACATTAATCAAACGTAATAATTTTTTCTGGGTACATGATACCATACAGCATCCATATCAAACTTGCGCGGGCCGCACTCACATTAAACTTTCATATCAAGGCGGGGGCCTCAAACTAGTGTCCTGCGGGCCACATTTGGGCCGCGTGTTTGAGACCCCTGGCCTAAGCAATAACCTATTGAGTGTTATTGACCTGTCACAATATTTTAGGAACCTTATACAGTTTATGATTGGAACGTACGTAGCTCTCTGGTCGTCATGCCAGTCTTGGATGCAGTTATGAAAAGAATGAGAATTAATTACATTAAAACTGAATCTTTATAATAATAATAATAATAAAAATAAAAACAATTCAAGTGCTCTGAGAATGTAGCATTTCGTCTATGTACTGTTAAAATGTTAATAAACTCAGCACTTCAGTATAATTGGTACACGTAATGAAGACGACACCTTGAAGCTATACATAAGTCACTTCCTGAATATGTCTCAGCGCCACCCACAGGCAATAGGAAATGGAATGCACATGCCCTCCGACTTAAGTGATCCCTGAGTCGCGTGGGGATGAGAGTGCCGGTTCGACGCCCTTTCAAAAGGCATGAGCTTTGCTGGATAAAGACTTCATGGAATGAAGATTAAGTTATCCGCCTTTAGGCCGAGGTTGAGGAGAGTGGAAGCTAATAGTAGATTGCTAATGATTCATCGATAATGATGGATATAAAAGGATTTCTTCAAAAGCCTCTCGCTAATCTCCAAGCATAGCCCTTGGTGCCGTCAGGAGATAGAACCCTTTTTTTTCCCCCGTTTAAAAACTGCCCAAACTGAAGCCACCGCCCATTAAAAAGTGAAATTTCAACCAAGCGCATCACTGGCAAAAAAAAAAAGTCTTGTGAGACCGCCGGCCACATCCTGTGTTGAATGACATCTGCGTGTAATTTCAAGTGACATAAAACCATAACATGTCCGTCATCCAGCTGGCTAGAGGACACGCTAAAAACGTGACTGTCCTTCAGCCGCATCACGCACGGCGGTGCATGATTGACATGAAGCATCAGCATGAAGGCATCCAGTGAGTGTTTGCATGTGTGTGTGTGTGTGTGTAATGATATTCAATAGAAAAGAGCTGCAGGCATAAAAGAGTCATGAAAGGGTCAAGTGGTGAGATAGCAAATGAAGGACGCCATGTAAGAAAGTAGGACAAATAAACAAGAAAAAAAAAAGTGTCATGGCCACCTCAGCCAACTCCATTTGAAGAACTTCATCTTTCACTTCAGCTGATTTGCTACATTTTCACAGCTGGCCACAACACGACTGCCAGCTCTATCATTTGAAAATCAAAAACTACTCATATGTTCATTTTCCGCATCGCTTAGTGTGAATATTGCGGGGTTCCTCAGAGGCAACAGCAACACCCGAGAACAGGAAAAGCCTCAGATGTTCTAGAATCATAGAAACCAAGGTCAAGCAAGAGAAGAGCGACTCATGATTATTATTTGATTAATCTGAAGCTTGTTGTGTCAATTAATCCAGTACAGTAATCTCTCGTTTATTGAGGTTAATTGGTTCCAGACCCAACTATAGTAGGTCAATTTCCACGACGTGGGATTCGAAGGTAGCAAGCCGGTTTACAACCTTCCAAATATGCTTCTTAACATTAATAGAGCCCTCTAAATATAAAATAATACCCCCCTAGAGTCACCTTAATCATCAAAACACCTTCACAACTTTCTAAATACAGCTTTTAACACTATTAAAGCTCTCTAGACATGACATAACACCCCTATAGTCACCTTAATCATCTATAACACAATTTACATCAAATAAATGATCTCGAAGTGCACCTTTATACTCCTATTACCCAACATAGTAGACATAAAAGAAAATAAGACCGCAATAAATAAATAAATACCGTAAAAGACTAAATATATATAGACTGCATTGGAAGCGTTCTTTTTTGTTTTTTTTTTTCTTAATTCTTGATACCACAGAAAAAAAAACCTTCAAAACCTTCTAAATACAGCATAACATTAATAGAGCTCTCTAGACATGAAATAATACCCCTATAGTCACCTTAATCATCTGTAACACACTTTACATCAAATAAATGATTTCAAAGTGCACTTTTACACTCCTTTTACCCAACATAGTAGACATAAAAGAAAATAAGACATACCATATAAGACAAAATATATGCAGACTGCATTGGAAGCGTTCCATGTTTTTTTTCTTAATTCTTGATAGCACAGAAAACCTTCTAAAACACACCTTCACAGCCTTCTAAATACAGCTTTTAACATTGTTAGAGATCTCTAGACATTACATAACATCCCTATAGTCACCTTAATCATCTATAACACAATTTATATCAAATAAATGATCTCAAAGTACACCTTTACACTCCTATTACCCAACATAGTAGCCATAAAAGAAAATAAGACATACCGTATAAGACAAAATATACATAGACTGCATTGGAAGCGTTCCATGTTTTTTTCCGTAATTCTTGATAGCACAGAAAACCTTCTAAAACACACCTTCACAGCCTTCTAAATACAGCTTTTAACTTTATTAGAGATCTCTAGACATGACATAACACCCCTATAGTCACTTTAGTCATCTACAACACACTTTACATCAAATAAATGATCTCAAAGTACACCTTTACACTCCTATTACCCAACATAGTAGACATAAAAGAAAATAAGACATACCGTATAAGACAAAATATATGTAGACTGCATTGGAAGCGTTCCATGTTTTTTTTCTTAATCCTTGATAGCACAGAAAACCTACAAGAAAACACCTTCACAACCTTCTAAATACAGCTTTTAACATTATTAGAGCTCTCTAGACATGAAATAGCACCCCTATAGTCACCTTAATCTTCTGTAACACACTTTACATCAAATAGATGATCTCAAAGTGCACCTTTACACTCCTATTACCCAACATAGTAGACATAAAAGAAAATAAGACATACCGTATAAGACAAAATATACATAGACTGCATTGGAAGCGTTCCATGTTTTTTTCCGTAATTCTTGATAGCACAGAAAACCTTCTAAAACACACCTTCACAGCCTTCTAAATACAGCTTTTAACTTTATTAGAGATCTCTAGACATGACATAACACCCCTATAGTCACCTTAATCATCTATAACACAATTTACATCAAATAAATGATCTCGAAGTGCACCTTTATACTCCTATTACCCAACATAGTAGCCATAAAAGAAAATAAGACATACCGTATAAGACAAAATATACATAGACTGCATTGGAAGCGTTCCATGTTTTTTTCCGTAATTCTTGATAGCACAGAAAACCTTCTAAAACACACCTTCACAGCCTTCTAAATACAGCTTTTAACTTTATTAGAGATCTCTAGACATGACATAACACCCCTATAGTCACTTTAGTCATCTACAACACACTTTACATCAAATAAATGATCTCAAAGTACACCTTTACACTCCTATTACCCAACATAGTAGACATAAAAGAAAATAAGACATACCGTATAAGACAAAATATATGTAGACTGCATTGGAAGCGTTCCATGTTTTTTTTCTTAATTCTTGATAGCACAGAAACCCTTCTAAAACACACCTTCACAGCCTTCTAAATACAGCTTTTAACTTTATTAGAGATCTCTAGACATGACATAACACCCCTATAGTCACCTTAATCATCTATAACACAATTTACATCAAATAAATGATCTCGAAGTGCACCTTTATACTATTACCCAACATAGTAGACATAAAAGAAAATAAGACCGCAATAAATAAATCAATAAATAAATACCGTATAAGACAAAATATATGTAGACTGCGGGCGGCACGGCGGTCTAGTGGTTAGACCGCACAGCTAGGAGACCAGGGTTCAATTCCCACCCTCGGCCATCTCTGTGTGGAGTTTGCATGTTCTCCCCGTGCATGCGTGGGTTTTCTCCGGGTACTCCGGTTTCCTCCCACATTCCAAAAACATGCTAGGTTAATTGGCCACTCCAAATTGTCCATAGGTATGAATGTGAGTGTGAATGGTTGTTTGTCTATATGTGCCCTGTGATTGGCTGGCCACCAGTCCAGGGTGTACCCCGCCTCTCGCCCGAAGACAGCTGGGATAGGCTCCAGCACCCCCCGCGACCCTCGTGAGAAAATAAATGAATGAATATGTAGACTGCATTGGAAGCGTTCCATGTTTTTTTCTTAGTCCTTGATAGCACAGAAAACCTACAAAAAAACACCTTCACAACCTTCTAGATACAGCTTTTAACATTATTAGAGCTCTCTAGACATGACATAACACCCCTATAGTCACATTTACACTTATATACCCAATATATTGGACAAATGAGAATAATTCCGAAGAATAATAAGAAGAGTGGCGCTGGACGACAGTTAGCACTTTGGTTTTGGTTTACAACATGTTTAATTAAAAAAAATATTAATCAAATACCAAAATGATTAATTTGATAATCAATGAATCAGTTGTTGCAGCTCTACTCTCTGCTTACAACAATTAATGTTGATAAAGCGCTTCCAGTTAATGTGACAATTAATGATGACCATCAATCAGGACTTTTTGGAGGCAAGAAAATGGAAAGTAGACATATAAACATCTCCAAGGCAGGAAGTTGGCGACATCCATTGGCTCTCGAGGCAGTCATCAACTTCCAAACCTCTTAAACGACAGCTTAAAGTCTTCACTCTAATCACATGTTGACTGTTTTATTACAAATCCCTGACCGCTGTGTGTTTCCCGTCATGGCGGTATTCCACTCTCGGCCAAACTTGAACTTTCAAATATCCCCGTTGTGCGAGGACCTCCAAGTAAGTGCGACAGACGGCGCTTTTATCGTAAGCAACTAGAGCTCATCAGAATGCCATTTAGTGGACTTTATGTGCAAGTTTACGGCCCTGCTTTCCGCTGGCATGCCGAGGAGGTACAACAAAACACTTGCCAAAAATAAGAAAATCCTCCGCAAAGCATGGATGTAACAACCTGGCTGCAATCCTAGTTTGCTCAGTAGAGGAACTTCTGCGTGCTGCTCAGCACAGAGATAAAAAGTATGTCACATCTGTACAAGCTGCCATTTTGTCCATTTGAATAAAATGACAAGCGTTCGGGGACTGTCAATCCTGCCGAGCGTCTGCGCGGTGCGTTCAGCAGCAGTCACACTGACCTGGCTTCTTGTTGACATCGGCGGTGAACAACCAATCTGCCGCTTTCCTGGCATCGGGCCCGGTGAGGTAGAACTTTCCAAAGTAGGACATGTCAAACACGGCGACACCGTGCCTGCATGACAGGCACTCGCTCTTTATCTGCATTTAAAAGAAGTTCAAGTACGATATTCATCTCACCTTTCATAAGCACTCAGCGTTGAAAGCTAGCGTTCAAAGTGATAAAGTATTTACCACATCATGATGTGGCGGGAAGTCAAAGGTGTACTCTTTGCCCAGCAGCTCGTTGTATTTGTACTCTTGATTCTTCTTGACGTCATATGCACCGTAGTAATCGTAGTCTTTCACCTTTACCACCACAAACACGAGCATGATCATCTTGGTGAAGACTTCTTCGGATACAGATCTCGGAGTGAATGAGGCCCGTTCATTTGCCTTTTCATGTGTTTTGAGTGTGTCTCACCGGAGCTTTTCCATCTTTGGTGAACCAACCTGGTCTCTCCCAGCCATGCCTCTCCTGGAACACGCAGCCCTGCTCCATCAGAACCTAAAAACACAACCAAATCATGAAACATGGTTTAGAGTTCACTTTGGGTACCGACATGGGAATGGAGAACAGCTTCCAAAAAATGGAAAAACAAGCTTTGCTACACATCTTAAAATGCAGCCTCGAGTTCTGCTGCTTTAAGTTCCGGGATTTCATGATATCATGAAGGAGAAAACACCTTCCTTGTGGAAAAATGTTAAAAATATTTTAAAAGAAATCTATAAAAATATTATATTTGTTCTACTTCAAAAAAGCTTGGATCTGCTCAAATGCAGCTTAAACTAGAAATCACCTTCCTCGTGGACATGATACTGCTGTTGGAAAATCTTTTAAAACAGGCTTCGCTACACATCTTAATATGCTGCTTGAATGAGAAACCACCTTCCTTGTGGAAAAATGTTAAAAGCATTTTTAAAAAAATCTTAAAATGCAGCCTCGAGTTCTGTTGCTTTAAGTTTGGGGATTTCATGACATCATGAAGGAGAAAACGCTTTCCTTGTGGAAAAATGTTAAAAGTATTATAAAAGAAATCTTAAAATGCAGCCTCTGGATCTGCTGCTTTAAGTTTGGGGATTTCATGATATCATGAATTCATGATTTCATGATATCATGAAGGAGAAAACACTTTCCTTGTGGAAAAAGGTTAAAAACATTTTAAAAGAAATCTATAAAAATATTATATTTGTTCTACTTCATTTTAAAAGAAAGCTTGGATTTGCTAAAATGCAGCTTAAATGAGAAACCACCTTCCTTGTGGACATGATACCGCTGCTGGAAAATCTTTTAAAACAGGCTTCGCTACACATCTTAATATGCACCTTCCTTGTGGAAAAATGTTTAAAACATTTTAAAAGAAAACTTAAAATGCAGCCGCTGGATCTGCTGCTTTAAGTTTGGGGATTTCATGACATCATGAAGGAGAGAACACCTTTCTTGTGGACATGATACTGCCGCTGAAAAAAAATAAATAAAAATCATGCTTCACTACACATTTGAAAATGCAGCTTAAACGAGAAATCACCTTCCTCGTGGACATGATACTGCTGCTGGAAAATCTTTTAAAACAGGCTTCGCTACACATCTTAATATGCAGCTTGAATGAGAAACCACCTTCCTTGTGGAAAAATGTTAAAACATTTTAAAAGAAATCTTAAAATGCAGCCTCGAGTTCTGTTGCTTTAAGTTTGGGGATTTCATGATATCTTGATTTCATGATATCATGAAGGAGAAAACACCTTCCTTGTGGAAAAATGTTAAAAACATTTTAAAAGAAATCTATACAAATATTATATTTGTTCAACTTAATTTTAAAAGAAAGCTTGGATCTGCTAAAATGCAGCTTAAACGAGAAATCACCTTCCTTGTGGACATGATACTGCTGCTGGGAAATCTTTTAAAACAGGCTTCACTACACATCGTAATATGTAAGCTTGAATGAGAAACCACCTTGTGGAAAAATGTTAAAAGCATTTTAAAAGAAATCTTAAAATGCAGCTTCTGGATCTGCTGCTTTAAGTTTGGGGATTTCATGACATCATAAAGGAGAAAACACCTTTCTTGTGGACATGATACTGCCGCTGAAAAAAAAAATCATGCTTCACTACACATCTTAAAATGCAGCTTGAATGAGAAACCAACTTCCTTGTGGAAAAATGTTAAAAACATTTAAAAAGAAATCTTAAAATGCAGCCTCTAGATCTGCTGCTTTAAGTTTGGGGATTTCATGACATCATGAAGGAGAAAAACCCTTTTTGTGGACATGATACTGCCGCTGGGAAAAAAATAAAAATGCTTCACGACACATCTTAAAATGCATCTTAAACCACCTTCTCCTTGGGCATGATACTTCCACTTGGGGAAAAAAAAAAAACAGGCTTCGCTACACATCTTAAAATAACCTGCCAACTATCTGTCAAATGCACCCTGTCGCTCTGCCGCATCAAGTTCAATGATTTCATGACGTCATGATGGAGAAACCACCTTCTTTGTGGACATGATGCTGCCGCTGGGTCAACAAACTTCAGGCTTCGCTACACATATTAAAACTGCCAACTATCTGCCAGTCAGCTACAGACATGGGAGCTCCAGGCTAACCAAGCATGATGTTAAAATCCGAGTAATATTAGCATGGTAGCTCATGTGGCATTGTAAACACAAAACACAAACAAAGAAACAGGCTTCGCTACACATCTTCAACAGTCAGACGCTCGTTTTAGACTTATTATTTTAGACTTATTGCCGACCTTAACACGACAACAGCAGTCCCGAGTCCAACTTTGACTTTGTATGACATCTCTAGGTCTCCAAATTCTTGCTAGGAAATAAGACGCCTCACCAACTCACCAACCATCCTCCTCCTCGCTGGAATTGACAGTCGCCCACAGCCGTCCTGTAGGTATGTTCTGCTATGTTCCGCTAGCTGCCAAACCCTTCCCACACCATGCTATATTTACCATCTGTGCTACCCGGCAAACGTGTGAGCAGCCGTGTCACAGCACGGCCCCGATTGGTGCATTTGGGAAAAAGCAGCCTCATATCGCCTCCTAAAAGTAGTAGTCTGTCTCATTAGTGGAGAAGAAACTGCTTCCGGGGGCTTGAAGTAGCCCCACGGAGATGCCGGCATCACCGAGGACTCATTTAGACAATAACAGAGTTTATTTTCCCGGTGCTGTTATTAAATATAACAGACGTCAGGAAGGGCTAGTTGCTAGGCCCTTTGCGAGTGATTAGCACGGGGCTTCATGGGCGCCAAGGTGAGGGTCAGTTTCAAGCGGCGGTCTTTCTCTCAAGAGCATCGTTACAGCAGCAGCGTGCCGCTTGGAGAGAAAAAAAATAGCGTTATAATTAGGAGGGAGAAATATGAATGTTCTGGCTGGAGGAAGAATGTGCAAAAGTTTTGACACGCTTACTCATTCAATAGCATGACAAAGTGTGTCAAAACTTTTGACTGGTAAATAAATAAATGAGTGATAGGCATCATCTAAAAACATTGTACGGAAATGGTCGTCTGTTAATTGGACTAAGGCAACATGCAGTGCACTACTTGGCTGCAACCAGCAGAGGCACTGTTGAGTCAGTTTTTTGACAATTCACACGCTAAGATGTGTGCAGGCACAAAAAAAAAATTCAACCCAGTTTTTTATCTATTTACTCCTCTTCTACTTGTTTCGGCTAATATTTCTCAACCTATTTTCAGTGACAATCTATTTTCAGCCCAATCATTGAAAGTGAATGGGAATATATTTGGCGCCCCCTACTGATGGAAAATATTTTTTCACAATTCTAAACCACTTCAAACCATTCCACCATCAAAATGTTCAGCTCATTCAGGTCATGTAGGTTATCCAGCTATTTCCACATTTTCCATAATTCTATAGTTTCTATGACATTTGAATGTTAAATTTCCATTTTAGCTTTCTGGTATCATCTCTTATGTTAATTGGTCAGTTTTGACCCATGTATTAAATCAGCTATAAAATACACTAAAAACAATAAGTTACCATCAAATTTGCTTCTCATGTCTTGGTTACCTGCTTCCTCATCCATGAAAATGTTGGTTTTAATACTTTTGGTGAGGCCCTTTTTTGTCACTATACCCCTCGATTTCAATTTCCAAAAATGGTAAAATGAACCTCAAAAATTCATATTAATAAATTGAAGGTTCTGTTGTTACCTGGCTATTACTGAAGGCTATAGAACATATCTCTTAAATCAATGAATGTGAGTGTGAATGGTTGTTTGTCTATATGTGCCCTGTGATTGGGTGGCCACCAGTCCAGGGTGTACCCCGCCTCACGCCCGAAAACAGCTGGGATAGGCTCCAGCACCCCCGCGACCCTTGTGAGGATAAGCGGTAGAAAAAGAATGAATAATTATAATATATTAATATTTTGACTTTATTCCCAAGATAACCTTCAAAAAATTACTTCACTTTGCTTTGTTTATTATCACACATTTTTCCCTTAATATTCCAACTCTATGTTATTAAATTTATATTTTTCTCATAATTTTCCGAGTTTATTCCTGTAAAATTTTTTACTTTTCCGATGGTTAAAATACGACTTTTTTCTCTTAATATTTTGACTTTATTCTCAGAAAATTACTGCTGTTATTTCCATTTTTTGATTTTGTTCGGTTTTTAAAAATCTCCAACTATTTTAATGCTCTTGTAAATTTTCTACTCATAATTATGACTTTATTCCCATAATATTTTGACTTTATTTTCACAATATTAGAACGTTTTTCCCAAACTAATTTCCTAAAAATTACAACTTTATTCATTGTTTTGTTTCCATCCATCTATTTTCTACCGCTTATCCTCACAAGGGTCACGAGTATGCGAGAGCCTATCCCAGCTGTCTTTGGGGGACAGGCGGGGTCCACCCTGGCCAGCCAATCACAGGGCACATATAGACAAACAACCATTCACACTCACATTCATACCTATGGACAATTTGGACCTAGCATGTTTTTGGAATGTGGGAGGAAACCGGAGTACCCGGAGAAAACCCACGCATGCACAGGGAGAACATGCAAACTCCACACAGAGATGGCCAAGTAGGGAATCAAACTAATTTTTTGTTTGTTTCTTGATTTTAGAATTGTCTTTTTTCTTGAATATTTCCAGCTTAATGCTACTAAAATGATGTTATTTTTCCTCCTAATATAACATTATTCTTTCTCGAGTTGGATTACAGCTTTATTCTAATATTTTGACTTTATTCTGGTAAAATTACTGTTGATTGTTCCAATTTTAATGCTGTTGGGTTTTGTTTTAGTTTTCTTTTTAAAATGTGCCGCTGGCCAATGAATAAAATAAGACATGGGCTGCAAATGATCCTCGGGCCGCTCTTTGGACAACCGTGGGTTATGGCTTTGATGCAGTAATTTTGCTGGATCCCGATGTGAAAGTGGAAATGTTTTATGTGATAAAACAAAAAACATATAGCCATGCTTTCTGCCTAATTAATTGAATTAAAAATTATTATCATATTTATAATCATATTATAATCATATTTTGTATCTACAGTAGATGTGCATGTAAAATATACATATATACATATATACATATACACATATACACATACATAATATATATATAAAACATTATATTGGATGACAATATTTTTGAACTGTTGATTTCCCTACAAGAGCGGACAGCATGTAATATAAAAAAATAAAAGATCAGAGTTTTATTTTGAAGTCGTTAGGGAAGCAGTCACAATTCCCAATCCCTCCCGAGCAGAGAGAGTACGTCCTAAAAAGATAATGAGGCCTCCATGACACATCCAATTATATATCAAAAAATTGTCTCTTGAATATTTCACATGAAATCATTTTTTAAAAAGGCCAAATTGGGTTTAAAGGAGTTTGCATCTTTAATATCAGACGGAGCGAAACGTCAAAACATCAGCGCCCGTCTTTGCTAAAAGTAATGATGCTCATCCTTCACGCCAGCCGTCAATAACAAAAACTTATTGTAAACGCCATCTGCAATCTGTCCGGACACGTGAAGAAGGACGCGTTTTCAGACAGCGTGTGGCACTTAAGTGAAGCCAGCAACAGGGAGGCCAGACTAAGTGGGCCATTAATGTTTAAATATGGTGGCAAGGCTCCATTAGGAATTTGTGTCTCGGCGTCAGGAGAAGTTGAAAGACATCCGAAGCGACTCGCCGACCGGAGATAAGTGTGTCATTCGTAGTCTGTGTGGCAGGCGTCGCATTAATAAAATGTACCCGGCGGCGAAGAGTGACACAGCTAACTGCCTCAATCGCTTTTTTGACCGCGCGGCGCGAAGGGATGAGGAAGGAATGACAATGAAAGGAGACGCTGAGTGGGGAAAAGAGCGGGCAAAGTGTGACAAGTGAACACATCCGTCAGACTCGGAGGATGGAGAGGTTGGCATCGCTAACGCTGACTGATTTCTTACACTGTTGACACATTAGTCTGGTTTTTGCTTATCAAACTAATGTTTTATCATGATCATCGTCACCATCAGCAAACCAGAAGCAAAATCACTTGGTGACCTTCAAATAGTCTTACTTGTTCGTGCTGCGTTTGTGCTGCTTGGTGCAGTTGAAAAGGAACGTTTGTGCTACTTTTGTTTTTGACTTATTACTAGTCAAAGTTCACCCTGAAACCAATTTTCTTCACATTAAACCAAAATAGTCCCTTTTGTTTGTGCTGCGTTTGTGCTGTTTTCATGTTTTGTGCAATAAAAAAAGGAACATTTGTGCTATTTTCATGTTTCAGTTATTACAGGTCAATCAAAGTTCTCACAGACTCCCATTTCCTTCACGTTAAACCAAAATAGTCCCATTTGTTTGTGCCCCATTTGTGCTGCGTTTGTGCAATTGAAAAGGAACATTTGTGCTGTTTTTGTGTTTGGAGTTATTACAGGTCCATCAAAGTTCACGCAGATCGCCATTTTCTTCACCTTAAACCAAAATAGTCCCATTTGTGCTGTTTTGTGTAATTGAAAAGGAAAATTTGTGCTGCTTTCGTTTTTGAGTTATTACAGGTCAATCGATGTTCGTGCAGACCCCCAATGTCTTCACCTTAATCCAAAATAGTCCCATTTGTTTGTGCTGCGTTTGTGCTGTTTTGTGCAATTGAAAAGGAACATTTGTGCTGCTTTCGTTTTCAGTTATTACAGGTCAATCAAAGTTCACACAGACCCCCATTTTCTTCACGTTAAACCAAAATAGTCCCATTTGTTTGTGCCCTATTTGTGCTGCGTTTGTGCAATTGAAAAGGAACATTTGTGCTGCTTTCGTTTTTGGAGTTTTTACAGGTCAATCAAAGTTCACGCAGACCCCCATTTTCTTCACATTGAACCAAAATAGTCCCATTTGTGCTGTTTTGTGTAATTGAAAAGGAACATTTGTGCTGCTTTCATTTTTGAATCAAAATTCACCCAGAGCTCTATTTTCTTCACATTGAACCAAAATAGTCCCATTTGTTTGTGCTGCGTTTGTGCTGTTTTGTGTAATTGAAAAGGAAAATTTGTGCTGCTTTTGTTTTTGAGTTATTACAGGTCAATCAAAGTTTGTGCAGACCCCCATTTTCTTCACGTTAAACCAAAATAGTCCCATTTGTTTGTGCTGCATTTGTGCTGTTTTCCTGTTTTGTGCAATAAAAAAAGGAACATTTGTGCTGCTTTCATTTTTGAGTTATTACAGGTCAATCAAAGTTTGTGCAGACCCCCATTTTCTTCACGTTAAACCAATGTAGTCCCATTTGTTTGTGCTGCGTTTGTGCTGTTTTGTGTAGTAAAAAAGAACATCTGTGTTGCTTTCATTTTTGAGTTATTACAGGTCAATTAAAGTTCATGCAGATCCCCATTTTCTTCACATTGAACCAAAATAGTCCCATTTGTTTGTGATTCGTTTGTGCAGTTTTTAACAAATTATGGCTAAAATGCTGTCACTTTTTTAATTAACGGAAAAATATAAAAGATTTATAGTCGGAAGGATTATCATCAGCCCAATATCAGTATAAAAATGTCGATATCAGTATCCGATTTTTTCCCCAATCATGAAAACCAATATTTAAGCTCTGTATACAACACACGTGATCATTCCACCAAAGGAGATGTCATGTTGCACATATACGTAGCAGTCGATATTAGCATCGGAAATTGAGAGTTGGACAATTGGCATATCAGTTTTCAGCAAAAAAAAAAAAAAAAAAAAGCCAATATCGGACATCCGTAATTTCAAGGAAAACTGCACTTTTTCTAAAATTTCCCCTCCATCCACAATCCTTATGTGAGGCATGAGCACATATATCTGTTTTGAATGTGCTCTAAATACTGATATATAACCCACAAGGCATGCTTGGTAAATTCCTGTTGGGGAAGTATGACAAGGACTTCCCAATAACTTTGTTCCTCTCTGTAGTACAATAAACAAACAAGTGGAGGTTATTATTCAGCGTTTACCTGGTGGAAGGGATCCTTCCTCATGTTCCTGCTGGCCAGCGGCTCGTCAAAGGGGAAAACCACTGAGTAGTTCTTGGCGTACGACTCGTGGCTCCGCTCTCGGATCCAGCGTTGGTTGCCCGTCAGCGAGTTGTGGAAGCGCCTGAGAAGGAGAGCGATTCCAACAAAAAAAGTTATTCCTCGTTGTTCCTGCGCTTCCTGATGCTTACAAACGTCTTGTGTTTATGAATGTCACTTCAAGTACTTAGCGTCGGCGACAAAAATGTGATCATTCAGCGTGTGTTGGTTGGCGAACCATAATTGTCTCTCGTCATACATTAGAAGACATCAAAGAGCCCGCAGCTAATTCCCCGAGCTAACCAAAACAGCAGCACCAACCAAGAGCATAATTAAATTAAATTAAATTAACTTCCTATGACTATGACTTGTCTGCTTGTTCCTCTCTGCAGTACAATAAACAAACAAGTGGATTAAATTAAATTAAATTAAATTAAATTAAATTAAATTAAATTAAATTAAATTAAATTAAATTAAATTAAATTAAATTAAATTAAATTAAATTAAATTAAATTAAATTAAATTAAATCTCACTCAGCTTCCTTTTTGTGAAAAATTGTGTAAATTGTAATAATGCTCAGTGGTAAATCGATTTAAGTGAAAAAAATTTATTTAACGCTTATTAATGCTGAGTATTATTTTAAGAAATGAATGTAAATAAGTGTAAATGTGACTATAAACAGGTTGCTACTTTGGGGAAATGTGGTGTAGTCTGGAAGAAATTAACTACAGTAAACGAGGGATTAGTGCCTTTGTTTTTTTACTATTATTTACTATGTGAATATCCCAGTAAAATTGTACGTCATCCTGAACCCTACCCCTTTGCTCATTATAAATAGAAGTAGGCTCTAGCAGGTATAAAGCAGATGGCCTTAGCTCCATATGATGCCAGTAGATTGGATTTAAGACCAAGTACCTGATGTCATATCCGTACATGTCCTTCTCAGGGCGTCCATGGATGATCCAGTAAGCCAGCTCTCGGCCACAACCACCGCCGAGCATCATACCTGCCATAAAAACACACAAGACAAGACATCAATACAGGAATTAACGACTTGTGTTTGCCTGGGTTGAAAAGGTCCTCGGTGCTCTGCTGAGGTGCTGGGTTTGGTCGAGCGTGAACACAATCACCCTGTCTCTGGTACGCACCAAACAAGCAACACTCAGCAAAGACACCAACCCGTGTTCAAGTGACGAAAAATATCCTGCAGACATGACAAATATGTGAGAGAAAATCAGAAAAAAATACTTGAGTTATGTGACGTAATATGTTACCAAAGCTGCCTAATCAAGTCCTTACTTTATGAATATGCTCTTTACGGCGCTGACTTTGGCCCCATGGCTGATGATCTGGCCCTAGTTTCACACAATCACCAACATATGCAAGACAAAACACTATTTTACACAACAATTTAGCTTGAAAATACAACAGAAGAAATCTGCAGTCATGATCTTAAACATCTCGGACCCACGACCAATCCGTGTTTATGGTGATGCCCGACCAGCAACGGACGAGTTCACTTATCTTGTATCTAGTATTGTAAAACAAGACGGAGGCGCACACAGTGACATCCAAAACAGAATCAACAGAGCTAGGACTGCCTTCAGGAGCCTAAACCACACCGTAAGTCTCCATGGGACAGAATCAAGACCAAAGTCCAGTTGTACCAGAAATGCGTTCCGTCCATCCAAAAGAATGACAGTGTTCCACACAAAGAGCCTATCAGGAAGATCTGTCGGTTTTTCCGCAAAGTGGCGCACCTCACGGCGCACCTGACGATTTCTAACAATCACTGCCTTAGCAAACAAGATAGCATCCCTTCACCGTACACCAGACAGAAGGAAAAGGGGGCGACCCAAGACCAACTGACGTCGCACAGTTAAGGAAGACATGAAAACTCCAAGCTAGCCCGGAACAGACCAGAATGGAGGACATTCGTTGCTGCTCTGCGTGTCAGGAGGCGTAACGGACATTTGGCCTGTGTTACAAATACCAGTATGCCGCATCAAAGTGCAGACAGAGTAGGACTACACAGATTTTGCATGATTTGGTTTCCAACCAACAAACAACCATTCACACTCACATTCATACCTATGGACAATTTGGAGTGGCCAATTAACCTAGCATGTTTTTGGAATGTGGGAGAAAACCGGAGTACCCGGAGAAAACTGCTGTCTGCTGTCTGCACGCTAACCACTTGACTTACAAAATTTAATTTTACATTTATTTTTTTTTACTGAATAAGACATCAGACTTGCAAGTCATGTTGCCAGCTTGTATGTTAAAAGTTGAAATACTTAGAAAGCAACTGGCGGGCTCGATTCAAACGCTTGGTGGGCCGCATGTGGCCTCTGGGCCATAGTTTGCTCACCCCTGATATAATAATAATAATATAACATAAATTATATATAAATAGGGCTGTTCGGCGTCCGAAGTGGTTAGCGCGCAGACCTCACAGCTAGAAGACCAGGGTTCAATTCCACCCTCGGCCATCTCTGTGTGGAGTTTGCATGTTCTCCCCGTGCATGCGTGGGTTTTCGCCGGGTACTGCGGTTTCCTCCCACATTCCAAAAACATGCTAGGTTAATTGGCCACTCCAAATTGTCCATAGGTATGAATGTGAGTGTGAATGGTTGTTTGTCTATATGTGCCCTGTGATTGGCTGGCCACCAGTCCAGGGTGCACCCCGCCTCTCGCCCGAAGACAGCTGGGATAGGCTCCAGCACCCCCACGACCCTCGTGAGGAAAAAGCGGTAGAAAATTAATGAATGAATAATAATAAACAATCATAATAATAATAATACATTTATTTGTATAGCGCTTTTCAGAGTACTCAAAGGCGCTTTACAGTAGAGAAAAAGAAATAAAAATAGAGTTGAGTAAAAACAGAGTAAATGATGCATTAAAATACAATATCCATACATTCATTCAGAGCTAAAACAAGGCTAAAAGTGGGGCGGGGCAGGGACCTGCTAATCTGTTTGCCCTACACTGTATCATTCCACACAATGGAGTCCCTACGTGTTAGCGACAAAATAACGCACCATGGGGCCAAAACACGAAACACCATTCAATTCAAGTCCACATCAACAAACGGCAAACATTCCTCATTTAGAATTAGATTTCCTGTCGGAAACATTTCCTCCATTCTCGTAGTTTTGGAATCAATAACCACTAATATCGAGGTATCACTGTATTATTTTTGGGGCAATTTCGGTCCTGCCCGGCGTCCCAAAAATCAAACGTGTGAACGCAGCCAGATATTCAGTGAGTTAGCTCACACTAATTTAATATTTGAGACATCTTGGCTCCAAAACTGCAGCGTTAATGAGCTTTTCCCTTGAAGCGACACCCCCCCCAGCCCCCACTCGTGTTCCCGTCTTGCCAATTTGCATACATGTGTGTGTGTGTTGCGACCCAGCATCAATATGCAGCAACACGAGCAGAGTGGCCTTCCCCCCCTCTCCCTATCTTTCTCCCCGTCTCTCCATGTCTGATCACTTCACACATCTGCAGGCGCCATCACTCCAGGCCTGGGCCGGAGGTGGACGTCTGAGTAGATATATGGGAGGGTTTCTTTTTTTTTTTTCTGCAGTGAAGTGATGAAGTTCTCCCCAGACACTTGGACAAGCAGCGGGACGAGGTGGCACTGATAAATGTCACCCGAGATAAGCACGGCGACGTCTGAGCACCAGCACGCATCTGCATGTGTCGGCGCTTCCACTCGGCACGTCAGAACTACTTGCCGGCGCTTCTTGTTTGCCGCTACGCTATCCGCATCCTCCCCGTGTCCCTGTTACTGTACTGCTACGTAAACGTTTGTCATCTACCGTGTCTTTCCATCTCATCTCCTTACTGTGGAAGCATCAGTGAAAATACAGGAGCCACACGGTGGACGAGTGGTTGGCATGTAGGCCACACGGCCAGATGGGGAAGACTGCTTTGCATGTTCTCCCCGTGCATGCGTGGGTTTTCTCCGGGTACTCTGGTTTCCTCCCACATTCCAAAAACATGCTAGGTTAATTGGCGACTCTAAATTGTTCGTAGGTATGAATGAGGCTAAGCGGCATAGAAAACTGCATACACATTAGGGATGATCACACAATTAGTAAAAATAAATGCCTTTTAACGAAAAACGTGCGTCATCGTGTCACAACACAAACCATGACATGTCCAAGTGCGCTGTGTCACGTAGGGGTTGCCAACCCCCCGTATTACCCGACATGGAATGCACTTTGTCCCGTGCTGCTGGGAGAATCAGACCAGAGACCAGCCTCAAGCCGCATTGTCGGGTTTCACCGAGGGACACTGAGGTGTTCCCAGGTCAGCTGTGGGACATAAACCCTCCAGTGTGTCATGGCGCAGTCCAATCCACCGGATTGGACGTAATCCCTGAGAGGCTGCTGTGTGAATGATGTTGCCAAAAAAAAAACAAAGAATAAGCAAAACATGACACCATCCTCGGTAAAATTGGGCACGTCACACACCGCGTTCAGTTCAGATTTTTGGTCACCCTAATGATTCCTTGAGCATCCATTTACATCCTTGTAAGTCAATTACGCAATGAAATCAAATATTTTGACATAGTATTATGACAAAACATGCTCTATCACCCCCCTCTCCGGTAAAGCTGCCCACTTTGGCATGCACCCCAAGTCCATACGCAGCTGTAGCGTGCATGACTTCCTGTGGCTGCGCACAGCTTGATGGGACCGTGCCGGCCAGGCCAGCTGTGTCTAATTTAGCCAAGCTTTGGAAATACACACACTAGCAATACCCCGTCCACACTACAACACTCTGCAATTCAAATGGAAGAAAACGGCTGATGCAAATCTAGATATGCACGGTTGTAGATGGGTGAAATGTATCCACCTGACATCTTATAGATCTCCTCATAGCCGTTGACGGAGGGGGACAAAGGGGTATCCTGTCCCGGGCCCAGGCATGAGGGGCGGGGGGGGGGCAGAACTGGTGTGTGTGTCCCGGGCCCTGGATCTCCTCATGCATTACAAAATGTAAACAGGCGAAAGTACAGCAAGCGTGTTCTCCTGTAATACTACCCTGTGTAGAACTTAAATCAGGGGTGGGCTGCATTGAGTTAACAAAATTGTCCGGGGGGGCCAGAACATATATTTAACACACACTATTTTATGCTTAGAATTTTCCTTGAATTATTTGTCTAATTTTATCTGTAAAAGTGTTATACTATCAGCTTTATGTTCTCATGTCCCCTTTTACTGAATAAGACATCCGACTTGGCCCTGTGATTGGCTGGCCACCAGTCCAGGGTGTACCCTGCCTCTCGCCCGAAGACAGCTGGGATAGGTTCCAGCACCCCCCTTGTGAGGATAAGCGGTAGAAAATGAATGAATGAATGAATGAATGAACATTCGACTTGCAAGTCATGTAGCCAGTTTATATGTTAAAATTTGAAATACTTGAAGCCGCATGCTGCCCCCGGGCCGTAGTTTGCCCACCCCTGGCTTAAATCAACACAACGGTTAAATCCAACCCCCAAAATTGACTTTCTTTGAGCTGATTTCCAAAGATCTTTCACGGCACACAGAATATTGTGTTCAAGGGCTATAAACATGGAACCTACCAAAAAAAAAAAAAGACCTTCATCCGTCCTTTAGCAATCAGCAGTAGAACATGGGGGGGTTAGGCCACTCCAAATTGTCCATAGGTATGAATGTGAGTGGGAATGGTTGTTTGTCTATATGTGCCCTGTGATTGGCTGGCCACCAGTTATTGTTAGAACTTGCCTTCCAAGATGATGTAATGCGGTTTTGGTCAAACAGTTTATAAAATAAATTACCCGCAAAAATCGACTAATACTACGTACTAATTCTCTCTCTCTCTCTCGACCTCTCTCTCGACCTCTCTCGCTCTCAACCTCCGTCTCTCTCTCTCTCGACCTCCGTCTCTCTCTCTCTCGACCTCCGTCTCTCTCTCTCGACCTCAGTCTCTCTCTCTCTCGACCTCAGTCTCTCTCTCTCTCGACCTCCGTCTCTCTCTCTCTCGACCTCCGTCTCTCTCTCTCTCGACCTCCGTCTCTCTCTCTCGACCTCCGTCTCTCTCTCTCGACCTCCGTCTCTCTGTCTCGACCTCCGTCTCTCTGTCTCGACCTCCGTCTCTCTGTCTCGACCTCCGTCTCTCTGTCTCGACCTCCGTCTCTCTGTCTCGACCTCCGTCTCTCTGTCTCGACCTCCGTCTCTCTGTCTCGACCTCCGTCTCTCTGTCTCGACCTCCGTCTCTCTGTCTCGACCTCCGTCTCTCTGTCTCGACCTCCGTCTCTCTCTCTCGACCTCCGTCTCTCTCTCTCGACCTCCGTCTCTCTCTCTCGACCTAAGTCTCTCTCTCTCGACCTCCGTCTCTCTCTCTCGACCTCCGTCTCTCTCTCTCGACCTCCGTCTCTCTCTCTCGACCTCCGTCTCTCTCTCTCGACCTCCGTCTCTCTCTCTCGACCTCCGTCTCTCTCTCTCTCGACCTCCGTCTCTCTCTCTCTCGACCTCCGTCTCTCTCTCTCTCGACCTCCGTCTCTCTCTCTCGACCTCCGTCTCTCTCTCTCTCGACCTCCGTCTCTCTCTCTCTCAACCTCCGTCTCTCTCTCTCTTTCGACCTCCGTCTCTCTCTCTTGACCTCCGTCTCTCTCTCTCGACCTCTCTTTCGACCTCTCGACTTCTGTCTCTCTCTCTCGACCTCTCGATCTCTCTCTCGATCTCTCTCTCGATCTCTCTCTCGATCTCTCTCTCGATCTCTCTCTCGATCTCTCTCTCGATCTCTCTCTCGATCTCTCTCTCTCTCGATCTCCCGATGTGTGTGTTGGCTGGCCACCAGTCCAGGGTGTACCCCGCCTCTCGCCCCAAGACAGCTGGGATAGGCTCCAGCATACTTGTGACCCTAGTGATTAGTCATTAGAATACAACCTTTTTTTTTTTCCTTAAAGGGGACCTATTATGCGTTTTCCACGTTTCTGACCTATAAATGTTGTATTTTCGTGTTAAATGATGCCAAGGTTTCAGATAATGAGGTTTGTGTATTTGGAAATGAGCCTTGAAAGAAGTTTGGGTTGACTTCCTTGTATGGGCGTGCCCGGGTACAAGCCGAGTGGAACCAAATCACAGCGGAGTGGGCATGGCTGGAGGCTGGCCTCTTACAATTATGACATTATTCACGTAATATTTGGATTTTATTGTCAGCCGCGTGCTGAAAATGGTCCCCGGGCCGCACTTTGGACACCACTGGATTAGTATATGTTCCACTTTCTGTTGACTTTATTCTGTCCCCAAATATTACAGCCTTTATACTCCACCAAAGTGATTTGGTGTTTGTTTTGCTGCAACCGTGAAAGCATAGTAAATGCATCATGATAGCGCTGAAGGTGCTTATTATTGCCATCATGACGTGGATGCAACTACATCGTCCTTAAAAGCAATTACACCTCCGTAATTGTCACAATAAGTCACAGCACTTAAGATCGGCTCTGTGCACGGCGACTGCCATTTTTAAGGTTGCCTAGCAACACGTCGAACTCGCCAAAGTAAGCGCTTGGTGTCGGCGCCGAACTTTGCCCCTTGCGCTTTCCTCACTTATCCAACCTGCAGCCCAGTAAGCCGCTGTTGTGGAGTCAATGTGTTTGCCGTGATAAGAGATGAGATGGGAGATGAAACGGCGGCAGAAGAGGGGGGGTGGGGGGGTGGTGGGGGGCAGGGAATGGGGATTACGTAAAAACATTTCTGCTTTTGTGAAATGTGCTGTGTCAAAAACAGAAGAAGCAGACCAAGCAGGGAAGCTTCGTTTGCTTTTTATCCCGAGATGAAAAATTCATCCATGTTGGAATTCATGGTTCTCCTCAGTGAACCACAGCTCCCCCGTGCTGGCGGCACTCATCACTGTCAAACATGCTGTGGATTTTGGATTGATGCTGTGCGGTACCGCTGACCTGTGGTGTCGTTGTAGTGGGCTTGGTTTGTCTGCATGATTTGATTTTGAGATTTCGCTCAACAAGTAGGATTAATCTGGATTAATTTAACTTGGATTAACTTGGATTGGCTTATAAAACAACTGCAGCACAATTTACCTTTTTAACAGGACAAACAATTGTGATTATTATTTTTTAATTTAAGCACAAGTAAGTCAAACAAAAACAGCCAAGCAACCATTTGAACGGCACAAACCAGCACAAATGATTGTGACCACATTGGGAGGTGGCAGGTGAATTTACGTTGGCCGACAAAATGATCTTTAATAACTCGACTAATGGCGACTAATTTTGTTTAATTTGGAGAAAACTGGGCACTGGGTAAATTCACATTGGCCTGTAAAACAATGTTGAGCAAATGAACACAGCACAAATAAGCATTTTAACAGCACAAACTGGCACTAACCAGCACAAACGACTGCAACTATTTTTATTTAATATGGAGAAAATGGGGGGCTCTGTGAATTTCGATTGGCCTATAAAATTCTTTATTATCACAAAAACAGAAACAGAAGAAGCTACCATTTTAACAGCACAAATCAGCACAAACGATTGCAACAATTTGTGTTTATTTGGAGCAAATTAGGTTCTGGGTGATTTCAGATTGGCCAATCAAACTCTCAATCAAAACAGCACAAACAACCATTTTAACAGCACAAATCAGCACTAACCAACACAAACGATGAGTTTAATTTGGAGCAAATTTGGGTGTGGGGGGAGGGGGGCTGGAGGAAATTATACTGGCCTATAAACCCATCTTTAAAAACACAAAAAACAGCACAAACAACCATTTTAACTGCACAATTGAGCACTAACCAACACAAACGATGAGTTTAATTTGGAGCAAATGGGGGGGGGGGGGGTGGAGGAATTTATACTGGCCTCTAAAAAAAACACAAAAAACAGCACAAGCAACCATTTTAACTGCACATATGAGCACTAACCAACACAAACGATGAGTTTAATTTGGAGCAAATGGGGGTGGGGGGGCTGGAGGAATTTATGGAATTTATACTGGCCTCTAAAAAACACAAAAAACAGCACAAGCAACCATTTTAACAGCACAAATCAGCACTAACCAGCACAAACGATTGCAACAATTTGTGTTTATTTGGAGCAAATTAGGTCCTGGGTGATTTCAGATTGGCCAATCAAACTCTCAATCAAAACAGCACAAACAACCATTTTAACAGCACAAATCAGCATTAACCAACACAAACAATTGCAAATATTTTGCAAATGGGGTGCTCAGTGATTTTAGATTGGCCTGTTAAATGATCTTTGAAAACAGCACAAGTGACCATTTTAAAAGGCATATCCCAGCACAAACTATATTTTTGTTTTAATTTGGGTGAATTTGGATTGGCCCATCAAAATATTCTTTGATAACTCAAAAACTAAGACAACACTAGTGACAATTTTAACAGCACAAACTTGTTTTCATTACGAGTCTGATATTTCCCAGCAGCCTTGAACGCATCATAATCTCTCAGAGCAGCTAGTTGTCTCTGCAATGCAAAATGGTGCCCCCTGGTTCTTTAAATATTATGTAACTGTAAGGTACAAAGTGTTTGTCATAAAAAAACCCACTAACCTTTCCACTCCCACAGGGGGCTTGGACTTGTCGACATTTGTTGTTGGCGTGTCTGTAATGGACTGACTCACGTCCATGAAGCTGCTGGGGTATTCATTTAAGATGTTGGGAGTGCAGAGATAATGGCGAGGCAGGTTCAAGTTCAGGCTGCCTTCAGTTGTTTAGGTGCACACATAACGCTGCATGTATGCACGCTACCACCCAAGCATGTGGGTGGGGGCAGCTGGGAGGGATGAGAAGGCTTGCAAAGTGGTGGCAATTGTTTGGGAATGCTTAGAAACATTCCCTGGGAGGTGTTTATCACGGGACGTAATGCAAATTCATTGGAAATTGAGCAGCCATGTTTTTTTTCCTCGGGTTGGGATATATGGACCTGAGCATATATCATCGTGTTTTTGGGATGTATTACGATAGAAAACGATATTTACAAATTTAAATTCAGCTGAGTCTTGTATAAAAAGCGACAACCCTTAAGCCAAGGGCTTTTTTATTCACAAACATTTCGAATTTAAAAACCACTATCATAAACATACTGTTATAATAATGTTAGTATCAATGTGAGAGGTCTCACTCGCTCACATTTTGTATTTGCTGAACGTTTGTGGACGAGTTTAAGAGCTAATATGCTAATAATAAAGACAAATAGCAGAGGTCTCAAACTCGCTAGTTTGCAACCCCCGCCTTGATATGAAAGTTTAATTTGTTAATTTTTTGTTTCATTTGTTTTTTGATTTGCTTATTTATTTTTCCGTCTTATTTTGTGTTGAAAAATAAAAAATAACATAAAACGTTTATTTAATAATTTAATAATAAATAAAAATTAATTTGTTAATTTGTTTCACTTGTTTCATTTGTTTTTTGATTTGCTGATTTATTTTTCCATCTTATTTTGTGTCGAAAAATAAAAAATAACATGAAACATTTATTTAATAATAAATAAAAATTAATTTGTTCACTTGTTTTTTGATTTGCTTATTTATTTTTCTATCTTATTTTGTGTCGAAAAATAAAAATTAACATTAAACATTTATTTAATAATTTAATAATAAATAAAAGTTAATTTGTTCATTTGTTTCACTTGTTTTTTTATTTGCTTATTCATTTTTCCATCTTATTTTATGTCGAGAAATAAAAATTAACATTAAACATTATTTAATAATAAATACAAATTAATTTATAATCATTTATAATAATTTAATGTTTTATCAGAGCTTTTCCAAAGAACCAAAGCACTGAAAAAGTGGAGGGCATAGCAGGAGCATTGAAGACTATTTATATATATATATATATATATATATATATATATATATATATATATATATATATATATATATATATATATATATAATTTTTTTTATTTATTAATATTTAATATAATTAATATGTCTAAATATTTTTATAATATTTTTTAGGTTTTTTTCCTTTATATATTTTATTTGTTGTATTATTTTATTTATTTATTTTTTAAACCTGATGCGGCCCAGCCTCACCCAGACCTTAGCTCCAGTGGCCCCCAGGTAAATTGAGTTTGAGACCCCTCAAAATAGTAATACAAAAATACGCTTGCTGACTGTATTGTTTAAATAATGGCCCATAGTTCTGAAATTGATATATTTTAACATATAATGTGAATTGTTTGCTATAAAGAGATTTCCGCTACTTATTGTAGATAAAAACGTATTTTTATCTGCGATTAAATTCAATTAATTGCGATCAAATATTTGAATCGATTGACAGCCCTTTATATATTATGTGTATATATATATATATATATATATATTTTTTTTTTTTTCCAGCCTTTTGCAGAAAAAAAATATAAAAAATTATTTTAATTTCCCTGCCATTTTACCGTTTATCGCCACAGCTTACCAGCACTGTTGAAGCCACAGCCCAAGAAGAAACCTCTAACCTCTGGAGCTTCTCCCATCAGCGGCTTGTGGTCTGCTGTGAAGGATTCTGTGGAAAAAAATACAAATAAAAATTTTAAATCATAAAAAAAAAAAACACATACTCATTATTTGTCACTGGATAACCAAATGAAAACAAAACCCATGTGTGCTTGTATGTACCTGGTCCACAGACCGTGGATTTAATCCCAGTCTGCTCCAGGACAGGAACTCTGTTGATGGCGCCCTCGATATGTTGCGTGAAAACATCCCAGTCCAAGTCAAACAGGCTGAAGGCAAACTTATCGGAAACCTGCAACAGCCCAAATCACAAACGATATTACTGATCGAGTCTTTCTCAGGCTGGGAAAGTTTTCATTGAGACGCCAAAAGAGGTGAAGAGTTCTCATCCAGGCTTAGTTTTCATCGCCTCCACAAGAAGGTCACTGGTGACTTTAAAGTCTGAAGCCTCTCAAGTCTTCCCTTTGCCTCTAATCTGGCTCAGTCACTAAAATCACTAAAATCTCCTTTTCGGCACATGAATATCTTCTCAAGGGACGATCCTGTCCTAACTGACTAATAATGTACATATTGACTATCCACTAAAAAAAACATTTATTTACAAATATAACACCATGAACCATTTACAAATGACCACTGGTGAGGATAAGCGGCATAGAAAACGGATGGACGAAAGGATGGATACGAACTGTGTGCGTGCACACATTTGCGTACAAGCATGTGAATGTATTCCCTCTGCGTAATCTCTTCAATGCTACAAGACTTTGTGCTTTTCACTTCCTGTTTGCAGTGCAGTTGCAGAAGAGTTCTTATAAAATGCACTTCTGCCCCCTTGTGGCCATTTTTGCAGCTTAAAACTGCATCAAACGTGGCCTCTTTTTTTGTGGAGTCGCATCATCACGAGGAAATATTTCATTATAATTCAATTTAGTAGCAGAGTTGAAATATTATTATTAATAATAATAATAATAATAAAATTACGTAATAAAATAAACTATTATTAATAGTATTAAATATTATTTAAAAAATAATTATTATTTAAAATAAATAATAATAACAATAATAATACATAATAAAATAAACTATTATTAATAGTATTAAATAATATTAAAAATAAAATATAATAATTATAAAAAATATATATAATAATAAAATTACATAATAACAACCTATTATTAATAGCATTAAATATTATTATTACAAATAATAATATATTATTAATATATATAATAATAACAATATAATTATTTTAAAAAAGTATAATAATAATAATACATAATAAAATAAACTATTATTAATAGTATTAAATATTATTTAAAAAATAATTATTATTTAAAATAAATAATAATAACAATAATAATACATAATAAAATAAACTATTATTAATAGTATTAAATAATATTAAAAATAAAATATAATAATTATAAAAAATATATATAATAATAAAATTACATAATAACAACCTATTATTAATAGCATTAAATATTATTATTACAAATAATAATATATTATTAATATATATAATAATAACAATATAATTATTTTAAAAAAGTATAATAATAATAATACATAATAAAATAAACTATTATTAATAGTATTAAATATTATTAAAAATAAAATAATAATAATAATTATTAACAAATATATATATATAATAATAATAAAATTACATAATAAAACAAACTATTATTAATAGCATTAAATATTATTAAAAATATTAATAATATAATAATTATTTTAAAAAATATATATAATAATAACCAAAGTTTTTTCAGATTTGGTTTCGGAAACATTTTGATTATTATGTGAATAAAGTCATAATATTCTAAAAACTAAATTTTCAAAGATTCTTAATTTTTTTTTTTTTAAACAACACCCAAAATAGGGGGTTGGTCGAAGCTGAGACTAATATTGGGCTTTTTGACCTGTATGCCAAAGCTGAGATGCAGTTTTTCATTACAAAATATCAACCTTGCAAAGTTGCATCCTTTCATTTGTCATTATGTGGCCCTCACTGGAAAAACGTTGACCCCCCCGCTGTGCCCCTTGATGAGATATACTACCATAAAAAAATACTTGCTGAAATGTGAGATATTGTACGTTGCAGATGTTGGCCTCAAAAGAGATTTCCAAAGCTTTTCTAAGCAGCGTCTGACTCCACATGGTTTTAGAGGGAATATGAATATGAATGGCAAATCCGAGGTGCCGGTCACTGGTTTTACATCGTCAAGGAGTTCTGCGTGGCTACGCAGTGCACACGCTGGCGCGGAGATTGCTTTGTCCCATCCAGCACGCTCCTCCACATCCTTCCTGAGCCATCAATCCTCCTTACTCCGTCCTCTTTTCTCACGTCTCTCTCACTCTCGCTCTCTCTCTTTGCGTGTCGTCTACTAATTCTCATCTCCGCGCTCCTTCTCACAACGAAACGATCAAAGCCGAGGAAAGAGAGGGAGGGATGAAAGATGACGCATGAATCATGTCTGCCCACAGACAGGCCGCAAAGACACAAAAGTCACCGAGTCATGACGAGACCTTTTCCACCGCAGCAACTTTTTCAGGAACATTGCTGGAATTGTGGAATGGCTTTCCATCAAAAGCTCACCAGGTGGAATGGCTCCTCTCAGGACTAGGGGGGGGGCACTAGGGTCCTTTTTAGGGAGTGTGTGTTCAAGAGTGGTGACCAGTGGATCACACTTGCAGCGTTTCCATTCAGCCGCCATGTTTAAGCCCTCGTGCGGCTGCAACTTCTTGATTCTTTACTTCATGAGAAGTATAAAGACCAGGAAACGTTGGGTACATCTGCCCAACCCAGGGGGTGTCCCAAGCGTAGCCTGGGGCCCTCTAAAAATATCATTTAACAAGAAAATAAAAAACAGCAATAGAACAGAATAAGTTGTCAAAAAGCCATCATAATATGAGGAAAAATATCTTAACTTATTTAAATATTTTTGACAAAGACGAATAATGTCCAAATATTATGGGAATCATTTCTAACAGAGAAAAACATGAATGAATGGTGCCTCTGTCCACCAGATGGAGCCATCTTGCCCAACCCGGGGGTGTCCCAAGTGTAGCCTACGGGCCTCTAAAAATATCATTTAACAAGAAAAAAAAAACAGCAACGAATAAGTTGTCTAAAAGCTATCATAATATGAGGAAAAATAACGCTATTTTTACAACTTATTTAAAATTTTTGACAAAGACGAATAATGTCAAAATATTATGGGAATCATTTCTAACAGAGAAAAACATGAATGAATGGTGCCTCTGTCCACCAGAGGGAGCCTGGAGTATAGAGCCCAGAGGGAGGCTGACATCATCGCAGCGCCCTAATGCATGAATTGCTCAGACGCGATAACTGAAACTTAAAAATGTTGTTTTTTCATTTTATGTATATTTCTGAGGTACAGTATGTTATGTCGTTATACTGTTTATCTCCTGGGATTTCCAGTGAGTTGACAAGCTTGTTGCGAGTGCACCGGTAGCTTGTGGTTGAGCTCCCGTTTGCTCATTGACTCGCGAGCGGCACAGTATCAGTAGCAGTTCTGAAGTAAAGTAAATTTTAGCCATAGATTAGATGCACGGCTGGATCAGCGGCAGGGTTCAAAGTTGAAAAAAAAACTAGTAGCAAAGGTAGTTGTTGATATGAAGGAACTCCTTTACAACAAGCATTTGACTCTAAAGTACAGTATAAACATTCTGAAAAAGGATACTATTCTTTTTTTAAAGTATAGAATAGTATATAGTGTAGAATAGTAATATAGTATCCTTCGGTAATACAAGACGAAAAGAACGGCGTCAAAGTCACCACAGAAGAGAGCAAATGTCTTCTAAACACTATTCCATGATAGCGACAACGCTAGCAATAACTATAAATACAAATTTTGCTTCAAAAAAATGGAACTCCGATGCAGAACATGATGACAAATAATATATAACTTGTTTAAGCAACATTAATAAATCATGTCAGGGACGCTTTACAGCAGGGGTCTCAAACACGCAGCCCACAGAACACTAGTTTGAGGCCCCCGCCTTGATATGAAAGTTTAATGTTAGTGCGGCCCGCGCAAGTTTGATATGGATGCTGTATGGTATCATGTACCCAGAAAAAATTATTACGTTTGATTAATGTTCATGTTAAAGGTTAAATAACTGTTAATAGTTATCCTCCCTATCCGTGTGGAAGTGGTAAGTTTTTGGCTATTTAAGTTTAAAAGGAAATAACTTGGAGGCTACCGTTTAGGTCGCTAGCTCTCTAGTTTCTGAGTTAGCATGTGTCTCAAGACCCTGCAGTTGCGCAATATGTTGTAAATAAAGAGTATAAATGTGACTATAGTCGTGTTTTGTCATGTCTACAGGGCTCTAATAATGCTTTGTTCATTTTAATCTGAAAAAAATAATTTGTCTACCCACCAACTATATGTGGTTTCTTAAGTTTTTATTATTTGCCGTTTTATTATTATTATTATATTTATTTATTACTGATTGATTGATTTTCTTTATTCTTGATTTGTTTATTTATTTTTCATCTTATTTTGTGCATAAAAATAAAATTAAGATATTTGAGAACAGTGGAATGTTTTATCAGCGCTTTCATTGTAGCAAATCGGAACCAAAGCACTGAAAAAGTTTGTATATTTTTCTGTTTTTAATAAATGCATTTTTTTTTTTTAAAACCTGATGTGGCCCAGTCTCACCCAGACCCGAGCTCCAGTGGCCCCCAAGTAAATTGAGTTTGAGACCCCCGCTTTACAGAGTAAATGGTTCAAACTCAATGCTACTTGCTTCCAAGGTCTTTTCATCAGCGTGAAATGGATTATAAAATAGCATAAGACCGTTTACCTCATCCCAGAAGATCGGGTTCTGTTCATATCCGCCCACGGAGAGGGCATCACCTTGGAGACGGAGGTACACCGATGCATCATGGTCCCTCACATTTGGCATATTCTGCAAAAAAGGCATTGATTTGATGTATTTTTTTTTATTCCTTTAATGTACTGCTATTAATGAAATCTTTTGAAGAACAGCTACAGGCGAGAACTCTTCACCCTCAATTATTCACATCTCAATCTAAAGCTTGATCTTAGCCACTTTGTCCATGTGTGTTTTTCTTGTTTTGCAACTCTTAGTTTTCTACAGTTTATACATATTTTTCCATCTTTTAGAACCCAATTAGGCTACATTAGTGTCGTATAATATTACAATAATATAGAAGAGCTCACAGTCGGACGCAGTGCACTTTTACACCAATGCAAACCCTAACATTAAGCTCATTTTTAAATAAAAATGTGTTGAAATGACAGCTCCAGCAGTTTCATCTAGCTCTGTGTGCGCTTTAAAAGGCTGCTGGTGTGAAAGCCATGCACGCTACGACATAGACTTTTTTTTATTGTCATTGCACAATAACACAGCAGTGAAATTGCCAATGAAATGTTGTTGTCTGGCTCCTGTGTAATAATAAATAATAATGTGGAGAATAAATAGATTACATCAAATATGAACAACAATGTACAGCGTAAACAGTAATTTGTACAAATAATTTTAATAATTTAGAATAAATAACAATAATTTAAAGTTTTGGTTGTGCGTGTGGGCAGGTAGAGGGGCTTATACTACGCTATATACTATACTTTATCACATACTACAGTATTAATTGTCCCTGTACCCTAGAAAGCGCCCATGAATGATACGGGAAAAGGCCGAAATGATACTGTGTCAAAGCCCAGGGCAGTGATACTGATAAAATATAGAGTTTAACCATGTCCAGTATCAGCCCCCGTAGCTGTCCACTCAGAGCGCGCTGCTCTGGTATCGTGCCCGTGAAACAACCAATCAGAGAACAGCGCACCAGCATGAACACACAGCGTTTGTTTTGCTGCCGTCTGTGCTCTGTCAACATGTCAGCGGTTGACAATCTCGGCGAAAGACAAATAGGGAAAAATAGCAAACAGAATATTAGAAATTGAACGTTTTATGACCATTAATGAGGAGGACACTCTTGAAATGATCGAAAAAACTAAAAATGCAAATAAAAGTCGGAAAACCAAGGGCGACCTCAAGCTTTTTTCTGAATGGCTCATCAACTGCAAGAACGAACAAAGACTGGTAGAAAGTATTCCCCCGCCTGAGTTAGACAAATACGTGTCGATGTTTATTTTATCAATCAGAAAAGAAAATGGAGATGAATACGAGCCTGATTTTCTCAAATCAAAATTCAACTCTCTGGCACGTTTCATGATGGAAAAACGAAAACTAAACTTCCTGTGTTTACACTGTTTACACTGATATAATACATGTAATAAACTGAAAATTTTCTGGGAACAAAATGGTCTTTTGATTAAATAGTACATGGTAATAAGCTCATGATGACAAACCATGTGATAACCTATAAATTCTACGCTTATAGTACTGACGTTTACATTCAACTCATCAGTGATATTAATGCCGAGCAGGCAGTTTGCTCCTTAATGCTATTACAACATCGGTTCTGTTGCTGCCGTGTTGCGCAATATGCTTCTTAATAACTGTTTGCACTACAAATCAAGTTTAGAAAATTATTTGATCTACTCAATTACACCCCTTTATTCTTGACCAACATTTATAGTGTTCACTTCAAAAAAATCCCAAATTGGAATATTAAATGTATTTTTGAACAAAAAAAAAACAAAACAGTACAATGTTCAATAAATTCATGATTAAAAAGTGAAAGAAATGCTCCTAGTGCCTCCCGGTGGTGATTAGAAAGAAAGCACTACTTTCATCCAATGTGTGTGTGTGTGTGTGCGTGTGTGTGCGTGCGACAAAGCAGTAATGCTCCCTAAGCTGCTCTTGAACTGCCTAACAGAGACAGGCTGTGGCTTCAAAAGCCTCAGGCCTCGGGAGTATGAGCACACTTCCACGTGCGCCCACTGGCTGGCCACTCACACTCATTTAACATGCAGTACATGACAGCATCATAGGTCTGAAATATAGTACATACCAGCCAAATACAATTAGAGCTTAACAGAAGCACTGGATACTAAATGGCCACAGTGCCCCCTGCTGGTTATTGGAACTAAAAGGCAACATCACGTGCGCTACAATTCTACAGTAGTTGGGACATCAAATATACTAAAACGGTGAAGACACGACGGCAGACTGACCTGAATGCCTTCGATTCTTTCAGTCACCACGTAGGCGTGATGCATGGCGATGAGGGGCACCCTCACGCCAGCCATTTCCCCCAGTTTGGTGGCCCAGACGCCTGCGTCGCAAGCACAGGACAGCAATGATACAAAGTCACAGCCACAAAATGTTTTTAATAAATATATACAACTTTTTTATATTTTTTTTTTTATTAAAAAAATTACTTTGATATACATTGATTTGAGTAATATGTGGTGTTCAACCACAAAACATTATGATTTTTTTTTTTTTTTTTTTTTTAAACGTGATAAAGTGAAGCTGTAAAATATTACCAAAGTGGGGAGGGATGTATGGAAGCCCGTTTCCGCCACTGAAAAAAATATATACCCCAACGGTATGTCCAAATTACGAGATAAAAAGTCAAAATTATGACATAGAAAGTAAAAACAACAAGATAAAAAGTCAAAATAACGAGATAAAAAGTCATAATAATGATCTAAAAAAGTGGAAATAATGAGATTTATAGAAGAGTTACAGCAGCAGCTCTTCTCTCCTGTTCAGGCATGGATTTTGAGTACATTGAGAAGTACTTTAAGCGATGAAATACTTCATTTGCTGGTGAATTCACATGGAATTGTACCAAGCAAACGTTCATTGGAAAGTATTTGGAGGCATGGAAATAATAAAAAAGGGATATGGCTGTTCACAACTGTCTAGCCATTTTGTCGAGTGACGAGACGACTTTCTACCTCGTTTTTATTTCCATTTACCATTGGGATATTTTGTTTCCAGTGGCGGAAAAAGGCTTCCATAGGGATGACAGTATAGCTGATGTAAAATATTTTTTTTCAAGCTGCTGCACAAAACACAGGTGTCAAACACAAGGCCTGGGGGCCAGATTTGACAACCATATCATTTAATGTGGGACACATAAGCCTACAAATAATTTTTTTAACTTTTAAAAATATATAGATGGTATGCTATGTCAAAAATGTGGATGTTTTTACAAAGATTTGGTGGCATTGTGTGCAAAAAACAAAATCATTTATTTTCGTGGTTCATGAGGTGCAATGGCAAGGTAATCACACACTGATGTGGTTTCACAAGCGGCCCCCTGAGACCGTGACACCACAAAACGTGTTTGACCCCTGCATTTAAGTCTTCTGTTGCCCCCCAGTGGATGTTTTCCTCACACTTCAGAGAAAAGGCCAAATTCTGGCGTGAACATTGATGTCAGTTAACATTACCAACCTGCACAGTTAACCACACACGGCGTCTCGATGGTGCCGTGCGGCGTCTCCACTGCCTTGACCCTCCTCACCCCGAGGTCGTCCGCCCGCACTTGGATGCCAGTCACGGGGCAGTTCTCGATCACCTGCGTCGGGAAGTGCAAAGCAGCTCTTGTTAAACCAAACCAAACACATGCCTGCAACAGGAGAACCAACTGCGTTCGTGGTTTCTCTCGTGTGTATAGATTCTATACAGGCATGTGTTTGGCCAGCTATGTGGGGCGGGTTGAGCATGACCTGTGAACCAGGAAGTGCGGGAATCGGTGTGTGTGCTGCGCTCTGGTGGTGGAAGTGTGAAAAATAAAGTTGACTGGAAGCAGCCGTTCGCCGTGTTCTTTTTTTGGTATTGAAATCCTTAAGCAAAGATTGATTTAAGCTGCTTTTGTATCGATATAAGCAGACCAAATTGGCTGGAGGGAGATGAAAAGGGCATCGTAGTAACCGGATTATCACAATAACCGGGTATCGTACTAACAGAACTAATTATATCATAAAAGACTAGAAATTTGCCGGGAAATGAAAATAGTATCGTAATAAGTAGTAATTCGTTATAACCGATATCGATATAACGAGACTTTACTGTATATGTAGTATAATTGTACTTACCGTGGCCCCCCTCGCTGAAGCCGCTCTGCTCAATGTGGTACAGGTGCCCGCTGGGTCCATGGTGCCATCTTTGGGCACATAGAGTGTCCCGTAGAGGTCGTTGACGTTCATCAGGGGGTAGAGGTCCTTGGTCTCGGCTGGTGACAGCACGTGGGATTCGATGCCGTACACTTTACCCAGCTAAATGGAAGACACGGCTGTGCTAATTTACAATCAAAAATATTGACTATTGATGAATAAATCATGTTTAATTACATAACACGGGCAAGAAGCGCCCCGAGAGGGGGAAAGTGATGTGTCCCAGGGCGTGGACTTCGGACCCCTGGCATAATCAGGGCAAACAAAGCAGCTGTTACCTTAATATGTTACGCAATTAGACAGCTCAACGGTGCAGATGAAATTTTCTCCCAGGGATCAATTAATATCCTAATTACCAATACAAATAAAGCAACTCGACAGCCACAACTGACACAGTGGAACCTGTTTTAGTTGACGACTCCAAGAACTGGTCCACAGAATTATTTTTAGGGCTAAAATATGCCCAATTAAACCACAACAGCCGCATAAGCACTGTCTGGTTACACAGCATTAAAAGATGCACACACCCACTTCCTGTTCAGTCTAAAGCAGGGGTCTCAAAAACGAGGCCCACGGGCAGGACACTAGTTTGAGGCCCCCGCCTTGATATGAAAGTTTAATGTTAGTGCGGCCCGCACAAGTTTGATATGGATGCTGTATGGTAGGGGTCTCAAACTCAATTTACCTGGGGGCTACTGGAGCTAGGGTCTGGGCAAGTCTGGGCCGCATCAGGTTTTACAAAAAAAAAACAAAAAAAAAAAAACGCATTTATTAAAAACAGAAAAATATACAAACTTTTTCAGTGCTTTGGTTCCGATTTTCTACAATGAAAGCGCAGATAAAACATTCCACTGTTCTCAAATATCTTAATTTTTCTGCACAAAATAAGCTGAAAAATAAATAAACAAATCAAGAATAAAGAAAATCAATCAATCAGTAATAAATAAATAAATATAGTAATAATAATAAAATGGCAAATAATAAAAACTTAAGAAACCACATATAGTTGGTGGGTAGACAAATTATTTTTTTCAGATTAAAATTACCAAAGCATTATTAGAGCCCTGTAGACATGACAAAACACGACTATATTTATACATTTATACTCTTTTTATTTACAACATATTGCGCAACTGCAGGGTCTTGAGACACATGCTAACTCGCTAACTCGAGAGCTAGCGACCTAAACGGTAGCCATCAAGTTATTTCCTTTAAACTTAAATAGCCAAAAACTTACCACTTCCACACGGATAGGGAGGATAACTATTAACAGTTATTTAACCTTTAACATGAACATTAATCAAACGTAATAATTTTTTCTGGGTACATGATACCATACAGCATCCATATCAAACTTGCGCGGGCCGCACTAACATTAAACTTTCATATCAAGGCGGGGGCCTCAAACTAGTGTCCTGCTGGCCGCGTGTTTGAGACCCCTGCTGTATGGTATCTTGTACCCAGAAAAAATTATTACATTGATGCCTGATGCGGCCCAGTCTCACCCAGACCCGGGCTCCAGTGGCCCCCCAAGTAAATTGAGTTTGAGACCCCTGGTCTAAAGTAAGTCCCAAGTAAATGCATGGCAGTATTAACTATGACGGTGATGCCAGCCTTTAATTATACGACACGTTCACGTTGCACGCCAATTAATGCGGATGTAGGCCCAACTTTTCTAAGACTTTTCTCAAGACGTCTGGATGGCCACGCCCACACTAGTCAAATCAACCAAACGTTATTACTGTTCACTGCTTTGGGGGATTGATATCCTACCTGACTACAGTGTCGACACTCCTCGGACGTGGGCATAAGCAAAACAGAAAGTGAAAGTAGATTAAGACCGCTATCTTTGCTATCCTTACCGACATGAGGCGCTTGTACTCGTCTAGTCTTTGCTTGTTGGACGCGATGAACAGTCCTCCGTTCTGGATCCAGCCGGTGTGGAGGCCCGTCTCTTCCTCCAGGTCTTTACTGATCACGTTTCTGGTGTGGGCCAGCAGCTCCACCTCGACGTCACTCGGGCGCAGCTGCCACAGGAGACCTGGAGGACATATGTATACGTCATACACCATTTTAGCATGAGAGTACACTTTGTATGTTCTTAGAAGGAGAAGGAGCGTGGACCTTTTCCGGTGGTCGAGTACTGGCTAGGGTCTAGTGTGGGGTCGATTAGCACGGTTAGCTGACTGTTTATTGTTGTCCTTTCTAGGGAACGCAGGCTTACCAGGAAGGAAAGGAGAACATCCACTCCATTACCTGCAGTGTGCCAGGTGGTTCCGGCAGTCAGTCGGTCCCTCTCCAGCAGAACCACGTTGGTCAGCCCCATTTTGGCAAGGTGGTAGACAGTCTGACAGCCCAGGCTGCCTCCTCCGATCACCACAACGTCCGCCGACCTAGGCGGTACAGTTCAGTTCACTACGGTATGGTATAAGAGTAGTAAACAAAAAAATGGTAACGTGACATGATACACAAAGTACAACAATGGAGGTCATTCAGCAGCATATTGTTCCATTTAGTACCGTATGCAGTGTTTTGGTATTCATATTTGTTTATTCAACCAACCTTGGTAATGGTTTAGTCGGACCTGAAGAGCTGCCGTCATCCTGCTTGAGCGTCTTTTCGTAAGGGACGCTCTTCTCTTTGGTGGGCTCTGAACTGTAGGTTCGAGAACTGGCACGGCAAAGCGGGGTGGCGAGCGGGGGGCGTGTCGCTGCCGACGCCAAGCGCCGAACCGCGCTCCCAAGAAAGGCCATGGCCCCTGAGGATGGTTCCAGAACAAAACAAAAAAAACCTTGAATATAATGTCAGCCATTAAACTGCTCAACTTAGTAGCTGCTGTCATCGCTTTGTCAACATCTGAAGTTGACTTTGGCCAAGTGAAGCATTACGTGATATCGTTACATGCACAAAACACAATCCTCCAAACTCCAACACTGATTCAACTGGCTGCTTATTGATTTAATCACACATTTGACCTTAATGACAAAATTGTCCACTTCCCAAAAACTGCATTGAAAAAAAAATCTGAGATTTCCATAAAATTCATAAAAGTTGTCAAAAAAATTTCGAAAAAATAAATATATTTTTTTAAATTATAAAAGAAAGTTAAAAAAAAAACTTAAATTATACTAGGAAAGCAGGAAGTGAACAAATGTAACAGTTACTGATTGTAAAAGTACCAGATGGAGGAGTAGGATTTAATAAACTTTGCTTCTTCCTACTCCTTTTGGACATGTGGAACTGTGAACTGATTATGGGATGCATTCAATTGTAACCTGATGCATGTTCAAATGAAATTAAACCATTACCATATTTACCAGACTAAAGTTGTAAATTTATGAGAAGAAAGTAATAAATTTATGACAAAAAAATCATGAATTTGAGAGAAAAAAAGTCTGACTTATAAAGTTGTACATTTATGAGAATAAAGTTGTATATTTTATGACAAAAATGTCGTAATTTAAATTGGTGGGCAAGTGGTTAGCGCGCAGGCCACACAGCTAGGATTCAATCCCACCTTCGGCCATCTCTGTGTGGAGTTTGCATGTTCTCCCCGTGCATGCGTGGGTTTTCTCCGGGTACTCTGGTTTCCTCCCACATTCCAAAAACATGCTAGGTTAATTGGTGACTCCAAATTGTCCATAGGTATGAATGTGAGTGTGAATGGTTGTTTGTCTATACATATGTGCCCTGTGATTGGCTGGCCACCAGTATCCCGCCTCTCGCCCCAAGACAGCTGGGATAGGCCCCAGCACACCCACGACCCTTGTGAGGATAAGCGGTAGAAAATGAATGAATGAAAGTTGTAATATTATGATAATAAAGTCATCAATTCGAAAAACAAATCATGTATGAGAAAAAAAAGTCGGACAATAATGTACATTTGTGACAAAGTTGTAAATTTTCCGAGAAAAAAATCATAATTTACAAGAAAGCAAGTCGTCATATTATGACAACAAATTCAGACATTTACGAGAAAAAAGTGGTAATTTTGCGAGAATAAAGCCGTAATATTACATGCAACAGGACTTTCCTCTTGCTTTAGGCAAGCTTTTATTCCGAGGTTCCTAAAGTCGGGTATGCCACTTGTAGTTAGGGGTATGTGAATAAAAACTAAATACAATTAACGCATACCACTCACAATTAGGAGTGTGCCTGAACGCCTCATGGTGCAAGGCAGCAGAAAAGAGAAACAGTACAAAGTTGGTAATTGCTAATTTAAGTGGAATGAACAGAGAGAGTGGTCCCACGTTTCATTCAGGATCTTTGTGGA
This sequence comes from Doryrhamphus excisus, assembly GCF_037039965.1. NCBI lineage: Eukaryota > Metazoa > Chordata > Actinopteri > Syngnathiformes > Syngnathidae > Doryrhamphus > Doryrhamphus excisus. Next base: position 5,702,700 of record NC_136375.1, read on the forward strand.
GGCGGGGCTACTAGGCCAATAGCTACGTTAACAGCGGTAAATAATCAATATTAATCGATGCAACGATTCGTATGTGCGTGTTGTGAGTGCATCGGCTCTTTCACTGGGTATGGATGCAATTGACGGGTGAAATCCAGATTCATCTCAATGCGTTTGTGGGTATCAGTAAAATCTGATGCAAGCGCCGTTTTATTCATGTTCAACTTCATCCCATATGCTGTTCCCCAGGCGCCATGAATGCAGCATCATTATTTGGCCATTTGTATTGAATACGGACGGAAGCCGTGAAACACATACAACTACTAGTGAAACAGCATGGACGTTCGCATGCAAGCAGCAGCAGCTTTCTATATTTAAACACCCCCCAAGGTTTAAATGGTATGTTTGGAAACACTACGGCAGAAAGTGGTTTTACTACTGTATTAGCCTACCTGCTAGCGCATTCATTTTTGTTATATATATATATATTTTATTACAAACTTCAATTACAAAACAGTATAAGTAGAATTACAGGAACATAAAAGTGCAATTCTACAGAACAACATAAGAAAAAGTAAATAAAGAAAGGAATGTGCGAGGGATATTGCTTGAAAATGAGAACAAAAAAAATAAACATTAGAAAACATGTCACTTAAGCTTGTTCTTCATATGAATTGTTTTTAAGAACGTTCTCCAATGTATGAAAGGTTTTTAACTGCTTTTCTGTTGATTATTAGCTTCAGTGATTCATATATCTTCAGTTCAGAAGAAAACTGGTGAATATTTGGCTTACATGACATCACTCTGGATTTGTGAATATGGAATTTTCCTAATAAACAAAGACACCTGCTAGCTCATTCATATTAGCAGTATGTTTTACAGACAGGATTATAACACATAAACAAACATTGATTCCACGGTTGAAAGTGTCACTTGAACTTTGTTGTTGCCGCATACTGTATTTTTTTACAGCAGTAATTATTGTTGAATTGTTTTACTGCACCACGTTCTGGGTATGTATTGCGTAGAGACAGATTAGCATGGCTAGCATGTCCTTTTCACTTCCACCTTCCTAACCCCGCCCCCTGCACATGCTCGAGGCCAAAGGTCACATAAGTCCCCCCTTTTCATAGCTGTCTCAGACAACGCCTGTTACATTTAGTTACTTTTTGGAGTTTATCCTCGTACATTTATGACTTTATTCGCGTAATATTACGAGATCTTTCTCGTAAATTTACAACTTTATTATCAAATCTCACATTGTTCTTTTCCAGCGTGGGCCTAAAACTGTATAGAATGATTTAAAAACAACACACGGGTGTAAAAACACTACTGGTTAATCGCTGGTAAAATTGCACCCAGTTAGCAAGTTTCATTAAAAACAAAAAGCACAAGTCAGACACAAGGTGAGAGTCGCTAACAAGTGTGAACTCTGACCTCGGGGTCCTCTTTACGGTGAAGCTGCACCAGTGACAAACAGAACAGCAATCATTGACATCGTCAAGCACATCGTCTACAGCCTGTTTCCACGCCGTGTGCTGAAAATCACGGCAGCGATCAAGGCGCCACCATGAGACACACTCGTGAATGTTCCGCTCAGCTTTTGCTCAACCTCGACGGGTTAAAAAAAAACATTAGCAACTTCCTTTATAAAAACACACACACGCCTGACAGGCTGCTTGCTAGCTAGCTTGCCGCCACATATCTGCAACAGCTACGACACTTCCACAAGCAAACACACACGTATGCATGACAATACAGCTGACTCACACTTATGGTCGGTTCCGCGGTATGTTCTTTATTGGGGAGTCCAAGGGGGGGTGAAGTTGAAGGCAAATAGTCGAACACGTTGACTCGCCACTGAGGGAGAGAGAGGTGGTAAACTCAGCTTGCGTCTGACAGGACTCTCCTGACCACGCCCCCTTTATTTGAATGAGCCGCGTGTTACCATATAAGTGGCTTCCGGTCAACGTTGCTATAACGTTTGTACACATCTTCCCCTGGCACACAAAAACACATTTAGTCAAACAAAAGAACAGAAACTGTTCTCATTTTTCTTCTTTAAAAATGATACATTCTCAATTATTATTAAGGTGCATGTCAAGGTTTTAAGGTTTTTTTGGAGGGGGGTATTGTGATTTTATATATATTATGTATACATCAGTTATTATGTTTAAGGATTTTTAGCTTTCATACATGGAAATAATGTTTTTATTGAATATTTATATCATAAATATAATATATATATTTATGTTATAAATATATAATATATATTATTATTATATATATTATAATATTATATATTAATACATTCATTTTGTATTGCTTTTTCCTAATTTAATTTAATGTAATTTAATTTAATTATTCATACATTTTCTACCGCTTTTTCCTCATGAGGGTCGCGGGGGTGCTGGAGCTTATCCCAGCTGACTTTGGGTGACAGGCGGGGTACACCCTGGACTGGTCGCCAGCCAATCACAGGCACATATAGACAAACAATTATGGCCAATTTCGAGTCGCCAATTAACCTAGTGCAAAATTACAATCTTTTAAAAATGTGAAAATGTAAACATTTAATTTAATTTTAAATGAAATTAAATGAAATTAAATGAAATTAAATGAATAATTTAATTTAATTTAATTTAATTTAATTTAATTTAATTTAATTTAATTTAATTTAATTTCATTTCATTTCATTTCATTTCATTTATTATTAAGTTTTGGCTTAACTCACTCAGCTTCCTTTTGTGAAAAAATGTGTAAATTGTAATAATGCTGAGAGGTAAATTCCATTATCACATATCCATTTAAGTGAAATAAATTAATTTAACCTTATTAATGCTGAGTATTATTTTAAGAAATGAACGAATTATTTTGAAATCGCATTTATATTGTTATATTAAGGTGAAAAGGCTTTTATATGCATGCTACAATGAAGTGACATAGTGTCATAGATATACAGCATACATATTAAATAGATGGTTCATTCATCTCCAAACATGAATCCAACATATGTGATCCAGAGTTGGATATGAGCGCTATGAAACTCTGTCAGCGAAGAAGTCCCACCTCCATCTCAGCAGCCAATGAGGATCTGACTTTGCAGGAGGAGGAGGAGGTCTTGAGGTCCAACTGCAGCAAACATTCTCATAATCTTGGCCTGTAGGTTTTTTTTTTTTGGAGTATGCCTCGTGAAAGTTGTGAAAATCAACCTTGACGACCTTTGAACACGACCTTGATCAGTCACTATCTAATCTGCTCCGTGCTTTTTCTTTTTCTTACATAAACTGCATGGAAGGCAAGGCTGATTGTTCATTTAGCCAAATGGCAACAAAATGGAGGATGCCTTGTATGCACTTTATGTTGCTATGTGTGTGTGAGAGAGACACCAACCCCCCCAGTGTAAATATAAGATATTTCAGTAAACACATTCCCATGCCCATCGGAGATGCTGCAGCTAAATGGAGACATGTGCTTCATGTGTACTGTACTCATCTGTCTTTTTTATTTTTAATCCACTTAAAACATTTAAAAATACTTCCCCCGTCGACATTGTGAGGCGTTGCGTGAGGAATTTTGAGACGAAAGATGGATTTATTCTATTTTGGAATAAAGCTATAACATAGCAGGGTGAATACTGTACTGGAGTGCTGACTGTATACAGGCGTTCACCTTACAGTTCATTTGTAGATATGCTGTTTACACACACATACACACACACACGCACACACATGGCGAGCACCACCCAGTGCCAAAGTGTATCCAGGCTCAGCACAGCATTTCTTACACTACCCTACACTAAACCATTCTAGTATTCCATTTCCAAATCATCTCAATCTGCATATCACTACCAGCAAAAAAGGAATATTCATTGATAATATCAGCTGAGAATAATATTAAATTACTAAATCAATCAGTCATTTTCTACCGCTTATCCTCATTAGCGTCGCAGGGTTGCCGGAGCCTATCCCAGGACTGGTGTCCAGCCAATCACAGGGTACATATAGACAAACAACCATTCCCACCACACTCACCATAATCAATACAATTTGTGTTCATTAAAAAAAATGACCATTATTCATAACATAACTATGGCAGGCGGCACGGGAGTCGAGTGGTTAGCATGCAGACATCACAGCTAGGTGACCCGGGTCCAATTCCACCCTCGGCCATGACTGTGTGGAGTTTGTATGTTCTCCCCATGCATGCGTGGGTTTTCTCCGGGTACTCCGGTTTCCTCCCACATTCCAAAAACATGCTAGGTTAATTGGCGACTCCAAATTGTCCATAGGTATGAATGTGAGTGTGAATTGTTGTTTGTCTATATGTGCCCTGTGATTGGCTGGCCACCAGTCCAGGGTGTACCCCGTCTCTCACCCGAAGACAGCTGGGATATTATGTATTATTACTTATTTGTTTATCTCTTTTTATGATTATGTTAATAAACATATAATTATATGCAATCTGCATATTCCTCCCAGCAAAAGTCATATTAATTCATCATATTAGATGATCATTTTGTTAACTTAATTTGCATGTTCGCACCGTGCATGAGTCCGGTTTCCTCCCACATTCCAAAAACATGCTAGGTTAATTAGCGACTCCAAATTGTCCATAGGTATGAATGTGAGTGTGAATGGTTGTTTGTCTATATGTGCCCTGTGATTGGCTGGCCACCAGTCCAGGGTGGACCCCGCCTCTAGTGACCCTAGTGAGGATAAGCGGCATAGAAAAAGGACGGTCGGAGACGCTGACCCAACAATTCAGGAAGATTCAGGAGATATTCTATTGATGTTCTTATGATTAATCATCAATAAATGTTTCGTTACTTTCACTTGTAACGTTGTCACACACTCAACAAAGAAAATATCCCAGTGATGCGACAGGAAAGAGATGTCTTCCATATTCCTGTGGTGATTTTGCCAAGTGGATGATTATCATGACAAGAATGAACATCAAAGTGTGTTTTTGGATGGGGCTCCTGTACGGGATGATGGCGTACCTGATAAAGAAGTGGAATGAGAACACGGAATGAGGTACGTGCGGTCATGAAGACGTGGGTAAATGAAGTTCATGCACGAAGACACTAAATGCCTTTTCCTGGATTGTCCCCAAAGAATTCCTAAAGGAGAACTCCATCCTGTGCAAAAGCGCTTTGCAGGAAAGTCCACTTGTAAACGCAGGACGGTCACATGACGCTCGGCGTGAGAACACAGGCTCCTCAGGGCGCCATCTCTGATTCGTAGCAAGGCCGGGCGCACCGCCCTTAAAGTTCATCCCTGTAAGCGGCCGACAGGATGTCGGGTGGCGGCACCGCCCCCTTTAGGGTCTTGTGGGAGCCCCGCCAGTCGGTGCGCACGGCGTCGTCGTCCCACAGCGTGGACGTCTCGGTGTCGCTCACCCACTGGGGGTCGCCGGCGTAGTGGCAGGGCTGCACCAGCAGGGGGCGCGTGCTGAAAGCTTGCAGGTTCCTGTTGGGGAAGTGCGACTTGTAGTCGTCGCTGTGGGGGGAGAAGCCCGCCGTCACGTTAGCTTTATCGCAACATCTTATAATAATAGAATTTATTTTTATAAAAAAGATTGTTTTTTGGGAAATTAAAAAAAATGATGCATTGTGGTATTAAACCATGCCAAAGTTTCCGATAATGAAGTTTGTACATTTGGAAGTAAGCCCTGAAAAAAGTTTGGGATGACTCAAAACGCTCGGTTTCAAAAGGCGTGGTAAAACTGTTCCTTTGTGATGTCACAGAGGGGCAGGCTTCCTTATATGGGCGTGGCTGTATTCCAGATACACTCTCTGCCCTCCCCCCAAGTTCTGCTCCTCTGTTTACGAAGCAAACTCAGCTGTTATTATAGCTGGTGATTCCCAGCAATATTTTCATCTGTCAACGGCATTTCACACAGGACTTTTTTTGTGAACATGAACGTGAAATATCCGCCAAACTGTTGCTGGAGCCAGAATGGGTGCACTCCTGGAAAGGTGCATTCATGTTTTCTGTGCGGGTTATTGTGTGTAGCTGCTCTACAGGAGTCCACAACTCAATACAAAGGGTGGAAAAATTAGCATATTATTATGACTTTAGGTTTTTTCTTATAATAGTATGTTATATATTGTGTAAAATAAAAATGTTTCTCTTGTAAATGAAAAAAAAATTGTAAAAAATTATAAATAGTAAAATCTATTCTTGTTTAGAAAGATGTTTTTCTTGTAAATGAAAAAATGTAAAAAAAAAATTTAATTATGAAAATTCTGAAAATTATTAAAATAAAAATGTTTCTCTTGTAAATGAAAAAATATATAAAAATTATAAATAGCAAAATCTATTCTTGTTTAGAAATATGTTTTCCTTGTAAATGAAAACATGTGAAAAATATTTAATTATGAAAATTCTGAAAATTATTAAAATAAAAATGTTTCTCTTGCAAATGAAAAAAATATAAAAATTATAAATAGTAAAATCTATTCTTGTTTAGAAAGATGTTTTTCTTGTAAATGAAAAATATGAAAAAATGTAAAACAAATTTAATCATGAAAATTCTGAAAATTATTCAAATAAAAATGTTTCTTTTTTAAATGAAAAAAAATCTAAATTATAAAAAATATTATTTTGTTTAGAAAGATATTTTTCTTGTAAATGAAAAAATATGAAAAAATGTTTAAAATTTTGTTTTAATTATGAATTTAGCCTGATAAAATAGACTTTTTTTCCATATAGTAGTAATTGCAGATATTTTTTAAAAATATGTTTTTCTTGTAAATGAAAAAACATTCTTGTTTAAGTATGACTTTAGCCTGATAAAATGATGACTTTTTTTCTTATACTAGTTATTCTTGCTTTAAAAAAATCTTGTTTTTCTTGCAAATGATTTTTTTTAATCTATTTAAAATAGAAAACAATAATTTGTCCTTATAATAGTAAATGTTACATTTTTAGGCCTGGATCCGGGACTGAGCACGCTCCCGTTCATACCTGTCTTGTATGTAAACGTCCAGGCAGGCTGTCGGCCTGCAGTCTTAAGAATTTGAGCCAACACGCAGCACGTGTTTAAAACGCACGAAAGCACCTCACCAATCTCTAAATAGACAGCAGACTTGAACGCAATGTATGTTTGTTGAAATGATATGGTACACACTGCGGCTGGGAAGTGTTATTTACAGATCAGCTTGGACTTCCTGGTGCGGTCACACAGAAGGAAGGATCTGGAAGACCAGTAGCTGGAGTACATTTTACACTTGCAGTGTACTCGTGTGTGTATATGTGTGTGGACACCTACTTGGGATGTTTGTCGTACATGATGGGCAGGAATTCATCAACAGGCAGCATTTTGGAGAGCGGCTCGGCGTTGAGCAGCTTCTGCGCCCCCTGCAGGGAGATGGCGTACGACAGAGTCCAGTAGGAGTAGTCGGCCACCACCAGGTTCCTCACGTTCTCCACCGCCTCCTCCTTGGAAGGGTTCACCTGCTTCCTGCCAAAGTATCTGAAAAACAATCAAATTGTCTTTCTCCTCATGCCACTTCTCCTTCTTCTTCATGTGTTTTGGTATGGGCTTTGCCAGCCCACACATCCGCTACTTTGGCTAGTTTTTTTTGGAAAGGTTGCGTCTCACGCAGAAGAGTCATCCCGTGTGTTTTATGACACGGCTTCTAAAATGCTCTCTCAGCCTGGGAAACACCTTTTACAATCTTCACTAATTTACAATACACTTCCATTCGTGTATTTATTCCTACGGTTCTTTTTAATCTGTTATATTTATTTTTTATACTTTTATTTAAGCCATTTTTATTGGCATTTACTTTTTCATACATTTAAGTCTATTAAGTTATTTATGTGTTTTATTCTTTCATTTATTTATTTTGGGCTGCATGGTGGACAAGTGGTTAGCGCGCAGACCTCAGAGCTAGGAGACCGGGGTTCAATTCCACCCAATTTCACATCTCTGTGTGGAGTTTCCATGTTCACCCCGTGCATGCGTGGGTTTTCCTCCCACATTCCAAAAACATGCTAGGTTAATTGGCCACTCCAAATTGTCCATAGGTATGAATGTGAGTGTGAATGGTTGTTTGTCTATATGTGCTGGCTGGCGACCAGTCCAGGGTGTACCCCGCCTCTCGCCCAAGGACAGCTGGGATAGGCTCCAGCACCCCCCGCGACCCTCATGAGGAAAAGCGGTAGAAAATGAATGAATGTTTTTCTTGTAAATGAAAAAACATACTTGTTTAAGTATGACTTTAGCCTGATAAAATGATGACTATTTTCTTATCATAGTTATTCTTGTTTAAAAATAATTGGAAAAAAAAATAAAATTTAGTTTTAATTATGAATTTAGGCTGATAAAATATACTTTTTTTCATATAGTAGTAATTGCATATATTTGTAAAAAAATATGTTTTTCTTAAATTTTCGTAAATGAAAAAACACTTTTGTTAAGTATGACTTTAGCCTGATAAAAACAGGCATTTTCTTATAATAGTTATTCTTGTTTAAAAAAAATCTTGTTTTTCTTGCAAATTATAAAAACTATTTTTAAAAATCTATTTAAAATAGAAAAAATAATTGTCCTTATAATAGTACATTTTACATATTATTTTAATTTTATTTTTTTTAAAAAGGAGGCCTGGATCCGGGACTGAGCACACTCCCGTTCATACCTGTCTTGTATGTAAACGTCCAGGCAGGCTGTTGGCCTGCAGTCTTAAGAACATGAGCCAACACGCAGCACGTGTTTAAAACGCATGAAAGCACCTCACCAATCTCTGAATAGACAGCAGACTTGAAGGCAACGTATGTTTGTGTTGAAATGATATGGTACCCGCTGCGGCTGGCAAGAGTTACACACCCTCTGATACACTTATAGTATACCCCCATGCACAGCCATCTACCTGTGATGTGTCACGTGGCTACAAATAAATGAAGGAAGACATCAATCAGGATGTGGACAATCCCGCCTTTCTACTAAGCTCACCCTGGATTGATTGCTGATCAGTACTACGCCTGGTAGTAACTCCCCTTACTACACTTACCTTTGCTTTGGAACAAAGAAGCTATTCTTGTATCATTACAGGGCCAAAGCCATCTAATAAAACATCAGCAAACGCAGCAAACCTTACTCACATCAGGTCCCAGTCCAGCTCCACCTGCTCCACCTCCTCCATCAGTCGCAGGACCCGGCGCTTGAAATTGGCCTGGAAGCGGACGTCGTCCTCGAACACCAGCGCTTTGTCCATCTGCGTGTCCACCATCTGCGCCAGGAGCAAAGACCACGTGAGCGCCCACCAGCCCGCCGTTTCTGCTCGCTACGTTTGCCGGAGGCTTCACCTCCTTCCAGATGTAGAAGTGGCTGAGGAAGCAGCCCACCTCCCCCTTGGTGAGGGTGCGTCCTGAGAAGGGGTCGTAGTAGCCTGGCAGCAAGTCCACGCCCAGGATCTTGATGTCACTGCTGTTCAATGCACTACACACACACACACACACACACACACACACGTTATGATCTATTTACCGTTCCATTGCACATACTGTATGTGCTTTATGACATGAGCCACCAGAGGGAAGCGTTCAAAGCAAGAACAGCGTTCTGAGGTACGGTAGAGTGTCCCTCCAAGGATTCCTACTTTCCGTCCACGGCGTCCACCACCTTCACGTCCACCTCCAGCTCGTTAAGGGAGAACAACATGCGCTCCCTGCGGTCCGGGCGGCGCCGCAGGTTGATCAGGTAAATCTGAGGGAAACCGGAGTATGAAATTTGTAAATAATTCATGGTGTTATATTTGTAAGTATACTGTTATTTTCATGTCAAGTTTAGATACTGTCACAAAAGCAAAAAGTTATATTTGTTGCCCTTGTATGCCCTGTTTTAGTTAGGAACTGATATTTTCCTGAAGCTTACCCAGTTCTACTGATAACTAAAGAAGGGAAAATTAGAAACAAACCTTTTTTTTCTCTGATGAAAGACAGAAGTCTAATCTTTCTTTTGGTAGGTTCCATGTTTATGTCGCCATAGAACACAATATACTGTTTTGTGGTTGACTACGGCCTATTATTAGTCCAAAAATATATGCTAGTTTAATCAAATTGTATGTTTTATTGGCCTAAATGCAGCATTTCCAAGCATAGGACAAACATAAGGCATTCAAAAGATGCATTCAAAGATGTTATGATATTTAGTATTCTACATTGGTCACTAGGTGTCAGTTATGTACATATGATGAGGCAAAAGCCACCTCAGAAAATTCTCCCAATGCTAACACCTGAGTCTATGTTGTCTTATTTGTGTCTTAAATATCTTATTATCTCATTTTATGTACACTATATCAGGTAATATGAGTGTAAAGGTGACTATAGGGGTGTTATTGCATGTCTAGTGGGCTCTCATTGTGGTAAAAAGTTGATTTAGAAGGTCATAAACAGCTTTTCTATGCTATAACTACCAAAGTATTGCATTTAGAAATAAGGAATCCTACTTGGTGAAAATTCTGGAGCCGATTAACCGTGATAAACAAGAGGTGACTGTACGTATTGCTAACCTCATCGAAGCCCATAAGGTCTCTCTGTCTGGGGGACATGTGGACGTAGCGTGAAGGCTGCATGGGAGGCCCGTCGACTGTTGGGAGGAAGCGCCACATGGTGACGGAAGACTTTACTGGTTTCAGTCTAACCCAAACATGGTCTCCATTCTTACTCAGGGACTCCAGGTGAACATGGACAAAGTTGAGGCGGTCGTCCTCCAGCGTGTGGTGAGGCTTGGCAGGAATATTCAAGTAGCCGTAGCGCTCCTTGTTGCAAAGGTACATCTGGATCGCTGCATGCGAGGCACAACATTCCCTTGGGGATTAGTCTACTTCCCGGAATGGGCAGTGGCGTTTCGACCAACCTGTGGCTCGGCAGGAGAAGGCAAAGACAATGATGTCATCATAAGGCCAGGAGTACTCGGTGTGGGGCGGGTAGAAGGCCAGCTTCTTCATGCCCTCCTTCCTCAAGTCCAGCAGCATGGTGGAGTGCACCATGGGCACGGGGAAGCAGCCCAGACGGTGGCGGTTGCGAGTGGGGAAATACTCGGCCGTCCGCCTGTAATAACCCTGAGGGGACGGAAGGAGAGTCAGGAGATAAAAACACACCTTGCTTGGCGTTGGGCCTCACCTGTGGCGTTATACCACACCAGTAGTTGGAGTAGGCTCCCTGAGAGTCCAGCATGGGCGCCGTGATGGACTTGTTCTCGGCCACCAGCAGATTGAGGGTGTCGGGGTTGGTGAGGATGTTGTCCGTGTCGGCGTACTGGAAGACAAATGAGACCACAACAACAACAAGAAGTTTGTCATGGCTCAAAATGCTTGGTTTCAGAAGGCGTCGCAAAACTGTTCCTTTGTGATGTCACAGAGGGGTGGACTTCCTTATATGGGCGTGTCTGTAAGCAGATAAGCTCTGTTCTCCCTCAAGCTCTGCTGCTCTGGTTATTACTTCCGAGCAAAGACACATTTGTTTCCAATTCCTAAAGACGCCACCGTCAGCCACAAGTGGTTGGAGTTCCTGATTCCCTACCAGCAAAAAAATGCATATTAATCCGTCAACGGCATTCCACACTGGACTGTTTAGTGAACATGGCACAACACTAGCCGACAAACTGCTGCTGAATGTTACTTTCCAATGTTATTTGGTCGTCTGGACCAACTTTGTGTGCTGGTTATTGTGCGTAGCTGCTCTATAGGAGTCCACAAGTCAATACAAAGAGGAATGAGCAAAGGAAAATTAGCATAATAGGTCCCCTTTCAAAATAAATTCCTCGAAAATTGTGCCAAAAGTGAAAGAAAGCTTGCAGGCTACTTCCTGCTTCATGGAAAATAACATAAGGACTGGATCATTATTCATCACGGGGGTTCCATTACTGCAAGAAGACATGTCATTTTGCGTCCATTTGTTAGTAAACAGGCTACTTCCTGGGTCACAGAGAATAACGCAAGCTGACAGGACTGTACCATTTTTAAATTCTTGGACAAAGGTTGCATCATTACTCAGAAAAGTGCTACATTTGTCTGTCAATTTGTTAGCTAGCAGGCTACTTCCTGGTTCACACACAATGACATAAGATGACAGGACTGTACTATTTTGTATTTTGGTCTGAAGAGACTACTTCCTGGCTCACATGAGGACCCTACCATTGTTTACCATCCTACCATGTTTATTATGATGAGGTTGCTTCATTACTCAAAAAAGTGCTGCATTTGTCTTTTCATTTGTTAGCTAGCAGGCTACTTCCTAGTTCAGGGAGGATATTGTATGACGGACTGTACCATTTTTTATTCTTGTCTGAGGGACTACTTCCTGGCTCATAGAGAATACAGTAAGGACTGGATCATTTTTTTTCATCTTGGGGGTTCTATTGTTACTCCAAAAGTGATAAATGTATTTCTACGTCCATTTGTTAGCTCGCAAGCTACTTCCTGGTTCACACACAATGACATAAGATGACAGGACTGCACTATTTTGTATTTTGGTCTGAAGAGACTACTTCCTGGCTCACATGAGGACCCTACCATTGTTTACCATCCTACCATGTTTATTATGAGGGGGTTGCTTCATTACTCAAAAAAGTGCTGCATTTGTCTTTTCATTTGTTAGCTAGCAGGCTACTTCCTAGTTCAGGGAGGATGTTGTAAGACGGACTGTACCATTTTTTATTCTTGTCTGAGGGACTATTTCCTGGCTCATAGAGAATACAGTAAGGACTGGATCTTTTTTTTTTCATCTTGGGGGTTCTATCGTTACTCCACAAGTGATATATGTATTTGTACGTCCATTTGTTAGCTAGCAGGCTACTTCCTAGTTCAGGGAGGATGTTGTAAGACGGACTGTACCATTTTTTATTCTTATCTGAGGGACTACTTCCTGGCTCATGGAGAATACAGTAAGGACCGAATCATTTTTTTTTCATCTTTGGGGTTCTATCGTTACTCCAAAAGTGATATAAGTATTTGTACGTCTATTTGTTAGCTATCAGGCTACTTCCTGGTTCACGTACAACAATAGGACTGTACCATTTTTTACTTTGGTCTGAGGGGCATCACCAAGTAGGGTTAAGAGGCTACTTTCTGGTTCATATAGAATAACAAAAGGACATGGTCAGTGTTTTTTTCATCTGTCCGTCTATTTATTAGTAAACAGGAAGTACCTGGTACAAAGCTAACATTTTTTTAATTCTTAAACCATTGTTTTGGGGTTTTTTTTTATCTGAGGGGCTACTTCCTGGTTCATAGAGAATAACATAAGGCCTGTACCATTTTTTTATTATAAGATGTTTCTCCATGACTCAAAAAAGTCATGTATTTGACCATGAGTTTGCTGAATAAACAAGCTACTTCCTGTTTGATAGAAAATGGTATATCTTGGAAATACCATGTGCTGTTCTGTCGCTGTAGATCTATCTGTATCTGTATCCAGACCTGCACTAAACTTGTTGTGTGCATTAAAGGCAAAGCGTGAGTGTTGTGTCGCGTACCAGGATGTAGTCAGCCCAGCGTTTCCTGGCAAAGTTGAGCGCCGCCTGCTTGAGCTTCATCACATACTCGTATCTGCTGTTGGGCCAGTGCTTTGGACCCAGCTCTCCCGCATAGGACCTGAACAGCACAGACTTAAATAGATGTGTACGTTGAGGTGGACACGCAGGGGATGAAGGATTAAGGTCTTACACGGGCTGCTCCATGGGTCTCCACTCCACGTAATGGTAGAACCTCTGCATGACGGTGAGCCACTCCTTCAGCACGGCCGTGGTGTTGTCTGCATTGTGATCCGTGGCTGCCCTGAAGACAAAAACACAAGCTCACCCCTAACTTATTGATCATAGAATCTTCCTTGTTGGAGGTGCAAACCCTCTGACTCCTGAGCAGCATAATGTCTCAGCACAACGAGTTAGCATCATGGCAATGCAGCATGGCGCCACCCATGGGTTCTTACAGATGTTCAATATCTAGCAGCTTTTTTTAATATCAACTTTGCTCTTTTTTCCCCATTTTTCTGGTTCTTTTTTGTTTTCAGATATTTCGATTTCCTTCTTAAATCATCTTTGTCAATTTTGTTCTTGTAATATTGTGATTTTATTCCCATAATATTGTAACTTTTTTCCCATAGTATTATACGTTTATTCCTGTAATATTATGACTTTATTCCTTTTATTTTATGACTTTATTGCCATAATATTATAACTTTATTCCCATAATATTATGACTTTATTCCCGTAATATTATGACTTTATTGCCATTATGTTTGAACTTTACTCCCATATTATGGGAGTATTTATTCCCATATTATTATGATTTTATTTCCATATCATAACCTTATACCCATAATATTATAACTTTATTTTTATTATATGATGACTTAATCCCCATATTATTATGATTTTTGTCCTTTAATATTATAACTTTATTCCCATTAAATTATGACTTTGATACTTTTTTTTACTTTATTCCCATAATATTATAACATTTGCCCCAATTTTCCACAAATTACATTTCTGTTTGTTTGTCATAATATTGTGATTTTTTTGTAAACACACTTTTCCATGTAATATTTCAACTAAAATGGCATTTATTTTTGTAAAATTACACATTTTTGTTAGACTGTTAGACTTCTTTTTTGCTTCATAAACTTCATAAGACTTTTTTCATTTCTGTTTTTCATCCTAATTTTTCAAAAAGACAACTTTATTTGTTGTTTCTCATATTACGCCCTTTTCCTTTAATATTTCAACTTTTTGCTACTAAAAGGTTATTTTCCCTCATAATATGACAACATTGTACTCGTAGAGTACAAATTACGACTTTTTCCCTGTAAGTTACAACTTTGTTCTTTCAATATTTTGACTTTATTTTTGTAAAATGACTGCTGATGCTGCAAATAACTGATGAGTTGTCAATGTTTTTATTGTGTTTTTTTTTATTTATTTTTGCACTTTTCTTGTTAAATGACATTTTTAGAACGTGCCGTGGGCCGACAAAAAAAACTGCAAGCCATGAACGGCCCCCAAGCCACACTTTGGACTCACCCGAATTAAACGCTAGTATTTATTATTATCATTTGCTGATGATATTGATGTGGAGATGTTGAAAATGTAGCGTGTACTACCAGTTGGATGGAAACTACACTTCAAGCAGGAGCGTACAGCAGGCGTGACTCCTCCACTCTCTGCAGCTGAGTGTGTCAACTATAAAAGGAACTTTGGGTACACGATGACAGAAAGACTAAATGTTGACGATCACTTTGCCATCAGAGAACTTAAAATGACTCTTTTCCTGAATTATGACTTAAAATGCTAGAAAAAGGCGGCGACCCACCACACGGAGATGCGTTCTTTGGGGTAGTGGAGCCTCTCCAAAGCTCCGAGGTAGTAAGGCAGCGAATGCGCGGCGTTCCTGGCTATGATGGCGATCACCACCGTCGGAGGCTGCATTCGAGACTCCTCGGGATATCTCTCCTCCGAGAAGTAGCAGCAGGCCGGCGACAGAAAGACACCTAAAAACGCTACAAAGTGCCGCATCATCATGGTGGAAGACTAGATGTGCGCAAAGGAGCTACATGACGCGTCAGCAGTCCAACAAGTTTAAAAAAAAAAAAACAACGAGGGCTTTTCCCAAATCTCCAGCCCCCTTTTTTTCCTTTTTCCAGTGGACAAGCTGGATAGTTTCCTCTCTCAGTTTACAACTTCCGCCCATGTTAACAAGACATCTCCACGCAAACATTAACAGTTTTTTTAAAGTGTGCTTATTTTTTTACTTATACAAAAATATGTGACGCGATTGACACTCGATTGTCGTTAAAACCTGGAAAAGTTTGAACTTCCGTAAAAAAGCCGCAGTCCTTTTTTGGTGACGTTGTCGCTCAGCGAGGCAGCACTTGCACATATTCGCCACTGAGAGGCGCTGTTTGACCAAATTGAAGGCCCCGGCCTACATACTCAATCAGGAGTATTAGTACTACGCACTGACCTACAGTATACGTCTTTTTCGATTATTTTATTAAAAGGCACTTTTTATCTAATGCTGGTGCATTAAAGATGCTAATGCTGGTGCATAATCATTGTTTGTATAACCACAACACACACAACTCCGGACATGACACATTAGCACCAATGCTAGCAATACCAGATAACACAACCTGTGAGGTGTGCTGGCTGGCACGTGGTTGCCATGACAACAAAGCTGCGAATATTTATAGTATCACTATATGATATATATTAAGTCATTCATTTTCTACCGCTTATCCTCACAAGGGTGCTGGAGTCTATCCGAGCTGTCTTGGGGCGAGAGGCGGGGTACACCCTGGACTGGTGGCCAGCCAATCACAGGGCACATATAGACAAACAACCATTCACACTCACATTCATACCTATGGACAATTTGGAGTCGCTAATTAACCTAGCATGTTTTTGGAATGTGGGAGGAAACCGGAGTACCCGGAGAAAACCCACGCATGCACGGGGAGAACATGCAAACTCCACACAGAGATGTCGAAACCAGGTCTTCCCGATCTTCCTGTGGCCTACACGCTAACCACTTGTGCACCCTGAATGCGGCGATGGTGGACTCCTTGAATGAGGCGATGGCGCCTCCCTGAATGCGGCGATGACGGCCTCCCTGAATGCGGCGATGGCGGACTCCCTGAATGCGGCGATGGCAGACTCCCTGAATGCGGCGATGGTGGACTCCCTGAATGCAGCGATGGCGGACTCCCTGAATGCGGCGATGGTGGACTCCCTGAATGCAGCGATGGCGGACTCCCTGAATGCGGCGATGGTGGCCTCCCTGAATGCGGTGATGGTGGACTCCCTGAATGCGGTGATGGTGGACAATGGCAGCGCTGGCTTTTTAAAAAAAGGGTCATTTTTGTGTACAGGTCAGGGGTCGAGGGTCAAAACGCTGCTTTTTCAGGACACCCAAGAATCGCCACACTCACACATACACTTGGCATTTGGGGGGGGGGGGCTTTCCCAGCATTTTGTGGGAGAGTTCAGGCTAACTTTTCACAGTGGGGTCAAGGGTGGCCGTGGCGTTTGTGTGCGGGTTGGGTATGGGGGTGGGAGGGTGAGTGAGAGACATATGGAAAAGGAAAGTTGAATAAAAGATGGGTGGGGGGGCGGGAAATAAATGCATTGTTGTTTGTTCAGCTTCACTTGACCTCGCCCGACACTTTCGGCCACGTTCACACTTTTTTTGGACCATTTTTGTCATGGGACCAAAAGCTGCCCCAGTAAAGAGCATAAGAAAGAAGGAAGGACTTGATTGGGCTGCTTCGGTGATTTATGGCATGGCTGGTTGAATACATGAATACTATTTTATATTCTGATATTGCTTTCACCAAAAGCATGTACAATATACTTTTAAAGAGTGTGGCTTGAGGGAAAAAGTTCATATATTATGGGAATAAAGTC
Organism: Doryrhamphus excisus; assembly: GCF_037039965.1. NCBI lineage: Eukaryota > Metazoa > Chordata > Actinopteri > Syngnathiformes > Syngnathidae > Doryrhamphus > Doryrhamphus excisus. The sequence continues at coordinate 5,720,094 of NC_136375.1, forward strand.
CAAATATTATGAGGAAAAAATATACAAAGATTATTGAAGAAGAAAGTTTAAATATTTGGAAAATAAAATGTAAAAAAAAAAACATAAAAGTGGAGAAAAGCAGCAAAGAGTGAAGTTGAAATGAATAATAAGCTGAGATGAGCTTTTTTCTTTCAATATTTCTTAGCATATCTAATAGAAAATATCAAAGTGGTCAAGTTGCAGCCTTTCATTTTCCACAATGTGTCCTTGGCCGGAGAAACCTTTGGACAATGTTCCTCTTTGGTGTGTTCCAGAAAGATCCATGACATTCTCCCGTGCTTCCGGGAACCTTTATTGCCACGGCGATAATCAATATTTTTCCCACAGAGACGTCTTTTTGGCTGGCCCACTCAATAGCTGTCACTCTCGGCCCGAGCCGTGAACACGTACCCTCTTACTCAGCAGCTACGAGGATGCTCACTCTTGTCCCTCTACCGGCCCCCACCACATCCAATGCTGGACCAAACCCACCACCAACACCATCACCCTCACCAGCTTCATCACCACTACTATCACCACCAAGGCCACCACTATCACCACAGCTAACACCATCACCAGCAGCATCACTAGCTCCACCAGTACCATCACCAACATTATCACCATCACCATAACCAGCATCATCACGAGCACCACCACCAACATCAATTCTATCACCACCACCATCACCAGCATCATCACCACCACCATCACCAGCATCATCACCACCACCATCACCACCAAGGCCACCATCACCAATACCATCACCAACACCACCAAGGCCACCACCACTATTACCAATATCACTACCAACACCATCACCAAGGCCACTACCATCACCACCAATGCCACCAACACCACCACCAAGGCCCTTAGCACCACCATCATCACCAACACCACCACCATCACCACCAAGGCCCCTACCATCACCACCACCACCATCACCACCAAGGCCCCTACTACCACCACCACCACCATCACCAACACCACCACCATCGCCACCAAGGCCCCTACCATCACCACCACCACCATCACCACCAAGGCCCCTACCACCACCACTATCACCAACACCACCACCATCACCACCAAGGCCCCTACCACCATCACCAACACCACCACCATCACAACCAAGGCCCCTACCATCACCACCACCATCACCACCAAGGCCCCTACCATCACCCCCACCACCATCACCACCAAGGCCCCTACCATCACCACCACCACCACCATCACCACCAAGGCCCCTACTACCACCACCACCACCATCACCACCACCACCACCATCACCACCAAGGCCCCTACCACCACCACTATCACCAACACCACCACCATCACCACCAAGGCCCCTACCACCATCACCAACACCACCACCATCACAACCAAGGCCCCTACCATCACCATCACCATCACCACCAAGGCCCCTACCACCACCACCACCATCACCACCAAGGCCCCTACCACCACCACCACCATCACCACCAAGGCCCCTACCACCACCACCACCATCACCACCAAGGCCCCTACCATCACCACCACCACCATCACCACCAAGGCCCCTACCATCACCACCATCACCACCACCACCATCACCACCAAGGCCCCCATCACCAATACCACCACCACCACCATCAAGCATTCAATTTTCTGTTCCATTTCCAGAGAAAAAGAGAAGAGTTTGCTTATGCCAATAAAGTTGTTTTCATGCTCTGAATAACAGATGCTAAAAATGTCCAATGGCTATTGGAGTATTCTACTTCCTTAAGAAAACATTTTAGCTTTTATTTTAGCAAACCGACTCACTTTATTGATGAACACATCATTGGTTTTCCTGACTATATATACAGGACACAATATGGATTTATTATCATCAGATTATTATTGTTAAATACATTATTAAATACAAGGGTACTTTAACAGGAACATAAACATACTAATACTACCATTTACTGTATCTACAGTCTAATGTGTACTTTAAGTAATATCTGCATCATTTTTAATGATAATATGTGTGTATGTTTTACTATAACATTTCATATATATATATACGTATGTATGTATATAGGTATAGTGTACTATAGCATACATACTATACATTATATAGCAGCCTGACATGGATGACGATGTCGGTGGCCTGGTTGCTAGGCAACAGTGCAGCCAATGTGAAAGCATTGTGGGGGTGTTTAGGTAGCCATGCTAGCTAGCATGGAGGGGAGGAGTGGACTGTTTAACCCTTACAGGTCCCACTACCGTCACCTGACAGCAGGGGGCAGGGTTCCTTTTATGACAACTTGTGTCTTACTTCCTGTTTCCCTGCAAACAGCATCGTGGGCGTGGCTGGCAGTGCCTTTTCTTTCATTGGCCTATGGGACAGTTAAGGCGGAGTCCGAGGAATTCTGCCTAGCAACAGTGGCAGAGGAACATCATCTGTAGTGTTACTGGAACCGTGCTTGACTTCTTTTTACACTTGTATGTATAATAACAGCAGACCATGACTTCCTATGGGAACAAGTCCAGAATAAACATAGGAGGAGCCTTGGCTGGAGCCTACCCCAGCTGACTTCAGGTGGGGAGAGGCGGGGTCAAGCCACCTGTCCATCAGATATAAAATAAATGTAACATACGTCGGATGTTATTGGACCATGAGAGACAGCCTGGAACCTTCTCACTGCGAGGCAACAGTGCTAACCACTGGTCCACCGTCCTGTGTTTTGTACTCTCCGTCACGGGCCCGCCCACCCTGCCGGCCCTCCCTCTCCCCTGCCAAGCCTTTTTTAGGCAGCGGGTTAAACATTGATTTGTGAATGGGGAGAGGCAAAGCGGCCCCCGCATGGAGCAGCGGAACACACACGTGCACACACACGTGCACACACACACACACACACCACTAAAACCAGCAGCCGCCATGAAACACCCCCCCCCCAGCCAAAATACAAAGTAGCCACTTTACTGTACTAATACCACTGTAGTAGTATGTTTTTTCCCCAAATACAAATACATTTTGTCAGTACATTATACAGCTATTTGTCATCAAATACTTGTCAGTAGCAGTAGTACTACATAGCTAAATACTACTTGTAAAATAGGTTTCTTTTTATGATTATTTTGATGAATAGATATGAAGAATATCTACCAGCGTGGCCTCGAGGTGCAAACATTTAGCTCGTTCAGCCCCCGTGTGGGATGACGGGCGGCTGTCAAGGTGAGAAGCCTCTTGACTTCCTGCCTTTTCCCGCCTTGCGGCATGAAGAGGCCAAAGCCAAAGAGAGGAAGATTTGCTTTCAGCGCCTTCGGAAAAAAAAAAAGAGCAATGAATGAGTGAGTGCAGGCTGGGCTCCGTGAATGGGAGGCTGAAGAGGGGCAGCACCCCCCACCACCCCCCACACGGCACCCCCGGATCAGCAGAGGTTAACTCGCTTTCTTCACACACATGAAAAGGGGAGGGGAAGAAAAGGAGGGGGGGGCGGATTGAGCTTTAAAGAGGAGGACCCCCTGCGCCCAGGGCGGGATCAGTCAGGATGATTTATTAGACACACAGAGTTTGGGGGTGTGGGGGAGAGGAGGGGGGGGTCTGTACGCATCAAACACTGCAGCGTTGGAAAGTGCTCAGAGACTTTTCATTAGGTACACCTGCAACGTCTCACCTTTGCAAACCACGACAATGACACTTTACGGTTTTTATTCTCCAAAAATACTCCAAACATTCACAAAAGTACTCATAAGTAAAAGTTCCATTCCATTCCTCTAGTATTACTCCAGGTCCAACTGTTGTAATATTTGATTATAATATAATATTGATATGATTTATAATATTTATTTCCAAAACATGACACTACTTGAATGCAAATATTCATCAAAATCTTATTAAATTACTAAATTATTCTTGTAATATGAAAACTTTTTCATGATTTAAAACTCTGTTTGTTTAAAATATTATGTATAAAAATTTATTTATTTTAGTCATTTGCTATTTTGACCCCAAAATTGAAAAAAAATGTCTTAGAAATTGTCGATTTTATAAACTCAGGGAAAAATACTAGCATTTTTCACTGTTTACTTTCATAACATTTCCATAATATTTCCGTAAAATGACAAGATTTTTGTTTTTTTCCTTGAAAAATTATTTTATTCTTCAAGTAGTTCCACAAAATGACAACTTCATTCTTTTAGTATGACATATGATATTTTTTATACATATATACTAAAAGTTTACTCTCAATAAATCAGGTTTTTATCTACATTAAAAATATATGTATATATTTTTTGTTTTTATTTTTGAAAAATATTTGTTGCATTCATAAAATTACTCATACAAGTTTTACTAACATGATATGTTTTTTTCCTCTGTAAAAAGTTTTTATTCAGAAAAAAATAGCTGCAACATTGGTAAAAAGTATTCTTACATTCCCTTCTGGAAAAGTACCACTTACTTCATATTATGATAATGGATTATATTATAACTGCATGGGGTTTATACTTGTACGACTACAGGCAGTAGTAGTAGTAGTATTGTTAAGGATCAGTGTGCACTCAATACTCATATAATAATTGCATAAGGTATCTAGAAAATAATAATTCATATATTTCAATGTATGACATAATATTGTACTATATTAGTCATCCCATAATTCTCATTTGCTGTTCATGCTAACCAGCCCACACAATGAGGCTGGGTGGCTAAGCTAAGTGAAGCCAATTTTAGCTAAACTTACCAGTTCCGTTCAATATACAACACATGAAATGCCCCGCGGCAGTCGCGGTAGTGGTCGTGGTAGTGGTAGTGGTAGTTAGTGGCAGTGGGTGCCTACAACGTATTTAAATGCAGCAGTGCTAAAACATATGATTCCTCTGAAATAAATTTGCTAGCCAAAGTGTTTCCCCATGTGTGGTTGGTGAGTGGCTTCCTGTTAGCTATTTATTGGTTATTGGGTGTCATGTGATCAAGGGGTGAAACCCTGATTGGGTGCACAGAATCAAACGAGTCAAATCACATGATTCAAATTCCAATCACCTGTTGCTGAGTGTTGGTATATTGAAAAATATTATTTATACTTTTTATATAAATAAATAAATAAATATAACATATATAATATTATTAAATATTATTAAATATTATTAAATAAAAAATATGTAGTATACAAGTATATATAAATAAATTATATTACTATATTTTCACTTGGGTTACATATATCCTCAAAATCTCACAATATTTTAATAGTCCGTCCTAACAGGCGTTGTCTGTGACACCTATGCACTTGGGGGGACCCATGGCCTTTGGCAAAGGAAACATTTTGTGTAAATATATGACTTTTTTCTTGTAAATGTATGTTTTTTTTCTTCCTAAATTTATGGCTTTATTCGCAGAAATTGACAATATTTTTTTTCTTTTAAATATACGTATTTATTCCAAAAATCTGAGTTTTCAAAATGTTTTCTAAATTTACAAGAAAAAGAAAAAAGGTATTAATATACAAGAAAAAAGGCTTAAATGTAAGGCTTTTTCTCATAAATGTACTATTTTTTTCTTGTAAACGTAGGTCTTTATTTCAAAAATCTGAGTTTTCATATTTTTCCTGAATTGTCTAGAAAAAGTTATAAATGTACAAGAAAAAAGTCTTACATTTATTGGTTTATGTTCATGAACTAACTATATTTTTTGATGTAAATATACGTCTTTATTACAGAAATCAGATTTTTAAATTTTTTTCCTGAATTTACGAGAAAAAAGTCTTCAATTTACAGCTTTATTGTCATAAATTTACTATATTTATTCTTCTGAATGTACATCTTTATTCAAAATATTTTTGTTTTCACAATTTTTTACAAAAAAATGCATACATTTACAAAAAAGTCTTACACTTATGGCTATATGTTCATACATTTCATATTTTTTCATTAATTTTTCTTACATTTTTTCTTCTTCAATTTTCTTTTTTCATTTATGAAAAAAAGTTATATTTACAAGAAAAAAGTTTTAAATTGACAGCTTTATTCTTATAAATTTCATTTTTTTTTCTTATAAACGTACATTCAAAAAATCCTTTTCAAAATCTTCTGTAAATTTCTAAGACAAAAATGATAAATCTACCACTTTTTTCCTTGTAGATTTACAACTTAATTCTCAGATTCTCAAATGTTACCAAAAGGGCAGCTTTTGGCCATTTTCATTCACAACGATGTCATATACAGGAACGGACACGTTACACGTGTCACTACCTTTATACTTTTACGACAGAAAATCCAACTTTTAGTTTTTTTGTCCTGTCAGAACAGGACACGGCTTTATTTTCATAAATTTACAATATATTTTTCTTTTAAATGTACGTCTTTATCCAAACATCAGTTGTCAACATTTTTTTGTAAATTAATTAAAAAAAAAAAATAATTTACAAGAAAAAAGTCTTACATTTACGGCTTTATTCTCATAAATTACTTGTAAATGTACATCTTTATTCCTAAAATCAGATTTTTCCAAAATATTTTGTGAATTTACAATAAAAAAGAAAAAGTCATTAATATACAAGAAAATAAAGTCTTAAATGTACGGCTTTTTCTCATAAATGTACTATATTTATTCTTGTAAACGTACATCTTTATTCAAAATATCTGATTTTTCATAATTTTTCCTCAACAATTTTTCCTTCATAAAATTCTCATAAAATTTTGACTTCAGTCTTGCAATATTATAAAATTTCTGTTTTCATTTGTATTTTTTTTAATTGTGTGGTGATGGTGGGGGGGTACTTTTTCATTCAATTTGTGCATTAAAAACGCTAAAAGTCATCCAATGTGTGATAGATCAACACTTCATCAACACCTGATGCCCGTGTTCCTGTGTGAGAAAGTGATTAGCCTAAAGCTAATAAGCGCTAGGGCCATCCTTAGCAGCAACAAGTGCAATCAAGCCTTTGGGATAACTTGCAATGAGTCTCATTGTTGTCATTCAGCCAAATTGACTTTTTTTCTTGTTTATTTCTAATACTTTTTTTTTGTCATGTTTTGACTTTATTCTCATCATCTTTTCAATGTATTCTCATAATATTGGAACTTTTTCCATAACCTCATTTTCCAATTATTGCAACTTTATTCTGTTTTGTTTTCAAAAATAACATGATTTGTATTATTGAAATGACATTTCTGTCTGATAATATTTCAAATTGATTCTGGTCAAATTCGGACTCTGATCTCATAAAAATACATTTTTTTTTGTGATGTTTTGATTTTATGTTCATAAAATTACAGCTCTTTTTTCCATTTATTTTTGTAAATTTTCTTCTGGTAATGATGACTTTATTCCTGTAATATTTTCACTTTATTATTGTAACATTTCAACTTTTTCATCAGCCTAATTTTGCAAAGATTGCCACTTTATGTGTTGTTTTGATTCTCGTGATATGACCCATCCAGTCCAGGTACCAAGTCAGCTGGGGTAGGCTCCAGCATACACACCCTAGAGAGGATATGCAGTATAGAAAATGGATGGAATATGATAATTTATAAATATTTATCATTATGCGACCAAAATTAGGTCATTTGTCCTCCTAATATTCTCTTACTCTCATAAAATGACTTTTCATTTATTCCTGTAAAATTGCTGTTTTTCTCATGTTTTTCTCTTAATAATGTGCTTAATACCTCATAGAATATTAATAGTATATAGTATATAAATATTCTCTGAAAGTACAGCTCTTTCTTTCCCATTGCTGCTTTTTAAATATTCAAACTTTCTTCTTGTAATTATGACTTTATCATATTTTCATTTTAGTCATGTAAGATTTTTCATAAACATTTTCAAAAAATGACAACTTTATTTGTTGTGTCTTAAAATATTACGACTTTGATGTGATGTCATTTTCCACAATTTGACCATTTTAATTTATTTTTGTAAAAAAAAAAATTATTAAAAAAAATTAATAAAAAAAATATTTTTTTGATTTGTAAAATGTTTGTAAAATTTGTATTAAAACTTGTATTCTCTTAAATTGCAGCTTGTTTTTTTAGTGAGTGGCTGGGGCGAGTAAAAAATCATTAGAAAGTATTTCTATACACAAGGTTATTATATTATTATTATTAAATAATATTATATATTATATTATGGTGAAATTACTATACATTATGTTGACATAAACATAAAAATTGTGAGTAGTTTTTGGAGGGACGCCTGCTTCCTTCTCCCAGAACACTGCTGAGGTTTGCCCTTGAGCAAGGCACCGTGCACCACCTCCCGTACGCACATTCCGGGGGTGCTCTCTGCAAATGTTCTCTTAATGTTACTATGAATATTTCTTATGTTATGATGTTTTTTAAAATGCGACTAAAATGACCTCATGACAATGTCGTTCTCCAAAATAACTTCATATTTTTTACTTTCTTTGTTCACTTTTGCTGTTGGAACTTATTTTAGTGAAATAATATTTTTAGAATATGTAGCGGGCCAATAAAATAAGATAATATTCTACGCTATGCCGTGTACTGTATGCCACGGTGGTATGAATAGAGTGCTACTAGGCAAGGATAAAGGTGCTATGTGAGGTCCAACAAGAGGCCCACAGAGGCAGCATGGCGGCTGCCTGCTTTCTGCTGCGAGTGCCTGGTGCTTGCAGGAGGAACACTGAACACGTCACGCAGAGTCAACAGTGTCACGATTGTAATCTTTTGGCGTGGAAGGAGGTGGTGGGGGGGGGGGTGAGAAAAGAGGTGCTGTTGTGTCTTTAAGAGAATCTGCTTCTTCTGCTTCTCATCGCAGCTGTTGGCGTGTGACACAGAGGACAGGGAGATTCATGACTTGAGCGGTACAATGGCCATTTATCACCCGTGGTGTTATTCAAATTCAGTACCAAGCAGGAGGCTCTCCGCTCCTCCCCGCGCCTTGCGTCCTTTGCGTCGCTTCTTCTGACGTTTTTTTTTTTTTTTTTTGGTATTGTTGGGAGCAAGAAAAAGGCAAGCCGGGCACACACAGCAGACACCCCCGGTCAGTCCACAGCTCGCACACGTCAGGGGAGGACGGAGGAGGAGGATGGAAGGATGGAAGGAAGGACGGAAGGATGGAAGGGAGGCTTTTTTCGCAGCACGGGGACGCGAAGCGACAAGGACGCACTAAAACGGGAGTTAAGAGCCCATTTTGCCACATTTGGGACACCGGCACCTTCAAATGGATTTTTTTTTTTGCTGTTGCGTGGGGAAGCCATTGTGACGCTCTGCAAGTCAAAAAAGAAATCTCGAAATGGACTTAAAATGATGATTTCTTATTTGAAATCCACGCAGGGAGGAGTTGATGCTTTTTTTGTGAAGTGACAATGTGACTGCTGGGGATGGGGGGGTGGGGGGTGCACTGATGCACTGACCTCAGGTTAACTTTATCACCCTGGGGGGGGGGGGTGTCTAAAAAGTCGCACTGCTGGACAAAAATAAGATTAATAAGTCTATTATGTGCACAAAACGCGGTTCTATTTGAGAAGGGACGTTGGAGGCCTGCATGGTTTACGGGAGGATTGATGCCGGATGTTATTTGCAGCAGGTGCACCTCTTATATTTGGATTTAGAATAACACAATTCTATTATAATGGAAATATGCATAGAATGTATACCGCATTGTGTTATTTCATAATAGAAAGGGATTTTTATGCACAATATTCAAAGTATTAAAAAAACTAACAAAAAAGTGCTTAAGGATAGAATCCATTTTTAGAGGCCTGACTTTGATGGGGAAGAAAAAATAAACAAGGCAGGTGCACGTGCTGTTATTAAAAAGACACCATTTTGTATATATGTGCACACGTGCTGCTATAGTTCATGTTATTTTATGACATAGACGATCTTTGGAGGCCTGCTTTTAGTCAAAAGCCGCCTATAGAGCAGGTTGGACCCCGGTACTAAAATGTATTTTAGCATCATCCGCAGCAGGTGCGCCTCTTCGTACACAAAATAGCACAATTCCACGTGCAAGGCGCGTGTTATTCCTTGATATAAACGTGAAATTTAGGGATCAGTGTGGGAATACCGGATACTGGCGTCCCGAGTTTGGGGTCTTTTAGCGGCTGATTGTCCAAACGCAATTCTTGCGTCCGCTCCAGCGCAAACAAACCAAGAATTGTGTATGGACATCTGTTGCTGCAGACTCGCTGTCGTCCATCACGCCAGGGACGGGCGGGAAAGCAAGGTAAGGTAAGGTAAAAAAAAATGACGTTTTTAATCAACACTATACTCAAATAGCATTAAAGTGGCCCGTGAGGCGTTCAGGGAGCGTGGTATTATCGCAGCAGCATTGGTATTTACACTTTGTCGAACATCTAATCAAGGCTGTTTGCTTTAAATGGCAAATATCGAGCGGCAGCGTCGATGTATCGACTTTTCTTTGGCAAATAGTAGAAGAAAAGCAGGAAGTTGAGGGCTGACAGGCCTCGTGCAAGCAACAGTGACGCACATTCACGAGGAGACCACCCCCCCACCACCACCACCAGCTTACCCCCCCTTTCTGCTTCCAAAATGGACCTGTACAGGGCAATAAAACACACACACACACCAAAGATCGTTAGCAGGGATGCATTTAGCTTCTTAAATAACGACTCGCAATTGCTCCGTTTTTATTTTGTGTCATTAAACGCCTCAAAAATGTGAGGTATATTATGGACAATAAAATATTTATTTGTTCATTTAGTTTTCTTACTTTCATATTAAATTTCTTCGTTTTCTGCTCTTGACATATTTTATAAAGCAATTTAAAAGGACTCATTTCCATGAAAGGAGATATATTGACCAATATTATTTCTTTACTTCGTCTTTTTTATTTATATATATTTTTATTTATTATATTATTGGATTTTTATCAACACCCTCCCCCCTCACAAAAGGAATGACAGTATAAATACGTTTAAATGCATATAAACAAATAAAGAGTTCAGTATAAATGCACATGAACAAATAAAAACTATTTAAGTATAAATACATATAAACAAATAAAAACCATTGCGGTATAAATGCATATAAACAAATAAAAGGCGTTTTTTTTCTTTGAAAAATGTACACACCCCCAACGGACCGATGCATGCCAACATTGTTTACAAATGCTGTCGCTACTTTTTTTGTTTTTTGCCTGGTGAAAATGATATAAAAACATAAATAAAGTAATATTTCTACTAGGACTACATTGTGCATCTTTGCTTGAAGAAAAATAAAGTCGATTTATTTTTGTTTTGCGCAAAAAATAGTTTTGATGCCCGCTTTTTTTGAAGAACTACAAAAATCCCAAGGGTGTGTTAAAAAAGGACCAAATCCCTAAATTAGAATAACGACAGAAGCATCACTTTGCCAGGATGTCTTATGACGCCTGTCAATCAATCACGTGACATCAGCGACATTTCGAGAATTATTGCGGATGCGCACACGGGAGGTAACCCCCCCAACCCTCTTTTTTTCTCTTTAAACAAAACAAACACATTTTCGTAATCACACAATTGCAAAGTATCCACACGCGCGCGCAGGCGCACACGCACACGCACGCGGGGGCTCCAGTATTGTGTCTTCCCAAAGTGGAGCCCCTCATTAGCATTCCCTTTTTCCAGCTTCCTATTCTGGGAAGGCTTCCCGTTGCAAATCGGACTCTACAAGCGAGAAAAAGGCTTTCGGGTCGCCAGGGGCGCTCATAGGCGAGGGCAAGCCCGAGGAGACACCTCGACCTCCCGCAGTGGTGCTGAACACACACACACACACACACACACACCAGTACGCACTTCAGTACACACTCCTCGGCTCAGCAGGCCTTTAGGAGGCTAAAATGTCCCTCAAGTGTTATTTCATCAGATACAATATATAAATCCTAGCAGAGGGGAAATATTTCATTGTTACACACACACACACACACACACACACACACACACACACTGGACTTGTTAAAGATGGTGAGAATTTGTGAAGAAATTCAGGTGGACTAAGCAGCAGGGGGGGCCACTGCAGGCCGCTGGGAAATATGAACTACGACTAATATGGAGGAAATATGGATTCTGTATACAATCCACGTCTGGCTTGTTTGGGGGGGTCCAACTCAACATCTCTCATCATCTCGGTCCTTGGTCAAAATAATGGTGGGGGAATATCTGGCATTGTTGTAATTATGGTCACTTTGCCATGGTCATTTCAAAATAAAAGACACTTTGTACATGAACATCCTGTGTAGTCCTGTTTTATAAAGATTTCCAAAGTAAGACATAAAAAAATGACGTGTTGACGTATCTAAACACAGGGGGAGAAAATTATAGAAGGTTATATTTGGGGGCGGGGCTATCATTGATATAATAATGGAAATAAATCTACAAAAATACAAAGGAAGATATTGAAATAGATTTTCTTTAAAATAAGAAATAAGAACAAGGTAGTGTGCTCCGGGTGGGAAATCTACATAACAATTTGATGTTTCGTGCCTGTGGATATGGCTACGCCGCGTACAGTCCACGTGTTTGTCAACGCTGATAAAACCCGTTCACTTCCTGCCCGCTATCCCAGCCCATCATGTCAGAATAAAGCCAAGAATCAAAGATGCGGTCTCGTCCATGCCGGCTCTTGAGGAACATCCATCACCTCCTGACGCGTGGTCCAGTGTGGGGGGGGATTTGTGTGGGTTCTATCCTCCGTGCAGGGTGGAGATAAACACCACGTTGTCTTGGTCTTGCAGGCGGTAGTCCAACTCGCCCTGCAGGCCCCGTGCACAAGACAGGACAGATCCTTGTGTCAATACGTCCCATCAAGGGGATCCACTGACACATGCTGGTGTGTACATGTGTGTGTGTGTCTATGTGTGTGTACACAAGCTCGGGATCAAATGAAAGCCTTTTGTGCAAGTGTAAACGTTAGCCTTGGCGCTTTGTCGTCCGGTTGCGGCGTCCAATGAGGACAGACGCGTGATGGCGAGGCGACATAAAAGACTACACATGGAAAAATCAAACCCCACGCGAGGCTCACCATGAGCTCCCAGTCGGCGTCGTTGATCAGCACCAGGATCCCGGGTCTCCTGCAGGAGGAGGGAGGAGGGGGGGGGACGGTGAGGGATGCATGGGCAGGTAGAGGTGTACACGCTGGCATCCATCATGTGTCCCACACATTCACTTGAACAAAGGAGATGATGCAAAAACATCTTGTGGTCTTCATGCTATCTTCATAGGGAGGTTGCTGGAGATGTGATGATTCGGGAACGTGCATGGAAAAATGTCACAATGTCAACATGCTCTACTCCATGCAGCACGAAGGCTCGCTTTTTCTGGTATTAATATACGACTGAGCAGACAGATGAAAATAAATGGCGACTCTACATTAGCAAAGAACATTAAATGTATTAAAATCACATTTCAAATACTTTGATGTATTCTGCATATATTCATACTTAGAGGTGGGGGGGTATATTTAGGAATTATATGACATGAAGAGAAGAATAAAAAGTCATTAAAAAGCAATTATATAGACTAGGTTGTAATACTATTCTGCTGACATTACTTTATATTATATGGACATTTTTAAAGGCAGGAAAAATACATAAAAAATTGGCTTCCTTCTCACTGAACACTGCTGAGGTTTGCCCTTGAGCAAGGCACCAACGCCACCTCCCGTACCCTCATTCCGGGGGTGCCCCATCCCTCTGACAGGTCTCTACTGCCTATATAACTTTAAAAAATACTAATATACAATACAATACATAGAAAGAATATTCCATCAGTCACTCATCTGTCAGATCCCCCCCGCTTTCTTCGTCTCCAGCATGAATAAAGATTAGTATTTCCTGTACATTTATCCTGCCTGTTCACCCGGTGTGAAAAAACATTATACGTACGACACTCCTGCTCTGTCAGAGGATAAGAACACGTAGCAGGAGGGATCGGTGTTGCCAACTTAGCCACTTTGTTGCTAAAATTAACAAGCATCCAGACCTCTTCTAAATACTCCCTTTAAAAAATAAAATAAAAAAATTCCAGCAACAACACATCTGGCAACTTGGACGTGAGCACGTATTGCTCTTCTCAATTCCAACCCATTTCACCGTCAAACTGGCAAAAGAGCACAACAGGCATTAAGGAAAATGGTTGAATGGCCTTCCAGTGTGCTGCCCTCTAAAATCCAAACATTTAAAAGCAACAGTTATACATTTTTAAGCCCTTTCAAATCAAATTGAAATGACTTTTTCAACATTTTAAAAGGCCTTCAATGGAAATGATTGACTCACGACTCCCCTGAAACCGGCTCACTTTAAAGTGGATTTTTAAAGACCCTTAAATCGTATTTTAAAAGACATTTGATGAAATGTTGAACACAGTTTAAAAACTTTCTAATTTGTATTTTAGAAAATACATATTTTAATCAAATTTAAACGCAGTATATTTGACATATTAAGGCCTTCAATTCAAATGATTCTATTTTTCAGACCCTGCAAAAGCACTCTCAGGTGGCTCGGTCTGGTTTATGACATTAAAACGACGAACAGACGTAGGGGCTCACTTTAGAAGAAACGACATTTTAAGACATGTGATGAGATTTGAAGATATGGACATTTTAAAGCCTTCAATTGAAATGAGTGGATTTCAGACTAGCCTGCTAAAAGCACTCCCATGGGCTCCGTCTCGTTTGTGTTATTGAAAAAAAAAACAAGTAAATATATGACAGACGAACGTTTTGTCACATTGTCACTTTAAAAGTAATCTTTATACATTTTTAAGAGCTTTGAAATTCATATTTCAACAGATATCTGACATAAGGCCTTAAACGCTAAGGTTTGGATTTTAGACTTTTCAGGCCCTGCAGCTACCCTGCTAAAGCACTCACCAACGAGACCAGGGGAACAAAAAAAAACAAAAGAAAAAAGGTTCCCCGCCCACGTTTTCTTTCAACCGTTAAAATAATATGTGATGGGATTTTAAGCTATTTTAAACACTTCGAGGCCTTAAACTGCAATGATTGTATTTCAGGAGGTTCAGGCGGACATGAAAAAAAAACAAAAAAGACATTTCTTTGTATTTCGGAATGTAATTGTTTTGCTTTTCATGTTTTTTGCTAATTAATGCGTCACGGCCGATGATGCAAACTCTACGGTTATGTCCCCACACTAGCACAGTACACATACATACTAAAGGTACGGGGGGTGGATGGAACGGTAATGACACACATGCACACACATATTAGATGCCTTCTAAAGATGGGTCGGCCGGGGGCGGGGGCCATGGTGGTGGACAAAAGCACAGAAGACAAACAAGAGAGAGCGTAAGATCTTTCTTTGAGGGGTGAGGAGCGCCTTGATGATGCTCAACACAGAGCCGTCTAATCTAGCAGCTTTATAGGTGGGCAGCCCCATTCACTGGTCAGGTGATGCTATAAATAGTGGCCCACAAAAGGCGGCAGTAAAAGTCATCCAGCCTGCAAGGATGCTCGGGTCCACAATGACACACACACACACATACACATACACACACACACCATCACAGTAATCATGCGGTGTTATTTTTGTCCACTTACACGGACTCGCCCTGGACAAAGAGCTCGGGCCGCTCCTTCAGCAGGTTCTGTTGGATCCACGCCAGCAGCTGCTTCATGTCCCCTGAAAAAAAACACCCCCCCAAAAAAGAAGGGCAGACAACAGAGGTCAGGGGTGAGAGGTCAAGGTGCACGATGGTCGATGTGACGAGACGGAGGCAGCAGGCGGGACGTGGCGGCGTATGTGCGCATGTATATGGATGAGGGAAAGGAGGGGCATGGTAAAGGGGGGGGGTTGGAGGCTAAAGTCAACGGCCAAGGGTAAACAGGCCATCACCTTGAAAATAAAATGGAATCATCTTGATAATTCGTCCATAAAGCGGAATATCAGTGTACACACGATGGCGTCGGCGGCAGCCATCACGGAGCTTGAACGAGACGCCACCCTCGACTCAGACGGCGGTGACCTCGCCGACAAAAGGCCGAGCCGATCTCTGACCGAGCGACCCGCCGCCACAAAAGGAAACGACAATGAGCGCTTTTGGGATAAATCCCCCTGCTAAACATCGCACAATGAATACATTAGCTCATGGCTGCAGACTCCGTGCGTGTGTGTGTGTGTGTGTGTGCGTCATGTCAGGAGTTGTGTTAGCTAAAGTCGTATCAACGCGACACCAAATGGAACAAATGTAAGCAGAGAAGAAGGTCGTACAGATGCAGCCAACAAACATGGCTAAATGAAACCAATGTAAACATTTATTGTATGGAGTCTTTCTATACAGTCTTATTAGCTACAAACAGGATTCTATTGGGTGTCTGCTTCAGAGAGATAAAATAGAACTCATTTTAAACGAGACCTGTCAGGTGTGTGCGTGTGCGCATTATGAACCTATGTGAGTAATGTGGACTGCAGTATTGTATAGCATGGCGCCTTTTAAACCCCCCCCACACGCACAGAGACAGACACAAGACGGACATTTACCTCCCAAATATGAGTTCTGCTATTGTCAGAAAGGAATTAATATAACCAAGCAGATGTTTATTACTGTATGACATTATGTATCATATTATCTTTGATACGCTCCCATACGGTGCAAGGGTACCTAATACTGTGGCTCACGTGCAACAACAACACACACACACACACACACACACACACTATGGACATGCACCTCTGCAAAGGACAAAAACGGAAGTCTTTCCGTGTGTGCTTTTCGCCTCCATTACTCCCCAAAACACATTTTGTCTTTACATTTCCCCTCCGCCTCCCCTCATAAACCCCGCCCACCCCCGCCTGCAAACACACACCATAATTCAAACGCCTGACCTAAAATAGAAAAACGGCATGAGGGACTTTTTAGCAGAGCAGGATGCTAATTCCCAGCAAAGAAGAAGCCTAATGTATACCTGTGTGTGTGTGTGTGTGTGGAAAGGTGAGCAGGGTACTTGGGGGTGGTGGGGGGGAGAACAAGGACGCGGTGATAAAACAAAATGGACATGAGCGAGAAAAGGGGGGGCTGGGGGAGTGTGATGCGTCATGGCCTCGCTGTGCATCCTGGGATGGCGGCGCTGCGTGGGAAGGAGACGCCATGGGGTGGGGAGCGGCGGGTGAGGAAAGGGCGCCATTTTGACGCACATTTAAAACTGGCTTGGCTGTTTGTGGACGGCGCACCCTCCCTCCCCCCAAACAAAGTCCCCTCAGCAGCCGCCCTTTTCGGCTTCCTTTGAGCGATTATGACGGGCGCGGTGGTGGTGGGATGAGCGATCCATCTTTCGGCCCGTGTACAAATCGGGAGACCCCCAGACCGTTGGGGGGGGGGGGGGGGTTGCATGTATATCCGTGTGTGTGTGTGTGTGTGAGGAGTTAAAGGGAGTGAGTGGGGGCTGGGGATCTTTCAGTCGAGGGTCATCAATCACTGGCTGGGGTCACAGAGAAATAAGAAGGATTCTGAAGCAATTACATTTGCCTTCAACACCCCCCCACACACACACACACAAACCTTACTTGTAAATAATAGCAAATAGAAATGGGGGGGTTCAGACATGTTTGGATATAAATACTATATCACGTATGTTTAAAGCGATATCACGACCCCCCCCCCCCCATGCTGTATCGTGACAGGTTAGGATATGGCCCCCCTCATATAACGTCATGGCATCCATAAAGCTAGATAGAAAAGCCAAAATGAATAGCGACACGTCATGGCTGCCATTTTGATGCCAAGTCCTGCTCTTCTGTAGCTGGACAGGAAGGAGATGGGAGCGGCGAGAAGGTCTCCGATGCCAGAGTGGAACGTTATAGATCCTTCTATCACTCACTCTAAATGACGGAGCGATGAAAGTCCCGTCTTAGGAAGCATGGAAGCACTTAAAATGAGATTTGAAGTAGCCACCGCCATCTTTGGCCCCGAGGTGGATGAACACAACACGTAAACACACACAACGCACAAAGTAACCTTCCTGCTGCACCATGTGGCCACACACAAACACCCATGCCAAAAAACAGCCATATAGTCCTGCCACAAGGCATGCTGGGTAGCGAGTGGTCCTCTTTCTCCAACATTTCCTGTGTTTGTCATATTTTCAAAAAACTTGGATGAGGAGGAGAGAGAAGTAAACAAGGAGGAATTAGCTAGCATATTCTTGATAGCCAATGTTTTATTGTTCATAGTTCTTATTGCTGTTGCAGCGGGACTACCCAGCATGCCTTGCGGGCGTTTGGAAAGAACAGTTTGAAGTTGTGCGATTTATGTGATGCTTCAACTTGGTATGGATGTGTTGGGTTTTTTGCTTCGTTGCACCGTGAGCAAGTACGTCGTTCTGCTTGATGCCACCTATATCTAGATGGCTCCCCCGATAAATGTTTTAACCCAATGTGCCCCCCCCATCACATTAGAGTGAAATACATTGGCTGCTTATGTTGACTCCCCACAAAATGGCTGATGGACAGCGACAGAGACGGTGGGCTTGCATGTTGACTTGTGATGTGAGGACTGGGGGGGGGGCTACGGTGGATAGTGTGTTGGCCTCACAGTCAGGATGTTATGTATTTCTGGTCAAAACATAAACATGGCTAAATTAAGTAAAATACAAACATAAAGCATTTGAAAAGGCATCCAAAGATATTGTGATTACATTGTAATGATTCTATCATGGTTTTTTTCCCAAATATTATTATTTTTTTTTTAAATCATATGCGGTTCATTGTGGTTTCATGCTTGACTATGGCAAATGCTATGTATATATGTATATTTTGCCAAAATGAATCATTTAAGCATAAAATGGCTAAATGAAGTAAAATACAAATATAAGGCATTCAGAAAACGCATTCAAAGACACTAAGATGACATTATAATGATTTCTAATATTTTTCATTTAAAACAAACACAGTTCCTTGCCATTTCTTGACTATGGCCCGTTTAGTAAAAATGTGTATATTACAGCAAATGTTACACATTTACTTCCCGAATGAAGCATTTTCCAGCATAACAATTACTAAATGAAGTAAAATATACAGTAAATATAAAGCATTCAGAAGAGACGGGGCCGCCAGCATACACACAGAGTATAGAAGAGTGGAACCTAGTAAAAATTCAGTTAGATTACAATATATTGTCATACCTTTTTCATTGTACTTTTAAATTTAAACTACCAAAATATATGGTGGAATTCACTCATCATGATGTGATCTGGAACCAATACCCGCCATAAATGAGGGATTACTGGGATTACAGACCGTGTACATATATTTTTATACTGTTTATTCTGTATATTTTGTATTTTCATTCTTTTTTTAAAAGATGTGTCTGCACCTATTTCACCAAAACAAAATCCTAGTATGTGTTTGATCATACCTGGCAATAAACCATTTCTGATTCTGATGTGGAAACAGGCAGCACCAAACCCATTTATGGCTGAGGCACTTTGAAATAAATGGACATATTTCTCATAAGCATGACCCCCTGGAGCCCAAACGTCAACTTAAGCGGGCACGTTTTAAATAATAATGCTAATATTAAAAATAATAATGACAACACCACCACAGAGTCGGTCGATAGGATGCATTGAAGCTGTACAATTAAAGAAATGTCCCATTGATATGATATTATTAGTTATTTACAAACATTTAAGTAAAATATTGGGGTTTTCTATTCCCCCCCACCCCCCTTTTTTGTCTGGCCCCTTTAAAATGAACCTATATGTGCAACGTTTATATATGTATACACACACACACACACAGGGGTCAAGCAGTGCAGCAAGGTCATATCTCCTCCGACATTCTCCCCGCTGGTCAACTTTTGTCTCAGAGTCGTCGTGGTAACGCGGCCGTCAAGGCTTTGTTAGCGCACGTATTCCTCTCATTTCAAGCTGAGGGGACGCGAGCATTTCCTCTCCACCGCTAATCAGTCTGACTTGGCTTAGAGGGATTCCCCGAGGTTGACCGTGTTTTATTTCTTTTCAAGGACTGGGCCTGATGAAATGAGCGCCAGTAAAAATAAATAAATATATATATATATATATATATATAAGGGATTTGGTGGATGAACCCTAATTGCACTCCAGTAACACCTCAGAAGCCCTTTGAGCCTCTTTTATAGCCCCCTTTTACGAGACACACACACACACACACACACACACACACACACACATGGGCAGGCAGGGACAATGGGGGAATGCGACAATTGTAAAAGTGACGATGGACAAGGTGGCTCTTTATGGTAGTACACGAGGAGTAACAGTACTGCAGTGACTTGACGCTTCTAGAAGTAATACACCAAAAAGAACAGAAGATGGATTTTGTTTCCAGGAAAACTGTGTGCTTAAAAACGGACAATCCAAACCAGTAGGAGACTACAGTTCTGGAAATATGTTATTTATTTTATATTCTTAGCGACTCGCTTTCGGAAGAATGAATGAAATATCATTGCTTTGGATTTTTCATTCAATTCTGTTATTTTTACCCCGCCATAATTTTGTAATTTTTCTTTTGTGTTTTACACACAAAATCAAACATTTGTTCTTTTATAACTTTATACATTGGAATGATATATTCATATTCAAGGGCTGGTCCCCGTCAACTAAAAACACTTTTTAAAATGACATTACATAATGTTACACTGCCGGAATCGTGACGCTCATGACTCGGTTGCTATTTATTATTTGGAAAGAGTCATGTAACCATGGCGACGCGATTAACAAAAACTTTCAAAAATTAGGAACACCCTGTTCTATTTTTAGAAACAGCACATGCCAGAGAAAAAAACAGAATTTACAGACTTTTCACAGCCTTGTAGCTCAGCCATACGGTCACATAGAAATGTGATTAATGGCTCATTTTTAGATAAAAATCTCATCTCTTGCTGTGGCTAATTAGTTTTTTCGTTGGATGTTTACTTTTGGCTCCATCTTCGTCAGAAGAAGGTGTGCGCAGGGCCGAAATCCACATAGTCTCTAAAGCTAGAGCATAGGAGGCTGAAAAATAACTTTTTTTTTGCAAACAACTTCTCTTCCTGGCCACACCGTTTTAGCTAGCTTAATATATTTTGGTGAAAACGTAGGAATCTTTGTCCCCTTTCCAAAGATGTCCCTCTTATGTCTGAGAGATGTACGGATTGCCTTCTGTGGCCCCAAGAAGCGACAAAAGTCCAAAAATTCTCCCATTGACTCCCATGTTAAAGACGCCATCTTTTTTTCCTCAAGCTGTTCAATTGTCTATGTTTTCGACTCGTCCTATTGCGGTCATTTCTCTACCGATTTGCAAAACAAGCAGATGTATGCGAAGCCTCAACCATCGGGCCACTCACGGTCGTCTTGTGGTGTCAATATCTAGAATCGTTTCGCCGTAAGAAGCGTCTGTTTGACATGAGGGATTCAGCCTTTTCAGTGATTTGTGCTCATTCATTGTCAAGATGGCGGCCACCTGCTGCTTTTAAAACGACGGTGTGTAGTCATGTGCGATTACAATGATTCCCTTCCCAGCTGATACCACACATCTCATGTATATGGTAGATATTAGAAGTTGGAATTAAACACGGTGACTGCAGTCTCCTCAAATGACCCGAGTATCAAAATATCAACATTTTCATAGAATCCATGATAGAGCATTGAGCTGTGTTATCATCATGTCAGGAATCGATAGTTTGGTATCGACCCGCATGTCACTCACTCTCTGCTCTTTAGTACTCCATGACAGGGCAAGTGCTGCTTTCAATTGGAAAACAACACATGATCATGTGCAGACACCAGGAGTGCCTGGCCCCTTTCACTACTGAATGCTATGTTGCTAAGTGTTAGCATGTTAACTGTTTTTTAAGTTAATTTAATAATGTCTAAAGGCAAATACATTAGCGTTAGCATTTTAGCTAATTTACTCATGTCTGAAGGCAAACACACATATGGCATGATGTAGGGACACTATGGGACTGCCTTAACACTTTTGGGACTTGGTGCTTTCTTGCTAAATGCTACCATGCTAACTCTTACCATGTTAGCATTTTGACTTTTTTTATACATATCTAAACAAAAATTAACACATGACATGATGTATGGACACAATGGAACTGCCTTGGCACTTTGGCTCCTTAATGCAATCTTGCTAGGTGCCACCATGCCAACTGTTAACATTTAAGAATTTGGGCTATTTTATTCCTGTTTAAAGGCCTATAAATACACACATGGCATGATGTAGGAATGCTTTCTCTGCACTTTTGGTGCTAGCATGCTATGTGTTAGCATGTTAACATTTTAGCTCTATTCCTCACGTCTAAAGGCTAATACAGACATGACGTGATGCAGGGATATTGTAGGACCTCCTTGACGCTTTCGCTATAGAGTGCCATCTTGCCAGATGCTAGCATGCTAACAGTTAGCATGTTAGCTTTTTTGCTGAATTCCTCATGCTCAGCGGCGTGGCACAGCAGACACCGGGCCTGAGGTTCACAGCACAGGTTTCATGCCCATCAAAGTTTCATAATCTTATCCGGCAAAATCGCGGCTCCTTCACATTAAGAGGAGCCAGTTGTGGTGGCTCGGGCATCTAGTCTAGACGCCTCCTTGGCGAGGTGTTCTGGGCATGCCCAGCCGGGAGAAGGCAGACTTAGGACACGTTGGAGGGATTGTGTCTTAAAGCTGGCTTGGGAGCACCTTGGTGTCCTCCCGGCGGAGCTGGAGTAGGTGGCCAGGGACCGGGAAGTCTGGGCTTCCCTACTGAGACTGCTGCCCCCGAGACCCGGATAAGCTGAGGAGAATGGAATGGACTACACCTAATAGGTACTAAACGCCTATTACTACCAAACCTACTACTACTGCTAGCCAACTACTACACCTACTACTACAAATACGGAACCTAATACCTCTACACCTACTACAAACAACTACTACTACAACATATTACTACTAAATCCTCCTCCTAAACCTATGACCACTACAATAAATAACAGCAAGGATGAAAATAAATCCAGCCGGAAGTACTTACAAGGTTCTGTTTGGCTGGGAAGGCTGATGTGATGATCCTTGACGCCGTCAAAAAGCAGCTCTGCTCCACCTCTGCAAACAAACAAATCCAAACATTAGTAGTTCAATTCTTTACTCCAACATCCAACTACCTAAAATATCAACACAGTAGCATCCAATCTATGAAATATTGCATTTGAACAGATTTAGAGTGATGATTTAAGATGCCTATGAGAGAGCGACACAGGCTGTCAGTCGGGCAGACTAGATGGCTACAAACACTGCTAACGTCCAGCTAGCCGCCACACTTCTTTACGGCTCCTTAAACAACTACGATAACCAAACATTCCACAAATACACCTCCGACGATCACGTGATGTGGTTGCCTGCCCCCCGCCCTGTGACGTGACACGCTGAAAGACACACAAACTACCGTAAAAAGGCTTGAAAATCACCGACCCGAACTCCAGATGAATGGCCACGGGGGCAGCCATCTTGCCAGCACATGCAGGAAGTCAGACAGCCGGAAGTGACGCACTAAATAAGCGCCGAGGGAACATCAGGCAAAGAAACTTATAAATATTATTACAAAAATATTTTAAAGAAAAATATTATAAATAATTATATTACAAATATGATAACAATATAATATCATATAATAAATGTTTGATTTTGTAATCGAGCATACAGTATTTTTATACTAGTGTAAACATTTACACTAGTATTGTGTATAGCAACAGCAATATTGTATTATTGTTGATGATTATATGATTACATTTTTGTTTAATTTTGCAGGGGGGGGATTATTTGTATGTTGTAGAAGCTGCACATTAAAGTATGACATCTGTCGCCCCCCTTTAAATAGCCGCTCAATCATACTGGTGACAGTTCTGGCTGCAGTATATAGCATGTGGGGGGTGGGGCGGGTGGGATGCACTGAAGGGGTCGGTCAGAGGTTTGAATTGCAAATCTTCCTTCTGTCGGCGTCCAAGCAAACCTTCCTTGGCCGGCTCTTTGCTCCCTTCATTCATGTGCTAATGAGGAGTCAGTGCAGGGGCACACATAGACTGAGTGACTTGGGGGGGGGGGGGGGGTGGATGGGGTGGGGGCTATGCAGGCTGGTGATGATGATGGTTTTGATAAGTAATGAAGATGTGACGCAGGCCAGGAGTTATCACAATTTACAATTTCACAAGCCAGTGCCTAGCGTAGCCACCCCCTTCCCCCACCACAACAACCCCCAGCGATAAACTTTTATTTTGCAAACTGCACTAAAAACAACAATCGTGTTCAAACGTGTGGTCAAGAAGTCAGCACTACTCGGGCCTGCAGGGCAGCAGGGTCACACATGATCAAATGACAATGACCGGCACAATGGATTAGCAATAAAAGGAGATGAGGAGGGAAGGCGGGGGGTGAGATTAGGGCACGACGGTTGGTTGGCGGCCTCGCTGGCGGCCCGACGAGCTGGCAGGTCTGCAAGATCTTATGTCTGTCTGTTTCAATAAGGAACATAAAGAGCTGAAATGAACACCCGAGCAGGGAGAATCCGCTTAGAGATTACATCCATAACATGTTCCGCTTATGGAACTGTATGGGCGGCCGAGACAAAAGACAGCAGCGCCGTGATGAGTTTGCTATTGTTGGCCATGACGCTTCATCCTTTTGTATTCAGAAAGAATCTCTGTCGGCTAGTAAGAGTACTTTTTTAAAGAAACAGGATGTCCACATCTGCATTTCCTCCTTTTAACACGAAGAAACAAAATAACACCAAGGGGAATCTTGCACCTCCATGAAACTGATGGGCTGATTAGCGGCCTAGTACGCAGAATGCGCAGAATGCTGACCTCTGCTGGCCGTTACTCTGCATTGCATCAAAACGCCTCATGCTGCGATTATGATTATTTGTTATTAGCAACACAATAAATGAATACATGAAAAAACTATCAATATGTGACTAAAGTGTTTAAGATGTTTTACAAAAGCATGGCAATTTGGAATTACCTCCATTTCCAGGGGCTGAAATATATTTAGACATATATGGCATACTTGGAAAATAATAAATAACTAATAAATAATAATAAATAATAATAATAACAATGTGATTATCACACATTCACACAACCATTCCGTTCCATTCTCCACCGGGAGGACACCAAGGCGTTCCTAGGCCAGCTGAATGCAATGGAATGCTTTCTATATTTACATGTAATGTGCTGTATATATTATATATTTAGTTATGTGAATATACAGCATATCACATCATATATACACTCTAAAAAGTAATTCAGAATATCTGTTGACGCCACTTGATTTAATACATAAATGCAATGTAAAAAAATTTAATTGATTTAGATAAACTTTCTAAGTTGCTAACTTTATTTTTAAAGTTATGTTCAAAAAATAATGTTGGCTATTACATGAACTTAATTTAGCATGTCATATACACTCAAATTTTATTTATGTATTTTATTTAGCAAATTATATATATATAATATATTAAGTTACTTCTACTTAAAAAGCTGTGTGCATTGTTATTATGATTAAGTAGACAACAAATTCAACTACTTTGAATAAAATGATTAAGTCAGTTGACTTAACATATTTCTTTGAGTTACGAACTTAAAAACTTTATTATTCTTATTATTCTTTTTTTTTATTTAAAAACAATTATTCAGTAAGCATTACTTAAAATAAGCTTTGAATGAAGAGGAAAAGCTAATTCTTGCAATGCAATATTTTTTGCTGGTCAAATTAAGTTGTCATAACTAAGAAAGACTAATGGAAACTGTTGCGTTGATTTTTTTTGTTGAGGCTAAACGTTTATTTTTTGAGTGTACGAAATCAAACGTATGCATCATCCAGTAATTGCAATTAAATGTTTCCAAGAGTTATATCTTTAGAACTAATGTATGCATTACTTATTTCATTGAATATCTGCATATGTCTATATTTAAATGTAATGGATGCATTATATATTTAATGAAAATAACAATTACACCCATTTCTATCTACAGCATGAAATAATTTATCATACTACAACTTTTGTGAAACAAGCAATCATTTTATTAGAAAAAAGTGACCTGCTATGTACAATATGTAAAAAAACAAACAAGCAAACAAAAACATCATCATTCCCAAACAGCATCCCGTCCTTTCACTCATGAAAGTCACTTGACATTTAAGCTCCGCCTGTCACTCTTTTGGTATCCGAAAAGGGAATTGATGAATGAAAAACAAAAAACAAAACAGAATCCTCCATCTTTCCACCATCAGGGTGAGCAGATTCCAACCTGAACCGGTAGGCTGCGGAACACACTGGGAAATAAGCATCCAATAGTCAGCATGGAGGAGTTGTGGTGGTCTTTCAAGGCTGGATGAGGTCGCCCTCTGCTGGGCACAGATGGGAACTGCTTCCTTCGCTGATGGAGAAATGTGTGGGTTAGATATGAAATATTGTATTTTTGGGATGCATGCTCCATCTCGCCTCCTTGCTTATCAACATTGAGAATGTCTGGAGATCATTTACAAAATAAATAAGATGCTTAAAAAAAAGAAGGAATGCGGACAGGTGCACACAGACAACGTGATGTTGACGTTACGGCGGGGTACGTGGTGGGTGGTCCTTCCGACGTCCTTCAGCGTGAGACAGCGGTGTCCGCGTGGAGGAGAGCCGAAGCCCTCGGAGGCTACCGTAGTCGTAGTCCTCTTCCTGTGGCTCTTCTATGCGTCCGCTGACGGCCACATCCGGGACTGCGACTCGCGTCTCCGGTCAAATGGGAGCCCCTCCCCTGTCCTCCGTGGCCATGCAAGGCGAGACCGCTAGCAGGCGCTAAGTGTTTCTGTAGCTTGTGGTTTGCTGCTATAGCTCGCTGTGGCGCACCGGAGGTTCCAGCTTGTGCGAGAGAGCGGTGAGGACCTTGTCGAACTTCTCGTATCGTTCCAGCTGGCTGCCCTCGGAGCCGCGGCTGCCCCACAGGAGGCGCATCTGGAACTCCGTGTGGAAGATCTCGTGTATCTCCGCTTGCACTTGGAATCCTGCAGAGGAGGAAGGAGCATAAAGGTTCTTCACAAGCGGACCACATGGTAACAATGTGCCGCCACTGGTAGTCCCTCCCTCCCATGATGCACTGTGGCTGCCAGTTGGGTTTATTCATCTACGTCAGGGGTCTCAAACTCAATTTACCTGGGGGCCACTGGAGCTAGGGACTGGGTGAGGCTGGGCCGCATCAGGTAAAATAAATAAATAAATATATATATATATATATATATATATATATATATATATAAATAATACAAAATAATAATAAAATTATTAATAAATATTAATTATATTAAATATTAAATATTAATAAATATATATAATATAACAGTCTTCAATGCTTCTGCACTCTACTTTTTCAGTGCTTTGGTTCTTAAATTAAATTATAAATGATAATAATAATTATTATACATTATTATAAATTATTATAAATAAATTTTTACTTATTATTAAATTAGTAAATAAATGTTTAATGTTAATTTTTACTTTTTGACACAAAATAAGAGGGAAAAATAAGCAAATCAAAAAACAAATGAAACAAATGAACAAATTAATTTTTATTTATTATTAAATTATTAAATAAATATTAAATAAATATAATATATATATATAAATAAAAAATATTAATACATATTAATTATATTAAATATTAATAAATATATATAATATAATAGTCTGCAATGCTTCTGCTATACCCTCCACTTTTTCAGTGCTTTGGTTCTTAAATTAAATTAGAAATTAGAATAATAATAATTATAAATAATTATAAATTATTATAAATAAATTGGTATTTATTATTAAATTATCAAATAAATGTTTAATGTTAATTTTTATTTTTCGACACAAAATAAGATGGAAAAATAAATAAGCAAATCAAAAAACAAATGAAACAAACGAAACAAACGAAACAAACGAAACAAACGAAACAAATTAAAAAATGAAAAAATGAAAAAATGAAAAAATGAAAAAATGAAAAAATGAAAAATGAAACAAATACATTTTTATTTATTATTAAATTATTAAATAAATGTTTAATGCTAATTTTTATTTTTCAACACAAAATAAGATGGAAAAATAAATAAGCAAATCAAAAAACAAATTAAACAAATTAAACTTTCATATCAAGGCAGGGGCCTCAAACTCGCGTCCCACGGGCCGCATTTGGCCCACGGGCTGTGAGTTTGAGACCACTGATTTACGTATTTAAATATTCATTTTGATTTCATGTTTCTGAAGCTGCGACAGTCGGATACGTAAGACGTGTGGTGGAAGAACCAAAGAAAGTCTTTACCCAGCAGTTTGGTCTCAGCGTTGCTCCTGTAGACCCCCCCGTGATGCGCCACGGTCCGGGCCGCCTCCAAGTGGTGCATGACCACGTCCACGCCCACCTCGGCGCTCTCCCAGGGCTCCGGGGCCTCTCCGAGCACCAGGCCTCGCTCCAGCAGAGACAGGACAGGGATGAGGTGTGGGAAGGTGGTGCTGGACAGAACGCTGGACTCTGGAAGTCGGAGATGGGAATGTCAAACACCTGCAACACTTTGGCCATTTTGGTGCAACGTGTCCCTGAGTAAATATCCAGCAGGTGGCGCAGTGGCGCCCCTTGCTATAATCATTGGTTTCATCCACATTTCATCCACGTCACGTTTGGTCGCCTTGGGCCGGGTGTCCCGCCTGTAGAGGGCGCTCGTCTGCCATGTGCAGACTCCATGTGGAGAATGCCGCCCTGGGCAATAGCCCCCGTGGCCCATAGCTGGAACCACTACTAGGGGGCGCTGTATCAAACAAAGCTTAAATAATGTTTACATAAAATTAATACTAAAACGTGAAATCTAGGCTGCACGATGGACGAGTGGTTAGCACAATTGCATTGCTAGAATGTGCAGAGGGCCAATAAAAAAACAGCTAGTGGCCGTAAGTGGCCCCCGGGCTGCACTTTGGGTACCCCTGGGCTAATGTGTGTGATGTTTCCAAGCTTGTTAGCTAGCTAAAATGTATTATTTTGGATATTAGTGATATTTCATAATAAACTTCATAGCTGTAAACAACCCACCACGGGGCCAAAAGGAAGGCGCTATTCCCACAGACTCACCTTTGCCGTCATTCAAGTTCTTTAGGAAAGGTTTGAGTTTCTTCTCGTACAAGATGGCACCTTCCGTGTGTCTCTGCCGTAGCGTCACCCACGTCTGCTCCAGCCGGGATATCTTCAGGCGTAGCAGAAAGGACGCGTGAGGAGACGTGAGGCGGGAAAGAACGGCGAGGGGGCGTGGCCTCGTCCCTTACCTGCGGCAGCTCCAAGGCCCTCATGACGGCGGCGAAGCCAAACATGTTGCCCAGGTTGCTCTTCAGCTCGGCGGCCAGCTGGATGGTCTTGTGGAGCAGCGCCGCCCTCTCCTCGGTGCTCCCCGTGCAGCCCAGCAGGTCCACCGCCGTCATGATGGACATGGTGTAGAACCTGGGGAGCCACTCAACGATCAAGGAAGGGAAAACACTGGAGGAACGCTTTCTCCCACGGACATCCACTGGTGGACATACGCATCCTTTGTCACTATCGGGGTAACTCATGGCAAGGGTTTACTACTAAGTACTAAGTACTACGTAGTTAGTAGTAAGTAATAAAGTAAATAGTAAGTACTAAGTAGTTAGTAGTAAGTAGCTAGTAAGTAGCTGGTAAGTAGTAAGTACCTAGTAAGTAGTAAGTAGTACTAAGCACTAGGTAGTAAGTAGTAAGTAGTATGTACTAAGTACAAAGTAGTAAGTAGCAAGTAGTAAATACTAAAGTAAGTAGTAAGTAGTATGTACTAAGTACTATGTAGAAAGTAGTAAGTAGTACTAAGCACTAAGTAGTAAATAGTTAGTAGTAAGTAGTTAGTAGTAAGTAGTAAGTAGTACTAAGTACTAAGTACTAAGTACTAAGTACTAAGTAGTAAGTAGTAAGTAGTAAGTAGTAAGTAGAAAGTAGTAAGTAGTAAGTAGTACTAAGCACTAAGTAGTAAATAGTTAGTAGTAAGTAGTTAGTAGTAAGTAGTAAGTAGTAAGTAGTAAATAGTAAGTAGTACTAAGCACTAAGTAGTAAGTAGTTAGTATTAAGTAGTAAGTAGTTAGTACTAAGTAGTACTAAGCACTAAGTAGTTAGTAGTAAGTAGTACTTAGCACTGACTAGTTAGCAATTAGTAGTAAGTAGTTAGTAGTAAGTAGTACTAAGCATTAAGTAGTAAGTAGTAATAAGTAGTTAGTAGTAAGTAGTACTAAGCACTAAGTAGTTAGTAGTAAGTAGTACTAAGCACTAAGTAGTAAATAGTTAGTAGTAAGTAGTACTAAGTAGTAAGTTGTAAGTAGTAAGTAGTAAGTAGTACTAAGCACTAAGTAGTAAGTAGTAAGTAGTTAGTATTAAGTATTAAGTATTAAGTATTAAGTAGTAAGTAGTAAGTAGTTAGTAGTTAGTAGTTAGTAGTAAGTAGTACTAAGCACCAAGTAGTAAGTAGTTAGTAGTAAGTAGTACTAAGCACTAAGCACTAAGTAGTAAGTAGTACTAAGCACTAAGTAGTAAGTAGTTAGTAGTACTAAGCAGTAAATAGTAAGTAGTTAGTAGTAAGTAGTACTAAGCACTAAGTAGTAAGTAGTAAGTAGTTAGTAGTTAGTAGTTAGTAGTTAGTAGTTAGTAGTTAGTAGTAAGCAGTAAGTAGTACTAAGCACTAAGTAGTAAGTGGATAGTATTAAGTAGTAAGTAGTTAGTAATTAGTAGTACGAAACACTAAGCACTAAGCAGTAAGTAGTTAGTATTAAGTAGTAAGTAGTACTAAGTAGTAAGTAGTTAGTAGTAGGTAGTAGGTAGTAAGTAGTACCAAATAGTAAGTAGTAAGTACTCGGTAGTAAGTAGTCAGTAACTAAGTTACTAAGTCACTAAGACCTGTGAGGAAAATGGTGCTGACTGTGTTATCATAGTTACGTATATATTTATGTATTCATGATGCTCTATTTTATTTTCACAGCTGCAAATTGTAGTTATTTCTTTATCATTTTTGAGGGTGCAACTGTTTGATTGAATGATTTATTGATATTGTATTTAGTCATTTATTGTAATTGTTGTCAGGGTGGAACAGGATTGTTTTGCTAATTTACGTTAAGCTTCTGAATTCTTCCGTATTTATGATGTTTGCCTTTATGTGTTTATGTATCGCCCTTTGGTTGGTTCAAATATATTGTGGTAACGTCGTTACCTCTCTAGCAGGTCCAATCTCAGCTGGTGCCCGTGAGGTAGCGTGAGTAACTCCAAGCCCGAGGACACGCCCATCATCCTTTGCATATCTGAGGTCACGCCCACTATTCTTGCAACCTGCTCAGAAAAAGAAACATAAAAAAGTTAAGTGTCATCTTATGTGATGGATGAACTTCCTGTTTGTGTGTGTGTGTGTGTGTGTGTGTGTGTGTGTTCAAGCACCGTGCAGTCCACCAAGGTGATGTGTTTGGCCGCCGTCCTTGCGTCCACCTCAGCCAGCAGCTCTTTTACCCTCTTCAGCACGGACATCTCCAGGGGTTTGTTGTCAGCGGGCATGATGCAGGACTCGTACCTGCACGGGAAACAATGCAACACGGAAGGAATTATACACCATAATACACCATTATTTACCTCAAGCTTGTACCTATACGGTACACAGTAGACAGTACCTGTAGAGTATACAGTACCTATAAAGTATACAGTGCAATATACGTAATTAGCATTAGGCAAGCCTTGTAGACAGTATTGGAACTGTGGAGGACGGGGATGGTGGCCTCACTGCGAGGCCGTCATTTCATGTTAAGTCATAAGAAAAACACTTTTTGCTGTTGTATGTTAAATATAAAAATATGGAAGTACAGCAAAAATCATTTTAGAATATACTATAATTATTTTGTGGAGTGCAAACTTATATTCTTCAAGAAAGTAAATTATAAAGTAAAAAAAAAAATCCTTCTTGTGTTGTAAAACCGAAATAAAGTTAATAGTTGGTAACACACACACACACACTAAATAGTTAGTAGTAAGTAGCTGTTAAGTAGTAAGTAGGAAGTACTAAGTAGTTAGTAGTAAGTAGTACTAAGTAGTAAGTAGTACTAAGTAGTAAGTAGTAGGTGGTAAGTACTAAGTAGTTAGTAGTAAGTAGCAGGTAGTAAGTAGTAAGTCGTTAGTAGTAAGTAGCTGTAAGTAGTAGTTAGTAGTAAGTAGTTAGTAGTAAGTAGCTGTAAGTAGTTAGTAGTAAGTAGTAACTAGTAACTAGTAAGTCATAAGTACTAAGTAGTTAGTAGTAAGTAGCTGTAAGTAGTAAGTAGTTAGTAGTAAGTCATAAGTAGTAAGGAGTACTAAGCACTAAGTAGTGAGTAGCAAGTAGTAATTAGTTAGTAGTGAGTCGTAAGTAGTAAGGAGTACTAAGTACTAAGTAGTGAGTAGCAAGTAGTAAGTAGTTAGTAGTAAGTCGTAAGTAGTAAGGAGTACTAAGTACTAAGTAGTGAGTAGCAAGTAGTAATTAGTTAGTAGTGAGTCGTAAGTAGTAAGGAGTACTAAGTACTAAGTACTAAGTAGTGAGTAGCAAGTAGTAAGTAGTTAGTAGTAAGTCGTAAGTAGTAAGGAGTACTAAGTACTAAGTAGTGAGTAGCAAGTAGTAAGTCGTAAGTAGTAAGGCGTACTAAGTACTAAGTAGTGAGTAGCAAGTAGTCAGTAGTTAGTAGTAAGTCGTAAGTAGTAAGGAGTACTAAGTACTAAGTAGTGAGTAGCAAGTAGTAAGTCGTAAGTAGTGAGTCGTAAGTAGTAAGGAGTACTAAGTACTAAGTAGTGAGTAGCAAGTAGTTAGTAGTTAGTAGTAAGTCGTAAGTAGTAAGGAGTACTAAGTACTAAGTAGTGAGTAGCAAGTAGTAAGTCGTAAGTAGTAAGGCGTACTAAGTACTAAGTAGTGAGTAGCAAGTAGTAAGTAGTTAGTAGTAAGTCGTAAGTAGTAAGGAGTACTAAGTACTAAGTAGTGAGTAGCAAGTAGTCAGTAGTTAGTAGTAAGTCGTAAGTAGTAAGGAGTACTAAGTACTAAGTAGTGAGTAGCAAATAGTCAGTAGTTAGTAGTAAGTCGTAAGTAGTAAGGAGTACTAAGTACTAAGTACTAAGTAGTGAGTAGCAAGTAGTCAGTAGTTAGTAGTAAGTCGTAAGTAGTAAGGAGTACTAAGTACTAAGTAGTGAGTAGCAAATACTCAGTAGTTAGTAGTAAGTCGTAAGTAGTAAGGAGTACTAAGTACTAAGTAGTGAGTGGCAAGTAGTAAGTAGTTAGTAGTAAGTCGTAAGTAGTAAGGAGTACTAAGTACTAAGTAGTGAGTAGCAAATAGTCAGTAGTTAGTAGTAAGTCGTAAGTAGTAAGGAGTACTAAGTACTAAGTAGTGAGTAGCAAGTAGTCAGTAGTTAGTAGTAAGTCGTAAGTAGTAAGGAGTACTAAGTACTAAGTAGTGAGTAGCAAGTAGTAAGTAGTTAGTAGTAAGTCGTAAGTAGTAAGGCGTACTAAGTACTAAGTAGTGAGTAGCAAGTAGTAAGTAGTTAGTAGTAAGTCGTAAGTAGTAAGGAGTACTAAGTACTAAGTAGTGAGTAGCAAGTAGTCAGTAGTTAGTAGTAAGTCGTAAGTAGTAAGGAGTACTAAGTACTAAGTAGTGAGTAGCAAGTAGCAAGTAGTAAGTAGTTAGTAGTAAGTCGTAAGTAGTAAGGAGTACTAAGTACTAAGTAGTGAGTAGCAAATAGTCAGTAGTTAGTAGTAAGTCGTAAGTAGTAAGGAGTACTAAGTACTAAGTAGTGAGTAGCAAATAGTCAGTAGTTAGTAGTAAGTCGTAAGTAGTAAGGAGTACTAAGTACTAAGTAGTGAGTAGCAAATAGTCAGTAGTTAGTAGTAAGTCGTAAGTAGTAAGGAGTACTAAGCACTCATGTTAGCTTATATTAATGACTCATTTTCTCACGCTACAATGCACAGAAAAGGGATATAATATGTGTTTGGGAATGATGAGCAAAATTCCCAAAAAGTGCGCTTCCCCTTTAAACGGAAACAATTATTGGAATATGTTGTATGAAAAAAGTTTTAGGCGTCATACCTGGATGGTCGGAAGAAGGATGCGGTCTCCACCAAGGGAGCGCTGCACATCCCGTCTCCTTCCCCCCTGGCGCTTTCATTCCTCCCCTCCTCCACGCGCAATCGCTCCACGTAGCTCTTGGTGGGAGGTTTCGGGGGTCCGGCGGGGCAGGGTCTGAGGTCACAGTAGCTCCCCGCCGTGTCCGAGGAGTGTGCTTGCAAAGCGGCGCGATGCGCGGGCGAGGAGTGTGCCGAGTGGGAGGCGGGATGTTCCGGGGGGTTGTTGCCGGAGGTGGGGCTGAGCTGAGGGTCGCTGGAATGCCGCGTGACGGGGGAGGGCGGCACCACGGCCAGGACACGCCCGCCTGAGTGGGCTCTCTGTCTCGTGACTGGAGATGACAGAAGACACTTAACATCTTTTTACTAAACGTGAGCGCCTGTATGGATGATGGGCTTACTTGCACAGTACGCAGGCGACAGGGGGGTCTCTCCGACGGGCGACAGGGGGCAGCGGTACTCCTGAATCTGGTCCATGCTCATTGCACAGTTTCTCATGGCATCTTTGTGGTGGTGGATGGTGGAAGGGCTGCCAAAAGATGGTACAAAAATCAGCCGGGTTGGCTTTAAGTCAGGTGGCAGGTGACGGGGAGGGGGCGTGGTCATGTGTATTGGTGAGAGAAGCGGGATCCGGTGTGAAGGGAGACATTCAAATGTGGTGCAGACCTGCTTGAAAGGCAAGAATCAGTCTGACTTTTGCGTCAACTCTAAGGGAGAAGGAGCTGCAACTAGTTTTTGAGAAGGAATGCTCTAATATTTATATTAATATTCATTCATTCATTCATTTTCTACCGCTTTTCCTCACAAGGGTCACGGGGGGTGCTGGAGCCTATCCCAGCTGTCTCTGGGCGAGAGGCGGGGTACACCCTGGACTGGTGGCCAGCCAATCACAGGGCACATATAGACAAACAACCATTCACACTCACATTCATATCTATGGACAATTTGGAGTCGCTAATTAACCTAGCATGTTTTTGGAATGTGGGAGGAAACCGGAGTACCCGGAGAAAACCCACGCATGCACGGGGAGAACATGCAAACTCCACACAGAGAGAGTAGAATTGAACCCTGGTCTCCTAGCTAGCCTATTTTTATTTCCATTTGATTCTTAAAGGGGTTCTTAATGAGGTGAGGGCAACTCCAGGAAGGTGGCAGGTGTGTTACTACAAATACTACTACTACTACTGTGTCTCACACTCATACAGTACACACACCACCTGCACGTGGGCACGGGTTCCGGGTCCGGGTCTGGTGGTGCCACCGGTGTCCCAAGTGGACTGGGGC
This sequence comes from Doryrhamphus excisus, assembly GCF_037039965.1. Classification (NCBI taxonomy): domain Eukaryota; kingdom Metazoa; phylum Chordata; class Actinopteri; order Syngnathiformes; family Syngnathidae; genus Doryrhamphus; species Doryrhamphus excisus. The sequence continues at coordinate 5,755,437 of NC_136375.1, forward strand.
TGTCTGAGTCGCTGATTGCGTGTATAACAAGAAGCAGTCATGAAACATGATGCACAAAGTTGACAGAAGAAGAAGAAGAAGAAGAAGAGGAAGAAAGAAGGAGTGTGGACCCAGCGAGTCGTCAAGTGCACTCACCTGTGAGGAATCATCTTCTCTGCGGTGAGGCCGTCGGTCATGGTGACGCTCCTCCTCTTGATATACGCCCCCCTCTGGCTGGACGGAGAGTAGGCGGAGCCTTGCTTGCTGCTGGCGAGGGCAAAGGTGGCCTCCAGGTAGCGCAGCGGGAGGGTCCTGCTCACCGGGCAGTAGATGTGGACGCCGCTGGACTGGGAGACGGGTTTGCGCTGACTCACGTAAAAGCGTACCAGCTCCTGGACCGAGTCGAAGCTCTCCGACTCCAGCACATACTGGACCTGCGACGTAGTACGAACACGAAGAAGAGGACATAGACACGGAAAAGATATGACTACAAATATGTGGACCCATCCACGTACATATATGATGCTTTCAGTGGTGTGTGTACCTTGCTGTCGCTGGACTTGATCAGAACTTTGCTGATCTTGAAGTGCAGCGCCTCGTTGTCCCAGCGACACGTCAGCACGTAGTCGCTCACGTTGACCAGGGAGTCGCGTACCAGGAAGTCTCCGTGACGCACAACCAGAGTTTCTGACACCTTCACAGAGGAAATGTGAAAGCTGGTGTTGGTGTTGAGAAATGATGGACTAGAACCGTTCTTGTGCTAAACGATGCCAAGGCATCATGCAATGAGGTTTGCGTATCTGGACGTGAGCCATGAAGGCAGTTTTTCCATAAAGGGTTCCTCCCTTTAATGTGGGGGTCCGCCTGTCTGTTAGAGTCAGGGGGCCCGGGTGCTGGTCCCCCTGATGGCACGGCCTGCGACTCCTCCCAGTGTGGGTGGCCCCAAAGGTGGCGTTTCCTTGATCTTCAGTGCCATGCCATGTCTCCTTACTGTGTGTGATTGTGTGTGTGTGTGTGTGTGTGTGTCTGGTATGGAGGGAGGGGCTTTCTTAGTAATTGTTTTTCCTTTTAATTGTGGTAATTGTTTTTAATTCTGTAAAGCACTTTGTGTTGCATGTCTTTGCAGGAAAAGTGCTATACAAATAAAGTTGATGATGATGATGACTCTGTACGCTGTTTTACAGAGGTTGTTTTCCACTGACATCAACCCAAACTTCCTTATATGGGCATACCCAGGCACACACTGTGTGTATAGAGGAGGAGTAAATTACATATACTGTTTTGGTAAAAAAAAGAAAAGCGGAAACCAATAGAAACACTTCCGGAAGAGGTGCATAGTCTGGAAGATCTAGAAAGTCTATGTGGGTTATTGTGTATAGCTGCTCTATATGAGTCCAGAACACAATACAAAGGCCCAAAAATGAGTGTGATATCTTTAAATATCATATGTATTTAAATTGTTTATGGCCTTTTTAAAATGAAATGATAAGAACCTACAAACATCAAAGTGGCCCCTGCATCTGTTGATTTTCAGTATGCAGCCCCTGGTGGAAAAACAATACTGCCTTAGCATACTATACAGTGGAAATATGCCCCCTAGTGGATGAAAAGGGATGGCATCCTTGTTAAATCCTTACTTTTTGCTGCCACTCAACATTAACACTATGAATGAAAGTTAAAAATGTTATGTTTTTCCATTCAGGGCTGCACGGTGGAAGAGTGGTTAGCGCGCAGACCTCACAGTTCAATCCCACAGTTCAGACCCGAGTTCAATCCCAACCTCCGCCACCTCTGTGTGGAGTTTGCATGTTCTCAAGGTACTCCGGTTTCCTCCCACATTCCAAAAACATGCTAGGTTAATTGGCCACTCCAAATTGTCCATAGGTATGAATGTGAGTGTGAATGGTTGTTTGTCTATATGTGCCCTGTGATTGGCTGGCCACCAGTCCAGGGGTACCCCGCCTCTCGCCCGAAGACAGCTGGGATAGGCTCCAGCACCCCCTGTGACCCTCGTGTGGATAAGCGTTGATAAAATGAATGAATGAATGTTTTTTCATTCAGAGCTAAACAATGGAATGTTAATCCATGGGGATTAATTACAACATGCCTTGGGACATTTCCCAAAATGCATCTGCAGTGCTGTCCACAAACTGGCAGCGATGAATCAGAGCGCCGGCAGCCATTGCTGCATCAGTATAAATATATTGTGTTCAGCATTATTGCCAAAATGCCCTTTCTGGTGTTTTCAGTCCAACTGAAAGAGAAAAACAATCGACCATGGACAGCAATCTTTGCGTCAGAGTGAGCTGAGAGCCTATAACTATATAACAATATAAACAGAGGCGTTATTTGTGTTATAAAGTGAATGCAATGAGAGCAGAGCAGTAAAGATTTGACATATAGGAAGACAAAAGCGACCAGAAGAGGGCAGCATACACATAGATGACAAGCATGCTGCATGCGTGTGATTGGCACAGACAGACTATTGTCATGTCTTCCATGTTAAAGTGGCTTTCTGTAGATCAGGGGTCTCAAACACGCGGCCCGCGGGCCAAATGTGGCCCGCAGGACACTAGTTTGAAGCCCCCGCCTTGATATGAAAGTTTAATGTTAGTGCGGCCCGCGCAAGTTTGATATGGATGCTGTATGGTATCATGTACCCAGAAAAAATTATTATGTTTGATTAATGTTCATGTTAAAGGTTAAATAACTGTTAATAGTTATCCTCCCTATCCGTGTGGAAGTGGTAAGTTTTTGGCTATTTAAGTTTAAAGGAAATAACTTGAAGGCTACCGTTTAGGTCGCTAGCTCTCTAGTTTGTGAGTTAGCATGTGTCTCAAGACCCTGCAGTTGCGCAATATGTTGTAAATAAAAAGAGTATAAATGTGACTATAGTCGTGTTTTGTCATGTCTACAGGGCTCTAATAATGCTTTGGTAATTTTAATCTGAAAAAAATAATTTGTCTACCCACCAACTATATGTGGTTTCTTAAGTTTTTATTATTTGCCGTTTTATTATTAGTATTATTATATTTATTTATTTATTACTGATTTGTTTATTTATTTTTCATCTTATTTTGTGTAGAAAAATAAAAATTAAGATATTTGAGAACAGTGGAATGTTTTATCAGAGCTTTTATTGTGGAAAATCGGAACCAAAGCAAAGTTTATTCATTTTTCTGTTTTTAATAAATGCGTTTTTTTTTGTTTTTGTTTTTGGAACACCTGATGCGGCCCAGTCTCACCCAGACCCGAGCTCCAGTAGCCCCCAGGTAAATTGAGTTTGAGACCCCTGCTGTAGATGGAGGGCTAATATTTGATGCTCTACCAGTTAAAGATACATCAGCTGTGAAATAATACCAAGGAGGAGCCACCAGAAACCTGATCTAGATGTTGTTTACGGCCTGAGAAATAAATGAATGAATATGTTTTGTAAATGAGACGACACAGACAGCAGAAGCTGATTGGAGGTAACAAACACCTTCCATGTGTGTGTGTATGTGTGTGTGTGTTTGTGGCCAGCTGTGAAAAGCAATTGCAGAGCAAACGCAGCTGTCTGCTTGGCACCGCTTCCCTCTTTTGTCAACACTTAAGTAATTCCTGCTGAGCGGAGAGAGATGATGGGATTCATTGTGTGTGTCAAAGTCATTGCTGCTCTACACAAATACAAATAAATGTAAATACCTCCGCCAAGGCAGTTACAGTACAGTCGTCTCTTGTGGTTTCATTATCGTTCCCTCGCTATATCGAGTTTTTCCATGAATGAATTCATGGCTGTTTCGTGGTAGTCTATGGTTTATTATTAGTCAAAACTAGGGCTGCTTTGGTCGATCGGCCACAGATCGGTATGGGACGATATCAGTGAAAAAGGACGGTATCGACATCGGCCAATACTTTAAAACGCAGATCCCATTCAGAACAAGCACGTCTGCCGCGTGTGGGACTTCCTGTCTTTGGGAGAGTTTTGCACCCTGCAAAACCCATCCATCCATTTTCTTAAGCCCCCCTAAATAATTTTATATTTTTTATTGATTTTTTTTTTTACAAAAATTTACAAATTTCATATAATAGGGCAAAATCAGGCTAATAAGCAAGCCAATAAGCAGGCTAATACTAGCCTACTATTACTACTACTAATACTAATACTACTACTAATCAGAAGAAGAATAATGATAATAGTAATAATAATAGGCTAATTAATAATATAATAATAATAATTTATTATGATATTATTATATATTATTTATTATTATATAATAGATTGTGTGTACTTGTGTAACTTTAATGGTGGCCTAAAACAATTGAATATCTCTACTAAATCTGTCCAAAAGTGGGAAAGTTATATCCCTGTTCTTGTTTGTTTTTTGGAATTTTTGATTTTTTTTGAATGTCTACTACATTCATTCATATCCTGCTAAGCCCCCCTGGCTGGACAATTTGGAGTCGCTAATTAACATAGCATGTTTTTTTTGGAATGTGGGAGGAAACCGGAGTACCTGGAGAAAACCCATGAATGCACGGGGAGAACATGCAAATTCCACACAGAGATACCCAGATGGGTGGAATTGAACCCTTGTCTCCTAGCTGTGAGGTCTGTGCGCTAACCACTCGACTGCCGTGCCGCCAGAATATGGAATAGGTAAGATAATATGTTTATTTTTTTTAGCATGCAATGTTAACGCGATGACACATCTCTGTATCGTCTCGTCACGCTTGAAACCCTGGCCAACCTGGTACTATAAAACAGTACCCGGTAGTACTTGGCATGATCTGGGTTTACCGATGGGAAAGCCCCCAAGGCGCTCACGGTTCTGCAGTCTTGTGTGTGTAATTGGGACGCACCTCTCTGGGTATGTGCCCGTGGTACCAGCCATGACTCCTGATGTCGGCGGGGCTCAGCTTCAGCTCCTCCTCCAGCTCCTTACGCAGCTTCTCGGGAGGAGACTCCAGCAGGTACTTCTCCTTGGAGAACTGAAGGACACCGATGAGAGAGAAATACACAAAAGGTAAGTGAATGTGGGACAGATTAGGCTCTGCTTTATTGCCATCTAGCAGCGTATGGATATGACCAAACTTAAATGTCAAAGAAACCTCCTTTAAAGACAAAGTACACACGCACAAATGGACGTTGGCAAAGTACATACTTGTGTTCCAGAAGGAAACACTGCAGGGGAGAACACACACAATTACACAACACACACACAAAACAATCCAATCGACCCTGACCTGATTACCAAGGGGAAGAAATCATCATAAGCAAGCTTTTATTGTTCTGATGTACTGCAGAGTCCTTCAGTAGCTTTTCAATGACTCACTACACACACACACACACACACACACACATACACACACAAGCAGCACTCTCATAGACTCACAAACACAAACAACAGGATCAGATTTCAAAGCTTTCTACTTGCCGTTTGGCTGCACAAATAAGCAACATGAAGCAACATTTTCATGCTTATTTACCATCGCACACTTCATTGTGTAGCGTTAGCTACTGTATGTTGGTAAACAAAGACTGGAGTAATGGCGGGTTGGATTGCTGATGGATTTTATGACAATTCATCCCTCAAAGTCGGTTTTCACTTTATCATGAGTATACACAAAACAAGTCTGAAGAACCCATGTATTGAAACAAACAAGTAGTCAGCCATTTTGGCTTGATGCAGCAAATTTAGGGTTCTCTACACCCCAGATTTCAGAAATGACATCACGTTTTTGAAAATTCAGCCCTCAAAGCATGTTTCACTTAGCAACATGACATTTTGTAGGCATGTCTGTCATGAAGCATCGCACAAAAAAGTCTCAAGAAGCTATGCCGTGAAACAAACAGGAAGTCAGCCATCTTGGTTTGAAGCTGTTGTTTTGCTGTTGTTTTTAAGTGTTTTTAAGTGTTCAGGCCTCAAAGCCCGTTTCACTTAGCAGCATGAAATTTGGTAGGCAAGTCTATCATGAAGCATCGCACAAAAAAGTGTCAAGAAGCTATGCCGTGAAACAAATAGGAAGTCAGCCATCTTGGTTTGAAGCTGTTGTTTTGCTGTTGTTTTTAAGTGTTATTAAGTGTTCAGGCCTCAAAGCCCGTTTCACTTAGCAACATGAAATTTGGTAGGCAAGTCTATCATGAAGCACCGCACAAAAAAGTCTCAAAAAGCTAAGCCGTGAAACAAACAGGAAGTCAGCCATCTTGGTTTGAAGCTGTTGTTTTGCTGTTGTTTTTAAGTGTTTTTAAGTGTTCAGGCCTCAAAGCCCGTTTCACTTAGCAGCATGAAATTTGGTAGGCAAGTCTATCATGAAGCATCGCACAAAAAAGTGTCAAGAAGCTATGCCGTGAAACAAATAGGAAGTCAGCCATCTTGGTTTGAAGCTGTTGTTTTGCTGTTGTTTTTAAGTGTTTTTAAGTGTTCAGGCCTCAAAGCCCGTTTCACTTAGCAGCATGAAATTTGGTAGGCAAGTCTATCATGAAGCATCGCACAAAAAAGTGTCAAGAAGCTATGCCGTGAAACAAATAGGAAGTCAGCCATCTTGGTTTGAAGCTGTTGTTTTGCTGTTGTTTTTAAGTGTTATTAAGTGTTCAGGCCTCAAAGCCCGTTTCACTTAGCAACATGAAATTTGGTAGGCAAGTCTATCATGAAGCATTGCACAAAAAAGTCTCAAGAAGCTATGCTGTGAAACAAACAGGAAGTCAGCCATTTTGGTTTGTAACGGCAACAGGAAGTAACAAGACGTTTTCTGTTTAGGATTCCTGAGTTGAGATCATGTTTTTGAAAACTGGCAGCCCCCCAAAGCCTGTTTCCCTTTGCAATGTGACTGTATGGGGGATATGTACAGAATATGCTGTACAAACAAACCGCAAGTCAGTCGTTTGGGTTCCATCTCGTCGTTGGGAGACGTGAACGTGTGTGTGACAGATAGAGGCTGCGTGTGTGTGTTGTGGTGACAAGATCGATCACATGGTCTCCAGGTTCGCAGCAAGATGAAATGATTAACTTCCTCGTGTCTTTGCTGCCCCTCCTTCTCATTGTCCAATCCTCGGGGGCAGATGGAGGAATATCACTTTGGAGGCTCACTCTCCAAGATTAGATTTGAGGTGTGCGTGCGAAGGCCAATAAGAGAGCAGAGGGGTCAAGTGTGCAGTTATTGCTTTTGCTGGTTTCTGTGGAAACCCAGAGGAGGCCTGCCGCCAAAGCAATACTCCACAATAGACCTGTTGTGTGCGCCCGTGTGTGTACATAGGAGGGTTTATGACGGGGGGTGGGAGGTGGGCAAAATTGAGAAATGAGTGAGCTTCTATTTAAGAGTCGCTTGGTGAAATAGGGACACTTTGTCTGACGGGCAGACAATAAAGACAAAGTAAATAAAGAACGGGCAGAGGACACGGGCAGACAAAGACGCACGAGACAGCAAGTTTAATATCCTGGATAGAAAGTTGAAGAAATACTGCGCAAAAACAACAAAAACAAAAGTAAAGAGAAGATTTCACCGCCAATAGAGGATGCAATTAAGTCAAGGCCAAGCTGCTGAAACAGGAAGTAAACAAAGAGGTAACGTCAATACAGTCCTCCGTCACTTCATCATGATTTGAACATTGCGACCCCAATCTATCGCCGTTTGGTGGTTGGTTATGGAAGAAAAGGCGATCCAAGTTAGGTGTAGTATTGGGGTAACTAGGCGGCAGTAGATTTGTTTATGGTAATGGTTTTATTTAATTTGAACATGCATCAGATTACAATTGAATGCATCAAATAATCAGTTCACAGTTCCACATGTCCAAAAGGAGTAGGAAGAAGCAAAGCTTATTAAATCCTACCCCTCCATCTGGTACTTTTACAATCGGTAACTGTTACATTTGTTCACTTCCTGCTTTCCATAATACAGTTTAAGGTTTTTTTTTGTGTGTGGAATAAGTGAATTGGAGAGGCTAACGAGTTAGCTTGTTAGCTTGCTATGCTCACGCTGAGAATGCTATCAGTGGTGTTTTTATACTTTTTTTTTCATTTGTCAGTTCTGGGTGTTGCTTTTAAGTTGAAATTCATCTGAAGAATGAATTGATAAGATAAGATAAGATAAGCCTTTATTCGCCCCTCATTGGGGAAATTTGCTTCGCACAGCAGCATAGAACAGAATCAGTTAATCAGTACAAAATATAAAAATAAACAATATAAACAACCCAAGTATTAACAAATTAACAATTTTACCCAGGGTTATATACAAATACAGTTTGCAAGATAATATGAAATATGAGATTAAATATATGACCAGTATATACGCTATGAAATCTTAAATTAAATATGAGTTAAATATGAGGATTATATAAAAAATACTGCACTTAGAACTTAATACTATATTGCATTTTGAGCTTGATCAGATATTGCACAGTGAATGGAGTCTGGAATAACTATATTGAATATAAAAATAATAAAAAGAAAGTATGTTTAAGTATATGCATAAGCATAAAAAGAAAGTATAGTTTTGTCCAGTGATGCAAAAATAGGATAGAAATCAGAGAAAACGGATGTCTAAAAGTCAGGCAATGTGCAATTAGTGTGTAACATTCATTTGTTTCTTTCCACAGCGGATACTCTATATAAAAACATTACACAGTTCCTGGTTGCCATAGCAACCTGTCATTCCGTCCTGAAATGTATCAGTATGCAGGGAGAGTTCCACTACTATTACTACTACTACTACGACTACTACTACATCCTGTTTCCAGTAGAGACCCACTGTATTATATCAACCCGGGGACAAGAATGCGGCAAACCAGTAAGACAAACGGAACCACGGAAGCTCCTTACGTGGACAGAGAGGATAAGTGGAGTGGAAGACGGCAAGCACATTAGCAGCAGAGAGGAGTTTAGGCAATTTAACAGCTGATGCAGGACTTGGGCTCCCCGGAGAGCTCAAACACTCAGCGTGTGTGCGTCTGTGTGATGCTATTGATGGATGGAGCTCAATATTTTTGTTGAGGGCTAAGACAGGAAGTAAGAGCACAGTTCATTGACAATATATACTGGATGGGAGATGCATGATGGGAAGCTACAGTGAGATCTGCCACTTTGTTCATTCATTCATATAAATACGCTGCCTAGTGGCTGTGACATGCAGAACCGATGTTAGAATAGTGCTCATGAAGAGACTGCTCAGCCTGCATTCATGGTCATTGTACACAACAGTAGGAGTGAAAATGTGAAGCATTTTAAAGCGCACGCCGAGGTAGATGAAGACACTGGATTCTGACCGCTGCCATCTTGTGGCGTTACAATGACAAAAAAATACAATGATTGGTATAATAAAAAATAAAAAAAATACAATGATACAATACAAAAATAAAAAATAAAATAAAAAAATATAAAATAAATAAATAAATAAATATAAATAAATAAAAAATACAAAAATACAATGATTGATTGCCAATAGCCACAGCTACCATTATTAATGTTAGAACCAATGTTAGAATAGTGCTCATGAAGAGACTGTTCAGCCTGCATTCATGTTCATTGTACACAACAGTAGGAGTGAAAATGTGAAGCATTTTAAAGCGCACGCAGAGGTAGATGAAGACACTGTATTCTGACCGCTGCCATCTTGTGGCATTACAATGATAAATAAATACAATGATTGGTATAATAAAAAATATAAAAAAATACAATGATACAATACAAAAATAAAAATAAACAAATAAATAAAAAATAAAAAAATAATATATATACAAAAATACAAAAATACAATGATTGGTTTCCAATAGCCACAGCTACCATTATTAATATTATTATAAATGTATTACCCAGTAGTCATTTGCACCTGTCCAAAAAAGATTGGGAGTGGGGAAGCGAGTTGCTAGCTGCGAGGTGTCGCTACGCCAGTAATGTAGTTCTTGGTGTGACAATGTTAATAACACTAATAATAACAATGCTGCGGTAGCTTGGTTAATATGCAGGTCACATGATGTAAATCAGGGGTCTCAAACACGCCAAATGTGGCCCGCAGGGGGTAGACAAAAAAACAATTTGTCTACCCACCAATTATATGTGGTTTCTCAAGTTTTTATTATTTGCTGTTTTATTATTATTATTATATGTATTTATTACTGATTGATTGATTTTATTTATTCTTGATTTGTTTATTTATTTTTCATCTTATTTTGTGTAGAAAAACAAAAAGTAAGATATTTGAGAACTTTGGAATGTTTTATCAGAGCTTTTCTTGTAGAAAATTGGAACCAAAACAAAGTTTTTTTAAATTCTTTTGTTTTTAATAAATGCGTTTTTTTTTTTTTTTTTTTGGAAAACCTGATGCGGCCCAGTCTCACCCAGACCCGAGCACCAGTGGCCCCCAAGTAAATTGAGTTTGAGACCCCTGATGTAAATGGAGCATTTTTCAGGTTCATTCCATGATGTGCATTCTTAGCTGTCTCTTTTTTTAATCTGTTTTGTTAACTTTAGAACACACAGAAAAAAGAAAAACGCGTGTGTTCATGTCTCACATGGGGATTGTGCACAATTCCAAAAAAGTGCACTTTTCCTTTAACATCTGCATATTCAGCATTACCCTGAATTCACACCAGACACTTGGATCTTGGAAGTGGAGAAATATAACCTTTTATATGACCCAAAAGACCATTTTTACAAGGACATGGTGCTCAATGTCAGCAACTTCAGATAGTGACAGTGTCCTTTTGTTTTGCTAGCTGTGTTACTGACTTGGGCAAAGGAATTAGGAAATGTCCATTTGCAATCTTAGCTTAGGTTACAAACAAAATATGGGGCAAAACCGATGGGGGTGGGGTGCTTGTGCAAAGGGCATTTTTGTTTTTCAGCTGGCGGGGCTTGCCTCTGACCCTGTTGTCATGGTAACGCCCCAAAGCAGTTCTTTGGCAGTGGGGGGAGGGGGAAAGTGGGCTTTGGGAGCGGACGGGGGAATCCCACCCATGCACAAAGCACATGACACACATAGAGGTCAGGTTGGGAAGTCTCTTGATCAGTCTTTCTGGGGGAGATAACGAACAGGATTACGTCCCGAGCATCCTCCACTGCCGCCCTCCTCCTGTCTCCTATTATGTGACGGGTCTTCACACGCAAATACGTGTCCAGTATCACTGCTCTCCAGACTCTTATAATCCCTCCGTGGCCTCCAGCCTGACTTGCACTGATACTTTCCGACTGGTTCACACGGGTATAATGGTTTTTAAGTTACATTAGGGGGGCGGAACATCCCTATTTTACAGAGACTTGACCTTAGAATGTGAGTGAAAGTCAGGGTTTACAAAGAATAAAACAAGTAGAGAGAACAAGACACGGTGCTACTGCTAATTATAGCTATGACCTTCTATAAAGGTCGTATATTTCTGCACAACCTGAAGCGTCACTCGGTATAATGTCCGCAAACAGACCTCCTGGAGTGATTGACAGCTGGTGGACGGGATGTGACGCAGCGCTACACTCCTACTGAGACAGCAGGAGGCAGCATTATCGACGTGCGCTGCTTTACGTTTTTTTGCGGTTTCTCTGATGACGAACAGCACGTAGAGCTTCCCGTCGCTGTTGGCTGATCCAAATGTTGTCAGAACAACAAGTTCATCATGGTTTGCATGAGTGTGAGCACCGTGAGGTCGAACCGAGCTCTGCAGCACCGGGAGACAACTTGACTAATGCGCCTTTAAAACTCCCCCTCCAGGTTAAGAAAGCAGTAGTACATATTCATTTGTGCAGCAGGGGGGGGTATGTCGTATATCATCATTAGAGTACGTTTGAAATATTCAACAAGGCCACCGAGCGGAGGTCTCGGCATCAGCGGTGAAAATGAGCATGCCGCAAAGACGGCCAGTTGTCGTCAATAAATGGCAGCGCATTCCCAAGAGTGACACATGATGGATATAAGAGCACAGCCTTAGTTGTAGGGAGTGCATACAGGCGCACGGAAGACATACACGCTACTGAAACACAAGATTCATTGTCTGGAGGAGTCACTACTGATTCCTGAGTCTGGAGGGGAATTGATAGCTAAATTCAGACATGAATGACATGTAGGGAGTTCATACAGGGAAATGGAGGCCGTACACACTATTGAGTGTACAGTTTGAGTAGTTTTAAGCAAGAGTGACATTGGAATCACCGTCTGTCAATATAGACTGGATATACGAGCGCGGTCTAAGTTGAAGGAGTGCATACAGGCAAGTGGATGACATACACGTCACTGAACCATAAGATTAATTATCTTGAGGAGTCACTACTGAGTCACATGGTGAGTTGTCTTGAGAAAACTGATAGCTAGATAAAGCGATAGATACAGACAAGTAGGGAGTGCATACAGGGAAACTGAAAATATGCACGCGACTGAACCACAAAATTAGTTGTCTTGAGAAGTCACTACTGAGTCACATGGTGAGTTGTCTTGAGAAAACGGATAGCTAGAGAGAGCTATAGATACAGACTAATGTGCCAAATGTGGCCTGTAGGACACTAGTTTGAGGCCCCCCGCCTTGATATGAAAGTTTAATGTTAGTGCGGCCCGCGCAAGTTTGATATGGATGCTGTATGGTATCATGTACCCAGAAAAAATTATTACATTTGATTAATGTTCATGTTAAAGGTTAAATAACTGTTAATAGCTATCCTCCCTATCCGTGTGGAAGTGGTAAATTTTTGGCTATTTAAGTTTAAAGGAAACAACTTGAAGGCTACCGTTTAGGTCGCGAGCGCTCTAGTTTGCGAGTTAGCATGTGTCTCAAGACCCTGCAGTTGCGCAATATAAAAACAAATAATAAAAAAAGTATAAATGTGACTATAGTCGTGTTTTGTCATGTCTACAGGGCTCTAATAATGCTTTGGTAATTTTAATCTGAAAAAAATAATTTGTCTACCCACCAACTATATGTGGTTTCTTAAGTTTTTATTATTTGCCGTTTTATTATAATTATTATATTTATTTATTACTAATTGATTGATTTTCTTTATTCTTGATTTGTTTATTTATTTTTCATCTTATTTTGTGCAGAAAAATAAAAATTAAGATATTTGAGAACAGTGGAATGTTTTATCAGAGCTTTTATTGTAGAAAATCGAAGCACTGAAAAAGTTTGTATATTTTTCTATTTTTAATAAATGCGTTTTTTTTTTTTTTTGGAAAACCTGATGCGGCCCAGCCTTGGCCAGACCCTAGCTCCAGTGGCCCCCAGGTAAATTGAGTTTGAGACCCCTGATCTAGAGATTCATGTCACTACCTGGCAACCAACACTGGCCGTGCTTTAATGACCAAAGCGTGAATGCGAGCCACATAGGACTACCGCATGGCTGCGCTGGTGGCGCATCACGTGGGAAGATGTACAGTAGCACGACGGCTGCCCAAAGGCCTGCGCGCCCTCTGCTTGTGTGTGTGTGTGTTTGTGCGCTGGTGTGTGAATCCCTGAGGCTGACCTTGCTGTGAATTAGATCCATGTCACACACTGTTAGCGCTGCAGTGTAATTACAAGGGAAAGACGGGAATAATACGTGTGCATCTGCTTCTTGTGCTCCCGCAGAAGGTGAAAAGGTACGGAATGTGTGAAGGTGTGGATCGTCACCGTGCACGCTGGAGCGGCATGCAAATGGCGATTGAAGATTGGAGATAACACGCATTTAATTAGACGTTTCTGTGGGTGAAATCAGATAGCTTACTCCAACATAATTCCTTTCAAATTAGCATGATATGTTGAGTAATGATGGCGCTATTTAACTCAAACGTGCGGTTAAAGGTCCCTGATTGCACCGCCGCTGGAAGGAACCTACAAAAGGACGCCATCAAACGAGGATCATCATCCAGCAGTGTGAACTCTGACCTTACAGAAACAACACATTCTCACATACACGCAGTGTCACAGTATGAACAGTCAAATGGGCAATGCCACGCCTTTAGTTGCTATGGTAACACTACACTCCCAACACCCCAGCCGGTGTTCTCTTCTAAGGAAGTCATGTGTGTGTGTGTGTGTGTGTGTGTGTGAGTGGAAAGAGAGGTTAATGTGCCCCATGTGTGTTCTGTTCTGTCATGTGCAATGGTGTGTACTGGCCAGGAAAACACGGCAGGTGGGGAGTCTCGTCACGGTACCTCAAGATCTGGCACGGGTTTCGCAATCTTTGATAGCGTCAAAGAACAATCTGCTGCTAGCTCCAAAGGAGACGAGTGACGCCGAAAGTTCGGAAAGTTAAAATTGCTTCAGTATACGAGGGCAGGGGCGGGGCACAGAGACAATGAGGGGCAGGCTCACATGCCAGGACACTCACGGCACCCCTCGCATTTTTGCTAATATTTCATCATATCTTTTCATGGGACAACGACAAAGAAAGGACACGTCTGAACTGCTGAGAACAAAAGTGAGTCCACACTTAAAGTGACCTTATCGGGCCCAATTAGCCATTTTCCCTCCCCGGGGTCATGTGATGCATTACTGTTTGAAGATTTCTGGTTTCTGCGATGCCGCAGTCTACATCCAGTCATAGATCCTGTACGGCGGGGGCCTCAAACTAGTGTCCTGCGGGCCACATTTGGCCCGCAAGCCGCATGTTTGAAAGTTTAAAGTTAGTTTGCTATGGATGCTGTATGGTATCATGTAGCCAGAAAAAATTATTATGTTTGATTAATGTTCATGTTAAAGGTCAAATAACTGTTAATAGTTATCCTCCCTATCCGTGTGGAAGTGGTTTGGTATTTTGGAAGTTTTGGGCATTTTTATGTTTAAAGGAAATAACTTGAAGGCTACCGTTTAGGTCGCTAGTTCTCTAGTTTGCGAGTTAGCATGTGTCTCAAGACCCTGCAGTTGCGCAATATGTTGTAAATAAAAAAAAGTATAAATGTGACTATAGTCGTGTTTTGTCATGTCTACAGGGCTCTAATAATGCTTTGGTAATTTTAATCTGAAAAAAATAATTTGTCTACCCACCAACTATATGTGGTTTCTTAAGTTTTTATTATTTGCTGTTTTATTATTATTATTATATTTATTTATTACTAATTGATTGATTTTCTTTATTCTTGATTCATTTATTTTTCATCTTTTTTGTACAGAAAAATAAAAATTAAGATATTTGAGAACAGTGGAATGTTTTATCAGCGCTTTTATTGTAGAAAATCGGAACCAAAGCACTGAAAAAGTTTGTATATTTTTCTGTTTTTAATACTTTTTTTTTTTGAAAACCTGATGTGGCCCAGTCTCACTCGGACCCTAGCTCCAGTGGCCCCCAAGTAAATTGAGTTTGAAACCCCTGCTGTACGGCAAGCCAGCTGGGTCTGGACATTCGTCTCAAGGGAGCGTACAACACGCCGTTCATCCTTCTCTATTAATCAATGCGTGGAATAGATTTTGCAGCAATTAGTTTGTCACGATGTCGACAAGGCGTGACTAACGCAGATGAAGCGACGCTGGCTGCTTTTACCGTCCAGTGGCTGCGATTACCGCCTGATTTCTGCGCTGTAGCTTTATTTAATGTACGGATGGTACACACATGGCTGATACTTGCTTTGTCACTCGACAAGGTACGGCTGAACTCGGGAGATAAATACACGCTTTATCTTCTTTAACCGGCCTCAGCGATTTATCACACCTTCTTCCTGGATTCCTTTTTGCCTTCTATGGAGACATCCCTTCACTCCAGAAAGTCTTCATCTTTCATATCTCTCTCTCCCCAGTCTCTCCTTCTGTCTTTCTCCTGACAGATCATCTCACTCTTCAGCCTCCATCTTGCTCTAACCAGCCATCTTTCCATCTATCATATCCTTGCACTCGCGTCACTGATGCACTCAGCCGCACGCACGCACGCACGCTCGCTGTGTGTCTGTGTGTGCGTTGATGTCAGGCAGCAGCAGAGGCATCATCCGGTTTCCATCAGGAGGACTTAGTAGAGAGAAACTGAAATAACATGCCGTATTTTCACATATAGCAACTGCTTCTTTACTTAACTGCAGAGAGTACCAGGTGCCAATGCATTTTTATACTACACGTTTAGTATTTTTATACATAATGAAGCTTCAACGGGAATTAGCGCTTACTGTATGTGCAGTGCAAACGCTGTGTTGTGTTGTAAGTACAGCAGGGGGAGGGGGGCATTTGGGCCAAAAACATGATGTAACCACAAACACAACAGCCAAAATGGAAAGGTCAGCGGTAATTTTACATGAATAAAGTCTAAATATTAACAGAAAAAAGTTGTAAGCAACTAGAAAAAGTCCGAATTTTACAGTTGTATTTTCTAAAGAAAACAACACTTATTTTTATGAGTATACTATGAGGAAAAAATGTACAAAGGGTTATTTATGAAGAAAGTTGAAATATTTGGAAATAAAAAAAAAACAATAACAGCAAAAAAACACTTATTTTTATGAGTATATTATGAGGAAAAAAAAGTCTAAATATTAACAGAAAAAGTTGTAAGCAACTAGAAAAAGTCAGAATTCTACAAGAACAAGAAAAATTACATTTTTGTCACAAAAAGTTGTATTTTTGAAAGAAAAAAACACGTATTTTTATGAGTATATTATGAGGAAAAAATGTACAAAGGTTATTTATGAAGAAAGTTGAAGTATTTGGAAATAAAAAAAACAATTACAGCAAAAATGGCAAAGTCATCTGTAATTTTACATGAATAAAGTCAAAATATTAACAGAAAAAAGTAGTAAGCAACTAGAAAAAGTCAGAATTTTGCAAGAATAAGAAAAATAAATTTTTTGTCACAAAAAGTTGATTTTTTTTAAAGAAAAACACGTATTTTAAAAAATAAATAAATAATATTATGAGGAAAAAATGTACAAAGGTTATTTATGAAGAAAGTTTAAATATTTGGAAATAAAAAAAACAATAACAGCAAAAACGGTACTGTCATCTGTAATTTTACATGAATAAAGTCAAAATATTAACAGAAAAAAGTTTGTAAGCAACTAGAAAAGTCAGAATTTTACAAGAATAAGAAAAATTAAATTTTTGTCACAAAAAAGTTGCATTTTTTAAAGAAAAAACCCGTATTTTTAAAAATAAATAAATAATATTATGAGGAAAAAATGTACAAAGGTTATTTATGAAGAAAGTTGAAATATTTGGAAATAAAAAAAAAACAATAACAGCAAAAATGGGGAAACACTGGAAGTAATACACCAAAGAGTATTATTGTAGTAACGTTGTTAGAAAATACAAGAATAAAAGTTCTGATAAAGGCACACTATGTTGCACAGACAGAAATATAGGAACGAAGGAACTGATCCATTGATGGGTTGTTTTTTTAATGGAAGTAAAATGGAGCGCACTATATGGTTGCAACCAGCAGAGGCGCCGTTGATTCAGTTGTACCGAAAGACGTCAGTTACGGTACACACTTTGGCATGGAAAACAGGAGCTCAGGACATTCACGCTTCGCTAACCCACGATACAATTTACACAATTTTAGGTTTAGGTTCCCATGACAACCAGCAGTCGGACCAGAAGGGGCTCAATTTCAAATATTTAGGCAGCATGATATATAGGATCATTATCATACAATGAATATTAATGGACAAAGTCCGGAATATCATAATAAACAACCCTTGCCATGTCTCGCTTGGACACCATTGTTCTTATTCAGTGACACACACACGCACACACACACTCACACACACACACCTGGGGCCTTCGCCCATCACTGTCACCCTCCTCTCTCCGAGATGAGCCATTAATGACTAATTTGCAGGCTTTTGGAGGTAAAAGGTCAGCCTGTGGGTGGATGGGACGACTTGGAAGATTCATCAATACTAGCCTATATTCCTAAACACACACACACACACACACACACTACTATTATTACCATCCTTACAAGTACCATCCATCTTGGCTCTGACAAGTGTGATGAAAAAAAACCCAAAACAACAACACAATGCATTTGTTCTTCTTGAAAATGTAGCTAAAAGGAAGGCGATGCTAGAAAGCAGAATAAAACACTCTCATCCTTACACACAACAAATGTCACTGAAGCCGAGGCCTCAGCTGGACTTTCTATTCCCCGAGCCACGGATGCAAACATATGGTGACACAGCATCTGATTCATTCATCAATGACTGACGGAAGAGACTTGGATCTGAGCCAGCATGGAAACACAACCGTGCTTATGGATTCCTGCTTGTTAAACAATGTTTTTCATCCACAATGAAAGTTTAACAACGGACTGTTTACCAAAACCTAGATGCCATGATCAATGATATACATTATGCTCCCTTCAATTGGGCTGTGGATTCATACAGAGCAGCTACACGCAATAACCAGCACAGGAAGATTTCTAGATCTTCCAGAATCTGCACCTATGCTGTGATTGGTCACACTCCCGCAGCCCCAGGGTGGGAATATTTCGGTTTTTAAGAAGAATCAAAAAGGTGAGCGCATGAACAGACAAACCGGGATGTGACATTTGCTTATAAGTTGTGACGATCAAAAAGGGGAAAGCACATCCCAAACACAACCATCCTGTCCGGTTTTCCCAACTGGGAAAACAACAAACAACTATCGCTGAAGATGCAGCAGAGCCTTCACCCTGCAGTCAACGCTGACCGAGATGTTTGGTGGGCAACGCAAATTGAAAGAAAACAGCAAAAAATAGTGCAAGTTCAGAGATAGTGTCGTTTGCTGTATTTTAGGAATTTTAGGAATATTCATTCAAGTGCAATTTTTTTTACAGATACTTGAGTGTTTTTTTCCGAAACAGAAACAAGGTTTATTTTTGTATTGACAGTTGAACTCACATTCATTCATTCACTCATTTTCTACCGGTTTTTCCTCACGAGGATCGTGGGGGGTGCTGGAGCCTATCCCAGCTGTCTTCAGACAAGAGGCGGTGTACACCCTGGACTGGTGGCCAGCCAATCACAGGGCACATATAGACAAACAACCATTCACACTAACATTCATACCTATGGACAATTTGGAGTGGCCAATGAAGCTAGCATGTTTTTGGAATGTGGGAGGAAACCGGAGTACCCGGAGAAAACCCACGCATGCACGGGGAGAACATGCAACTCACATTATTACGCTAAATAATGTTGACAGTAATATTATCGTCCAGCTAATGTTATCATGACGGTGTTAGCCGTTAGCTTAGTTTGAGGCACGGAGGGAAGCCCGAAACAATCTTTAATCTTCAACAATAGTTTATTTCAGGAAACACTCAATTTTTAATAGCGATCAAGTACACAGCAGGGGGTTAGCTTAGCGCATTTTGTTTTAGCAGCGTCGCCGGACTTGAGGGTGGATGGATAAACCCGTGACTAACAGCCATCATTCTCGTGGCGTGACAACAGGGCTGATGATGCAAAGACTCATTTAGATGGAGGTCATCATCGGGAAGGATGTCAGAGAGACGTTTATCACACACACACACACATCTGGCTTAGTCACAATACAAACAGCGACCTATCGAGTGGCCCTGGAAGTTGACACACACACACACACATCACTAGAGGCGGAGGAGATGATGATGATGATGATGGGCTTGTATAGAGGACAGAAGGAAGGATGGGAATAAAAGGGAGCAGAGTGCATGATGGGAAAGAAAGAGCGGCAGGTTGAACCCTTTAGATGCATATCAATTAGTTTTATCACACACACACACACACACACACACGTGAGCATCATGCAGACTGGGCAGATACAAGGAGCACGCCCTTAAAATGCCTTGCTATTGGCCAACAATGATGTCATCGCCGGAGCAGCGAGCGCTACCATTGGCCGGCCGGAGCAGACAGCGTGAGAGTGCCGCCGAGGTATCACCTCCATTCACGGGGAAATGCATGTGTGTGTGTGTGTGTGTGTGTGCTCCCAACTGAGGCATACGGGCGGAGCTATTAGAGTCCTGTCCATCATGGTGAGGCGGGACCTGCTGGCATGCTCCCTAATGGAGCTTATGGGGGGGGTTGGGAGAAATGGGTGTTGTCTCCCAGTTGTTGGCGGGCTGTTGTCATGGCGACGCAGATGGCGCTTCTCGTGCGAGCTGTATTGATGTGAGCACACCTTTAGAGAGAAACCCGCCCCCCCATTTTTGCCAAAGCTTTGAAAGCAGGCGAGAAAGTGTTTATTACCGTGAGACACGCAAAGGAGATGCTTGTGGGAAATTAGCCCGCTGACGACGGCGTCGTTCACTCGTGTGCTTCCGTTTCTCTCTATATGCTCCCCCCACTCCTCACCCCCCTCCCCCCTTAGAGTGCATGATGTCATTTGCAGGAACTGCCAGCCTGGCTGCTGGGATGTCTGCCAAGATGCTCGCAAAGCGAAACGCCGTCAATGCCTTCCGTGATGGCACGTGTGGGCGTTAAACATGCACTCTGGATGCTCACAGGTCACATGTTTAGGCACACTTTCACCACCTAAAGAAAAATCCACAAAAGGCTTTTTCAGGCCTTGTAGCTGAAATGTACCTTTTCCCCACTCTGGTGTTCAAAAACATCTTCATATACAGCTTTTTAAAAATCCACAAGAAAATACATGGAAGCATTTGGTCCAATCAAAAGCCTGAAAAAGCCACCTCAGCTGACATGCTTGAACATCATAACGCATCTTTAGCAATATACCATGGATTGGAACTCCGTCCAAAAGATAACATTCTCCAGGTAATGGTAATGGTTTAATTTCATTTGAACACGCATCAGATTACAATTGAGTGCATCCCATAATCAGTTCACAGTTCCACATGTCCAAAAGGAGTAGGAAGAAGCAAAGCTTATTAAATCCTACCCCTCCATCAGGTACTTTTACAATCAGTAACTGTTACATTTGTTCACTTCCTTCTTTCCTAATATCATTTAAGTTATTATTTTATGTTATTTTTACCGCATTTTCTGGACTATAAGTCGCTCCGGAGTATAAGTCACACAAGGCCAAAAATTCATAATTAGGTAGAAAAAAACATACATAAGTCGCACTGGAGTATAGTAAGTCATATTTTTTGCAGGTAATTTATTTTACAAACTACTTGACCCAAACAGACATTACGTCCTCTTGGAAGGCAAGTTGTAACAATAAAAGAATAGAGAACAGGCTGAATAGGTGTAAGATATGCTAACACAATGGTTATTCAGCTACACCAAAAATAAACATGAACAGAAAAGGTGTCCAGTGTTTATGTAACATAAACAGTTTTTTCATTTATAAGTCGCTCTGGAGTATAAGTCGCAGGAACAGCCAACCTATGAAAAAAAGTATAACGGAAAATAAGGTAATTAATTTTAATTTTAATTTTAATTTTAATTTTAATTTTAATTTTAATTTTAATTTTAATTTTAATTTTAATTTTAATTTTAATTTTAATTTTAATTTTAATTTTAGTCATGTATCGCAGTACGAGGTGATATGAGCATCCAATGACATAATGTGTACCATAGTAAGTGTCAATATAGTGATATATATAGCACATCATGACTGGTTCATTGTTTCTTGAATTGGCTCATTGTTGAGCATTCTTTGAGGTCCTTACTAAATCCATGTAATGTGGACAAAAAGTGGAAAAAAAAATATTTACAGCCACTCAACTACTACCTTCTTGTAGTATTCCTGAATTCTACTGCCACACGGTACATTGACAAAAGCCGCCTTTTTTCCCATGCACTCCCACCAGGCAAGGGAAAGACAAAGCCACTCCATGCAATCAACCAATTAACAAAAATAACTAAATAGAAAAATCCCAACTGCTTCCGGAAGTGACATCACAGACGTGGGACGACGAGGAAGTCTTATTAGACGTCAGCGGATGTGCTTCCCTCTATGACCGCCAACATGCCAATGGTGAGTTTGAATGCTCATGTTTTTGTGTGTACCCTCGGTGTGCTGCCACGTCCGTCGCTGGATTGTATCAGGATGAACCGAAGTCGAGGTGTATGCATGTGTGTGCGTGTGTTACCCAAAGTCCACTCCATCACACAGAGACTAAGAAGATGTAGCAGGAGAGATCAGTGTTGCCAACTTAACCAGTAGTCAGACCCCTCCAGATACTTTTTTTCCCGGCTACTTCAACACAAATCACGTATCATCTTCTCATCAAGTGTTGGGGTGCAGCCGTGGTCCCCTCCCCCATCGAAGACCTTACAATGCCGTTACCATAGCGACAGTAAAAATGTGTACATAAGCTTCACCCAGTGAAAGAAATGTTTCATCATTTGGTTTATCATTCATATAAAGTAAACTTCTGTTTACAGACCAGTTGGCTGGTGTTGGCTGCTCACTTGCAGTCGTCAGACCTTTTATGGCTTCATTGGTTCCAGACCAGACCCTGGCAAGTGAAATTCCACCAAGTAGGACTCGTTATGTACATATAAATGGAATATTTTTAGAAAACCTGTTTAGGACCTTGTAAATACGCCTTGTTAAAAACATTATTAGAGCCCTCTAGACATGAAATAACACCCCTATTGTCACCTCTACTGTCATGCTGGGTGTGGTGCCTGCGGTTTATTTCTCTATTTCTGTTTCACGCCTTTATTTGGAAGCACTTGCTTTGTCCTGTGTTCTGTCTTGGAACTCCTCGTTTCGTCTCTTGCAGCTAATTTTAATTGTCTGAAAAAACTGTTGGTCTTACATAAAAATGCACACATTTTATTGCATTCAATGTTTAAAAAAATGTATATGGCTCTCACAGATACACATTTTAAAATATCTGGCCTTCATGGCTCTCCCCGCCAAAAAGGTTCCCGACCCCTGCTCTATTGTGTACGTGTATTTGATTTCAATTTATCATTTTTATGTTTGAAAAGGCTGCATTTAGGGCCAGAATATGTCAAATTTGCCTAAGTATGCTTATTATTTTATTAAGAATAGGCCATAATCAACCATGATACAATGATTGATGAAATACTATATTTAGAAAACTGTGATAAGAGTGAAGCCACCAATAAATTTGCAAAGTGCAATATTACGGTTTGATTGTAGCTCCCTCACTATATGATGAATTAATTAATAGTGATCGCTGTTTGGTAGTACACCATGGCCTATCTGTAGTATTCTGCTCACTTTGATGAGACATTAGCTTACATTACATTACCTTAACACTGCATGATGTCAGCGTGTCCCATATGATCAATTCTAATAAAAAATAAAAATAATCATCCTCCCATTACATGTGGAAGTGGTATATGGAAGTGGTGTATTTTTGCTAGCTCGCTAGCTATCAGCCGTCAAGAGTTGTTCGTTAGATGTAAACAATGAATAACAGGAGTGTAAAGGTGACGACGGGGGCGTTATATCAAGGGCGTTGATTCTATACCACTGAAAGACTTTCAGCCTGAACTTGCGTGTATGTAGGAATGTATACGCGGTCTTGAAGAAAGCGGGTATGAAACAAGTGCACCATTCTCAGCTGCTCCCTGCAAATCATCCCGAGACGCTTTAACAGCCCCGGGCTCTTTTCATTGAGTAAAATGATGCATTCAAATCTCCCCAGAGCTCTGACGCCTTTCATAACTCAAACACGCCTCGACCACTGACAGTGAACGCTATCATGGCGTCCTTAATGCAGATTCAGAATCAACCAGGAGCTCTGAAATCACAAGGCTTTTGTTTCTCCAAGCGGCAGGCGTCTGAGGTCAAAGATGACAAACAATTGCGCGGTAAATCCCATCGCGCCGCCACACTCAGCTCAGCTGTGGCTTTCCCAGCATATGTCTCCGAAGGCATCCCACATGCGCACACATTGGTCACACTTCTCAGCCTCTCACCTCCCGGCTCAAACTTTGACGGACGGCACTTTTGTTGTCTTCTAAAGTGATGGAGAGCTTTTGATCTTTGAAGGGGACCTTTCACTCTGTTCACCCAACATGTCACGCCATGTGCAAAGAAATATACATTCAGTCAATTCATCTGTTATCTTATTTACAAAACATAATTGTGTTCCTATTTAATTGACTTATTTATTTTACATTTTGTTTCTTTCATTTAACTTTTTATTCTAAAAAATGTAATTATTTTACTTTCAAATATACCGTTTTCTAAGCATTATTACAGAAGAATTTCTTTTGATTGAGCTCAAATGTATTTGGAATACTCAGAAAAAGTACAGGTAATATTTTTACAACAGTGGTCTCAAACACGGACACTAGTTTGAGGCCCCCCGCCTTGATATGAAAGTTTAATGTTAGTGCGGCCCGCGCAAGTTTGGATGCTGTATGGTATCATGTACCCAGAAAAAAATTCTTACGTCTGATTAATGTTCATGTTAAAGGTTAAATAACTGTTAATAGTTATCCTCCCTATCCGTGTGGAAGTGGTAAGTTTTTGGCTATTTAAGTTTAAAGGAAATAACTTGAAGGCTACCGTTTAGGTGGCTGGCTCTCTAGTTTGCGAGTTAGCATGTGTCTCAAGACCCTGCAGTTGCGCAATATGTTGTAAATAAAAAAGTATAAATGTGACTATAGTCGTGTTTTGTCATGTCTACAGGGCTCTAATAATGCTTTGTTCATTTTAATCTGAAAAAAATAATTTGTCTACCCACCAACTATATGTGGTTTCTTAAGTTTTTATTATTTGCCGTTTTATTATTATTATTATATTTATTTATTACTGATTGATTGATTTTCTTTAGTCTTGATTTGTTTATTTATTTGTCATCTTATTTTGTGCAGAAAAATAAAAATTAAGATATTTGAGAACAGTGGAATGTTTAAACAGAGCTTTGATTGTAGAAAATCAGAACCAAAGCACAAAAGTTTGTGTATTTTTCTGTTTTTAATAAATGTGTTTTTTTTTTTTTTTTTGGAAAACCTGATGCGGCCCAGCCTTGCCCAGACCTTAGCTCCAGTGGCCCCCAGGTAAATTGAGTTCGAGACCCCTGGTCTACAATATTCATACCTCAAGCACACAAAACAATCTTTTAACTTTAATAAACGTTTGTTTGTAATATCAACTGTACACAGTGGAACCTCGCTTTTTGGTGGCCGTGGTTTTCGGTGGAAATCATTACCAAATATGTGTCTGGGTTTTTTGTACACTGACTCGGTTATCATATGACCAAAGTGTTCATACACAGCATCTTCACATACGGAGTGTCTGTGAAGAAGGGACTGTGGAGTTGGGCCACTATAGTAGACAGATTGTGTCCACTACAGATAGATTCCGGCCATGGAATCCTTTCATCATTTTTATTACGTGTTTTTGTGGTGGATTTGTTTGTAGAATGCATGCAAAATAAATCTTCACAACTAAAAACCCACCTCTTTAAATCTGTTTTTAATATCTAACTTTTTATATCTGACTGATGTTTTAACTGCGTATTAATGAATGAATGTTGTATTTTGGTGTTTCTTCTACTCTGTTTACTTGCTTTCAATTCAACTCCATTCTTCGGTAAAGTGTCTTTGAGTATTTTGAAAAGCGCTATACAAATAAAATGTATTATTATTATTATTATTCACTTCCTAATAAACAAAGCATATGCATTGAAGGATGGTCAATACAGTAAAGGTTCCTCCTTCATTAAGTTTAATGCATCTTTGCTAGCCACCGTAGTTGAAACAAGTTTAACCATTGATGCTACGGTACATAGTTAGAGTTTGCAATTCCATTTTACGTTGGATCAGTCGCTTCAAATGCTGAGAGGGCAAAACAGAGTCATTAGAGGAGCGAGAGAGCAGAAGGCTATTTGAATGTAAACTGGCAGGCAGCTCTCCTTTGGAGTAATCTCCTTCCTGAAGCAGCAGTAGCGTTTGTTGGAGCTTTTTTGTTATTCTAATTTGCAGCTTTCCTCAATCATGTTGGAGAGGAGCGGTGGTGATAACACGGAAAGAGCAAGGTAATCCTGGCCTGAAGGTAAAAAAAAAAAAAAAAGAAAAAAAGAAAGAAAATCACAACACGCGAGGAGACCATGGACAGCTCCAATAATAATTCCTTCCATAGCCAAGCCACTTCAAACTGAAGTCCATCATTACAATGATATCGCTATTGACACTTGTGCCGTCCAATTTCAACCGATCATCATCACGTGTGCACAGTCCAAATGATTAGATTTCACCTCCATCCTGATGTTGCAGGTGACAACAATTGACAGTATCTGCGATCTGATAAAGGTCTAACTAGTCTGCTCAAGTGCATCCTTCACTCTCAATCACAAATAAGGATTTCCTGTCTCCTTTGGTGGAACGACATGTCACTAATCGTGCTCCATCTTCAAACGTTTCATCGAGATGACATCGGAACCGTGTGTAGTTGTTACGTGATGCGATCATGTGCTCGTTGCCTAATGTAGTACATTGGTAAACCTCACTCCCGGATGCCTTAATAGTCACTATGGCTTATAGCTGGATGGCTAGCACCCTCGACTCTCATTCTGCAGGCCCTGGTTGGAACCTGGGCTGAACATAGGACTGGTTATACCCGGCAGGACTATATGTACTTGTTTGTGAAAGCTAACCCTAAGGGTGGTGGACAGAAGTCCAAACACTCCAAACACGATAAAACACCACATGAGAAGAATGCTGAAGTTTTGTGGAACAAAACAAAATGTACGCAGGTTACCAGTGGTGCCAGATATGAGGGATCTTTGAAGTCCTGAAGGGGATGCCCAGAAGAAAGTTGACGTGAATGAAAAACATAATTTTTTTGACGTCTTTGTGAAACACTACCGTACAGCTCGGTTGCGGTTACACCACATGGTGGCGCTAGGATGTATGCCGTCTCCAATGATACGGACTCTGCATGAAGAGTCGAGTCGAAAGGCAAAAAGCTCCCAATTTACCAGGCAATCTGCGTTCCTACCCTCACCCGTAGTCATAAGCTTTAGGTCGTGATCAGAAGGACCGCGGGTAGAAACGCACAAAAAGAGGTAGGGTAGCCGGGCTTTCCCTTAGAGATACGGTGAGAAACTGATGAGGTGGCTCAGGCATCTGGTCAGGATGCCTCCCTGACTTTAGGGTATGTAGCCGAATCATCAAATCATGTCTCGTCTGGCAGATCCAACCTTGAAACCAAACTTTCGTCCCCAAGTTTCTATACTTGCTCACAAAGATACGCAGCAATTGGCCAGTATTTTTGGCGTAATCCTGCTACTACCAAAGAAAACTAACCTTGTTCCATCATCACCGTTCTGTATCATCTGCTATTTCCGTCTCATTTCGCATATCAAAGTGGGCAAACCACTACGGAACGAATGATCAATTATACCAACGTCGACTAATCCTACTCTTCAACTGAGGCACCAACTGAACTCTTGATGTCAGCTCAGTCCAGACACAACACACCACAAGAAACACTAGTCTAGTCTAGTCTAGTATGTGTGTGTGTGTACATGAAAGACAAACACACAGCTGACAGAAACCGTCTCCTTGCTAATTACTGCCAAAACATGGCGATGCACTAATGAGGGTGTGAACACATACACACGCAGCTGCCCTTCACACTCCGAGCCTCCAGGGGGTGACGGGCCGGCGTGCCAAAAAGAGGATTTATGGTGAAAAGCTTTTTAGGGAAAGGGTTTGAGGGGGAAGAGACAGATAAGACGAGAGGAGAGGAGGGGGATTACATGGTGAATATTTCAATGCTAGAATGTACCATTGGCTCGAGCGGACACACACACACACAAACACACACAGGAACGAGCGTACGGTCTGGGTCTGAATGACAAGATGATTGCGGGTTAACCTGCTGTGACCGAGCAGGCTATAAGCAACATCCTTGTGCTTTTGTCACAATACTGAGACTAGATGTCAAAGTAATAACAGCCGAGCACACCAGCAACTGCATGTACAAACACCAGTTACCATGAGCTCCTCTTCTGCAACATAAAGCACAACGGCACGCGCTAGGACGTATTCTGCATGCCATAAAAACAGCACCGTAGAGCCGGCGTCTGGTGACAATACAACCATCACAGTAGTCCATCGGGACTCTGCCTCCAAAGTTGCGTAAAATGAGATGTCAGCGTATTGTTGGGAGACCTTGGGGTCCGAAAGCATCAAAGGATGAACTCTGCCATTTGTCTTTGGATTTTTCCCTGGCTTGAGTACTTCAAAAGAATAACCAGTCCCTGGGAAAAATAATACAGTCGTCCCTCTCCTTCTTTCACTTCTACTTTCACAGCTTTGCTTTATTACGTACATTTGTTCCAAATAATATTCATTTCAAAAATCTTATTGCGGTTCTTCGCTGTTTTGCAGTTTAGCACTGTCAATTATTACCAAATATTTTTGGCCTAAATGAGGCGCTATTTCCAACACAAGCCAGTACTAGGTGCATTATTAAAAAAAAAAAAGCAAAAAAAACCTTAAACTGTATTATAGAAAGCAGGAAGTGAACAAATGTAACAGATACTGATTATGAAAGTACCAGATGGAGGGGTAGGATTTAATAAGCTTCGCTTCTTCCTATTCCTTTTGGACATGTGGAACTGTGAACTGATTATGGGATGCACTCAATTGTAATCTGATGCATATTAAAATGAAATAAAACCATTACCATTACCATAAATTGATTCAACTTTGACAGGCATTTTACCATGCTTCATTTTTCTATACACTTTTTATACTACGTCAGAGAAGCCCCTTTGTCCTCGATCATCAACGTTAAGACCGCGTGATTTATTGCCGACATTTCCATATTAGCGGTGCTTGACTTCCTTTTACACTTGTATGACAAATTAACAACTTGAACAATTGAGCTGCACTTTTGTCCTTCAACATTAAAGGGTCCTTGACATGATTCATCAACTGTGTATGTTACAATATATAACATATATATATATTGTTTCTAATTATGTTCTATATTGTTTGATTTGAACGTTAAGTCGCAAAAATAACATTTACAGTTTATGACGCAAGCCATGACCGACCAGTTCTCGCAATTCAGGCTCATTTCAGCTAAACAAACGCTTGTCGAAGTAGATCGTCAACTTGGGTCAGTATATTTGTCATCAAAGCAGTAGTTATGCCGAAACGTGTTGCTGCTGGATGTTCACAGTATCCGAGTGATCCTGTACGTTTTTTTTCTAAAAGAGGACAACGATGTGCAGAGAACAACAGGCAGATGGACGGCCACCACGAGTTCTGTTCTTTGCAGTGATCATTTCACTGATGGCTGCTTTAAAACAATGCTATTTTGGCAAAACAAGGAAGGATGACCACTGGGTGAAAGTTGCCCCAGAGCAGCGTACTATGTCTTTAGGCTTATGTGGATATTCTAAAAAAATCACTGAAACCCCCCCCCCTCCCCATGTTTACTTTCACCTAATAACTTTGGTGAGGATATTTACAGTTAAAGCTGGGAAGGATACTAGGTATGGTAGCTAAGGGTGTATCTAGGAATCATGTAGACATAAGATGGCCCTGATGTGAGGCGTGCTGTATCCTGATTAGCGGTGCACGGTGCTGGCAGGCATGGCGATGCCACGCTGCCAGCTCGGAGGCCCGCTGCGGGAGCCCACACAGTCCAGGCAGGCAGAGGAATGCGAAAGGACAGAGTGACCGGCTGCTGCCTTGGCAAACATGGCAGCCACGCCATGCTGCTCAGGTCAGCGGGGAATGAGGCCACAGCCTTGCAGGCCAGGAGGAGGAGGAGGCAAAGTGGCTGGCGGAGGAGGGGGAAAAAGATTAACTTCAAAAACAATCAAACTGCAGGGGATGGATATATCGTGTGTGTGTGTGTGTGTGTGTGATTAAGATGGTGGGGGATGTCACTGTATGAGTCCAGGGGGTAGTTACATTGTCCCAGTTACAGAGACGTGTTGGAAGCATTGGGGAGAAAGCACACACAATGGTTAAACAGCATTTGTGTGTGTGTGTGTGTGTTCGCAGCGCAGTCTAGACCAGGGGATCAAATGTAATCCCTATCACTGATACAGCCGATGAGCTGAGGGTCTCAACACAAACAACATGATCACTGCGACAACCATCAACTATGATTTGCCAATACGGAAAAACAACTGCTATTTTCTCCATAGTCATAGAATAAATCAGAATAAGAGCTATATTTATGGCACAGGCAATTCTGTCAGTTGTATTTTAACATCCTCATAAGACCACACAAGCATCAAGTAAGTTGATTACTGTCATTATACTGTCATTAGTATTATGCAAATGACACACAAGTGTCAAAATAAGCACGAGTTAACCAGTCGTATTATTTGTGGATACTCAATAAATCAGAATAAAACTTACATTAACAGGACAGCTTATGTATCACTTTAGCCCTCTTGAAGGGCCATACAAGTGTAAAAATAAGGTAACCACTGACATATTATTACGGAAATACTCATTTTCTCATTAGATATATAATACATCAGAATGAAACTTACATTAACAGTACAGGAAAAGCTTTATGTATCACTTTAGCCCTCTTAAAGGGCCACACAAGTGTAAAAAAGGGGTTAAACCCTAACATAAACTTACAAACAACATAGCAAAACTTACATTAACAGTACAGTACAGTACAGTAAAAGCTTTATTTATCACTTTAGCCCTCTTAAAGGGCCATACAAGTGTAAAAATAAGTTAACCACTATCGTATTATTTGTGGATACTCAATAAATCAGAATAAAACTTACATTCACAGTACATGAAAAGCTATATGTATCACTTTAGCCCTCTTAAAGGGCCATACAAGTGTAAAAATAAGTTAACCACTATCATATTATTTATGGATACTCAATAAATCAGAATAAAACTTACATTAACAGTACAGGAAAAGCTTTATGTATCACTTTAGCCCTCTTAAAGGGCCATACAAGTGTAAAAAGGGGTTAACCACTATCATATTATTTGTGGATACTCAATAAATCAGAATAAAACTTACATTAACAGTACAGGAAAGGCTTTATGTATCACTTTAGCCCTCTTAAAGGGCCATACAAGTGTAAAAAAGGGGTTAACCACTATCGTATTATTTGTGGATACTAAATAAATCAGAATAAAACTTACATTAACAGTACAGGAAAGGCTTTATGTATCACTTTAGCCCTCTTAAAGGGCCATACAAGTGTAAAAATAAGTTAACCAGTGTTGTATTATTTGTGGATACTCAATAAATCAGAATAAAACTTACATTAACAGTACAGGAAAAGCTGTATGTATCACTTTAGCCCTCTTAAAGTTAAGTTTACCACTGACATATTATTACGGAAATACTCAT
This sequence comes from Doryrhamphus excisus, assembly GCF_037039965.1. Lineage (NCBI taxonomy): Eukaryota > Metazoa > Chordata > Actinopteri > Syngnathiformes > Syngnathidae > Doryrhamphus > Doryrhamphus excisus. The sequence goes on from NC_136375.1 coordinate 5,786,497, forward strand.
TTTCTCATTAGATATACAATACATCAGAATGAAACTTACATTAACATTACAGGAAACCCTTTATGTATCACTTTAATCTTTTTAAAGGGCCACACAACTGTAAAAAAAAAATATGTTAACCACTGTCATATTAACAATATAATGTGCAAACCGCTCTCTCGAGCTGAATGATGCATTAGGACGGTGTGATAAATCTCTCTATCCACCATCACGTTATACTTTAAAACAACACTCCTGCATGTTAATGATGAAGGATGAGGGTTACCTAAAAGTTACCAGTGCACCAAAGTATAAAAAGAAGTCAACCACTGTCATAACAACAAAAGCACGTATGCGAAATCAAGGACAAATGATGAGAGCATAATAAAGTCACAGACGCATCGCATGTTTAACATGAACTGTCACTCAAGTGCAAAAAGAAGTGAACACTGCTGTCGCATGCTGACTCAGCAATGCAGTGTTTTGCTACACATGCAAACCCGACTCTTGGGGCATTTTTCCTAAAAGAATGTCAAGGTTCTGCTATAACTTTGGTAAGGTCCTTCATACAAAGCAAACTTGGCTTTAGCGTGATAAAACATAAACAAGAAGCCCTGAGTCAAGAGTGAAGATCCAGACTACTTAATATAGGAAGAAACGTTCACGTGTGTCTTTTTGTCAACAATATACGCGCGCACCCCCCCACCCGAAGGCAAAGAGATGCCATCGGTGAGACTAAACAAGTAACGATTCCAGCGCCTCTGCTCCGATTGCAGTATTGTGCTTGACAAGCTATCTTTAATTGGAATGGATTGGATGGGGTAATCAATAAGGGGCTGGGGTGCAGACAAAATGTTACTAAACAATGGCCGTGTTTTGCAAAGAATTAAGGAGCCATTAATCTTTTTCTTACAATAGAGAGGCTGCCACTTAACTCGCAAAAGAGCAGAGCTGGCTAATTAATTCACTCCCACTCAACCGATGCAACTGCTTTCATTAAAAATATCTCTTAGCAAGACGCCTCAATCTACGGATGCCGCACAGTAGGATTCCACCTCATATTAATAGGGGTTACGTTGAAAAAACATATTATATAATACACATGCAGAATAGAGACTCTACGAGTGGACGAATGTTCTGCGCTCCTGTTTAAATGCCTTGAAGAAAACAATTCTGTCTGTAGCGGAGGTAAGCATGGATGAAGCTCAAATTCCCATCGCTGTTGGTCTTCTTTAGACGGCAATCCGGTGGTTGAACTGAAGAATGATTTGGACTGCATGAGAAAGTGGAAAAGAAAACTGGAGCTGCTATATGCAGATCCAACCGCATGAACACCGCCGATACTGTAAGTACGCATGAGTTTCACATTTCAGTCGATAAAGCTGCTGGCTACTGACAACTCATGATTAGGATTGGCCTATCGCTTTTATATACTGTTATAAATTCTTCCAATCATAACAAAATGACTTATACCAGTAGAAATGATCATTTGAAATGGAAAAAAGTCTGGCATGGCGTTGGATGATTGCAATGTCATAGTATTTAGCCAAGGACACCATCTGCTGATTTGAACGATATCATCATATTGTGATACATCCATATCGCCCAAGCCTGCTCTTGACACCCCACATGTGATCAGGAGGTTGCCTACAGCCACAGCTGCGGTTAAGGTCTGACCCAGCGCTATTACGATCATTACCGTAATGAACAACCAAGTCATTCAAAATGTAAACAATGACTTGTTGGGTGAATGGCTTGTTATGCCCACTGCAAATGTAACACACAACAATAAACATCAATGTAGAATATTTGCTGTACTTGTACTGCATCTCATGAGTGGATAGAATACCAAATAAAGTCAAGAGAAGTTCTCCATCAATGTTCTCGTCCGATGATCTAAAGTTAGGTGCCTTCACGTCTGACATTGGATACGGGCTCTTACCGAGTGCTGCGTGTTTAGCAAAATATAATGTATGAGTGTTTGGCTCCCACGGATGCGAGGGGTCACATATTGGGTTTCAAACTGGAACCAGCTGGAATTAGACCCCAGTGAAGATGATACTTTCACGCTCATGCAATAAAACTCCAAACTGAGTTACTCGTATGATATCATCAGTTAGCATGCACGCAAAGGAGCCGCAAAGAAAAGCATGTGCGTGATTTCCTGTCTTCCACACTGACCTGCACCTGCATGAAGGATCCCCGGTAGAAGCAGCACGCTGCAGCCGACAGGGCGCTCCACAGACTGCACCTCTCCGTCATGGTGGGCACACACCTTGGTGTCTCCTATTCCCACGTCCTCCCTTCTCTCTGTTGCCTCTTCTTTCTCCTCGCCCCAACCCCAGGATGTCCACAAAAAAAGCACCCCCAGAGGCTCTCTGGGCTAAGCCTGTCCCACCCTTGCCTGCCTAAAAGCCCCTAAACATAGTGGCTGCCCCTCACACTGCAAGCTGAGAGCTACAGAGCTAGATGTTCCCGGCAGCAGCTGCACGTGTAGAAGTGATCGGAGGCTGAACGCATCGCAGCTTCTGACATCCCGGCTGCCTCTGTCCTGCGCCGGCTGCCTCGTCCCTGCTCTCCCCTCGCTGCACTTGCTGCACTTCACCAGGCTGCTAGGGATTACCTCATTGCTTGCTGATGAAAGGCGTGTGGGTGGGGGGAGGGTGGACCAGAGGGAGAGAGAGGGAGGGAGAGAGAGGTTGGGTGGGAGGATGGATGGAGGGAGTGAGTTGGTGGGTGGGGGTTTGGGGGGGGGGGGGGTGGCTTCAACACTAGCAGGAGAGTGGAGAAATTGCAGGCACACCCCACCCACCATCCCCCCACGCCGCCACCCTCACTTGAGTGCTGAGACAATGCTGACACGGGATGGGAGGGGGGAGCTGACGAGAGTAAAAGTGGGAGAAAGTAAGAGATAACGGAATGTGATTGCAATTCCTTCACAAATGAATAACACGTTCATACATCACAGCATACAATAGCAACCCCCGCATACTATGCAAATATACCATAAATGATCCAATCATAGTCAGGTCTTCTTAAGAGGAAGGAGCACTAATGGGAAGCAGGCAATAATTGCAGCAGCTGTTATTTCCCAAATATAAAAACCCGTATAATATAGACAAGTGAAAAATAATGAAAAAAATGAAAAGATTATTATATTATTTATTACATTATGAAATACACTCAACAACTCAAATTGTATGTATTGGTAACACACTGGCTAACCTTGCTAGTGGGATGTCAGGCTCTGCACACAAACTATAATGCCTGTGCTTTTGATGAAGGAAGATGTAGTCACCCATGCAATTCCAATTTCATATGGAAGATACGCTCTTGTTTTGTTGACGCAAACGGTGCTCTTACTTTGAAGGACGTTAACAGAAGTGTGTACAGTGTGTGGAGAATGTATTTACAGCTAAGACGAGCTACGTGCTTCATGTATTTTTGAACTGCACGTTGTCATCAGGCACTGTCAAACGTTCCTTACATTGAAGCCGTAAAACACAACACAGTGAAAAAATACTCATCCAGCCCGAGGCATCTTAAATATTCGCTGCGGCATGCAGTCGTCATACCATTATCATTTATACCGGTCACTTTCTTATCATGGGAAGAATCTAAAAAATATCAGCCAACCCTAATATGATCTCATTAATTTTATGACTCTAACCGAAACGGACGCTAACCAAATAAATGTTTCCCATAAGAAATCATGTAAATCCAAATAATTGGTTCCAGAAAGGGGCTGCACGGCGGACAAGTGATTAGCGCGCAGGCCTCACAGGAGGCTAGGAGACCCAAGTTAAATTCCACCCAGCCTTGGTTAGCGTCATTAATTTTATCCAGAAGTTCCGACTCTCACCGAAACGGATGCTAACCAAATAAATGTTTCCCATAAGAAATAATGTAAATCCAAATAATTGGTTCCAGAAAGGGGCTGCACGGCGGACGAGTGGTTAGCGCACAGGTCTCACAGGAGGCTAGGGGACCCGAGTTAAATTCCACCCAGCCTTTGTTAGCGTCATTAATTTTATCCAGAAGGTCCGACTCTAACCAAAACGGACGCTAACCAAATAAATGTTTCCCATAAGAAATCATGTAAATCCAAATAATTGGTTCCAGAAAGGGGCTGCACGGCGGACCAGTGGTTAGCGCACAGGTCTCACAGGAGGCTAGGAGACCCGAGTTAAATTCCACCCAGTCTTGGTTAGCATCATTAATTTTATCCAGAAGGTCCGACTCTAACCAAAACGGACGCTAACCAAATAAATGTTTCCCATAAGAAATCATGTAAATCCAAATAATTGGTTCCAGAAAGGGGCAGCACGGCGGACGAGTGGTTAGCGCACAGGTCTCATAGGAGGCTAGGAGACATGAGTTAAATTCCACCCAGCCTTGGTTAGCGTCATAAACTCGTCCGACTCTAACCGAAACGGACGCTAACCAAATAAATGTTTCCCATAAGAAATCATGTAAATCCAAATAATTGGTTCCTGAAAGGGGCTGCACAGCTTTTCTTTCGGATTTTGACAACAGGAAGAAAGATCTGCATATGTGTGTGGATTCAAAAGCAATCAGCAAAACGAAAAAGAAAAAAGAAGAAAAAAAATAAAAGAAAAAAATAAAAGAAAAATAATATGAACTGTGATAGATAAAACATTTACTTAAATATCCCAAGGTTGTCTCAGATTGACTCCGACGACTTGCTAGTCATGTTGCCAGCTTGGATGTTAAAAGTTGACATTAAATACAAAATTACATACTACATTCAAATGCCTGGCAGGCCGGATATGGCCCCCGGGCCATAGTTTACCCACCCGTTTTAGACTAAATATTTTACCCCCAAAAATGTACCTCCGGGCTGATGATTTGAGATGATCTTGATGAATTTGAAGGTCATCCTCCTCCTTCGTTTTCCCCGTTTGCTGTGTGTACATCACCATTGGCCCCATAGCTTAATACGACACCACCGTGCTTGACAGCAGGCATGGTGTTCTCCCCTCTGGCAGAGCAGCCTCTCCGTCCGGGGTGGTGCGAGCACGCTTGACTGTGGGCACTGACGCTCGGGTTCTAGCAGCTTCCAGAGAAGATAGAGGCTCATTTCATTGACAAAGCTTTCTAGATCTTCCAGAATCTGCACTTATTCCAGCTGGAATTCATTCATTTTCTAACACTTATCCTCACGAGGGTCGCGGGGGGTGCTGGAGCCTATCCCAACTGGTCGCCAGCCAATCACAGGGCACATATAGACTCACACTCACATTCATACCTATGGACAATTTGGAGTGGCCAATGAAGCTAGCATGTTTTTGGAATGTGGGAGGAAACCGGAGTACGGGGAGAACATGCAAACTCCACACAGAGATGACCGGTGGTGGGATTGAACTCGGGTGTCCTAGCTGTGAGGTCTGCGCGCTAACCACTCGTCCACCATGTAGCCTATGTATATTTTCAGTTGAGCCATTATAAAGCTAACTAAACCAAACCTAACCTGACCAAACCTTTTATTCTAACAAAAACGTATCTGATCCAATATCAGTTAAAAATGAGAGTTGCAGAAAGAACTGGAAACCCAAGGGAGCCATGATGTTATGTTCTTTACAAGTGTACGTAAACCTTTGACCACAACTGTATGTGTCGCCAAACTGTTAACCAATGTTAAATGACCAGTTAACTACTACAAAATGACCGTATATTCAGCTAAAATTACCATGGATTGGTTCTGCAGAAGTAGGGGAACTGTTCTAACCCCCTTTTAATAACCCTTTTAACGATTGTGTCAACCAACTAAACAAATGATACAGTTTTTAATGCTTTTTCTTCCAGTTGAAAACTGTTGTCTAACAAGCCCTGAAGGGGTGATAAATGCTAACGAGGGAAGCCACATGAAGAGGAAGGAGGAGGCACGCCGCCTCCCCGAGGAATCTAACCTTTCTTAAGCCATGAAAGGAGCCCAGTGGGGGTGTCCACACCCCCCCACGACCAGTCCCAGTGCATGCACACAACACGCTTGAATGCATGTCCACCACTTCTATTGTATATACAGTACGTTGCCACTCGCCCGGTGCATGCTGCAATGGTAATGCATGCAGCCAGACAGCTCATTAAAAACGAGCTGGAACACAACGGCAGATGTCTCAAGGATAACAGGGTGAGATTCTCAACACATACACACACACACACACACACACATACGGCATCACTAAGGGTGCGGGGCTCCAGCAGGGCCGCACGCTTGTCATCCTTGAGGACGCTTCACCATGGCAACGCCAAATTGTGACAGTGCGTTCCGCTGAGCGTGCACCGCTTCCGAAACATAATCATCAGGGTCATTCTTTGTGTCTGCCGCACACACAAACACACAAACACACACATTGCTAAGCTGCATCTTAAATAAAAAAAAATGCATTTGATGGGGTCGCAGGTCATAAAAACAAATAAGACACACGGTGCGTTCATTTACTGCAATATCTCCTCTTAATGCCATCTAATGCCATCCAGTGCTGGATTAAACAGATTGCATAGCAGGAGGGGGTGGGGACACATGATCTCATTAGAGGGTTCCCTGAATCCACCGTTAAACTCATCCAAAAACAATCTCGCTGGTAGCAACATCTGGCACAGACGAAATGCAAATACACGAAGAGTGTTTGGACAAGCTCTCACATCATCCTGAAAATAAAGAATAAAGATGAGGCCTCTTTGGCTGGAGCAGCTGTAATGACACTTGCAACCACCAGGGGGGCGGGGGGGGGGGGGGGGGGGGACCTGCCTGCAGCCATCTCTTTCCGTCCTTACCCCCATCCTCTATCTCGTCAAACTCCCCCTCTCCCCTTTCACTGCTTGGAGGCCAGTTAGATATTAATTAGTGAGCCCCATCCCACAGGCTGATATCAGCACAATGGAGGATCCCAGCATGTATCTGCCACAATCTCTCTAATAGAAGGACTGTGTGCTTGACACACACGCACACACACACACACACACACACACACACACACACACATGCACAAAAAGAGCGAATGTAATGATGAAAATAGACTAACTGCATGAGAAACATTCTAATGTGCATGCATGAGATGTGTATGACAGCGTGTCACATTGTACCACTATCTACTACTTCACAGCTGCAATGAAGTACTCCACTACCCCACAATAACTGCACTGAGTCAAAGAGGCCTGCAAGCGCCTGGCTCTGCATAATTATTATTATTCTGGCAGCAGAGGAAACTCCTGTCGAATGGAGGATCCTTCTTTTTACGTGAGATGCACAAAGAGGTGATGATGCAACTCCACAATAGAAGGCTACGTTCGCAATGCAGGGATTTTTTTAATGTGGTTGTTCACATGACCACACAAATATGACATATTATTAATGTGAACGCAAAGCGTTTGACAAGTGACGTGGATGTGCAAAAGGATCACTCGCATTTTAGGGGCAAAGTAAACATTGCCCCAATGTAAGTGGTAGTCATGTGCAATACCAATGATTACAGTGCTGAACCAATACTGGGTAAAAAGTCGTGGGGTGATTTAAAATATAACCAAGCTAAAAAAAAAAAAACGGACACGATCATATAGCTACCGTATGAACAGTAGCACTATTTTGATTTCAGAATCGACAAAATCTCCGTTGGGCATCTGTGTTAGCATGTTCTCCCTGTGCATGGCGACTCCATAGGTATGAATGTGGGTGGGAAAGGTTGTTTGTCTATATGTGCCCTGTGATTGGCTGGCCACCAGTCCAGGGTGTACGATGCTTCTCGCCCCAAGACAGCTGGGATAGGCTCCAGCATACCGCTGCGACCCTAGTAAGGATAAGCGATTAGATTTTTAGCCTTTCAAGGAACTTCAAGGAACTGCTTCACAATGAAGTATCACAGGTCACTAGATGATAATCTACGTCTGTAGCCTTCCGTGGGGTAGTGGCGCCGACACCCTCTCTGACCACCACTGAACATTCATTCACATTCACACACCAGTGTGGGCAGCACTGGAGGCAAATTGGTGAAGTTTCTTGCCCAGAGACACAACAACAGTGATGGGTGCAGGAACCGGGCATCCAACCTGCACAACCTGCTCTGCTGTAGAAAAGTATACAAAAATAAATGACAATATAGTGGCAATAGAACAACAGGAGTATTTTAGTGCACGTAGGCATGTGTGTGTGAGCCAGCACCCCCCCCCCCCCAAACAGCAGCTCACACCACATCTCATTTACACAGGCGCCAGATTAATTCAATCTACAGTAATTGTAAAATGCACACACACACACTCTCACACATATGTGCACCCACAGGGCACTGCCTTGATTTAATCAGGCGCCACACACACACACACACACACACACAGAATCACACCATTTGGAAATTCAAAGCATACGCATAATTAAACATGTACTTGTACACATCTGAGCCCCTTTATCACACATTGCTTAAGAGTGCCAAAGCGAGTTAAAGCTTCCGTGAAGCCACAACAAAGTCCACAAGAACCGAACCTTGGAAGAAAGTATTTTGCCATTTATATACTGTATATTATTGGTTTTGCCACAAAACACACACAATTAGAGTCAGCTTCATAGACCTTGAGTGTGCACACAGTACAGTACAGTAGAGTACAGTACATTACAGCATGCGTGTGTTGTCGGGACTTACGAGGCTGTCGTTCCCAATGAAAGAGGCGACGCGGAGGCCAAGTCGTGATTTAAACATCAGCTGTCATAAATGTTTCACACAAATGGAAGGCGAGGGAGGAGGGATTGTCTGCAGCCTTCCAGGGAGAGGCAGGATGGGACTCAAAGCACACGCTTCGTCTATGCAGGATACGTCTATCATAAACACGACTTCTATATAGATACAAACATATTGCAATATTACATTCATTATGCTGTTGGAGGAAGTTATTATATTTGAAGTGGGGGGTGGGACTAGATAAGTCTTGACATCTTCCCACTCCCTTTCGAACATGTGTACGTTTATATATAAATAGGTATTTTTATTTGTATTGATTTTGGTTGGTTTGTTGTGCTTTAAATGTTTTTCATGTTCGAAATAAAGAAAAAAAAGAAGTGAAACGTGCACATGAAGAAGATATGACTGAAAATATGATTTCAAAATATAGATAAAATATGACTATATCAAATATGAATATTCTATAACACATAAACATGACTTTTAAAATGATTATCTTTTACAATGATATTTGTATTTGAAGTAAAAGCCAATGTAGGACTAATAACACATAAAATATGATTAATGTCTTGTGTTTTACTAAAGCACAACAGATCAAGGACATATAAGTAGGATTTTATGACCCTTACTGGAGGATTTACGGTAAAAAAAAAAATTCAAAACACAACTCAAACATGCAATAATTCATATTTATGTCTATATTTATGTTTATATTTATGTATTTCTTCCTCACCTTGGCCTCTTGCGTCAATCATCACTCGTTTTTCTTTTTGTGTTTTACTTCAAGACAAGTGATGGCACGCACTGGCTGTCGCGATGACCACGGCACCATCTAGTGGCTGAAGTACAAACTGCACCTCTGCGTTCGGTAAGCAAAACACACACAATACGTTACTGTAGTAATGTGTAAAATCAGTATGTCTGCCTTTCACCGACATATTACAATTGTACAACATTAGAAACTGAAGGAATTCATCTTTAGTAATATAGTATTAGTATATTAGTGATATTTAGTGGTAAGTATTTTCAATGCCAAAAGTATGTGGGAAGTTGGTGGGAAAAATTAAATAATTGAGTCATTAAAATAATTGTATGGCCATAAATTGTGCATTGAAACAAGTAGAAAAATAAATAATAATAATTATATTGTTATATATATATTATATATATATTATATTATATAAAAAAATAGTACAAAAATACCATATTATGTGGAGTTTTTTTTTTTACTATTTTTAAACTTGAAGGAGTTTCAGTGTTGAGAGCAACAACATTAAAAATGAATAATAATGAAATCAATGTATATTACAAAACACTACAATGCTGTTACAATACAATATACAATACAATACAATTGTATTGTTACAATACAGTGAAATGTGGTGCGTTATTATTAGATATAATCAACCTTCTGGATGTGGCTTCAGTCGCCATTGTTTACTACTACTACTACTACTACTAGACAGGAAGCTAAATAGCTAGCCTCTAAGGAAAACACTGCCACCTGGTGTTTTGGTGGAGAACTACAGGTCACAAGTTCATGAAACATATAATATCAATGGCACATCACTACTAAGCTAAATCCAAATACTTTTCACATATTTGAAGCTTTTTAACACAATAATTACGTTCCATGGCTACTTTTTTCTCCGGGTATTCCGGGTTCCCCACCCCCATTCCAAAAACATGCTAGCTTCATTGGCGACTCCAAATTGTCTATTGCTTTAACGCAATACAGTATGTTATGTGTAAACTGACTTTGATGTGAGAACAGGTGTTCCCCCCCCCCCCCCCCCCCCCCTCCGCCACCATGTGGCGCACCCGCTCTCCTGACAAACAAAAAGCCCAGAGCGGCCGTGTGTATCTGCCGGCTTCATAACTCACACGTTTACACTTACGGACGGGGATCAGGTGTCGAAAGCTGTGTAAGTCTGGAGCCGCATAGCGCTGAGCTGCAAATGGGCTGCAATTCCACTTCCCTACAGCCATGTGCTTTATGACCCCCGTGAAGCCGTGCTGGCGACGCATGACTGCTGCAGTGGCATCAAAGGACCGGCACGGCAGAATGTTAACGAGACGCCACCATTCCAGTGGTTTATGGCATCAGGAGCGACACTGTGAGGAAAAATAGGACATGTTAGTTTCTACACTAAGACCTGAAAATAGATGGCACAGTATTAGAAATATGCAGCTAATGATTTCACAGAGGAATCAAGCAGTTATCTTCACAACAGCCTTATTTTACAATGTGTAGCAAAGCCTGCCACCCCATTTGGTATTTGGTACTCATAAAGAGGCTCAGGGACACATACTACCGGGATATTGAACAATATTAAAAAGCTCTCTACATTTAATTTTCGTTTTTTTCAAGGATTTTTTTCATGTCTTTTTTCAATTGTTTTATGATTGTTTATTATTATTATTATTATTATTATTATTATTATTATTATTATTATTATTATTATTATTATTATTATTATTATTATTATTATTATTATTATTATTATTATAAAAACAGGCTCTAGAGACACATACAGTATTACTGTTACCCTACATCAAAAATATTTTTCAAGTGATTTTTTTCAATTGTTTTTGTCACGCCCTGTGCGGGTTTGTGCGTGACAGTTTGTTTGGTTTCTGTATTGGACTTCCTCTTTTGCCTCGTTTGCCTTTGTTGCCATGGATACCCACACCTGTCCCTAATTTGTCCTTGTATTTAGTTCAGGTGTGTGCATCTCCCCTTTGTGGGATCATTGTTAGTTTGTCTGTCAGCAGTTGAGTTGCTTTTTCTGCCGCTGCTATTATAGCAAAAAATAAATATTATTTACCTGCTATTGGTCCTGCTCTCTGGGGTCGCACCGCAACATCGACATGCCGCGCCGTGACAGTTTTATTTTTATTTAAGTTTGCATAAAAAAACAATAATCGCATATCTTTATTCTTATTCTTATAACAGACAATTATATAAATATAAAAGACTTGACATACAAAATGTCTATTTTTTACGTCATTAATTTTTTAATTAATTTTGTAATAAAACTTTGGGAAAAAAAATGCATGTCTTATAGATTATTACATAATAACAGGTTCTAGAGGCACGTGTTTCAATAGTTTCATTTTGTAACTTGACAACAGCGACCTCTAGCGTAGAGGCATCATATGAGTTCTATATGCACGTGCGGATGGCGAGCCTCACCCGGATACCCGCAAATATTTTGAACCCAAACTTCATAATAAAAAAATATATGATAATAACGTCGTCCTCATAATTATTTCTGAATCTAACTTTCATTTTCGTGAGTCACAACAGCGACCTCTGGAGGCATCGAGGCGATGTACATATTCTTGCTAGTGAAGTTTACCCCAACCTACGCTAGCTAACCCAAGCAGATGTTAACAAGCAGAAATGTGATGCAGTAATGGTTTATACGTCCTGATTTTTAATCAATCAATCAGTTAATCAGTCAATCAATCAATCAAATACTGGCTGGTTTATGCTCAAATGCATCTCTTTAGTGACGTCGTTGTCAGTTGTGACAGCTAACGTCACTTCCTGTTACAAAATGTCGCCTATTAAGACTAATGTCCGTCGAACAAAGTCATGAACAAAGTCGTGTATATTGTGTTTATAGGTGAAAAATACCTGACAAGGATGTCTCGAATGAGACTTACCGTCTGTTAGCAACACTTCTTTGGTTCCATGTTGTCCAGTTGGCCTTCATTCTGTTGTCACCAGCTGCAGATGATTAACAGCTGTAAAGGCTCGGCTAGAGTCTGCCCCCTGCTGGGAATCCTTGGGAATGCAGGTAAGTGCAGCTGTCATTACAAGCGTTGCGCCACTAGATGGCGTGACATGGTTACAAAAGGAGGTCAAATCTCATAACTGCTTGACTAATGTTTTTAAAAGACAACTGTATGCATTTTAATGTTACTTTTGCACATAACTGTACGTTCATTATTTCCTGTAATAAATATCACAGTTATGAGGAATATCACACCACACATAGACGAACATTTGGAATACATTACGTTAGTGTGCTTCCAATTAGGAGTCATTAGGTGCTATATATCCTCGGGAATGGCTCTTCCAGTGTATGACAGGGCTATCGGCTAATGGAGCCATTGAAAAAAGGCTGGTCAAAGCTCCTGCTGCTTTTTTGTGCTGCTTTATAATGAGACCACTTTTAAGTGGATGGCTTGGACTTTTTATCCCCCCCCCCCCCCCCCCTCCTGAGTAAATGCCTCCCTGTGTGCGCTTGGAAATTTCACCTTGATGAAAAACAAGCCTTCAATAATGCAACAATATATATGAGAAAGCCTGACCTCAGGCATCGCTTTTTTATGCACACGCACAGCGGTGGGATGATTGGCAGGCGGGTTCTGGTGGCATGGAGTATGGAGATGTATGTCATCAAATGATCGACAGCTCACCCATCCCGCTGAGCCGTGATGATAGCCGATTCCAGGCCCAGCGGCCACTTCGACGGTATAATGTGTTTACACTAACAGCGGCCATTTGTCCCGACTTTATGAGCTGCTAAGATAGCCTCCCAGGGGATTTCACTTGTTTATTGGAAGTATGTGTCCTATATGCGGTCGTGGAACATTAGCTGCTAGCTTAAAATAGCTGCATTCTCGGCGTTTGAACATATGATGCGTTCATTGGACGCGTGGGAGAAGTCGCCGGGTGGCGGAAACAGTGACGCTAAACTGTCAACTCATTTGAAGTGCATTCTCACATAGGGTATAAAACCACATGGAATATAAGACGACCCCTCTTTTATAAGAAATACATTTAAAAACACAACCAAAGAAAAAAAGATGAGTTTTTTGTTTTCCAATGTTGTCTTATATTCGGGTCAATATTGGAAGTGTGCTTCCGCCATGATGCTGGAATTGAAGTGCTTTTAGTTCAAGTCCATTTAGCTTAAATGCTACATATAGCATGTGTGACTTATGCTACCATATGCTATGCTGCTGCATGTCTGACTTATTTATTATTATTATAAGACCAGTCTACAAAAAGATATTTTATTGTTAGAACAATATTATTTTTTATTTGTAAAATAAATATTATTATTAATATTAATATTTATTATATATTATTATCATTAATATTATTATATATTATTATTATTAACATTATTTATTATATATTATTATTAACATTATTTATTATCATTTATTATTAATATTATTATCATTCATATTATTTATTATTATTTATTATTATTATTAACATTTTATTTATTATTATATATTATTAGTAACATTATTTATTATATATTATTATTAATATTATTATTTATCATATATTATTATTATTACTATTTATGTTATTAATATTATTCATTATTTGTTATTATTGTTTTTTTTATGTCAGTGTGTATTATAGGACAATATATTTATTATTCCTATGATGAAAAAGCTCTAGGGACACAATATTAAAAACTCCATTTTCAACATTTTCTTATGATTATTAATTTTTTAAATAACCTGCACGTCTTGTGTATTTTCTGCTTCTTCCAGTGAGCAAGACAAAAGCCAGAAAACGAGAGCGCGGGTTTGTTTCTCTGCTTTATTGTTGACTTCCAAGGACACGGATGACGTGCCACCGTCTTCTCTTCGCCGTCAACATTTTGCTACCAACAGCAAATCACCAACGGCCTCCTCGGCCGCTCCACCGGTGAGGATTAAATATCGCTTTTATAATCACAACGTCGTAGGCGGCATCAGAAAATGATGTTTGTCAAAAGCTTAAAAAAAGGAATATTTACATCCAACACTCAAAAGGACGGTGATTTTGTCCGAAGACTTCAAATAAAAACGGATGCGCCCAAAACAATTCAAGTTGTCCAAACATGTGGATAGTATAGTATAGTGTAGTATAGTATAGTATAGTGTATGCATGTGTCCATCATACTGTAGGTATATACTGTAGTATAGTGTGTATGTTTATATGCTCCTCTAGAAAAAGCAAGTTTACTCTAGGAGTAAATACATTCTATTCTACAATCACTACATTCACAACTTTGTCTTCTCCTTCCTTCATCGGGACGCTGATGAACCTTCAACAGCAGCTTTGTATGCTAAAACATGCTTAACATGTGTGTGTGTGTGTGTGTGTGTCAAGCCCCCCCCCCCAAACACACACACTCCGAAAATGATATGATCCGCAGTTATTCTGGTCAACAGCGCAGGTGAAACGTGATCTGGGATCTATTCCGTATCTATTTCTGCTGGGCTTGCAGGGTCCCGACTACGCCATCTGGCTTCCCAACACCCAGCATGCATCTCTGTGGCACCACCTGCGTTCAACCTCCAGCAACGCTTACACATAACGCTATTTCACACCACCGTCGTTATTCTTATATACATTTTATAACTCATATCAAGGGGTGGCCAGAGTGCGGACCGGGGTTCGTTTGCGGCCCGCCGCTGCTTTTTTATTGGCCGCGGCACATTCTAAAAATATTCTTTAAAACCAACAGCAAGAATTTTACAAGAATAACATCACA
This sequence comes from Doryrhamphus excisus, assembly GCF_037039965.1. NCBI lineage: Eukaryota > Metazoa > Chordata > Actinopteri > Syngnathiformes > Syngnathidae > Doryrhamphus > Doryrhamphus excisus. The sequence continues at coordinate 5,801,684 of NC_136375.1, forward strand.
ATATGAAGAGGATAAAGCTGTAATCTGATTTTAAAAAGCCATCATTTTATGATTAAAAAATATCATTTTAGTAGCTGAAGTTGAAATATTAAAGACATTTAAAGATTTTTTTTAAGTTGTAATATAAAAAAACACAAAAACAAATAATGTTGGAATTTAAGAAAATTAGATTGAGTCAAAAATTACTACATGATGGGAATAAAGTCAGAATATTATGGGAAGAAAAGTCCCTAAAGTAAATTTAAATTAAAAAAACACAACAGAAATTGAAAAAAGGCTCTAATCTTACAAAAATAAAGTCAAAATATTTCTTTAAATGTCACAATTATATGAAAATAAACTTGAAATATTATGATGTAATTGCAGTACCATTTAATTTTTTTAAGTTGTACAAACAAAACAAAATAAAGTTGTCATTTTGGGGTGGAAAAAGTTATAATAGTATGGGAATTAAGTCATAATATTATCAGAAGAAAATCCCCGAAAAGAATATTGAAGTAGTTGAAAAATGACAAAAAAAAAAACCTAGAACAGAAATAAAACATCTGTCAAAATATCAAAAGAAAAAAGTTCTTTCATTCTATTATGAAAAAAGCCGCAATTTTAGGGAAATAAACATGTAAAATTATGAGGAAAAAATAATATGACTCGAAACAAAAAGTTACAATATTATGGGAAATAAGTGAAAATATTATGGGAATAAAATCGTAATATTAAAATAATAAAAAAAAAAAAGCAACAGCAATTATATATATTATAATAAATATTATATATATATATATAGAAATCTGACATATACTGTTTTCTCTCATCTTCATGCCAAAAGTTGCATATTAGCGTGTGATCGCTCGCCCTGAGTGTGACGTGTGGTTCCTTTGTGCTTTTTTATTTATCTCCTCTGTGTCTTTATGTTGATGAAATTCCAACAAAAAACAAGGAAAACTGGCATCCGCAAACCAGAAACTTGGCCAACCTGCGCTCTTCTAGCATAATTCTACTAAATGTCATATTTCAGCGCTCACCGCTAGCCAGCACTCAGCATGTTTTGGGGGATTTGTTTGTTCCAAAAAGTCCAACAAAAACCGAAACCTACAAAAACTAGCTAATTTTTCCGACAAGAAAATATATTTTACAGAAAATAATTTCAGCTTTATGTGCAGACAACAAGGTGACATAATGCTAATGAGGAATGAGCGGAATTTATTAGTGTTCCTCCTTGTCTGCATCAAGTTGAAGAAACTAGGATGTGACCAAGCGGACCTGCTGATTGGTCCAAATCAAACATCATGACATGAGGAGAACCAGCGTATAGAGGGGGAGGAGCCACCTGCTGTGGCCCAGCATGGTGCACTGTATTCGGGCACACGCTTCGAGCAGCCGGTGTGCCGCTACGGAGGTCTCTGGCAAACATTCAATTATCAGAGCTATTTTTCATGGAATTCTTCATGGGAATTATCGGTACAATGGATGATTATCGGATTAAAGTTTTGATTATTATCTATGAGGAGTGACTGTCTACCGGCCTAAACGAATGCAGTCCTTGGTAGAGCATGTCCAATACCGCCCTCTACTGGTGGGAACCCTAAATACACGACACTGATGAAATGTTGAGCTTCCTGCTGTGATAGTTGGGAATTCATTCATTCATTCATTTTCTACCGCTTTTTCGCGGGGGTGCTGGAGCCTATCCCAGCTGTCTTGGGGGCGAGAGGCGGGGTCCACCCTGGACTGGTGGCCAGCCAATCACAGGGCACATATAGACAAACAACCATTCACACTCACATTCATACCTATGGACAATTTGGAGTCGCCAATTAACCTAGCATGTTTTTGGAATGTGGGAGGAAACCGGAATATCCGGAGAAAACCCATGCATGCACAGGGAGAACATGCAAACTCCACACAGAGATGGCCGAGGGTGGAATTGAACCCTAGTCTCCTAGCTGTGAGGTCTGCATGCTAACCACTCGACCGCCGTGTCACATAGTTGGGAATAATAATAATTTTTGGGAACTGGATGATGAAGGAAGTGGAGTGCAGTACTTGGCTGCAAGCAGCGGGGGCGCTGTGGCTCCAGCCAGGCTACCAGCGCAGCATGAAACCTCCTTCTGCTTCCTTCAATATTTTCCAGCCTTAGCATCACGCCGATTTCACCACTTGTCCTCTCGGGGGCAGACGCACGGGTAAACTCTCTCTGTGGGTGTGGGGGGCGGGTGGCCAGGGTGACTGGAAATGTGAAGGTCTTCCTCGTTAATAAAAATCTGGCCATCTGGAGAGAGCACGGTGTGGGGGGGGGGGACTTCATTTTAAACACATTTCACTGACGGATGGCCACACTGAAGCGACAGAATGTTGTGATATCTTCTGAAGGGGGCGGGACTATAGACAGCACACTTAGATATACTTTAGAGTAGTCAGTGTACAGCCTGTATAGCACTGAAAACGAGTCAACACAACCTCGAGTTTTTTTTACTGTAAAACCGCCTCCAAGAACCGCGGCTCCCCCGATGCCGGCAGCACTCATGCAGCTCCAGCCCCTACAGTATCGTCCTGACACTTTGGTTATTACGTATGACTCCTTTTCAGTGGATAGTACATCTTATCCTACTGTGGACGCTGCACGCAGACTACTCTAAAGTGATGTCATGTCGTAAAAAAAAACAGCGGGAATAAAAAGATTTTCCAAAATAAAAGTACAGCAAAGACTACGCATTGTGTGTCAACATGCAGGTCGGGATGTTAGGAAGCCAGTTTTTGTACTTCATATACTGCAACCCCATATCAGGTACTGTAAGTCGTGCAATATTACACACACACACACACACACACACACACACACGCCTGTCACATCCCTGCCAGCCGTGAGGCGTTTGAAAAACGTGTGCTTTCTGACAGGAAGTGAGTGTGATTGGTAGAGTAAAAGGAAGGAAGGAGAGTCTTAAGAGTAGACATGAATAGTACTGTAGTAATATTAAAGATATACTGTATATATTTATATACTGTATATAGTATTTTCCTACATCTAGCTTGTGTGTTTATAGAAAACGGGAAGAAAGCTAAGTGATAGTATCATCCTAAAATAGAACAATAAGTTATCCTTTATAGTGTATTTACATAAGTACACGCTAGTGTGTAGTTATAGCAGTATATGTGTCATACGTACACACACACGTACAGTAGAGCTATATATCATAGAGATACAATCAAGACCTGCTATTGCAACGCCACGTGTAGGACATTCTTCCCAAGAGTGTATTGCTAGAAAAGAGCAGCCCCCAACCCCCCCATCCCCGTCCAGCTTGTCTCCCAAGTATTGCTTTTGTGTACGCACCCCCCCCTTGTGTAGCAAGCGCCATCTTGGCGTAAGAATCAGTCATAGAAGAAGAGGGCAGCAGCAAGAAGAGAAAGGCAAAAGAACAAAAAAAGACAAAGACAAGGGGAGGTGGTTTCATTTCAGGTTGGCGGGGGGGTCGGTTGTTCGGGTGTGGGGGGGTCCAAGAGAACCAAAAACCTCTAGAAGTCAGAGAAGAGATCCTGGGGGCCCAGATGGATGATGAACGGTGCGATGGTGCGCGGCTGGTAGAAGGGATTGTCGATGAAAAGACCTCCTGAAATGAAAAAAAAAAAAAACACAAGAGTGAGACCTCCTCACGCTTCTTGGCTGATCTGGAAGATTTTTCACGAGGGGATGGTGGCGGTGACATGAATAGGATGGAGAAATCAAAAGATAGCATACAAACGCATGACGACATTTCAACTGGAAGGACGAAAAAAAAACCACCAAGAAAAGCCTAAAGCCAGAAGGGGGTGCAGTGCTGGGCTGCCACCAGCAGAGGCGCTGTTGTCCAAGCATTTCCTGATTTCACTCTTACATGGATCTCATTAAAAAAATGAACATTTATACGATCTTTATAGCATTTACAGAAAGTCTGCAATCATTATGTCAACTAAATACATACACAAATACTACATACATTTAAGCACCCTTGTTGTATTATTGCTTAGAATACCTTTAACGCTAATTATTGGAATACAATATTAGTTTTGTAAGCTCACTGACCCTTGACCTGCATAGATAAGTGAAGCCAATCATGAGAAAGGGTATTTAAGGTGGCCGATTGCAAGTTGCATCTTCAAAACAACTGTCACATGACCAGAAAGCAAAGATTGTTCAACATCATGGTCTAGGGCAGGGGTCTCAAACTCAATTTATCTGGGGGCCACTGGAGCTAGGGTCTGGGCGAGACTGGGCCGCATCAGGTTTTCCAAAAAAAAAAAAAAAAAAAAATGCATTTATTAAAAACAGAAAAATGAATAAACTTTCTTTGGTTTCAATTTTCTACAAGAAAAGCTCTGATAAAACATTCCACTGTTCTCAAATATCTTAATTTTTATTTTTCTGCACAAAATAAGATGACAAATAAATAAACAAATCAAGAATAAAGAAAATCAATCAATAGTCACATTTATACTTTTTTAAATTTACAACATATTGCGCAACTGCAGGGTCTTGAGACACATGCTAACTCGCAAACTAGAGAGCTAGCGACCTAAACGGTAGCCTTCAAGTTATTTCCTTTAAACTTAAATAGCCAAAAACTTACCACTTCCACACGGATAGGGAGGATAACTATTAACAGTTATTTAACCTTTAACATGAACATTAATCAAACGTAATAATTTTTTCTGGGTACATGATACCATACAGCATCCATATCAAACTTGCGCGGGCCGCACTAACATTAAACTTTCATATCAAGGCGGGGGCCTCAAACTAGTGTCCTGTGGGCCACATTTGGCCCGTGGGCCGCGTGTTTGAGACCCCTGGTCTAGGGGAAGGATACAAAAGCTAAAAGCTTCCGGTCAGTATGAGCAGATTGTTGCCAACAGTCTTCAAGAATCAGTTGGCTGGATACTTCCACCAAGACAATGACCCTAATCACTGCTCCAATTCTACTAAGGCATTCATGCAGAGGAACAAGAACAACGTTGTGGAATGGCCATCTCAGTCCCCAGACCTAAATATGATTGGAAATCTGTGGTGTGATTTAAAGCGGGCTGTCCATGCTTGGAAACCATCAAACCTGACTCAACTGGAGATATTTTGGAAAATGGTCCCCAAAAGACCTTCAACCGGAATCAGAACCCTCATTGGAAGCTATAGGAAGCATTTATTTCTGATAGGAAGGAGGATCTACTAAATATTGATGTGTTTTTTCTGTTGGGGGGCCCAAATGTGTTGGTCTGCTATATGATATATTTACCTGGAATGGATGATCCCAACAACCAGTCATTTACTAAGGAACATCTGGAACATGATCAGGGGTGCCCAAACTTTTTCACAAGAAGATGAAATATCTAAATATTTAAAGTTTAAAAAACAAAAATTGTAGCACAATCTACTTTTTAAATATTGAAGGTATGAATTTCTATGACGTTTTCATTGATTTCAGGATACATTTTTATTGTATAAAAATAATAATATAAGACGCCACACGTATACTGTATACATTACTTCAGAAATCAGAGTCAGAAATCAAGTGTTTAGTATTGCTTCTCTTCAATAACAAACACATCAGATATTCCCACGTCTTTCCCTGCTTTATCCTGTAAATATCCATACTTTTATTGAAGGAAAAGTCGTTTGATGGCGCTATCTGCAGCTGTTAATCCAGCAGAGGGCGCTGCATCACAAGTCAATTCACCCAACATGTTCCAGCAGGAGCAAGGAATCATTGATTAAAAGAGGTCAAATACAGCACACGTCCACGTCCTGCACATATTTTTGGGTGGTCCTTGAACGCACCACGGCTGTGTGCTGTGACATTCATTCATTCATTCATTCATTCATCTTCTACCGCTTTTTCCTCACGAGGGTCGCGGGGGTGCTGGAGCCTATCCCAGCTGTCTTCGGGCGAGACGCGGGGTACACCCTGGACTGGTGGCCAGCCAATCACAGGGCACATATAGACAAACAACCATTCACACTCACATTCATACCTATGGACAATTTGGAGTCGCTAATTAACCTAGCATGTTTTTGGAATGTGGGAGGAAACCGGAGTACCCGGAGAAAACCCACACATGCACGGGAGAACATGCAAACTCCACACAGAGATGGCCGAGGGTGGAATTGAACCCTAGTCTCCTAGCTGTGCGGTCTGCGCGCTAACCACTCGTCCACCGTGCCGCCTGTGCTGTGACATTCTTGATGGATTCTAACTGGATTGGGTCGCCGATGAACGACGGCAATGGAAGAGAAAAGAGGAGGGTACTGGAGCTGCACTTTTATTGCAAATGCTGATCTGAAATTGAGGGAGAAGATCAGCATCCAGGTAAGAGGATGTGAAAAACGGACATCGTGCAGGCGTGGTAGGAGAGTATGGACGAGCGCTCGTTCAGCTGAGAGGAAATGCAAACACACACCAGGAAGACGGGCGCTTTTACAGCAAAGCAAATTTATTCCAACATGACGGCGATGATGATGATGATGATGATGATGATCCCACACAGAGAATGGCTTCGGAGCTCCTCCCGCCAAAGCAAACAGACTTGAAATAACAAATTCACAGTACAAATCCTTCAAGTTTGATCTGAAAAAGCCCCGCCGTATTCTTCACCGTAGCCATCAGCAAAATACAATCCAGCAAGAAATGGTCTCCCATCGAGTTAGCAAAAAGCCAACGTTTCCTGGCGCTAAAAGAAGTGGTAGTGCGGGACGGGGTAGCCGGGTACTTTCATGACGGGTAACAGAAGCATTCTCTTGGGCAAACCTGGAGAGGGAGACACCACAGACTTGGTCAAGGGAAGCCAGGAGTCGTCGTGCCGCACCTACGCCCCCCCACCAGCAGCAGCAGCAGCAGCAGCAGCAGCGTTAGTGGTTAGATGCAAGGTAGGCCAGCACCCTGAGAAAGCAGGAGACGGGAGGACAGACATCTTCCTCTTTAAGGTTTTCCTTGCCTCTGTCGCCAAAGGGCTTGCTGCTGATGCTTGACACTTCTTGTCAATTGGAGCTCGAGAAATGAAATCCACTTGAATAAAAAGGCAGCAAAAACCGGAACGGATTTAGTATTTATGCTGACGCGGCAGTTTCCAAAATCCAGCATGAGCCACGCAATCAGTGGCTGACATCGTACTTGTAGTCCTCAGGACGACAAGAAAGAAAAAAGGAAAGAAAAACAATGAAAAATACAAGAAAAAGAAAACAAAAAACAACTTAAGAATAAAAATATAAAAAATTTAAAAAATGAAGGGAAAATAGGAAAAAAAGACCAAAATAAAAGAAAAAATGGAAAATGAAAAAAAAAAACAGACCAAATATTAAAAAATAAATGAAATGGCAAAAAAGAAAGATGTTACAATAATATAACATAAAGGGCATAAAAGAAAAAATGGGATCTAAATTAAAGGAAAACAGAAAATAAAGAAAATATGGGAAAAAAATGAAAGGAAAAAGTGAAAGAAAATGAAATAAAAAATAAAATTTAAACATGAATAGAAAAACAAACAAAAAGAAAAAATGAAAGAAAAAGTGAAATAAAATAAAATAAAAATAAAATAATAAAATTAAATTTAAACATGAATAGAAAAACAGACAAAAAGAAAAAATGAAAGTAAAGGTGAAATAAAAAAATGAAAGAAAACATTTAAAAATGAAAAGAAAAACAGACAAAAGGAAAAAATGAAAGAAAAAGTGAAATAAAATACAATAAAAAAAATTAAATTAAATTTAAACATGAATAGAAAAACAAACAAAAAAAAAAAGGAAAGAAAAAGTGAAATAAAATAAAATAAAAATAAAATAATACAATTAAATTTAAACATGAATAGAAAAACAGACTAAAAGAAAAAATGAAAGAAAAGGTGAAATTTAAAAAATGAAAGAAAACATTTAAAAATGAAAAGAAAACAGACAAAAATAAATAGTAAGAGAAAGATGAAAAAAACAAAAAAAAAACAGGAAAAAATGGAAGGAAATGAAAGAAGAAGAAATAATCAACATAAAGGATAAAACGAATGTTCTTCAACGTTAAACGTTAAAAGTTAACGGCATAGCAGAGGCGTTTGTGGTCGGAGCTCACTTTCGCACCAGCACGCGACAACGGTGCGTTCAAGGGCCGCCGGACAACGTTCCACATCTCAACAATAAAAATGTATTGACCACCAAAAATCTAAATCAATGTGCAGGAATCCACTGTACTTGTAGCCAGAAATAGAATCGATGTCAGCAACAGCGCCTTCGCTGGCTGCAGCTGAGCACTGCACTCAATTCAGCAGCACATCTGCCTTTTGTCCCTAACTGTCATTCCTGGGATGAATGGAAGCCTAACAGAGAAGACATTCAGGACACTTTGCTTGAAGCACACACCAGCAACCGATCAATCAATCAACCGATGGACGGATCAATCAGACAAACATGAAGGAAGGATAAAGATGTGGTGAAAAGCCAGGAGAATAAAAGCAACTTCATGAGGCATCAGGATGATGGCGGTAGATGTGAGTGAGGAGGGCGTGGGCCAGGCGGATGGACAGACAGGCAGGAAGTGCAGTGAAAAGCAGGGAAACAAGCAAATGCAACATACCGTAAGCGGGAGCAGCAGCTGCGGCGGCGGCGGCGGCAGCAGCGGCAGGGCTGTAGCCGTACGGCGTCCCGAAACCTGCTGGAGAGGAGGTCAAAAGGTCACATGGGAAAACTCACAAACCACATGACGGCGAAAAAAATACCACCTCCGATATAACAACTCCCCAGAAACACGCCGGACCTGGAGAGTTAATCATGCAAACCAGAAGGTGGTGGCCTTCTCCACGGAGCTTGTCTTCCGGTCACTCACACACACGCATGCAGACACACAGACCCGCTCCAAATTTCAACATCTGATATATCTTATATATATGTTATATTTAAAATATTATATTATCTTATATATATTTTTATTATATTATTTCTTATTATTATATCTTATTAATATATATTATTGTATTATATATATTTTTAATATTATATTTTTTTATATATTTACAATCGAAAAATTCAATTATTAGATTTGCTCAAGAATTCTAAAGAATATCATATTATGATTAGTGGATTATTAAAAAGATTAATAATTATTAATAATTTGATTGATGAATGATTTGAATGATTAATAATACAAAATTCTCATTCCCAAAATCTGTATTTTTTTACCTTCATTCAATTTAATTTCAAATTAAATATTTTTTAAACTATTATTATTATTATTATTATTATTATTATTATTATTGTTATTATTATTATTATTATTATTATTATTATTATTATTATTATTATTATTATTACTGTTGCTGTTTATTTTATTGTTCAAGGTGGTTGTTATTATAGGGGACCTGTTATGCTCATTTTTCCACCTATAGAGCAGCTACACACAATAACCTGCACAAAAAGCTTTCTCGATCTTCCAGAATCTGCACCTATTCCAGCTGTATTTCCTTGGGTTTCTGCTTCCTGCCTAAACGGCTACACCCCCAAACTACTTCCTGACTGCTGCGAACGATGCCCCCTTTCTAATATAGCGGGGATAGGAGTTGATAATAAAGCTTAAAGCTACTGGCAGCTCATGATCTACTGGTTGGAGACCCCTGATGAACTCAAAGGGTAGGCACTGCCGGTGCTGCTCCACCTCGCCCACCCCAAGAGGAGCACTCATTGTCGGACACACTTTGTCAGAAGCACCACTGGTGCCGTGGAGCTCGGAAGCCCGACGTGAGGGTGACGTGTTTACTAAGTACAAACAATCCTTACAAACGTGGTCCTTACAACAACAGAGGAGCAGAGCGTTTATCTGGCCTACACCGCACGTCCATATAAGGTAACCCACCCCTCTGTGACATCACAAAGAGGCAGTTTTACCACGCCTTCTCAAATAGTATATTAGTAAATATTAAGTATAATATGTAATATTAAACGACGGTCGAGTGGTTTCACAGCTAGGAGACCAGGGTTCAATTCCACCCTCGGCCATCTCTGTGTGGAGTTTGCATGTTCTCCCCGTTCTCCCCGGGTTTTCTCCGGGTACTCCGGTTTCCTCCCACATTCCAAAAACATGCTAGGTTAATTGGCCACTCCAAATTGTCCATAGGTATGAATGTGAGTGTGAATGGTTGTTTGTCTATATGTGCCCTGTGATTGGCTGGCCACCAGTCCAGGGTGTACCCTGCCTCTCGCCCGAAGACAGCTGGGATAGGCTCCAGCACCCCCGTGACCCTCGTGAGGAAAAGCGGTAGAAAATGAATGAATGAATGAATATAATATTAAGTATATCAGTATATTAGTATATAAGTATATATATAAGTATATGTAAGTATATTAGTAAACTAATTGAGTACTAGTTAAGTATATTGGTAAACTATTGTAAAAAAAACTATGTCTATAGTATCGTAAACTATTGTAAAAAAACAACAACTAATCTTTCTCTTTTTAGAGCTTTTTTTCCTGTCACTCACACATCCGAGTCATGCAATGGTCTTATATTTGCCATCATTGACGACAAACGTGTCGCACTTCCTCCTACCTGTCGTCACGTATCCCGGCGCGGCGGCGCTGACGAAGGCTCCCCGTGCCAACGCGGCTCTTCCCCTTCCTCTGGCGACCTGGGCGGCCACCGCTGAGGCTGCTGCCGCCGCCGCCAACGCTCCTTTGGTCTGAGGAAACATACGGCACAGATTTAGCTTGGAGAATAAAGAGAGTGAATACCACGACACAACAAAGTTCTACTCCTCAACAGGATGAATATGTGTAAAAACGTGCACCACTAATGCTAGTTTCTTTCACACCACATGGTGGCGCTGTTATTCAACCCCATTGGACTTGGAATTCCTCCCACTGTAACTTGGAGGTGTTTCAACAAATCACCACCAAATTTGGTACGTATCTTCAGAGAACCAACGAGCTCATGTGTTCCAAGTTTGAGTGAGATTGGTTGAGAAACACACCACATGAAAGAAAAAAAGAATGAAAATATATTTAAAAAGAAACCATTGAAAAAAAATGAAAAAAGTAAGAAATTAAAAATAGAAAAAAATCTAAGTCAAAGGTAAAAATGCTAAAATAAAAAAATTAAAAGAATTGAAAAAAATAATAAAAAAAAAAAAATAAAAAATTAAAAAAATTAAAAAGTTTGAATAAAATGAAAAAAAGCTTACATTTTATAAAAAATAAAACCATTACTGCCCTGCCTGTGCTATTTTTGTCACCCGAACACACCACATGTTGCGCTGTTATTCATCCCCATTAGTTGGACTTGTAATTTCTCACACAGCTGTTCTAAACACCCATTCTAACTTGGGGGTGTTTAGTCAAATCACCACCAAATTTGGTACACACCTTTAGGGAACCGACAAGTTCATGTTTGCCAAATTTAAGCAAGATTGATTGAAAAACATGGCCGCCATCTCAGCAACTCATTGCTTTGTTTGGACTGCAGAGAGGAAAACGTCGTCCTGACCTGAGGCAGCAGCTTCTTCTTCTTGTTGGCGGCGGCATTGGGACCCGAGAAGAGTTTTTCCAGGGCGGCCAGGGCGGCGCTGGCCTTTGCTACCTTTTTGTTGGGGCCGGCCCCCCGAAACTTCTGCCCGTCCACTTCCACCTGGTACACACACACACACACACACACACACATAATAAGATAATTAGCGGTGTCATTTTTTTTCCTGTCAAAAGTAATTATCAGCCAACAATGGCGGTGGGATAAAAAGCGTGTGTTCGGCGGCCAGGCAGCAGTGTGCTTGAACAGGCCGACTTTGTTAGCGCTGCCTGCTGTCAAACGGGCTCGCTAATCACTCAGCGGAGCGACGGAGCGGCGAGGCACGTCGGATAACAGCACGCCTCGCAGGCTGAGCTCCATGAACTAACTTGACTGATTGGCCGCACCACGGAGCACTTTGTGTGTGTGTGTGCGTGTGTGTGTGTGTGTAGATTCACATGGCACTGGAAGTACAAACTAGGAAATATTGTGTATTACTTATTAGATTGTGTATTGCTTCTACCTCCATAACGAAGCGCTTATCGTGGCTGCCGCCGCTTTCCGAGATGAGCTCATACTTGAGGCCTCGTCGCTTCTCGTTCAGCTCCATGACCGGGTTCTTCCCGCTCGCCGTCAGTATGGGACCCTGAGTTCGCACCTGGAAACGGAGAAGGTAGAATATCATTTTAGTTGAAAACTAGTCTGAGATATATTCTTTTTATATTTCTTCTTTTATTGACAAGATGTCATTTTTGGGCATTTTTAGGTACACCTAAAATTCTAGGTACACCGAATTCACCTGAAAATATCCAAACACAAAACAAAGTAGGGATGTTCCCATCAGGGTTTTATGCTGCCGATACCGATAATCCATGAGCGAAATCGACCGATACCGATCACGTTCATGTTTAAGCTTACTGGGCAGCAGGACCAGAGAAGTGGCGAGACTGACCCAACACAGAGTCAGAACTGGTTGCAGAGGGGCACATGCCTCATTTGTACCCCGCCGGAGCCCCGCACACAACCAAAGTTCCTCCTGCACCAAAAGTACTACTAGTGTCTGCAAATTAGGGCTGTCAATCGATTGAAATATTTCATTATGATTCATCGCATTTTTGGCCATAGTTAACTCACAATTAACTGCATTTAATCACAAGTTTATAATAAGTAGGGAAATCTCTTTGTCGTAAACAATTCAATGTGCAACTACAATGATAATTACATCAAATTTGATGTAAAAGGATATCAATTTGGAAATATGGGCCATTATTTTAAACAATACAGTCAGCAAATATATTTTTATATTACAATTTTTCTGTATTATTAGCATATTAGCTCTTAAACCCGCCCACAAACGTTCAGCAAATTCAAAATGTGAGCGAGTGAGACCTCTCACACTAACATGTTTTTGTTTATTTGTGCTCAAAATAACATTATTTATTGTTTATTCATGATACAGGTTTTAAATTAAATAAATGTTTATGAGTTGTTTATGTTTATGTAAAAAGCCTATTTAGGAACATTCAGAAAGGATTATTATTCAAGATTTGCCTCAATGCACCTTTCCTTCATGAAATGTACAAATGAAAATACCTAAAATAGGGCAATAGTCATAAAATATTTCATCCATATTGCTAAATCAATTGCTAACTCAATGTCATTTCTCTTTTAAAACACATTAAAATACATAGAACTTCATCTTTATATTACAGTAAATATTATTTTATTACAATACTGGAACTATTCATTAGAAAAATCCCCAGTTTTCATTTTGAATAAATAAAAAAAAAATTGAAATAAGTCTTACTGACACTTTCTACAACAAGCAAACAAAATTAGGCATGGTCTTCCATTTGGGGTTTGGGGTGCATCCTTGAGTCTGCAATTTCAACATCCGGTTTAAATTAAAAATCCAATTTGAGAAATTATCAATTATTATCAATATTCACCCAATTATGAGAAGAATATTTTTAATCTTTTTTATTTCAAGGAAAAAATATAAACCTTAAAACTGACAATTTAATTTAATTTAATTTAATTTAATTTAATTTAATTTAATTTAATTTAATTTAATTTAATTAAAAATGTAAAAAAATGAATAAAATGTGAAATATGCCTTACTGACAATTTGCATGAGAAACATTGAAAAAGATGTGCTCCAATTTGGGGGCTGATTGAGTTATTTATGATTTGTATTCTATGTATTTCTATGTATTGTAGTAACCAGTATTTGTCCCAAAGATGGATGTTGAAAAGGAAGTACTTTCCAAAGCAGTACTTTGGAAAAGAAGCGGAATCCTGCGTGTGACCTCGTGTTCTTCAAAGTAAGAAGAGAAAACATCAAAAGATGACGTGGGTTCCAGAGAACTTCTGGTTCTGGGCGTTCACCTCCAGCGTGTTGGAGCTGTCTGAGGAGTGTGTGGCGTTATTGCTGGTGTGCGAGGACGTCTCGCTCTTGCCCTCGCCGTCCGACTTCTCGTCCGAGCTCATGGGGTCCAGGTCGGAGTCAAACCCAGTCGGGTAACCCATAGCTTGGAGGACCTGCGGGGGTGGAGAGGAGGAACAACTCAACAATAAGATGATAGATGATGGCTGATGAACGGATCAGGCACGGATGGAAGGAGAAAAAGGAAGAATAGAAACGGCGGAGAAGTAGAAGGAGCCTTTTATGGGAATGAGGAGATAGCGGATTATCCCCACCCCTTTCGGAATGACATGGCTGGCACCCCCACACACACACGTTCTTACCTTAACAGCCACGTGGAGCTTGGCTGTCTTCTTGGAGGACCCCGATGCTTCATAGACGGTCCCGTCCAGGTCCACGGACATGGTGAAGACGGGAGCGTGGACCGGGCCCGACTGGGACAGCAGGCGATATTGCAGACCTGGACGGATCTGGTTCAAGCGCATGAGGGCGTTCATTGGCTGGTTGGAGTCTATGGCTTTGCTGTCTAGAACTGAGAAGATGAGACCCCTTTACTCCATCATCATCATCATTATCATCATCACCAGGGAGGTTTTCCATGATCAATAGAGACGCCTAAAAATAAAATGCTGGTTCATCTTCTCCTTGAGGGAAGACGGAGATGGGGGTTGTAAGGGCGGCCTGGTAAAACGCTGGTAATCGATACCATTGATCAGCATGCAAGGGGTGGACGCAGGGTACAAAGAAAAGGGAGACCAGTCAAGCCAGTTGGACATAAATAACAAATCAGCCTGATTGTGTTGCTTTCAAGTAAAAACGTAAATAAAAGATGTTGCCAGATGCTCATTTGCGTCCCATGGAACAAAACCTGAACGCCTCCCCCATCCCAAAAACATGCTAGCTTCATTGGCTACTCTAAATTATCCATAGGTATCAATGTGAGTGTGAATGGTTGTTTGTCTATATGTGCCCTGTGATTGGCTGGCCACCAGTCCAGGGTGTACCCCGCCTCTCACCCCCAAGACAGCTGGGATAGGCTCCAGCACCCCTCCAACCCTCGTGAATGAACGGATGAATAAAATGAGGAAAGAAAAAGTTGTTTTATGGGTATAAGGCCCTACGGCAATGGTGGGCAAACTACGGCCCGGGGGCCACATCTGGCCTGCCAAGTGTTTAAATACGGCCCGCGTTCTTTCCAAAGTATTTAATTTAAACGTAATCTCCAACCTGGCATCATGGCTTGAGGCAACCTTTTGATGGTTTAAGTATCGGTTATCAGTTTGGGTATTTGATGTGGTCTCCTAAAGTACTCCAGAAAAAAAGGGACATGACACACACACACTTTTACAGATGCAATACTACGGGTGGACTGTTATGTCTAAAATATATGTTCAATTTTCTTAAAGCAATGCAGCCTGCAAGTCAAAACATTTGCCCACCCCTGTCCTATGGTAGTAATGTAATGTAATGTAATGTAATGTAATGTAATGTAATGTAATGTAATGGAAAATAAAATAAAATAAAATAAAATAAAATAAAATAAAATAAAATAAAATAAAATAAAATAAAATAAAATGTAACCATAAAGTTGAAATATTATACACATTTTAAAGTTGTAATGAATGGAAAATAAAACAAAATAAAACAAAACAAAACAAAATAAAATAAAATGTAAGCATAAAGTTGAAATATTATACACATTTTAAAGTTGTAATGAATGGAATATAAAATAAAATAAAACAAAATAAAACAAAACAAAATAAAATAAAATGTAAGCATAAAGTTGAAATATTATACACATTTGAAAGTTGTAATGAATGGAATATAAAACAAAACAAAACAAAACTAAACTAAACTAAACTAAACTAAACTAAACTAAACTAAACTAAACTAAATAAACATAACACAATAACACATTTTAAAGTTGTAATGAATGGAAAATAAAACAAAATAAAACAAAACAAAATAAAACAAAACAAAATAAAATAAAATAAAGTGTAAGCATAAAGTTGAAATATTATACACATTTTAAAGTTGTAATGAATGGAATATAAAATAAAATAAAACAAAATAAAACAAAATAAAACAAAATAAAACAAAATAAAACAAAATAAAACAAAACAAAATAAAATAAAATGTAAGCATAAAGTTGAAATATTATACACATTTTAAAGTTGTAATGAATGGAATATAAAATAAAATAAAACAAAATAAAACAAAATAAAACAAACTAAAACAAAATAAAACAAAACAAAATAAAATAAAATGTAAGCATAAAGTTGAAATATTATACACATTTTAAAGTTGTAATGAATGGAATACAAAACAAAACAAAACAAAACAAAACAAAACAAAACAAAACAAAACAAAACAAAACAAAACAAAACAAAACAAAACAAAACAAAACAAAACAAAACAAAACAAAACAAAACAAAACAAAACAAAACAAAACAAAAGCATAAAGTTTAAATATTATACACATTTTAAAGTTGTAATGTTAGTTTGGAAAAATTAACTTGTGGAAAAAAATGGAATATTACAAAAATAGAGAATAGGAAAAAATTGTTGAAATATTGGTAAAAGGGAAAAGCAACCACAGCAAAAATAGAAAAACACAAAGAAAAAGTAACGCTAATAAGCGTTAATACTAAGAATAAAAGGCTTTGTGTGACCAAAATGCAGGCTGTGTGTCCTTGGCGTACGGACTGTCGGTCTTGTTAGCACGGGCTGCTTTACCAACGCCCTCGTGTACGTTCATCTGTCAGGAAGCAGCCCTCGCTGGGAGTTTGGACACCTTTTAGCATTTAGCCCCCAAAAATTAATTATCTATTTAGCATCCTTATAAGAGCAACCACCGGTCATTTCTCGGCCACGGTCGGCTAGAGGCCATGAGCTAGCTCGCTTGTCCTTTCTGTTGCGCACCTTTTCTTAGATTCCTCTTCATCTTCTTGATGAGGTCTTTGTCATCCATCATCCCATCCTCGTACGGCCTCTTCAGACCCAAGCCTGGCAGAGCAGAGAGCAGAGCGTGGATAACGACGGTTGATGGTTGAACGTACGGAGATATGTCAGAAAGGTCAGGTCATGTTTGAGATCCCACAGGGGAAGCTTTCAGTACGACCTTGGAATGTTGCAGCTTGGATGTGAGGATCCGAAGACGCATTCACACACACACATACCTTCTTTATCACACCAGGGGTATTTGTGCAAGGGTTTGTTTGAAGGGAGAGGCTCCATCTCCAACACTTTGCTGATCTGTCCGAAGGCCATGAGCCTGAGAGCGTGCTGTCCAACACAGAAGACACATGAAAAGCACGGATCTCACGCTAAAATAGAAAAAAAGTGACTTGCTTTTCATTGGACGGCTAATCACTAAACGTCTAATCAGCTCGTGTTAATACGTCGCCATCCATCTACCGGGCTCATCCTCGCCGTGGCCTGCGGTGTCCGTGCCGCTAATGTGAATCCATTAGCGCCTCGGATATTCATGAGGCTGCTAGCTCAGACTCATTGACACAACAGCTTCCTCTCTGTCTCTCTCTCTCCTATCTACGCTCGGATCTGCTCCAATACGATTATCCCCATCGACATTCCGCCCTCGTCCCGCCTGCCTTCAAGGGAAAAGGGGCGGAGGCTGGGATTGGGTAAGTCGGGCGCCTCGTCAAGAAGGACATGACACCGCAAGCGCAGGGACAAGACGAGCACACGGGTGCTATACTCGCGGTGTCAAAGATGGATTCCATTAGCATGCACAGGCTCGAGACACGGCGTCATGCTAACGCGGTACATCCTGTGTGTACACGGCGTACCTGTGCGCTGAAGGTAATGGCCTCAGCCTGCTCATCCATCATGGCGGCTAATGTGTTTGTGGGTTCTTTCTCACACGGGTCGTGTAAACCCGGACCACCTGGTGGAAAGACAGAGCATGACGTCAGCTAAGGCTGTTTTTTCTTTTTTTTAATTTAGCTGGAAAAACTTGTGACCTGGTAGCAAGATGCCCGAAGCCAGACACTCCATGACCCGACGCAGGGCTTCCCCGGCCCCGAGGGGCCTGTTGCAGGTGGCGATGGCCTTCTCGCAGATCAGCTCCAAGGGCTGCAAACAGAAGAAGAGGAATATGGATGGAATAGGAATATGGATCAGAAGAATAGGAATATGGATGGATAGGAATATGGATCAGAAGAATCGGAATATGGATGGATAGGAATATGAATGGATAGGAATATGGATCATAAGAATAGGAATATGGATGGATAGGAATATAGATGGATAGGAATATGGATCAGAAGAAGAGGAATATGGATGAATATGAATATGAATTGATTGGAATATGAATAAAAACAGGAATATGGATGGATCGGAATATGGATGAAAAGGAATATGAATGGATAGAAATATGGATCAGAAGAATAGGAATATGATGGATAGGAATATGGATGGATAGGAATATGGAACAGAGGAATAGGAATATGGATGGATAGGAATATGGAACAGAGGAATAGGAATATGGATGATAAGAGTATGGATGAATAGGAATATAAATAATAGGAATATGGATGGATAGAAATATGGATGGATAGGAATATGAATGATAGGAATATGAATGATAGGAATATGGATCAGGAGAATATGAATATGGATGGATAGGAATATGGAACAGAGGAATAGGAATATGGATGGATAGGAGTATGGATGAATAGGAATATAAATAATAGGAATATGGATGATTAGAAATATGGATGATAGGAATATGAATGATAGGAATATGGATCAGAAGAATATGAATATGGATGGATAGGAATATGGATCAGAAGAAGAGGAATATGGATGAATAGGAATATGAATGGATAAGAATATGAATAAAAAATAGGAATATGGATGGATCGGAATATGCGCGAATAGGAATATGGATGGATCAGAATATGGATGAATAGAAATATGGATCAGAAGAATAGGAATATGGATGGATCAGAATATGGATGAATAGAAATATGGATCAGAAGAATAGGAATATGGAACAGAATAATTGGAATATGGATGGATAGGAATATGGATGAATAGGAATATGAATAATAGGAATATGGATGGATAGGAATATGAATGAATAGGAATATGGAACAGAATAATAGGAATATGGATGGATAGGAATATGGATGAATAGGAATATGAATAATAGGAATATGGATGGATAGGAATATGAATGAATAGGAATATGAATAATAGGAATATGGATGGATAGGAATATGAATGAATAGGAATATGGAACAGAATAATAGGAATATGGATGGATAGGAATATGGGTGAATAGCAATATGAATAATAGGAATATGGATGAAATATTCAAGACAAAACTTTATTATTTTTTTAAGTTAGGCAAAATAAAATTAGGTTAGGGAAAATGTTGAAATTATACAAATATAGCCAAAAAAATGATCCTAATAAAGTCGTAATATTATATATAAAAAAAGGTTTTTATGAGAATAATTTAATAAGAAAAAAATGGTTAAAAAAAGAGCAAAGAGTGAAGTTGTTACTTCTTTATCGAGTAAATATCAAAGGAACCTGTGGACACCCCACTGTTAGAGGGGACCTATTATCCTTTTATCCTATTACCGACTCGCTGTGACTTCCTTATATGGGCATGCCCGGGTACAAGCGCTAAGACCAATCACAGCTGAGTGGGTGTGCCCGGAGGCGGGTTGTGGGTGGAATAAATTTAAACAGCGTTATGGGAATCCAAAGAAATCCACCTGGAATAGGTGCAGATTGTGGAAGATCTAGAAAGCTTTCTGTGAGGGTTATTGTACGTAGCTGCTCTACAGGAGTCAACTCAAGACAGAGTGTGGAAAATGAGCCCAATATGCCCCCTTTAAGTGTGTGTAAAGAAGTCATGCTTAATAAATGAATGTCATGGTGAGTGGAATAACATGGGGGACCCACCCATCCGTTTAGGGGCTCCCAGGTGGGTTGTCTATTGCACATGTCTCGGAGTATCCTGAGAACGATCACGCAGGACTTGAGTCCGTTCACTCGAGCCTGAAAAGAGAAGAATCGAGCACGGGAGAAAGTTGTATTGGTGTTGGATATCGGACATGTCCACAGTCAAGGTTTGCAATGCTAGCAGTGTTCCTTGAAGGTGCATGCGTGTGCTGCGGTCTGTTAGTGAGGGAGGGGGTCCACAAACGCTACACAGCAGGCAGGTTCACAAAACAGCAAAAAAAGAAAAAAAAACACAGCCTTTGTAGCCTCATGATGCGTCCCGGCTTACTGCTGATGCTTCAATTATTGGGAGGCGGGAAGGTGGTGCCGAGGGGCGGCGGGTAGGGGGGGTATGACTTTAAGACCGGCACATCATCAGGCTGCAAACGGCATCGGGCAGGAAGACAGGAAGTGAGTGGGTGCCGACCTGGAACCACTTGGCGTGTCGCAGCGCTGCCAGGGCCAACAGACATCTGTGTCTATCCAGCACCTCTCCCTCTTCCTCCTCCTCCTCCTCCTCCTCCTCATCAGCCTCCACTCTGTGTGCAGCAGCAGCAGCCGGCACTGCCACAGAACAATGACAACCCAATACAGAGGAGCGTGAATGCGTGCAGACACACACGTGGGAAAATGGACCGTGTGAGTGCACGCATACGCGCCGGCACATAACAGCTTTGTTTTTTTTCCGTCTTTTTTTTTATACACGCCGCTTCATCATGCCGTTATGTCGCTGGACGTGAGCTGACACGTGGGCGATGATGGAAGCCGCTGGTTTAAATAGCGCGTCATTTCATCCACAACGGATCGCAGCGATCCCCCTTCCGGCAAAGAAATGCACACGCTATTTAAGTTTCCACTTTCCATTCAAAATAGAGTGGCTCAAGGGAAGACGACTTTTACATTGGCTGTGTCTTGTTGACAGCATGGTGAATCAGCTCTCCTTTGGCTCTTTGAAGAACACGTAGGCCGTACTGACCCGACTGTAAGACGCTATTCTTCCCCTTGACAAAAAACGTCTGACCGGGAAATTTCTTGTTTTGAAAAAAGTCTGAAAAAAACAGGTGGTGTTATTTTCGAGCTCAAGAGATTTACAGACGAGTGAGAGATTCAGTTGTCTCTTGGCTAATCTGGCTCATTTCTATTCACAAACTCAACTAATACACTCACTACTTTTGGTTTGCATCCACCGTTGATTTAAGACGGACATTTATTGTTTTGAAAAAAGCCTAACAAAAACAGGTGGTGTTATTTTCGAGCTCTAGACATTTGCAGACGAGTGAGAGATTCAGTTGTCACTCTTGTTCGTCTATTTGCTCATTTTTATTTACAAACTCAACTAATACACTCACTACTTTTGGTTTGCATCCACCATTGATTTAAGAAGGAAATGTATTGTTTTGAAAAAACCCCAACAAAAACAGGTGGTGTTATTTTCGAGTTCTAGAGATCTACAGACAAGTGAGAGATTCAGTAGTCTCTTGGTTAATCTTGCTCATTTTTAATCACAAACTAATCACAGTCACAACTAATACACTCACCACTTTTGGTTTGCATCCACCGTTGATTTAAGAAGGACATTTATTGTTTTGAAAAAAAACCCAACAAAAACAGGTGGTGTTATTTTCGAGCTCTAGAGATTTACAGACCAGTGAGAGATTCAGTACTCTTGCTAGTCTATTTGCATATTTTGATTGACAAACTCAACTAGTATACTCACTAATTTGGTGCACACATCACTGACTATTTTGTTACAGAGAAAAAAGTCTGAAAAAAACAGGTTGTGTTATTTTCGAGCTCTAGAGATTTACTTTACAGCAGAGTGAGCGATTCAGTAGTCTCCTGGTCACTCTTGCTCGTCTATTTGCACATTTTTAATCACAAACTCAACTAATACACTCACTACTTTTGGTTTGCATCCACCGTTGATTTAAGAAGGAAATGTATTGTTTTGAAAAAAGCCCAACAAAAACAGGTGGTGTTATTTTCGAGTTCTAGAGATCTACAAACGAGTGAGAGATTCAGTAGTCTCTTGGTTAATCTTGCTCATTTTTAATCACAAACTCAACTTATACACTCACTACTTTTGGTTTGCATCCACCATTGATTTAAGAAGGAAATTTATTGTTTTGAAAAAAGTCTGAAAAAACAGGTGGTGTTATTTTCGAGCTCTAGAGATTTACAGACGAGTGAGAGATTCAGTAGTCTCTTGGTTAATCTTGCTCATTTTTAGTCACAAACTCAACTAATACACACACTACTTTTGGTTTGCATCCACCATTGATTTAAGAAGGAAATTTCTTGTTTTGAAAAAAGCCTAACAAAAACAGGTGGTGTTATTTTCGAGCTCAAGAGATTTACAGACGAGTGAGAGATTCAGCAGTCACTCTTGCTCGTCTATTTGCTCATTTTTATTTACAAACTCAACTAATACAGTCACTACTTTTGGTTTGCATCCACCATTGACTTAAGAAGGGAATTTCTTGTTTTGAAAAAAGCCTAACAAAAACAGGTGGTGTTATTTTCGAGCTCTAGAGATTTACAGACGAGTGAGAGATTCAGTAGTCTCTTGGTTAATCTTGCTCATTTTTAATCACAAACTAATCACAGTCACAACTAATACACTCACCACTTTTGGTTTGCATCCACCGTTGATTTAAGAAGGACATTTATTGTTTTGAAAAAAAAACCAACATAAACAGGTGGTGTTATTTTCGAGCTCTAGAGATTTACAGACCAGTGAGAGATTCAGTA
Source organism: Doryrhamphus excisus (assembly GCF_037039965.1). NCBI lineage: Eukaryota > Metazoa > Chordata > Actinopteri > Syngnathiformes > Syngnathidae > Doryrhamphus > Doryrhamphus excisus. The sequence continues at coordinate 5,824,337 of NC_136375.1, forward strand.
CTCTTGCTAGTCTATTTGCATATTTTGATTGACAAACTCAACTAGTACACTCACTAATTTGGTGCACACATCACTGACTATTTTGTTACAGAGAAAAAAGTCTGAAAAAAACAGGTTGTGTTATTTTCGAGCTCTAGAGATTTACTTTACAGCAGAGTGAGCGATTCAGTAGTCTCCTGGTCACTCTTGCTCGTCTATTTGCACATTTTTAATCACAAACTCAACTAATACACTCACTACTTTTGGTTTGCATCCACCGTTGATTTAAGAAAGAAATGTATTGTTTTGAAAAAAGCCCAACAAAAACAGGTGGTGTTATTTTCGAGTTCTAGAGATCTACAGACGAGTGAGAGATTCAGTAGTCTCTTGGTTAATCTTGCTCATTTTTAATCACAAACTCAACTTATACACTCACTACTTTTGGTTTGCATCCACCATTGATTTAAGAAGGAAATTCATTGTTTTGAAAAAAGTCTGAAAAAACAGGTGGTGTTATTTTCAGGCTCTAGAGATTTACAGACGAGTGAGAGATTCAGTTGTCTCTTGGTTAATCTTGCTCATTTTTAGTCACAAACTGACTACTAACCCATCACTGACTATTTTGTTACAGAGAAAAAAGTCTGAAAAAAACAGGTGGTGTTATTTTCGAGTTCTAGAGATTTAATTTACAGCAGTATGAGAGATTCAGTCGTCTGCTGGTCACTCTTGCTCGTCTATTTGCACATTTTTAATCACAAACTTAACTAGTACGCTCACTACATTTGGTTTGCATCCACGGCTGATTTAAGAAGGAAATTTATTGTTTTGAAAAAAGCTCAGCAATAACAGGTGGTGTTATTTTCGAGCTCTAGAGATTTACAGACAAGTGAGAGATTCAGTAGTCACTCGTGCACGTCTATTTGCTCATTTTTAGTCACAAACTCAACTAATACACTCACTACTTTTCGTTTGCATCCACCATTGATTTAAGAAGGAAATTTCTTGTTTTGAAAAAAGCCCAAGAAAAACAGGTGGTGTTATTTTCGAGCTCTAGAGATTTACAGACGAGTGAGAGATTCAGTACTCTCTTGGTTAATCTTGCTCGTCTATTTGCTCATTTTTATTTACAAACCTAGCTAGTATACACGCTCCTTTGGAGCATCTGATTTAAGACAGCATTGTCTTCCATAGAAAGAAGTCTGAAAAGGACAGGCTGTGTATTTTCGAGGTCTAAAGATTTACAGCCAGGTGAGAGATTCCATCTCTTGTTCACTCTTGCTCGTCTATTTGCTCATTTTTATTGACAAGCTGAGCTAGTACATGCACTACTTATGGTGCATCAACCACTGATTTAAGACGGAATTTTCTTCTTCTGAAAAAAGTGTTATTTTCGATGTCGAGAGATTTACACCCAAGTGAGAGATCCTGTCGTCTTTTTGGCCTCTCTTGCTCGTCTATTTGCACATTTTGATTGACAAACCTAACTAGTACACTCGCTACTTTTGGTGCACCCATCACTGACTCTTTTGTTACATAGAAAAAAGTCTGGTGTTATTTTCGAGCTCTAGAGATTTACAGCCTGAGAGATTCAGAGATTCTTGCTCGTCTATTTACTTATTTTTATGTACAAGCTTAGCTAGTATATGCACTCCTTTGGGTGCATCAGCCACCGATTTAAGACAGCATTGTCTTCCATTGAAAAAGTCAGAAAAAGACAAGTTGTGTTATTTTCGAGGTCTAAAGATTTACAGCCAGGTGAGAGATTCTAGTCTTGTGGTCACTCTATTTGCTAATTTTTATTGACAAGCTTAGCTGGTACACTCACTACTTTTGATGCGTCCATCACTGATATAAGACGCCATTTTCTTCCCTTGAAAATGATCGGATTAGGCAGGTTGTCTTATTTTCGAGGTCTAGAGATACTGTTGTCTTTCTCATGTCTACGAGATGTCGATTCACTGATATACTAGATCTCTCCAAAAACAGACTTTGAAAAAAAGCGAGGTCATCTTACATTCAGCATCGTCTTACATTCGGGTCAATACGGTTTTTTTGGTCCGGTCTGCACCAGGTGGGAGTCAAAAAGCGTTGATGTTTTGACTTGGAAATGACTTGAGGTCGCAAATAGAAACATCAACATCTTCCCTCAGAGAACTGAACAGAGAAGGGAGCGTCTATATGACAGGACGGATCCAAGCTGGGGGATGGGGGTGGGGGGTGGGGGGGGGGGGTGCCGTCAGGTAGGAGAGCACTGCGTTTGGATGGTTCTTCTGTATGGTTTGGATTCACGCCGCCCAGCACGCCATGCCTTGGGCTGGGCGTGAATCAAAACACGCAGATGGAGATGAAGGAGTGTGCTTGCGTGGACTTTTCTTGGCGGGAGACATGCCCGGCGTAAATATTTCTTATTTTTGCTCATCCAAACCTTTCCTCAAGAGGCTTTAAGGTCAAATGTCAGCTGCTATCGTCGACACACAAACAGCACCAGTGCATTATCTGGATGAACTCGTCTGGCCATTATCGCAGTCCAGCCTTTTCTTCCCTCCCGTCAGACAAACACACTGCTATGTGTGTGTGTGTGTGTGTGTGTGTGTGTGTGTTTGAGTGTAATCTATAAAGCTGTATCTCAAGGTTTGGCCCACATGGGGCCTCTCAGGTGTGGATGACTGTGGTCTACCCTTTATCCCAGCAGCCATCTCTTATTCTCTGCCAGCTCTTCTTCTTCTTCTTCTTCAAACACACACACACACACACACACACCACTTGTGACCAAACATAAAAGAGCACGCCTGTACAGCTGAACCTCTTAAATTGAATGCGCAATTCAGGAATTGAACAGCTCACTTCAGTGAGCATGAGAAAACTCGGCTTTTTCTTTGGCTTTTATATGAAGTAAATTCGGAATATTCTCTGACGACGAGTAATCAATACAAAACGCCTCACTTGCTCACGGTGCAACCAAAAGTAACCCCTGTGGAACACACAATGCAACTGCACCACACATTCAACACTTTTTCTTTGGCTTTTATATGCAATAAATTCGGAATATTCCCTGACTACAAGTAATCAATACAAAACGCTTCCCTTGCTCACGGTGCAACCAAAAGTAACCCCTGTGGAACACACAATGCAACTGCACCACACATGCAACACTTTTTCTTTGGCTTTTATATGCAGTAAATTCGGAATATTCTCTGACGGTGAGTAATCAATACAAAACGCCTCACTTGCTCACGGTGCAACCAAAAGTAACCCCTGTGGAACACACAATGCAACTGCACCACACATTCAACACTTTTTCTTTGGCTTTTATATGCAGTAAATTCGGAATATTCTCTGACGGCGAGTAATCAATACAAAACGCCTCACTTGCTCACGGTGCAACCAAAAGTAACCCCTGTGGAACACACAATGCAACTGCACCACACATTCAACACTTTTTCTTTGGCTTTTATATGCAGTAAATTCGGAATATTCTCTGACGGCGAGTAATCAATACAAAACGCCTCACTTGCTCACGGTGCAACCAAAAGTAACCCCTGTGGAACACACAATGCAACTGCACCACACATTCAACACTTTTTCTTTGGCTTTTATATGCAATAAATTCGGAATATTCCCTGACTACAAGTAATCAATACAAAACGCTTCCCTTGCTCACGGTGCAACCAAAAGTAACCCCTGTGGAACACACAATGCAACTGCACCACACATGCAACACTTTTTCTTTGGCTTTTATATGCAGTAAATTCGGAATATTCTCTGACGGCGAGTAATCAATACAAAACGCCTCACTTGCTCACGGTGCAACCAAAAGTAACCCCTGTGGAACACACAATGCAAGTGCACCACACAGACAATGGAGCGTTCAACACTTTTTCTTTGGCTTTTTTGTCAGGCAGGAGCAGCCTCAACGGAACTAGTAATAAAGGGGGAGGGGGGGGTTCCAAAATGGCCACCACATTTTGTTTTTTTAGGCCCTCGGAGATAAAACTGAATAAAACTGCAATTTTTATTAAATTCCTAATTTTAAGGGAAATAATTGCATTAAGTGTAAATATTAAAGCTGTATTAATATCAACTAAATATTAATATAAAAATATAAAAATATAAAAATATAAAAATATAAAAATATAAAAATATAAAAATATAAAAATATAAAAATATAAAAATATAAAAATATAAAAATATAAAAATAAACAAAATACATAATACCGTTACAGTTATGATAATAAAGTCAAAATATTATGACCGTAAAGACGTATTAGAAACACAAATTACCAAAAAAAGTTGAAATATTTGTGAAAAAAAGGAATTAAAAACAGCAAAAATGTACAAAATAAGGATAAAAAAGTTGATTATGATAATAGATTATGCTTGTCCCAATATCACAAAGCTAAGATGCAGCCTGTTGGGTTTTTTTTTTATATAAAAAATGTCTCAGCATATCCACATGGGTTGGTTGGCTAACTTATTATTACACTTGTATGTTACCATTAGTGTGTTTTCTCATTCTTCCTCCCCGATGGTTGCTGGTGCTAAACCCATGTCAGTTAAGATGCATCATATTTCCAATCTGTGCTCCTACCGTGGCCGTTCCTCTTCTCTTGCTCCTCCTGCTCCTCCTGCTCCTCCCGCTCTTCCTCTTCCACCCCATCTAACGCCACGTCGTCCCCGCCTTCTTCCCCTTCCTCCTCCTCCTCCTCCTCCTCCTGCTGCTGCTCCTCATCTTCTTCCTCCAACTCCTCCTCTTCGTCCTCCTCCTCGTCACCTCTCATGGCGGGCGAGGTGAGGGTGATCTTCAGAGAGAGCGGGGGCTGCGTCGTGGTCCGCACCAGGATGGCCGCCTCGGGGGCGGAGCTAGTGACCTCGTATTTCTCCTCTGTCAGCTTCTGTCGTACGTCAAAGAGAGACACGAGTAAGGACGTGGGCGGCGGTCAGAGAGCCGGGGTCAGCGCTTGACAGCACTTGGAAGGAAAAGCAAGGATGAAGAAACGGAAAGAAAGCTCAGCCTGACGCTGGAGCCTCCACACTCCCAATAAACTCCCAATATGGTGCTTTGCTCACTGGACAACACCGGGTCACTGTGTGAGTGATGATAAGAAAAGCTCTGATTGACATGCAGGAGGGGTCGTGTGGTGCCGCCTGTTGTTGGTATCCACGTATAAATCTCTCTCGGCTTCAAACATAAGACAAAATGTCAAAATGACAAAATGTAACCAATATAGAAATGTACTTTTAGCTGGGAAATTGGCTTTCACACAAAAACTAGTAATAACCTACTAACTAACTAACTAACTAACTAACCTATAAAATAACGTATTAGAATTAGAGCTGTCCATCCTTTAACTTCATTTCAATTTTCAGTTCATTTTTTGCTGTTAATACGTACAAATATACATAATCCTGCCCTATAATTAGCTTCAATACAATACGGTAAAAACAGGCATATTTCAGTCCGAGAGCGACATGGCGATTAATCATGATTAATTAATTTGAAAACTGTGATTAATCTGATTTTTTAAAAATGAATAATTTGACAGCCCTGATTTTTGTGCATGAGTGGTCCAGTCCTTACGTGACAGAGAGCAGTCTTCACTGCCGCATCATCCAAATATATTTATCTCCAAATAAATATCCGTATGGGAACTCGTATCCATACGATAACTGTATAGCTATATACGTAGCTATAATAGCTGATTAGCTCTACGCTAGCGAGTACAGCTGTCTCTCTCAGCCACACAAGCTAGCTCGTACGTCAGCGAGCGTCAAGGAGAGAGTTGCCGATGTCAACAAAGAAAAGTTGTAGATTTGCAGTAGATTTGCAGTAGATTTATAATAGATTTACAGTAGATTTAGAGTAGATTTGTAGTAGGTTGACAGTAGATTTACAATAGATCTACAGTAGATTTGTAATAGGTTGGCAATAGATTTACAATAGATTTACAGTAGATTTGTAGTAGGTTGACAGTAGATTTACAATAGATTTACAGTACATTTACAGTAGATTTGTGGTAGATTTACAGATTTGTAGTAGATTTGTAGTACATTTACAGTAGATTTGTAGTACATTTACAGTAGATTGGTGGTAGATTTACAGATTTGCAGTAGATTTGTAGTAGGTTGACAGTAGATTTATAATAGATTTACAGTAGATTTACAGTAGATTTACAATAGATTTACAGTAGATTTGTGGTAGATTTACAGTACATTTACAGTAGATTTGCAGTGGATTTACACTAGATTTGCAGTAGATTTACACTAGATCTGTAGTAGATTTACAGATTTGTAGTAGATTTGCAGTACATATACAATAGATTTGTAGTAGATTTACAGTAGATTTGTAGTAGATTTACAGATTTGCAGTAGATTTGTAGTAGATGTACAGTAGATTTGTAGTAGATTTACAGATTTGTAGTAGATTTGCAGTACATATACAATAGATTTGTAGTAGATTTACAGTAGATTTGTAGTAGATTTACAGATTTGCAGTAGATTTGTAGTAGATTTACAGTAGATTTGTAGTAGATTTACAGATTTGCAGTAGATTTGTAGTAGATTTACAGTAGATTTGTAGTAGATTTACAGATTTGTAGTAGATTTGCAGTACATATACAATAGATTTGTAGTAGATTTACAGTAGATTTGTAGTAGATTTACAGATTTGCAGTAGATTTGTAGTAGATTTACAGTAGATTTGTAGTAGATTTGCAGCACATTTGCAGCAAATTTGTAGGAGATTTACAATAGATTTGTAGTAGATTTACAGATTTGCAGTACATTTACAGTAGATTTGTAGTAGATTTACAGATTTGCAGTAGATTTGTAGTAGATTTGCACTACATTTACAGTAGATTTGCAGTAGATTTGTAGTAGATTTACAGTAGATTTGCAGTAGATTTGCAGTAGATTTGTAGTAGATTTGCAGATTTGCAGTAGATTTGTAGTAGATTTACAGTAGATTTGTAGTAGATTTACAGTAGATTTGTAGTAGATTTACAGATTTGCAGTACATTTACAGTAGATTTGTAGTAGATTTACAGATTTGCAGTACATTTGTAGTAGATTTACAGTAGATTTGTAGTAGATTTACAGATTTGCAGTACATTTGTAGTAGATTTGCAGTACATTTACAGTAGATTTTTAGTAGATTTACAGATTTGCAGTAGATTTGTAGTAGATTTGGAGTAGATTTGCAGTAGATTCACAGTAGATTTGCAGTACATTTGCAGTACATTTACAGTAGATTTGTCTTGGATTTACAGTAGAGTTACAGTAGATTTGCAGTACATTTACAATAGATTTACAGTAGATACATTTGACTTGAGTTTTCCGTATTCCAGGAACAAAATGCCAAAGAAAGGATTGAAAAAGTGCAGTAGTGTTCCTTGTTAGTTTTCCAGATTCCCAGGCACACACGTTGATGTGAAGCCTGCCGTGCTTCCATTCAATGCATTATTAATGGATGTTAGATGGACATATGTATATACTGTATATTTGTAATAACTATACATATATATGTGTATATATAAGTGTATATTTAGCAATGCTAGGTTGTGTTATGAAGTGATGGCAGTCCAAGCAGCATATGGCCCCAGCATGGGGTCCCTCCCAAAGGTCTGACCTCCTTAGTACGGCCGGCCCTATTTTATGGCTCCACTCGCTGTGGCGAACGTGCACAAGGTCTGTGTCTCTGTCTCACCTGGATCTGCTGTGGCAGATTGCTGCAGACCGTGTCCAGCAAGGTGAGCGTGGGTTTGTCTCTGCACATCAACACCAGCTCCAGGTCCATGTCGCCTTTGATCAGGAGGCCTTTGGCCACCAGGCCGATTCTCATCACTCCGCACAGCACCCTGCCGCTGCTCACCTCCCTGAAGGACACATTCTCATCTTACGGTACGCTCTTCCCAGGTGCGTCCGTCTCGCGGGCTCACCTGTAACCATCGCCGGAACCCTCGGCTTCACCGCCAGCCTCCTCCTCCCCCTCCGCCTCCGCTTCCTCCCTGCCGCCCGACGCTTGGCCCTCCGAGCCGCTCCGATCCAGCCAATCCGAGACGTGCTTGAGGGCGCACTCCACGTTGGATACCAGCGTCTGGACGGCCTCCAGGTCGTGGGAGGAGGGGTAGATGGTGGAGTGCTTGGCCATGACGTGGCGGTCGTCATTGCTGAAGGAGCGGAAGGACCTCTGCCAGGGAAACATTGGATACAAGTTGCATTTATTTACTGAATGCTTTCATTTGGGTCCAATGTGCGGCCCTGGGGCCATTTGCAGCCCGCAGCACGTAAACAATGAAGTGAAAATTTGAAGAGAAATAATCTGACGAAGAAAAAATCATCTCATTTTAGTATCATACACTTGAAATATTAAAGAAAAAATATTCATTCATTCAATCATTTTCTACTGCTTTTCCTCACGAGGGTTGTGGGGGATGCTGGAACCTATCCCAGCTGTTTTCGGGCCAGAGGCGGGGTACACCCTGGACTGGTGGCCAGCCAATCACAGGGCACATATAGACAAACAACCATTCACACTCACATTCATACCTATGGACAATTTGGAATCGCCAATTAACCTAGCATGTTTTTGGAATGTGGGAGGAAACCGGAATACCCGGAGAACATGCAAACTCCACAGAGATGGCCGAGGGAGGAATTGAACCCTGGTCTCCTAGCTGTGAGGCCTGCGCGCTAACCACTAGACCGCCGTGCAGCCCGAGTTGGAATATTATGAGGAAAAAAAACAACACAAAAAGTAATATTTTTTAAAAATTAGTTATTAAAAAATGTACAATGTTACAACAATAATGTCTAAATATTATATTAATAACATCATAATTACCTGAAAAAAATGTACTGGTTGAAATACTTGCTACTGCTAAAAAACAATAAAAGCAGAAATGGAATAAAAAGCTATAATATTATGACAATGAAGTCTAAATATTAAGAGAAAAAAAGCATTCTTGCGATAATTAACTCATAATATCTCATATAGTTAAAATATTTGTTAGAAATCTGTTATTTTAAATCATAATGTTATGACAAACAAAATATTTTTTCCATTTTTGGAAAAAGGTGGAAAAAGTTGAGTAGTATTATGGGAATAAAGTCATAATTACAAGAAAATTTAGCAGAAATTGAAAAATACAGCTGTAATTTTATGGAAATAAAGTAAAAATATAAGAAATAAATTGCATGATAATGACAAAAAAAAGGTGCAATTGCGCAAGAATAAGCTTGTAATATGTAAAGAAAAACAATGTCATTTTAGGAGCATAGAGTTGAAACATTAAAGAGTTGGAATATTTGGGAAAAATAGGTAAAAAAATTATGAGGCTAAAGTCAAAATGTTATAGAAAAAAAGTCATAATTAAGAACATTTACGAGAAAAAAGTTGAAAAAGTGTAAAAAATAAATAAATAAATAAAAGAAATGTAAAAACACAGCTGTTTTTTCATGAGAAAGAAAGTCAAAATAAAAAGTCACATTCTAACAAAATATTTAGGAATAAACTCTTAATGCCGGAGAAAAAAATATTTAACACAAGAATAAAGCCCAAATATTATATAATGAGGTCTGAATATTACAAGAAGTTTGAATTGTCCCAAAAAAATAAAAATAAAAATAAAAATAAAAATAAAAATAAAAATAAAAATAAAAATAAAAATAAAAATAAAAATAAAAATAAAAATAAAAATAAAAATAAAAATAAAAATAAAAATAAAAATAAAAATAAAAATAAAAATAAAAATAGTGAAAATGAACAGTGAAAAAAAACAAAAAAGTAATAATAATAATAAAATTAATTAATTAATTAATATTAGAATGTCATATTTACCATATTTGCAGGACACATTCTAAAAATATAAAAAACAAAAATTGAGCCCAAATATTAAGAGAAAAGAGTTATAGACAATGAGGTCGTAATTTAATAAGAATAGATGTCTTAATATTATGATTTTAGTAGCATAAAGTTATATCATAATATTTGTTCAAAATAAGTTATAATATGAGAAACAAACAAATCAGTGAATAAAGTTATAATTTGTGGAAATGAGGTAGTGGACAAACATACAATGTTAGCAGAATAAAGAGAAAATATTCTGATAATAAATTCATAATCCCCATAAGAAGAACGTTTGTGTCATGGCTGTCACGGTTTTATGATCCATACGCTTCAATCGATACAAAGGTGATGGCGTCTTCTGTTGTCGTGACGACGCCACCAGCGTGTCGCAGCACTGAAGAAGATGCGGCGATGAAGATGAAGTGATAGCTAATCGGATTCCGCAGTCAGAGAGACGCAGCGGGGAAGTTAATTTGCTGCGCGGCAGAGCGTGCCCCCGTATGACCCCCGTAATCATAATTACCTCACATTATGCTCTATTAGCTGCACATATGCAAGATGCAGATTCTCTCCATTCAGGTCATTAAAAGGACGCCGCCCCTAACAACATCAAGTCTATTAAGTTGTGAATTATTATTAATATTGGGTACAATGTCATAGAGATACATATGACATATGACAGTATGGATGACGAACTGCGGTAAAAAGGCCCAACGGTTCCTACGAGGGGGCGGTTGGCAGTCCGCGTCGTCCACCAGTAGCAGTAGTCATGCTACACTTTATCAAACTTCACAAAAATGTGTCACATATAGCTGCATAACACTTCTAAACGTGTGTGATTGAGTTCGGGGCTGCATGAGTGCTGCCAACACTATTGTTAGGAATGGAATATGTACCAGAAATGGATTGGACTTTGTTCGAATGGCAGCTATTCGCTCTCTCCAGTGCTGGCATTGCCATGGCTTGTATCTACTCCGAGGAGGTCAAGTATCCAAATGAGCATGTGCGAGGCATTCTTAAGGTGTGTAACGTCCACCAGTTCCACCAGTGATGTCATCATGGAGGTGTGGAATTGCATGCCCGAGAGGATTAAGGCCGTGTTAGATACCAATGGTGCCGACACTAAATATTCACACCACTGTGGGGTGTACTCACTCCAGTATGTCACGGTCCGAGTTGGACTTCATCTGTCCCCTCAATGAACCGCAGCTCTATGGTGCCAGCAGCACTCGTGCAAGATCTTGCTACCCCCTTCCCCCGGGGCCGTGGCACTACCAAGATCTTGGGCTCCAGAGGGGTGGCACTAGCATGATCTTGGGCCCCCAGGGGGGTGGCACTACCAAGATCTTGCTAGTGCCACCCCATTCCCCCGGGACGACGACACTACCAAGATCTTGCTAGTGCCACCCCATTCCCCTGGGACGATGCCACTACCAAGATCTTGGTAGTGCCACCCCATTCCCCCGGGGCCGTGGCGCTACCAAGATCTTGCTAGTGCCACCCTATTCCCCGGGGCCGTGGCACTACCAAGATCTTGCTAGTGCCACCCTATTCCCCGGGGCCGTGGGACTACCAAGATCTTGCTAGTGCCACCCCATTCCCCCGGGGCTGTGGCACTACCAATATCTTGCTGGTGCCACCCACCTGGGGCCATGGCACTACCAAGATCTTGCTAGTGCCACCCTATTCCCCGGGGCCGTACCACTACCAAGATCTTGGTAGTGCCACCCCCCTCCCCTGGGGCTGTGGCACTACCAAGATCTTGCTGGTGCCACCCCCCTGGCGCTGTGGTACTACCAAGATCTTGCTAGTGCCACCCCTTCCCCTGTAGCCGTGGCACTACCAAGATCTTGCTAGTGCCACCCCATTCTCCGGGGCCATGACACTACCAAGATCTTGCTAGTGCCACCCCATTCCCCCGGGGCCGTGGCACTACTAAGATCTTGCTAGTGCCACCCCCTTCCCCCGGAGCCGTGGCACTACCAAGATCTTGCTTGTGCCACCCCCCTGGGGCCGTGGCACTACCAAGATCTTGCTAGTGCCACCCCCTTCCCACAGAGCCGTGGCACTACCAAGATCTTGCTGGTGCCACCCCCTGGGGCCGTGGCACTACCAAGCTCTTGCTAGTGCCACCCCCTGGGGCCTTGGCACTACCAATATCTTGCTATTCACTTTTCAGCTTTTCAAGCAGCAAAGTCACCATGAAGAGTCGGTGTGATCACTCGAGCGCCTTCATAGATTTTTAACACACCTCAAATTAACGCATTGACTTTTTCCAGTCACTTCTGGGAGACACACACATACACACACACACACACACACACACTCCAGTATCAGACCTTCAGACGTATTGTACGTGCCACTCCACACAAACACGCTGAGCTAAAGAGGCTGCACGGCTGCTGCCATTGTGCAGCACTCATCCTCCTCTATTCTGTTAATGGCTTTATCTCACACTCGAGTGTGTGTGTAATGTGTGTGTGCATACGAGGGGAGAAAGGGAAGTGTGTGTGTGTGTGTCAGAGATAAGCAGGACTGTTTTGGTGCTTGTCGAAAGATGCCCCTTTCTGTGTTGAACACCCCCGCTGACGGCTTTCTCCTCCCCAAAGCATCGTGTGATGACCTCAATGATTAGCAGTGAACCTCGCAAGTGTGTGTGTGTGTGTGTGTGTGTGTGTGTGTGTGTTTACTATAAGGAGGAAGAAAGCTGCTGTTTTTCTTGTGGTGCCGCCTGTGAATGAGCTGAAATGCTGTGCAGGAACCTCGGAAATAAAAGTGGGAGGGTTGGAATCCGTCCTGAGTGAGCTGCATGTTTCATGTCGGAATGCTTTGCACGGGAATGGGGAAGTGGGAAGCATCCTCAAGGTCAAAGGGAATTTCTTCTAAGGAAAATGGGGGCGTTTTGGGAAATGGAAGATTGTTTTGGTGGCGTAAGGCAGGGGTGTTTTAATTGGCCCACAGCATATTCTTAAAATTTAATTTAACAAAACATTTGACATAAATGAAAAATCAGCAGACCAGGGTTCAATTCCACCCTTGGCCATCTCTGCGTGGAGTTTGCATGTTCTCCCCGTGCATGCGTGGGTTTTCTCCGGGTACTCCGGTTTCCTCCCACATTCCAAAAACATGCTAGGTTAATTGGCCACTCCAAATTGTCCATAGGTATGAATGTGAGTGTGAATGGTTGTTTGTCTATATGTGCCCTGGGATTGGCTGGCCACCAGTCCAGGGTGTACCCCGCCTCTGGCCCGAAGACAGCTGGGATAGGCTCCAGCACCCCCGCGACTCTCGTGAGGAAAAGCGGTAGAAAATGAATGAATGAATGAAAAATCAGCAGACCAGGGTTCGATTCCACCCTTGGCCATGTCTGTGTGGAGTTTGCATGTTCTCCCCGTGCATGCGTGGGTTTTCTCCGGGTACTCCGGTTTCCTCCCACGTTCCAAAAACATGCTAGGTTAATTGGCCACTCCAAATTGTCCATAGGTATGAATGTGAGTGTGAATGGTTGTTTGTCTATATGTGCCCTGTGATTGGATGGCCACCAGTCCAGGGTGTAGCCCGAAAACAGCTGGGATAGGCTCCATACGTCTAATCTAATATCACAGCACAGGAACAATAACTCAAAGTCAGATGCGGCAAAATAATCGGAAGTCATACACACTCGTGATCAAAATGGCAAGAACGGATCTTAAGGAGGTTCTTCGTGGAGCTTCAAAATGCTCAAAGAGGAAATGGGAGTGAGACATTTTTTAGGATAAGGAATGCAAATGATATAGGCTGCCGGTTGACGCCCCTGCACAACCTGAGAATCCATTGTTCCATTGAAGGATGAGCCGTGTGGAAAACATCTCAGATGGGATCTCCCTTGTCATGCCAGCAACCTTAAAAGCCATCAGGATTTTGAATAAAACTTTATTCCACCTTTCAATGTCCCATATTTGGTGCTCTTCTGCAATTTCCAGACCTTGAAGGAACTTTTCCTTAAAAGATTTCTCTGGGAAATGGTGTCTGATGGTTACTGGACTGCACTCGGCACCAGCAGCATCCTTCATTTGGGCAGGACAGACAGCCAATGGGATCCTCCGACTCAGGGCCAGGAACCTTTTTTGGGTCTACCACTTGACCTTGGTGTTCCATGACCTTCAGGATGTTGTGAAGAAGTTTGAAAAGACTGACTGGCGGAGGCTCTGATGCTTCTTTGCAATAAATGACTTATTCTGTTTCACTCCTAGTCCATCTTCGGAAATCTTGAAGCTGTACTTCCGACCTTCTTAAGATGTGACATTTGTATCTCCAAGCTTCACACTGACTCCTCTAAAGCAGACCCATGTCCCCTACTGTCCCCCGAGACGATACATGGCAATTACTCTACGTAATCCCATGGCAGCTTTATCCTCGTGTTTAACAAAGCAGCCACCCGCAAATTTAATGAGCCGACTCTAATGGGTGGGGGCGGGGTGGTCGGGGGTTACCTCCGCGGGCGATAAAGCACTTTGCAAGCTAGTGTCCACTTAACCGTGGGGGGGGGGGGCAGAAATGAAATCGACCACCTTAAAAGCTAGCGGCTAACTGTAGCGTTGGCTAGCAATGGACGCTAGCCAGGTAAAAAAAAAGCTGTGTTATTATGTGTATTATTGTAACGTGTCTATACTAAATAGAGTCATGGATGACATGGGCGGTTTATTGTTAGCTACGTTAGCTATGGCATTGTACCGCAAAGAACGTATTGGTTAAATGCCAAATTACGGTTTATTATTCATAAATGGATCATTCACATCACAATCAATTCAATTTATTATTAACAAAATTATTATTATAACTATATAATTGATGTATAGTCTAAAAATGTTCATAATTAAAATGTGTCATAATATCAATAAATGATTTGATGATTATATATAGAATTATATAGTATGATATATTATATATAATATCGGGGGTGGCTTAAGAGGAAAGGTTGCATGTGTTAGGTGGTGTAAAAAACAAGCAATTTCATCAAGCGCTATGCTGTCGTGACCTCATCACGTCCTCCACAGCAAGTCAAATAGTCTTCTACGGCGTCCATCAAAGCTCATACATGAGAGGATGCTCACTCCATCTTTGGCACCCGAGGTCAACCTCCTTGAACCCAAACCTGATTACACCACCGGCTCAAGGTCAACACAATAGGCTCTCCGGCGTGAGAGCATGACAGCGTGACAGCTTTACCACATATGCGCACACACACGCACACACACACAAAAAACACACACACACACGCCTATTGATGTTTAACAAGACAAACTAAACATGCCTCCATAAAAAGGATATGAAGAATCGATTCATCAGAACAATGAAGCTGAGGAAAAAAATCAAAGGAAAAAAATGGATGGATGGATGAATGGATGGGTGGATGGATGGATGAGTGGGTGGATGGATGGATGGATGGGTGGATAGGTGGTGGATGGATGGATGGGTGGGTGGATAGGTGGATGGATGAGTGGGTGGATAGGTGGATGGATGGATGGGTGGATGGATGGATGGGTGGGTGGGTGGATGAATGGATGGGTGGGTGGATGGATGGATGGGTGGGGGATAGGTGGATGGATGAGTGGGTGGATGGATGGATGGGTGGGTGGGTGGATGAATGGATGGGTGGGTGAATGGACGGGTGGGTGGATGGATGGATGGATGGATGGATGAGTGGGTGGATAGGTGTATAGGTGTATAGGTGGATGGATGGATGGATGGATGAGTGGGTGGATAGGTGGATGGATGAATGGATGAGTGGGTGGATAGATGGATGGATGGATGGATGGATGAATGGATGGGTGGATGAATGGATGGATGGATGAGTGGGTGGATAGGTGGATGGATGGATGGGTGGGTAGATGAATGGATGGGTGGGTGAATGGACGGATGGGTGGATGGATGGATGGATGAGTGGGTGGATGGGTGGATAGGTAGATAGGTGGATGGATGGATGGATGGATGGGTGGGTGGATAGGTGGATGGATGAATGGATGGATGAGTGGGTGGATAGGTGGATGAATGGATGGGTGGATGAATGGATGGATGGATGGATGAGTGGGTGGATAGGTGGATGGATGGATGGATAGATGGATGGGTGGATGAATGGGTGGATGGATGGATGGATGGGTGGATAGGTGGATGGATGGATGGATGGATGGATGGGTGGATGGGTGGGTGGGTGGATGAATGAATGGATGGATGGGTGGGTGGGTGAATGGATGGGTGGGTGGATGGATGGATGGATGGATGAGTGAGTGGATAGGTGGATGGATGGATGGGTGGATGAGTGAGTGGATAGGTGGATGGATGGATGGGTGGATGAATGGATGGGTGGGTGGATGAATGGATGGGTGGATGGGTGGGTGGATGGATGGATGGATGAATGGATGGGTGGATGGATAGATGGATGGATGGATGGGTGGATGGATGAATGGATGGGTGGATGGATAGATGGATGGATGGATGGGTGGGTGGATGGGTGATAGATTTGGAAAACATGACGGCATGCAGGGTTCAAGAAAATAAGGGAATGGAACTATGTAAAGTAGTATAGTAAAATAAAAGTATCAAGTACAGAAGAGCGAAAATATCAAAAATATAATAGCAAAGCAAGTAAAATATATAATATATTATAATATACATATATATCCCCAACCACCGGGCTGGGGACCGGTACCGGTCCGTGGCGCATTTCCTACCGGGCCGCACAGAAATAATAAATCATTTATTAACGACCGCATTCTGGCCAAATTAACTTTGGCCTGTGCCCCTTGACACGCCAATATCTCTGTCTACTCTTTATAGATATAATAATACAACTGGATATGATGTTGTCATAGAAATCCATTGGAGATAGCAGTACATCTTGTTTTTCATATCTATGTTATACATATATCTATTATATCTATGCTGTATTCTTCTGTCACACATTGCCGGTCCGTGAAAAAAAGACCCAAATGACACCGGTTCGTGATGAAAAAAAGGTTGGGGACCCCTGCTATATATCATGAAATGCACCCCTCCCCAAAAAATAGTTAGAGTAGTAGCTACAACATAGAAAATCTGTTTACAATATTCTAAATAGGTTAATTGGCGACTCCAAATTGTCCATAGGTATGAATGTGAGTGTGAATGGTTGTTTGTCTATATGTGCCCTGTGATTGGCTGGCCACCAGTCCAGGGTGTACCCCGCCTCTCGCACCAAGACAGCTGGGATAGGCTCCAGCACCCCCGCGACCCTTGTGAGGATAAGCGGTAGAAAATGAATGAATGAATATTTGAATGAATGAATTTTTCTCACTATGAGAGCCCTTTAGACATGAAATAACACCCCTATAATCACCTTGACATCCCTATTACCCAGTAGAGTGGACATAATAAGACATAATAAGACATATGACGTGTTGTTGCACCTTTAAAAGTCCACTTTAACTTATTCTTTTCAAGGTGGCGTGGATCAGGTCGCTGGCTCAATCCTGTGTGTGAAATCTGATGAAAAGATTTCAACACATCTGTCGGATATTTCAACATTCATTCTGCATTTCAGAATTCACACGCAATTTCAGTAACCCTTTGTGTCGACTGTGTGTGTGTGTGCACGTACTGTGAATAAGTCATGTGCTTCAAGCTAGCGCAGGACCAGAGCCCAGATGAGAGCAAAGGGAACAAAGAATGAAACAGGAGGATGAAAGCGTGAGTGAGAAAAGCTTCCAAACTTGACTGACCAAAGCTAAGAGGATGCTAAAAAAAGCATCTTTATTTGTCGCTGGTAGAAAGGCGTACACAAACAGACCAAACTTCAAAACAGTGCGGTTAAAAGCGACGGGACAAGCAATACGATAAAAAAAAACAACAATTCCGTGGCATCCAAGCAGCAGCCGAGAGGAGATTGCATTAAAAATTCATTCCGTGTACTCTACTTGGCAGGCAGGCGGGCGGGCGGGCAGGCAGGCCGACCCGCTGCACGCTCACGCTTCTATTCGCTTTTATTCCACTTCCTCCTTCGCCGTCTTTTCCAATGACCGCTCGTACGGCCGTCATACGTGGAAAAATATGCAGCCATAAAACAACAAGCGTCCACGTCTTGCTGCATTTTAAACAACCAACACATACTTATACTTATACTACATTCTATACGCTACACACTATAAACTACACACTATAAACTACACACTACACGAGTGTGTCATGGGGAGAGACAGGAACACATCACAAAGCTTCACCACATCATCCTTGTATTGTAATAATAAAGATTTGGGCCTGAATCAAGATGACAGGAAGGTGCTGTTATAGCAGATATAGAGTTGATATATACTGTACTGTACTGTACTATACTGTACTTGATATACTATACATAGACACTTCATCTCCGCATAGTACGTGTGCCATTCACTGCCCTGCAAATTTGATGATTTTTGGTCATGATTTTCCCCGATAAAACATTCATTCATTCATTTTCTACTGCCAGCCAATCACAGGGCACATATAGACAAACAACCATTCACACTCACATTCATACCTATGGACAATTTGGAGTCGCTAATTAACCTAGCATGTTTTTGGAATGTGGGAGGAAACCGGAGTACCCGGAGAAAACACGGGGAGAACATGCAAACTCCACACAGAGATGGCCATGGGTGGAATTGAACCCTGGTCTCCTCGCTGTGAAGTCTGCGCGCTAACCACTCAACCGCCATGCCGCCCCCCATAAAACATGTCATTCAGTAATACTTATAAATACATGATCCTTCTTAAAGGGGACCCATCGTGCTCATTTTCCACCCTTTGCATTGAGTTGTGGACTCCTATAGAGCAGCTGCACACAATAACCAGCACAGAAACTTTTTCTTTGGATTTGTGCGTCCCGCCAAAACTGTCTAATTTATTCCGCCCACGGCCCACCTTCAGGCACGCTCAATCTGCTGTGATAGGTCACATTATTGACATTATTTCCATAATATTACGACTTTATTCGCTATAGAATTTATTTAATTTCCATAATATTATGAATTTATTGCAATAAAAATTTGACATTATTATGACTTTTTTGCTATTAGAATTTTACATTATTTTCATGATATTATGACTTTATTCCAATAAAAATTGTACATTATTTCCATAATATTATGACTTTATTCGCTATCAAATTTACTTTATTTCCATAATATTATGACTTTATACGCTATAAGAATTTACTTTATTTCCATATCATTATGACTTTTTCCACTATAAGAATTTTACATTATTTTCATAATATTATGACTTTATTCCAATAAGAATTTTACATTATTTTCATATTATGACTTTATTCGCAATAGAATTTATTTATTTCCATAATATTATGACTTTATTCCAATAAGAATTTTACATAATTTCCATAATATTCTGACTTTTTTGCTATTAGAATTTTACATTATTTTCATAATATTATGACTTTTTTTGCTCGAAGAATTTTACATTATTTCCATAGTATGACTGTATTCCAATAAGAATTGTACATTATTTCTATAATATAATGACTTTATTCGCTATCGAATTTACTGTATTTCCATAATATTATTACTTTATTCCAATAACAATTTTACATTACTTCCATAATATTATGACTTTATTCGCTATAAGAACTTTACTTTATTTCCATAATATTATGACTTTATTCCAATAAGAATTTTACATTATTTCCATAATATTATGACTTTATTCCAATAAGAATTTTACATTATTTCCATAATATTATGACTTTATTCGCGATAAGAACTTTACATTATTTCCATAATATTATGACTTTATTCCAATAAGAATTTGACATTATTTCCATAATATTATGACTTTATTCCAATAAGAATTTTACATTATTTCCATAATATTATGACTTCACTCCTTTTTTACTTAATTTTGTCACCTAATTTTCTCCTAATATACTGAATATATTCTAGCATAAAAACATGGGTACATACCGCATATGACATATAAATACTTCATTAGAAAGATAAGGATGAAAGCAAACAGAAGCCAGTGAGAAGGAAGTGTGTGTAGCCGTAGCCGTAGCCATGCGGTGGTGTGCTGTGTATTCATTATAAATAGAAATGTGGGAGGAAAAGCCATTAAAGAAGCTGCATCATGTATCATGCAGCTGGAGGTGGTGACAACCCCGCCAAGGTCAGCCGTATCAATTACCGCATCACCATAACTCACCACTAATCACGGCGCTGCGTTTGCATGCGCTGCGCGCGCACACACACACACACACACAGGCGTCTCATTACCCTTGGTAATTTACGACCTGAAGTCGCGTGGCCTGCTCCGCAAAGCTCAAACTCAGCACCTTTGCCGGCATCTTCTAATCTTTCTCCATCCCTCATTCTCCTTGACCCCCTCCCCCGCTGACCTCCAACCATCGTCTTCCTTCCTTTCATCCTTTTCCTCCACCTTCACTTGTTTTACCTCTTAATAATTCATCCTCTGCTGTGCTCCCCCGCCCCTTAGGGAAAAGCTCCCACTGTCACGGGCCCAGAACATTAATCAGCCCCTTGTTGCCCCCCCCCACCCCCACTTATTCCATCCTCTAGTCCTCAACCCCTAGCTTATACATCCATCCATCTCCACAGCACGGCTACTCAACTCTATTGTTTTGGGGGCACATTTGCAGAAAGCTAAGGACGGGAGGTACTCTATATACTTTATATTATTATTATTATTATTATTATTAATAATGACAATAATATATTATTATTACTATATTACTATAATATAATATATTATATAATATTATATAATATATATTATATTATTAATATTATATAATAATAATAATAATTCTTATCTAGAATGTAAAGGCTCTGGCATACCTTGACACTCATCTAAGATGGAAATTGTCATTAAGAAGTCATTATGAAAAAGCTAGTCAAAGATCCTCTATTTCAGCGGTGACCCACTTTCATATATGGAAAAGCAAGCTCAGTGATTTATTTTTCAACAAAAGACACAAAACATTAAGAGGAGGAATGTCAACTGCAAAAATCAATCAATACTCTCAAATAATAATTCATATTTGCATATACAAAATAATTAATATTTGTATATCCAAGGAATAAAAAGATTAAAAAAAAAAAATTGGTATTTTAAAATGTAAAAAAAAATGACTTCTCTTTTTACCCTGTTGTCCGCGACCCACGTTAGGGTTCATGCCACCAGGTGGAAAAACCCGCCTCAAAGATCTACTGCAAAAACATGAGTCAAAGATCCTCTATGTGTCAGGAACGCTTGCTATTTTAAGGAATCTATGGCAGAAACACAGGTCAAATATCTTCTACTACAAAAACACAAGTTGAAGATCCTCTATATGACAAGAGCACTCTGTTATTTTTAGGAATCAACATGTCAAAGACCATTTATGACAACCGCATGATGCTATTTTTAAAAAATCTACTGCAAAGATTCAAAGATCCTCTATATGACAGGAACATGCAGCTGTTTTTAATAACTTACTGCAAAATACTTGTCAAAGATCCTCTATATGACTGGAGCACTGTGCTATTTTTAGGAATATGCTGCAAAATCACCAGACAAAGATCCACTAAGTGACAGGAACATGGAGCTGTTTTTAACAACTTACTGCAAAACACTTGTCAAAGATCCTTTATATAACAGGAATGTCGATATAATCTGTTAATAATAATAATAATCTGATAATCTGCTGCAAAAAACACGAGTCCAAGATCCTTGACGTAAAAACTCTGCTACTTTTGGATTTGCAAAAACACGAGCCAAAGATCCTCTAAATGAAGGGAACACGCAGCTGTTTTTCACAACCCACTGCAAAAACACTCAAAGATCCTTTATATGACAGGAATGTCGATATTTTTAAGAATCTGCTGCAAAAAACATGAGTCAAAAGATCAATGTGAGAAGAGCAATGTGCTATTTTTAGGAATATGCTGCAAAAACACCAGACAAAGATCCTCTATATGACAGGAGCACTGTGCTATTTTTAGGAATATGCTGCAAAAACACCAGACAAAGATCCTCTATATGACAGGAGCACTGTGCTATTTTTAGGAATATGCTGCAAAAACACGAGCCAAAGATCCTCCATATGACAGGAGCAATGTGCTATTTTTAGGAATATGCTGCAAAAACACCAGACAAAGATCCTCTATATAACAGGAGCACTGTGCTAGTTTTAGGAATCTGCTGCAAAAACACCAGACAAAGATCCTCTAAATGAAAAGAACACACAGCTGTTTTTCAGAACCCACTGTTAAAACACTCAAAGATCCTTTATATGACAGGAACACTGCTGTTTTTAAGGACCTACTCCAAACAAACGGCAGCCAAAGATCCTCCACATGACAGTGTTTTGTTTAAACCACGGGAAAATCTTGCTCCAAAAATTGGCCATGAATGACGTCAGGCCGGCCCTCACTCCGCCAGTTGAGTATATATCCAGTATATATCTATGCTATAGATAACCCTTGATGCCATTGATCTATCACACGTATATCTACAGGATATCCATAGAGAAGAAGCGTTGATTACCATGCCTGTAGGAGGAGTGGTCGCTGGCTTCCTTCCTTCCTTCTAAGGCCCTCTTGTTTTGGGGAGGGTGGGTGCAGAGGTGACTGGTCAGGATGCTGCCGTCACTCCGCTCCTCATGTGCTCCTCTTGACGGCGTCGCCAGCGCTCGATGAGAAGATGTCCTGGTGAATGAGATGCAGACGCTCAAGGTTATTTTCTCTCATCTTGGCAGGAGGTGGGACGTACATATACATACATATACATATACATACATGGCGGGGGGGCGGGGGATTGAAGTGTCAAGATATGTAATCAGTATTATTGAAAGTGTTAGATCATACTGTGTACTGTAGTGGATATCATATTTATGTCCATCATAATGTAGCTTTTATTATTATCATGAAATGATCATCGTTAGGGAAAAAGAAGCGGCATATCATGTTACTCATCCGTCATTCCCATCATTCCCACCCCAAGTGAAATGGAAAAACAGCCAGATCTGACAGACTGTGTAATCAACCCATGCACAGATGGGCACGTCAACAAACACACACACACACACGCACACACACACACACACAGGGCTCTTTTCATTCTCCAACATGATACAGACATGTACTTATTTTCAGTCAATGCTTCTCTCACACGTGTACATGACATACGGCCTGTCCTTAACGTATACTCCATACAGTATGGCATCAACTTTCATATCAATAATATTCATTTCATAATATTATGACTTTATTCCCATAACAATTTTACTTTATTTTCATAATATTACAACTTTAATCCAATAACAATTTTACTTTACTTCCATAATATTACAACTTTATTCCAATAACAATTTTACTTTATTTCCATAATATTATGACTTTATTCCAATAACAATTTTACTTTATTTACATAATATTACAACTTTATTCCAATAACAATTTTACTTTATTTCCATAATATTACAAATTTATTCCAATAACAATTTTACTTTATTTACATAATATTACAACTTTATTCCAATAACAATTTTACTTTATTTCCATAATATTATGACTTTATTCCAATAACAATTTTACTTTATTTCCATAATATTATGACTTTATTCCAATAACAATTTTACTTTATTTCCATAATATTATGACTTTATTCCAATAACAATTTTACTTTATTTCCATAATATTACAAATTTATTCCAATAACAATTTTACTTTATTTCCATAATATTACAAATTTATTCCAATAACAATTTTACTTTATTTCCATAATATTACAACTTTATTCGCTGTAAGAATTTACTTTGTTTTCATAATATTATGACTTTATTCGCTATAAGAATTTTACTTTATTTCCATAATATTATGACTTTATTCCAATAAGAATTTGACATTATTTCCATAATATTATGACTTTATTCCAATAAGAATTTTACATTATTTCCATAATATTATGACTTTATTCCAATAAGAATTTAGCATTATTTCCATAATATTCTGACTTTTTTTGCTATAAGAATTTTACATTATTTCCATAATATTATGATTTTATTCCAATAAGAATTTGGCATTATTTCCATAATATTATGACTTTATTCCAATAAGAATTTTACATTATTTCCATAATATTATGACTTCATTCCCTACAAAAAATTTACTTAATTTTGTCACCTAATTTTCTCCCAATATACTGAAAATATTCTACAAATAAATATTTCTACACTATGCAACTAAAATGTATTCTTCAAATGAAGGCTGGTTTGTTTTTCCCATTTCTGGAAAATGCAAATTTTGAAAATGCAACCTGATATTTGAAAACACTTGTAGTTTTGTTTGTTTTTCATGACTTCTGACTTTTTAAAAATATACTTTTTCTCAAATATGTCAAATTTATGCTTCTAAAATGATATTTTCTACATAATATTATTGTCATAAAAATGCATTTTTGTAAATTACAGCTTTGTCGCCCCCCCCAACCATTTCTTACTTTCCTTACAATATTATGAATTTATTCTCATAATACTTTGACTTTATTCTAATAATATACTGTAACTGTTTCTCATATTCCAACCTTTTCCTGAATATTTCCATTTACTGAAATGATGTGTTTTTCCTCATACTATTACAAACTTAAATTACGTTTTTCTTGTCATATTTTGACTTTATTCTTGCAAAACGACTGCTGCCATTTCCATTTTTACTGCAGTTGATATTTTTAGAATGTGCAAATAAAGAGTCCAAAATAAGCCAACAGCTTCTCCCGTGCTGCAGACGGCCAATATTAGATGTCTTTTTCGGACCTTTTTGTCTACAAGTGGAAAATGGAGGCTGAGCGTTTTCCATTTCCGCTGGTGAAAGCTAACATGTCCGACATCTGCCGGGATCGGGCCGACCGGGAGAGGCCGTGTTTCTGCATGCGCATCCTCGACTATTAAAGTTAGCTTCACACAACCCCCTTCTTCCTCCTTCACACGCGCTGGCAGATGCTCTCCAGAGACGCCCGTTCTCATTTGCCCCGCCGCTGCTGCAGGCATGCACACACGGGACGCAGACAGCCATTTGCACATGGCCGCCATGGCCGCCGTGGCCGCCACCTCGCTGTGGTCTCGGTTATTATCATTGTGAATAAGACCGGGACGGGTTCATGCACCGGGGACGGCGGATAAAGGACACCTGTGCCGTGTCCTCCTGTGCGTTGGTCATTAAATCCTCTTTTCCCTTCAGGGAAGGAATGAAGGATGGAAGGAAGGAAGGAAGGAAGGAAGGAGGCGGAGGAAAAGGCAAGTGGTGATTTGGAGATGAAGGATAGATAGACGGAGCGGGAGGATTGCTGATACGGCTCAGAGCAGCAATTTACACCTCTCCTGTCTGACAACCTGGGATGGAGGGATGCGGGGGGAGGTGGGGGAGGGGGGGTCACGGCTACTGCTAATGAGCGGAAGAGCTTTGGAGAATTCATTTCCTCGTGGACTTGTTGTTTATGTTGTGTTGAATATGGCCTCTTATTAGTCAACAATAGGCATATTAAAGCACATTGGACCTATTTTATTGTCTAAAAAAAGCATAAAATACAAATAGAAGACACTCAGAAGATGCATTCAAGGACGCTCTGATATGTAGTATATAGTACTACATTAAGCGATATGAGAGTAAAAGTGACTATAGGGGTGTTATTTCATATCTACAGGGCTCTAATAATGTTAAAATGCATATTTAGAAGGTAGTAAACAGGCTTTCTATGCTCTCCCCACCAAAATATTCCACTTATAAATAAGAAACCAACTTTGCAGAAATTCAAATCACTTATTGGGATAAAAAAAAATAATATTTTGGTGAGTGTTCTAACAATTATGGAATATTGTATTATTGGTTTACAGACTCGCATTGATTTAACAAAATTGATGGGGGAGCCAGAGTCTATATTTTACATGGAACAGTCCACCTGGTATTATTGTATCTATCATGCAATCTGCGATTATTATTTATTTAAAATTTGTACTTAAATACGTATTTTATATTTCAATTTATTATTATTATTATTATTATTATTATTATTATTATTATTATTATTATTATTATTATTATTATTTTTATTTTTATTTTTATTTTTATTTTTATTTTTATTTTTATTTTTATTTTTATTTTTATTTTTATTTTTATTTTTATTTTTATTTTTATTTTTACTACCATTATTATTAATGTGTGTCTCTTGTGTCCCTTTTTTCAGGACCTCATCAAATAATGAAATTGATAAAACTATCGAAAGGTTGGCTCAAGCGATGATGCCAGGTTGTATGTCGAATTTAAATGAAAAAACGGGTGGGCCGTATTCAAACACTTGGCGGGCCGGATGTGGCCCCCAGGCCGCAGTTTGCCCACCCCTGGTTCATAACATACAAAGCTCATGAGCTCTCCCGATGCTAAGACTTGTGAGTCGATATTATGTCTTATTGTGTCTTCTATATTGGGTAATAGGAGTGTAAAGGTGACTATAGGGGTGTTATTTCATGTCTAGAGGGCTCTAATCATGTTGTAAAAAAACATATTTAGAGGGTGGTAAACAGGTTTTCCATGTTCTAACTACCTAAATATTCCATTTGTAAATAAGAAATCCACTTTGGCGGGAATTCACTTCCCACTGCCGGGGCCTGGAAGCAACTAACCGCCATAAATAAGGCAATACTCTACTGTTATGTTTCATGTCAAATAATCTGCAAAAAAGAGCAAGGAACTCTCCCGATGCTAACACTTGTGAGCCTATATTATGTCTTATTTTTTCTTATGTCTACTATATTGAGTGATAGGAGTATAAAAGTGACTATAGGGGTGTTATGTCATGTCTAGAGGGCTTTAATAATATTCATTCATTCATTTTCTACTGCTTTTTCCTCACAAGGGTCGCGGGGGTGCTGGAGCCTATCCCAGCTGTCTTTTGGGCGAGAGGCGTGGTACACCCTGGACTGGTGGCCAGCCAATCACAGGGCACATATAGACAAACAACCATTCACACTCACATTCATACCTATGGACAATTTGGAGTCGCTAATTAACCTAGCATGTTTTTGGAATGTGGGAGGAAACCGGAGTACCCGGAGAAAACCCACGCATGCACGGGGAGAACATGCAAACTCCACACAGAGATGGCCGAGGGTGGAATTGAACGGGAAAGGTATGCGCGCTAACCACTCGACCACCGTGCAGCCTGCTTTAATAATATTAAAAAGCATATTTCAAAAGGTGGTAAACAGACTAACTATGGAAATATTCCATTTGTAAATAGGAAATACTACTTTATCAGGGGGGGGGGTCTGGAACAATTAACCAGGGATTACCAAGTTTGATTACCATGTTTCAACGCTTGATGAAAAAAAGTGAAGCATAAAGACATAAACGTGTCAAAATGTTGGCCATATGAATGCGGTATTATTTACCCGTATTAGCAGGTATTTATTATCCACTCAGGGGTGAATGAGATCAAAATGAACCCACAGAACAACAAAAAGGTCCACGGGGATCCACTGTGCTGAAAATGCGACAGGACCAGGTGGCGCTCAACCCAGCCAATGAATGCAGAGCCACGTCTCCATCCTCCATCCTGTCGCCACGCTGTCATCTAACTACACAAAATGTTTGCTCAGCTTTGTTTTTTACCGCAGCGAGACAGGAAGACGAGACATTGAGCCGTTTCCGCCATTTCTACACCCAGAGGGAGTACAGTATACCGTATATATAGTGACATGCTATATAAAACTAGCACAATGCATACAGAGGAATAATAACACCACCGCCGTGCATCCTGCAGCTCCTATTTCTGTTATACTTGGAGACTGAAACTCGGTCTGGGGGGGCCGTGGCGGGTCTGCGAGTATGGATGAGCCGGCAAATAAAGTGCTGAGGACGAGATACAGATAACACTGACAGAGGAGGAGTGCTGCTGAGAAAATGGCAGACGATGACAGCTACGCCTGTCACCGGGACAAATTCCGCCCTGCGTTCCCGTCAGCATTATTTCAGAACATTTTTTTCACGAGTGTCGCAATAATATATGGCATAATAATGCAGTAAATATACCTATAAGTACACATATTTAAAATTTCATTTTCTACCGCTTTTTTGCAGGGGGTGCTGGAGCCTATCCCAGCTATCTATCTTTGGGCGAGAGGCGGGGTACACCCTGGACTGGTGGCCAGCCAATCACAGGGCACATATAGACAAACAACCATTCACACTCACATTCATACCTATGGACAATTTGGAGTCGCTAATTAACCTAGCATGTTTTTGGAATGTGGGAGGAAACCGGAGTACCCGGAATTGAACCCTGGTCTCCTAGCTGTGAGGTCTGCACGCTAACCACTCGACCGCCGTGCCGCCCATATTTAACATAGTATTTGGAAATGAAATACATGAAAGAAACATCCATCCATCTTGTAGGTTGCTTATCCTCACTAGGGTCAAAGGCATGCTGGAGCCTACCCCAGCTGTCTTGGGGCGAGAGGCGGGGCACATATCGGCAAACAACCATTCCCAACCACATTCATAACTATGGACAATTTGGAGTAGCCAATGAAGCTAGCATGTTTTTGGAATTGGGGTGGGGGGGGGGGCTGCAGAGTACCCGGAGTAAACCCACACCCACACACGGAAAGAACTGCAAACTCCACACAGAGATGCCCAAGCGGGGATTCCAACCCAGGTCCTTCCATCTCCTGACTGTGTGGCCTACATGCTAACCACTTATACACCATGCGGCCCAAACGCAACAAAATAATACAGTTTCAGTCAGCGTTTATTTCCATGGGAAAATTACAGGCAGAGTTCTTATACAGTAAAACTGTACCAAACATGCTTTCTCCTGTTGTGGAGTTGCACCATCATCTATTTTGTATTGATTTTTTTCTTCACTGTAAAGCGTCTTTGGGTACTCTGAAAAGCGCTATACAAATGAAATGTATTATTATTATAAAAAGGTTTTAGTTAAAAAAATTTGTATTTTATTTAATTTTTATTTTATTTTTAATATAAAATAAAAATAAAAATAAAAATAAAAATAAAAATAAAAATAAAAATAAAAATAAAAATAAAAATAAAAATAAAAATAAAAATAAAAATAAAAATAAAAATAAAAATAAAAATAAAAATAAAAATAAATTAGATTATAATATTTTAAATAATAATACTTTCAATAAAATTTATGTAATTACCATTTAAATTTTGTTGACGATCTGAAACATTTATGTGTGGCAAATGTGCAAAAAATTAAAAAAAAAAATCAGTAAAGGGGCCAAACACTGTATGTACATATGTAGTATGTACACACAGTATATACATATAAAAAAAGCACGATACAAATAAAATGTATTATTATTATTATAAAAAGGTTTTAGTTAAAAAAATAGTATTTTATTTCATAAAAATAAAAATAAAAATAAAAATAAAAATAAAAATAAAAATAAAAATAAAAATAAAAATAAAAATAAAAATAAAAATAAAAATAAAAATATTATGATATTTTAAATTATAATATTTTCAATAAAATTTGTGTAATTACCATTTGAATTTGGTTGACGATCTGAAACATTTAAGTGTGGCAAATGTGCAAAAAAAAAAAAAAAAAGAAATCAATAAAGGGGCCAAACAATGTATGTACATATGTATGTACACACAGTATATACATATGTAGTATGCACTGTATGTATAAGTACTGTCTCCTGCCGGGCTGATTTCAGCAGGAACAGATGGTAAACCCCGAGCCCTGCCGAGGCCCCACCCAACAGTTTATAACGTGGATGTACACAAATCACGTACAGTTTCCTGTATTGCTGTAAATCATCTGGCCGTGACTTCTTATTGGAATACAGTATATACAGTATGTACAGTGTGTACATTATACTACAACGTACGTACACAATGAACCTTGCATCGCATCCAAGTGGGCTATTTCCCTGCTCCATTGACACTTAGTAGCATAATCCTGCTTGAAGGCTAAGCTGGTGTTTGCCTAAACACAAAGCCGTCCACCCCCCCACCCCGGCCCTGAGTGTGTGTGTGTGTGTGTGTGTGTAATGTTTTACAACACAAAAGAACCTGAAATGATGAATAGTTGACCCACAAAAGACATGAACAGCAGGGAGAATAAATATTACAATATTGACAAATCACTGGTGACCTGGCTCCTGAACACACCACCCAATGTAAGATTCAGGCAACAAGCAAGGTCATGACCTTAAACCCTGCTTCATGTTTCTGTCGTGGGTATTGAACCAGGATGCGAAGATCTCGCAAAATATATTAGAAATAGAAATCGAGTATTGAACCGTTCATTTGGAAATAAATGACTCGACTCCCTTTCGATTCCGATGGACTTCATCTTCATCCTGCCTGGTTTACTTGCATTCCTGAAGTGGGAAAAAATGTTTCTTTGGAGACATTTTTTTCTAACATGAATGCAGACGTCTGTCAAAATCAAATTTTGCCCCCAAAATTGTCCCTTATTGCCCCAAAAACTGTCCATTATTGCACAGAAAATTGTCCCTTATTACCCTGAAAATTGTCCCTTATTATCCCCTTGAAAATTGTCCCTTATTACCCCAAAAATTGTCCCTTATTACCCCAAAATTGTCCCTTACTACCCTGAAAATTGTCCCTTATTATCCTGAAAATTGTCCCTTATTACCCTGAAAATTGTCCCTTATTACCCTGAAAATTGTGCCTTATTGCCCCAAAAATTGTCCCTTACTACCCTGAAAATTGTCCCTAACTACCCTAAAATTGTCCCTTATTACTCCTAGAATTGTCCCTTATTACTCCAAAAATTGTCCCTTATTGCCCTGTAAATTGTGCCTTATTACCCTGAAAGTTGTCCCTTATTACCCTGAAAGTTGTCCCTTATTACCCTGAAAATTGTGCCTTATTACCCTGAAAATTGTGCCTTATTGTCCCCGAAATTGTCCCTTATTGCCCCGAAAATTGTCCCTTATTGCCCCAAAAACTGTCCATTATTGCCCTGAAAATTGTCCCTTACTACCCTGAAAATTGTCCCTTATTACCCTGAAAATTGTGCCTTATTACCCTGACAATTGTGCCTTATTACCCTGAAAGTTGTCCCTTATTACCCTGAAAATTGTGTCTTATTGTCCCCGAAATTGTCCCTTATTACTCCAAAAATTGTCCCTTATTGCCCTGTAAATTGTGTCTTATTACCCTGAAAGTTGTCCTTTATTACCCTGAAAATTGTGCCTTATTACCCTGAAAATTGTTCCTTATTGACCCCAAAATTGTCCCTTATTGCCCTGAAAATTGTCCCTTATTGCCCCAAAAACTGTCCATTATTGCCCTGAAAATTGTCCCTTATTACCCTGAAAATTGTCCCTTATTACCCTGAAAATTGTGCCTTATTACCCTGACAATTGTGCCTTATTACCCTGACAATTGTGCCTTATTACCCTGAAAGTTGTCCCTTATTACCCTGAATATTGTGCCTTATTACCCTGAAAATTGTGTCTTATTACCCTGAAAGTTGTCCCTTATTACCCTGAAAATTGTGCCTTATTGCCCCGAAAATTGTCCCTAATTGCCCCAAAATTGTCCCTTATTGCCCCAAAAATTGTCCCTTATTGCCCCAAAAATTGTCCCTTACAACCCTGAAAATTGAACCGTTCATTTGGAAATAAATGACTCGACTCCCTTTCGATTCCGATGGACTTCATCTTCATCCTGCCTAGTTTACTTGCATTCCTGAAGTGGGAAAAATGTTTCTTTGGAGACATTTTTTTCTAACATGAATGCAGACGTCTGTCAAAATCAATTTTATGGACAATAATTGTCCCGCAATTAACATTTTTGAGAGTCTTTTTCCTGAATGTACTGATAATATACATATGACATAATAATGCAGTACAGCCGATCAATACGTACAGAAATATGATGGAACACAATATTTCCCTAAAGTGGACTGATTCGAAGAAATAGACCAAAATGTAACACATATCGACTTCATATTTCCGATTTTAAATCACTGTCACTTTTGTTATGGTCTGAATATTGACAAACCTAACCGTAACTTCCACTCTTTTGGATTATTGATTGAATCGTCAAAACGTGCATAGATGTCGAGCCCTTTGATTCCCACCTTAACGGAATCATGGAATTGGCCAATCAAAAGGAAATTTAGCATTTCACACAAAATCTCGCAGAATTTGACATAATGTGAATGATTGTTGTCAGCGATAAAAACCAGCGAAAGTTGGTGGAACCTCCTCTCAGGGAGCGTGAACAGTAGCTAGCTTACTTTAGCATGCCGGTGCAGTGTCTGCATGCAACTGGGGCTGGGTGAGTATACGTATGTCAAATTGGATGAAAGTGTAAAAAAAAGGATTTCATACATTTGCTACAGACGTCCTAAATAAATAAATGAAAAATACTCCAGAGGCTTGCATTGCATTTTGAGGTGCAGAAAATGGGTCTGCGACCCACTTTGGAGCCACCTGTCATTGACAAAGCATGAGAATAAGCGTAAAAGAAGCAGCAAATGTCAACATAAACGCTGCTTCCAAACACAGACTGGAAATGGAAGTTTGTTTAAGAAAGCAACAACTTCACCTACAAGGGGATCGAATGGGACGTTGGCCATTAAAATATCCTTTACAAAAGCCGTGATATGAGGGTATTCCATATCATTCCCAAGCCTCCTGGTTGACAAAAAAAGCAGCGAGAGCATGACAGCCAGGCTTTGTCCAGATGTGAACTAATTCCCCTAATGGAGGTTTTACTCCACTACTGACACACAAAAAGCAGGCGTGCTGGCGAACATCACTGGAAGGCATCCTCATGAATAAAGCGGCGCCGTCCCCGTGGCTACAGATGGGCAGATAGCAGATAGTGATGGCGAATAAAGGAAAAGGTACTGTCCTCCATCTTTTCAACAGACATACCTGGCCTATCTGTGTGTTCCACCTATTGCTGTTCCTATCACTGATAACCACTTTTAAAAATTTATTTCCTCATACAGTGTCCTCTACTGTAAAACGGGGCAATAAGGGGACGGCAGGGTAATAAGGGACTATTTTCGAGAAAATGTTTTTTGAACGATTTGTTCAAGAATATATGCTTCTTTAAAAAAAACAACACAAAGCAGCTTCCTGTTTAACATGAGAAGGCACAATTGTCCCTCATTACCCCCCAAATTGTCCCTCATTACCCCAAAAATTGTCCCTTATTTCCCTGAAAATTGTCCCTTATTGCCCCAAAAACTGTCCATTATTGCACAGAAAATTGTCCCTTATTACCCTGAAAATTGTCCCTTATTGCCCCAAAAATTGTTCCTTATTGCCCCAAAAACTGTCCATTATTGCCCAGAAAATTGTCCCTTATTACCCTGAAAATTGTCCCTTATTGCCCCAAAAAATGTTCCTTATTGCCTCAAAAACTGCCCATTATTGCCCAGAAAATTGTCCCTTATTACCCTGAAAATTGTCCCTTATTACCCCCAAAATTGTCCCTTACTACCTTGAAAATTGTCCCTTATTACCCTGAAAATTGTCCCTTATTACCCTGAAAATTGTCCCATTATTACCCTGAAAATTGTCCCTTATTACGCTGAAAATTGTCCCTTATTACGCTGAAAATTGTGCCTTATAACCCCCAAAATTGTCCCTTATTGCCCCAAAAATTGTCCCTTACTACCCTGAAAATTGTCCCTTATTACCCTGAAAATTGTGCCTTATTACCCCAAAAATTGTCCCTTAGTATCCCCTTGAAAATTCTCTCTTATTACCCTAAAAATTGTCCCTTATTGCCCCAAAAACTGTCCCTTAGTGCCCCAAAAACTGTCCCTTATTGCCCAGAAAATTGTCCCTTATTACCCTGAAACTTGTCCCTTATTGCCCCAAAAACTGTCCCTTATTGCCCCAAAAACTGTCCCTTATTGCCCAGAAAATTGTCCCTTATTACCCTGAAAATTGTCCCTTATTGCCCCAAAAATTGTCCCTTATTACCCCAAAAAATGTCCCTTACTACCCTGAAAATTGTCCCTTATTACCCCACCGTACCTTAATATATATATATATATTTAAACATCCATATCTATCTATCTATCTATCTATCTATCTATCTATCTATCTATCTATCTATCTATACACACACACACATATGAATGAATAAAAAAACTGAATAATGCTGTCCATGAAATGGAGGTGTTGCTCTAATTTTGACAGCAAAAAAAAACTAAAAAGTGAATTTCTGCAAAGTAGGATTCAACTGAATTACCCCTCCCATGCAGAATGAGAGACTAACCTTTTATTTATTTTTTGATTAGACCAGCCACAGCATGTCTGCCCATAAGATTACTGATCCCGAGTGAGCGGAACACTACATACTATAATCTGTCTTTACATTTTTTTTGACAACTAATTAGCCATAATTAACCACGAAACAGCATTCATTTATGAATAAATATTTTTTAGCAAATGCAGTATAGTGAGGGAGTGATATCCAAGTGATATCCAAGCAGGGATGTAGCGAGAGACGACAGTATGTGAAGTCAAACAAAACAATGCCTCGGCAGGCTGGACAGGGGCAGTGCCCCTAAAACGGGACACACGTACCATCATGTCCGTGTTAGAACTACAGCAAAACTACTACATGTTTACGTGCCTCGCTGGGTGCTGGACTCTGTTCTATGAAGTGTCGACATTGGAGTTACGGGTTCGCCAAGACGATAAAAAAACAACTTTGATCCTTATCGTGGACGGACCGAAGAAAGACCGCTATGTTGAAAACACACACACACTTCAAAGAGCGAAGTATTACTGTGTGCATTGAATGTGTCCAACATCTCCACTGCTAAAGCGCCAGCTGATCAGTGACTCCATTCATTGGAGGTCAATTCAGGCTGTGTGCTCCTTGCGAGGCTGGTTCCATTACAGACTTCCTTCCTGTCTTTCTCTCGCAGAAGATAGAGGAACTCAGAAAGGCAGGCAGGAAGTCTGACGCTGGGGAGGCTCGGCATGAATAGTTTAGTACAGGGAAGTACGAAAAGCTTTACGGTGATGCTAAGGTTAACCCAAGACTACTACACTCTTGTTTGTTGGACATGTTACACTTTTCACCCAAAAGGCTTTTTTAGGTCAAAACTTTAGACGTGGAGTTCTCTTATTTATGCTTGTGGTGGGTGTGGGGTGTCCCCTGGGGGTGTCCCCTGGGGGTTGTTGTTATTATTGTTGGTGAAGGATGCATCACATCATCACAATAGACTGCTAATGGTGGCTGGCCACTCTTCCCTTTGGGAGGCGTGTCCCTGGGCCTGTCGCCATATTGGATAAATGCATTTATCGAATAATAAAAAACTACCACAACAGGGGAAAAAAGTACTGATGGAGGTGCAGGGGCGGTGTCGCCTTGCTGAGGCGTTTGGTCGGCAAATATTGTACAAACAAAACACTAGCAATGTATACATGGACCCAAATATTCCAATTGCATTCGGTTTATTTGCTCATACGGAAAGAATGTAACCTTTGTATACACCTCATTCTGAAAAAAAAGTGCCAATCCGAATGAATATAGTAACTCGCAAACGAGAGAGCTAGCGACCTAAACGGTAGCCTTCAAGTTATTTCCTTTAAACTTAAAGCCAAAAACTTACCACTTCCACACGGATAGGGACGATAACTATTAACAGTTATTTAACCTTTAACATGAACATTAATCAAACGTAATAATTTTTTCTGAGTACATGATACCATACAGCATCCATATCAAACTTGCGCGGGCCGCACTAACATTAAACTTTCATATGAAGGCGGAGGGGCCTCAAACTAGTGTCCTGCGGGCCACAGTTGGCCCACGGGCCGCGTGTTTGAGACCCCTGATCTAAACCCTTCTATACTTTTTTTCGCAAGTCCAGTTTTATTAAAAAAGAAAATATATATTTATATAATATACGTATATCTATATAAAACATGTCCCGAGTTTATTCATTCATTCATTCATTTTCGCGGGGGATGCTGGAGCCTATCCCAGCTGTCTTTGGGCGAGAGGCGGGGTACACCCTGGACTGGTAGCCAGCCAATTACAGGGCACATATAGACAAACAACCATTCACACTCACATTCATACCTATGGACAATTTGGAGTCGCTAATTAACCTAGCATGTTTTTGGGATGTGGGAGGAAACCGGAGTACCCGGAGTGCACAGGGACAACATGCAAACGCCACACAAAGATGGCCGAGGGTGGGATTGAACTCAGGTCTCCTAGCTGTGAGGTCTGCGCGCTAACCACTCGATCACCGTGCAGCCCTGTCCCGAGTTATATAAAATTTTTTATATTATAAAATATTAGCAAGATTGAATTTGATGTATTCCTGTTTAAATTTATCCCGGGTGCGTTCTTTCAGCGTATGCTCAGATATGACGTAAAACGCAGCTCCAGACGTTCTTCGGTTTTAAAAATGGAGGCCAGCAATCGGCACTGGACTTAGTTTTTGAAACTAAATTTCAAGACTGGATGAAGAAAAAACTGGCAAAACTGAGTTATTCCAACAAGTGAAAAAAATACTCGGTATCGAAAGTCGGCATCAAATGCTGAATATCGACGATTCTTTGTCGACAATTATCAACCAACAAAACATAATAACGAGACAGGCCCCTCGTGTCCCATTTTTTGTCTATTTTTATATCTTTAGAATGCCCAAAAAAGACGAAGACGTGTGTTTGTGTCTTACAGAAAGATTGTGTATAATTCCCCCAAAATGTCCAACAGAGTCCACAACTCAGCAGACCCTACCTGGTCCACAAAAGTCTCTCGTTAGGTAAGGAAAGCATTTCGATGTCAAGCCCCGTTCCCCCAACACCTGCTGATAAACCTCTACAGATCCACCACGGAGAACCTCCTGAACTCCTGCTGTGCACGCTAGTCCAGCAGCTGTACCTCGGAGGACAGGAGGGATCAGCAGAGCAGCTGATTGGATCTCCAAGACATTTACACCTGCAGTGGTATTAGCAAGGACTCCGACCACTGCAGGCTGTTTTTTTGAGTTGATTTTTGGGTCATCTTGATCCAGTTTGACAATACGGCAACACATAAATAGATTTTTGATAGAAATGATCCTTTTGACTCTCATTTTGGCTCAACTCTCTACTCTAAGAGGGTCCTTCTTAGCACCGGCGGATGTTACATTTGCTACCTGGACCTTCAGTGGCTGATTGCCCAAACAGAATTTTGTTCCAAGGCTGGTATCATAGGAAAATTGATTAAAAAATATTGTTCATCAAGGGATTTTAAACCAGACGACATTATAAGAAACAACTGCTGGTTTCCAGTTTCTGCCATACCAGCACTCATCGATAACATCTTCACTCGCTAAATGTACTGCAAAAAAGGTCAGTAAGGATAATTCATAATGCCGCCTACAGAGAACATACTAACTACTTATTTCTAAAATCACAAATACTTAAAACTTGCTGATATAGTTCATCTTCAAACAGCTAAAATAATGCATAAGGATAAAAATAACCAATTAGCTAAAAATGTCATCCAATACTTCTCTACAAGAGAGGAGAAATATGATCTCAGGGAAGAAGTACATTTGAAACACTTCTATGCTAGGACTACGTTAAAAAGCCATAGCATTTCAGTATGTGGAATCAAACTATGGAATGGATTGAGTAAGGAAATCAAACAATGCACAACGATGAGCCAATTCAAGAAACAATACAAGCAGTTGATGTTTGCTAAATACAAGGATGAAGAGTCTTGAACCAGTCATGATGTGCTATATATATCACTATATTGACACTTACTATGGTACCCATTATGGCATTGGATGCTCATATCACCTCGTATTACGAGGCAAATTATTATAAAAAAAAAAAAAAAACTTAAACTGTATTATGGAAAGCAGGAAGTGAACAAATGTAACAGTTACTGATTGTAAAAGTACCAGATGGAGGGGTAGGATTTAATAAGCTTTGCTTCTTCCTACTCCTTTTGGACATGTGGAACTGGGAACTGATTATGTGATGCACTCAATTGTAATCTGATGCATGTTCAAATGAAATAAAACCATCACCATTACCATAACAACCATCAATAAGTCCCCATTTCTTTGAACACGGTCATCAATACGTGTGGATTATGTTACTACTAGTGACCTCCAATATTAGTAACTATTTTCCACTGATGATCATCGGCGCTGGTGCTAAACTCGGAGCTCAGCCAAATGGAACAAACATAAACGGAACGGCTCGGTGATTAAGGGCTCAGACGAGTCCCAACAGCGACCAGACCCTGGGAGACGAATCTCAAACATGATAATGGTTAGAAAAAATAGCCCCATTGCTAATAGTGTCTACATGGCATAGGCCAGCACTCCTCATTCATGCTACTAAAGCAATGCTTCAATTATTTTATTGTCATTCGAGGCTAACTGGTTAGCTTGTGTAGCGGCCATCTACAGTCCCTGCAACGGAATAGTTGAGCAATGTGTTGGAAAAAAGGAATAATGGGAATGTAAAGGTTACTTTATTGGTGTTATTCATGTCTACAAGGCTTGAATAATGTACTACAAAAATATTTAATTTATTAAATATATAACTGGTTGTTTGTCTATGTGTGCCCTGTGATTGGCTGGCCACCAGTCCAGGGTGTACCCCGCCTATATATAAATTATAAATATTATTGAATTCTATATCACGGAAATTAATTTATCACTGCCGTGTAGTTAACTGATTCCACTCAATACCGACATCAATCATGACCAAATTAGTAAGCTACTTGGCTGACAGGAAGCTATATGCTAAGCTAGGTGGACACACATCTGCAAGTTTAAATATTACTTATTACTGGAGTACCCCAGGGGTCAATACTGGGACCAAAACTTTCCCAAGACTTGAAGAGTGGTTGACTCCGGTGTGTCAGTTGTTGCTACATGCTACATGCTACATTATTGCTACATCGCTGATTGGACATCAGGGTGATATTTCACACACACGCCAGTGGTTTGATTCCAAAGTCAGATACGCTTGCCGCATATATTAAATCTTTAAATGTTTTCCGTGCGTGTTAAAAGTCCCAAAGGTGTTTGTCACATAACAAGAGTGCAAGCAAACAATTAGGGGATCTAAAAAAAAAGGTAAAAATCAACCTCCTCCTATCCGATCTTTCTTAGCAATTAGCTAATCTCTCTAAAGAGCAAAATCTGCCTGGCAAATACTGGAGCGCCACTTCTTTATGACTCTCCAGTGCGTGTTTTTGCGGCACAAAGGAAGCATCAAATTGCAAACAGCCACCAGACAAAGGCAGGCGCTAAGATATTCAGCTTCATTCAACTTTTCCCCTTGGGAGTGGTCACCATGGCGACGGTAGCCTTTTTATTTTTTTACAGCCCCACAAAGGAGAGGAAGGCAGGACCATGCCTACTGTCATAAATATCAGCATATTAATACGCCGGCCGTCACGGCGTCACCAAACAGGTATCAAACCTCATTCATATTCCAAATAGCTGTCCGTGTTACACAGTTCTTCACGTAGCAGTCTCACCTCCACCTTCCGCAAACAAGAAACTACAGACTGATGGAGGTTTTGGCACCAGCCTCATGCAGACGGGACCTTGAGATCCCACACAGGAAGACAAACACTTGTGTCCGTCCTAGGAAGCCACTAGGAAGTCCTAGGAACAAACATGAAGGAACGTCCGACTAATTGCACATGTGAAACGCTCCAACCGTTCCTTCAGACTTCCCACTCATTCACGTCCTCACTTTGATTCCTTTTATTCTTCTAATGTCTTTTTTATGAATGTGTCTACAGCTTTTTACTTCATATTACAGATTTGGGTTAGCTATGTTTATTATTAATAGGGCCCGAGCACCGAGTGATAGCCGTACAAATATTTTTAATTAGGGCCTGTGCGCAGAGCGACAACAGTGTAAAGGCCTTCTTAGCATCAGCACAGCAAATATTATTATTATTATGGCCCGAGCACAGAGCAACAACAGTGACAATATTATTATTATTAGGGTCTGTGCATCAAGTGATAGCGGTGTAAAGGCCCTCTTGAAACTGCAGTTTATTGTTATTAGGGCCTGACCACCTTAGCAATAGCACTGCAAATATTATTATTAGGGCCCGAGAATGGAGCTATAGCCATGCCAATATTATTATTACGGCCTGTGCATCAAGTGATAGCTGTGCAAATGCCCTATTGAAACTGCAGTTTATTGTTATTAGGGCCTGAGCACCTAGCAACAGCACAGCAAATATTATTATTATTATTATTATTATTATTATTCGGGCCCGAGCACAGAGCAACAACAGTGACAATATTATTATTATTAGGGTCCGTGCATCAAGTGATAGCAGTGTAAAGGCCCTCTTGAAACTGCAGTTTATTTTTATTAGGGCCTGAGCACCTAGCAATAGCACTGCAAATATTATTATTATTAGGGCCCGAGCACAGAGCGACAACAGTGACAATATTATTATTATTAGGGTCCGTGCATCAAGTGATAGCGGTGTAAAGGCCCTCTTGAAACTGCAGTTTATTGTTATTAGGGCCTGAGCACCGAGCAATAGCACTGCAAATATTATTATTAGGGCTCGAGAATGGAGCTATAGCCATGCCAATATTAATATTAGGGCCTGTGCAGTGATACTGGAGAGAAGGCCGTCATAAAACTGCTGTTTATTGTTCTTAGGGCCTGAGCACCTAGCAATAGCACTGCAAATATTATTAGGACCCGAGCACCAAGTGATAGCAGTGCAATTATTATTATTATTATTAGGGCCCGAGCACCAAGTGATAGCAGTGTAATTATTATTATTATTAGGGCCTGAGCACCGACCAATAGCAGTGTGAGTACTACTATAAAAAAAACTGTGCCATCTGCCACCAGTTTCATGGGTGATGAAGAGTCTCAAGAACTCATGTTCGAAACTGACAACCAATCATACGCTGTGGTTTTTAATACTTTATTATTATTTATTTCCAAAGAACTGCATCTTATCCACAAACGTTGCATCTAATGTTGACCTATATTTTATTTCACTATGAGTTCTAGAAATGTTCTGAATAGAACGTCTATTTGATCTGCATGTCCAGGATCTGTTTCCTTGCTGTTGATTGATATGAATTATCATTTTATATGATCTGCCAAGAGTCTCTTTGATCTGTTTGACCCTTTTTCATACAAGAACATGGCAACGTGTCTCCAAACGTTTGACTGGTGCTGACGGTTTGCGTGTGCAGGATTTATTTAGCGCTGCGTGTGACCTCCAATAGAACCCAAAGAACGGCATCAGAGCAACTTTATCGTCTCATCTTACAAAGGCAACAATCAGGCTTCATTAATATTTTAAAAGCGGCGGAAAAAAATGTGACAATAGGATGTGGTGATGCAAGACGTATAGGAGATAATAAAGGATGCTTTATTCCCTGCGCCCCCATCACATGGTTAAAAACGCTTTGGTCGTCTTGCAATTGATGATTCATGAGGTGAAAAAAATAGAAATTTCCAGCAGCAGAGGCACTCACACAAAAACATTTGGAGAAATATTGGATTCAAAATAACCGAAAATATTTGATCGTGATTAATCACATTCCATGTGTAGTTAACTCACAATTAATCACATTTAATCAAAATACGTTTTTATCTATAATAAGTTGAGGAAATGGCTGCACAGCGATCGAGTGGTTAGCGCAGACCTCACAGCTAGGAGACCAGGGTTCAATTCTACCCTCGGCCATCTCTGTGTGGAGTTTGCATGTTCTGCCCGTGCATGCGTGGGTTTTCTCCGGGTACTCCGGTTTCCTCCCACATTCCAAAAACATGCTAGGTTAATTAACAACTCCAAATTGTCCATAGGTATGAATGTGAGTGTGAATGGTTGTTGTCTATAAGTGCCCTGTGATTGGCTGGCGACCAGTTCAGGGTGTACCAAGCCTCTCGCCCGAAGACAGCTGGGATAGGCTCCAGAAAATATCTCTGTGGTCAACGATACCATGTGCAATTACGATAATCACATCAAATTTGATGTAAATTTGATATCAATTATCGAAACTATGGGCTATTATTTAAAACACTGTGGTGGCATCAATGTAACACTACTGACACCTAGTGACCAGTGTAGAATAGTACACTGTACTAAATCATCAAATGTCTTTGAATGCATCTTCTGAATGCATTATATTAGTATTTAATTTTTATTAGTATTTTACACCATGCAGACATTTTTTACACTTGAAAATGCTTCATTTAGGCAAAAAATACATAAATTTTTCTAAAAATATGCATATTTTAACAGGGTTTTCAACCACAAACCAGCGATGTTTTATTAATGTATTTTGGAAAAATAGCAACATTAGGAGGTTGTTTACAGCCACAGCTGCCAGTGTTTTTAATCAGAAACAGGTATTCATTGGTGCGTTTGATGTTATTGATAGATTAATTATTAATCCAAAATTAATTATTAATCTGAAATAAATGTTCTAACGCAGTCACGCTAAACTGGTCTAAGTGCAGGACCCCCCCATCACCTCTCAATGACAAGCGGAGATGTTAATTCTGGCATATTGAAAGCAATGGTTATTAATAAGCACTGTCCCTTTAAATAATATTTGAAAAGATTTGAAAAAATCTGGACATATTTAAAGGTTTACGGTTACGGCGACCTAGATGTTCGGAGTCGTGGTGGCATAGCAAGTGACTAGGACAGACA
This sequence comes from Doryrhamphus excisus, assembly GCF_037039965.1. Classification (NCBI taxonomy): domain Eukaryota; kingdom Metazoa; phylum Chordata; class Actinopteri; order Syngnathiformes; family Syngnathidae; genus Doryrhamphus; species Doryrhamphus excisus. Next base: position 5,866,889 of record NC_136375.1, read on the forward strand.
AGAACCCCAGGTGGATTCACGGACATCGGGTCATTCCAGTTTTGACCTACTAAAAACAGCTACGTGACCCAAATAATCACCAAAAAGAATGCAGTGTTAGTTTACTTTCCTGTTCTTTTTGGAGTAAGTTTGCCACAATGTGGGAATGATGATACTGCATGGGGTTAAAGTAGTTTGTCCGATATTTGCAAGCAAACTTTAACAATGATAAATTATGTATACGCACTCAAAAATATTTTTTTAGGGCTTGGTGTGAGTGTGTGTGTGTCAATGAGGGATGCTCTCTGGCGCGCTCACCGGCAAAGTCACAGCTTTTTTTTCCCAAGGACACTGCGGCGAAGGGGAAACAAAAGATAACAAGAGGAAAGATGTAGCAAAAAAAAAAGCGTGGTGATACGATAAAGATGTAGTGACAGATAGACATGCGGACGATGGGAAAGCGATCGAGACACAGGAAACAATGGAATAGCAGCCCAACACACACATCTATACTTCCTGTCACTTCCTTTCAACGAGAGATATAACAACTTCCTGTGTTAAATTGGCTCCTTCCATGACAACTTATCCTATTTTCTCTCCTTTTCAGTTTAGTTAAAAACAAACCCAAACACGGTAAAACACGAAATACGATAACATGAACTTGAACTGGAGAAGTTGGACAAATGCAATAAACAAAAAAACAAAATACTATTTTTGGTTAAATCATTGTATGACCTCGCTTCAGGAGGTGCAATGTGGTTTCTGGATCAGCTGTAGACCCTTGCACAGGTCCTGGAGGGTGTCCTGTGTGCATCAGCAGTACAGGGTTGATGACACGCTACAAAGTGCCACTCAGTTCCTCTACAACCGAAATGTACAATCACACCGCCAACAGGAAGTCCAGCATGTTCTCGGTGAACGTCAGCCTCTGCCAAAACTGCCCTTTGCTACTGGTTGTGTTCATAGACAAAACTTGTAGGTGCAGCCAAAGTGTTGAGGTGCTCCAGTTCAGTTCCTGGTGACCTGCTGGGTGGGGCGGTTCTGGGATGAGACTCAGCACCTCCAAAGGTTAGGACTGAGGTCTTGTCTCAGATGTTCTAGAGTTCAAATAGTCTTGTTCACAAGCGACAGAAGGCTGGAGCATGAGATTGATCGAGACAGTACCAGGCTGTCATGGTGAAGAACGAACTGACCGGAACACAAATCTCGGAATTTACGACGATCTACTTTGACCACAATGAGTTTCCTCCATAGGATGGCTGGACTCACCCTAAAGCCTTGGTCACAACCCGTCGTACAGGTCCTCCGATCGTACAGGCTCCTAGGATCGTACAGGCTCCTACGGTTGTACAGGCTCCTACGGTTGTACAGGCTCCTACGATCGTACAGGTCCTAGGATCGTACAGGCTTCTACAGTGGTACAGGTCCTACGGTCGTACAGGTCCTACGGTCGTACAAGCTCGTCCGGTCATACAGCCTCCTACGATTGTACAGGCCCTAAAATCGTACAGGCTCCTCCGGTCGTACAGGCTCCTCCGGTCGTACAGGCTCCTACGGTCGTACAGGCTCCTACGGTCGTACAGGCTCCCTACGGTCGTACAGGCTGCCTACGGTCGTACAGGCTGCCTACGGTTGTACAGGCTCCCTAAGGTCGTACAGGCTCCTACGGTCTTACAGGTCCTACGGTTGTACAGGTCCTACCGTCATACGGTCATACAGGTCCTACGGTTGTACAGACTCCAATGGTCGTACAAGACCTACGATCGTACAGTTCCTACGGTCGTAGAGGTCCTACGGTCGTAGAGGTCCTACGGTCGTAGAGGTCCTACGGTCGTAGAGGTCCTACGGTCGTACAGGCTCCTATTGTCGTACAAGTCCTACGATCGTACAAGTCCTACGATCGTACAAGTCCTACGATTGTACAGGTCCAACTATCGTACAGGTTCAACTGTCGTACAGGTCCTACGGTCGTACAGGCTCCTATGGTCGTACAGGCTCCTATGGTCGTACAGGCTCCTATGGTCGTACAGGCTCCTATGGTCGTACAAGTCCTACGATCGTACAAGTCCTACGATCGTACAGATTTCAACGATCGTAGGACTTGTACGATCGTCCTACGATCGTAAAGGTGCTACGGTCGTACAAGTCCTACAGTCATACAGGCTCCTACGGCTAGACTACATGAAAAAAACCCAAGAAACGGTATCCACATGTGCACATACATAATTTGTATGTGAACATGCAAGTCCAGCTTTCCACCTCAGTGCGTTCCCACCTCTGTGTTCACCAGGTGAAAACTGAAGAGGTGGAAGACGTGGAAGAGGCGGAACCGAGGCCGCTGCTCCCGTGACAGGCCTGAATAAGTGGAGGAAAATGGTTGGCTGGATGGCTCCTCATATGCTGAAACACAGATTGATGAGTAGCATGTAGCACCTCTTATTTGTTGTCGTTTGGCAAGTTACACCGTGTTGTGCTATTTGACTCAGCTATCATTTTCCTGCGGTGGAAAGAAGCCAAATTAGGGTTTTAACGAATGGTTTGGCAAAGCAAACTGAACTGTACCACACGGTGGGAGAATGGGGGGGGGGCGTCTGGATATAAAAGGACGCAGGATGCAGCGCCTGGTTCACTCCCAGCAGTGATCCACTAAACCTCTGCAGTAATCAATTATTTACACATAAACACACACACACAGACCAACAACCCCCCCACTGGCATGCGAGTGGGGAAGGAAGGTAGCATGAAAACTACTTTAAATACAAAAGTCAGCATAACAGCAGGCTAGATGTACTATTATTTCAAATAATGCAGTAAAGTTACATGAAAGAATATCTCATTTACCCTTGCATACAGCAGCATGCTTGAAAAGGAGTAGGAAGAAGCACTCATTCATTCATTTTCTACCGCTTATTCTCACGAGGGTCACGCGGGGGGTGCTGGAGCCTATCCCAGCTGTCTTTGGGCGAGAGGCGGGGTACACCCTGGACTGGTGGCCAGCCAATCACAGGACACATATAGACAAACAACCATTCACACTCACATTCATACATATGGACAATTTGGAGTCGCCAATTAACCTAGCATGTTTTTGGAATGTGGGAGGAAACCGGAGTACCTGGAGAAAACCCACGCATGCACGGGGAGAACATGCAAACTCTACACAGAGATGGCCGAGGGTGGAATTGAACCTTTGTCTCCTAGCTGTGAGGTCTGCGCTAACCACTCGACCGCCGTGCAGCCATTTCCTCGACTTATTATAGATAAAAACGTATTTTGATTAAATGTGATTAATTGTGAGTTAACTACACATGAATGTGATTAATCACAATCAAATATTTTAATCGGTTGACAGCCCTAGTTATTTTGAATCCAATATTTCCGGGTGGAATTGAACCCTGGTCTCCTAGCTGTGAGGTCTGCGCGCTAACCACTCGACCTAGGCCAAGTGAATTCATTGAAGTGAAGTTCAGGTACAATATGTGCAATACTACCTTTTGTTTACTGCAATGCTACATTTTGTTTTTGTTGTTTGATTTACATATATTTACATTTATTCTGAACGGCACCTGACATTTTTTATATTTATATTCTTATTCTTTATTTTTATTTTTTTCATTATTTTTATTTTTACTTTCTACAAAATGCACCGTGGAGTTGCACTCATATTTCGTTGTAAGTGATACAATAACAATAAAAGCGATTGTGATTCTGATTCCAAGGTTTAAGAGCCCTGCTTGGCTAATGATAGAACGCCAACCTCGCCGTCTTCCCGTAAACAGATTACAGGGCACGGAGGTCATGTGATCTACTACAACTGCCTATAAACATTCTGACATTTATCAGACTTTGGAAATACAGGGTCAGGCTAAATGATCTGACACATTTGTTGGTTAAATAAAACACAAATAAAGTAAAGAAATAGTGTTTTCATTTTGGAAAAGTACATATAATGCCATTTTGCTTTCCATTGTTTTTGGTTTCTTGGGACTGGTGAGCATGGCGCTTTCATCATGGAAACGTTTATCAAAACGAACCAATCTGTAACTGCAACATGACGAGGGTTCCGTTTGCACTTCAATCTTGGTAGACATTATTCCTTGTTGATCTTGTTTTGGTTACCAACTTCAGAACTACCGGATCTGCATTGAAACCAAAATCAACCGCCAGAACTGATTTCATTTTAAAAACATAATGGAACAGAATGGCATTATGTGTACTTTTTGAAAATAAAAACACTTTTTTGTTTGTTTACCTTATTTGCCTTTCATTTAACCTACAAATGTGTCACATCATTTTGCCTGACCCTGGATTAAGCTTCCTGAAACATGACCACAAAAAATCCACCAAATGTTACTTTCTTTAAATCAGTGTGACTAATAATCTGGTTTAATCTCCCTCGAGTATTCATGCTGCTATTCCTCGATCATATGGGGGGGGGGCATGTCAATTTACCAGCTCAGTCAGTCAAAACCATACAATCCACTGTTTTACAACCTCATCACGCTCTCACAACACACTCTGGTAATTGTTCTTTATTGAAGTCAATTAGGGGTAATGGGGTCCAAATGGAGGGCATGGCTACTGTACACCACCATTTCATCTCCTTTATTTCCTGCACTCTAGTGGCAAACTGTCACGTCCCTCACTGACACAATCTTTCCGGGTAGCGGAATCATGAACAGAACAACCCCCATGACAGACGGTGCTCTATGACGCCATTTCATGTTTTATTTCAACAGTTTTTCCTGCACTCTAGTGGCAAACACCATGATTGTGTAACAGATGGTACTCTATGACGCCATTTCATGTTTTATTCAACAGTTTTTCCTACACTCTAGTGGCAAACCCTATGACTGTGTGACAGATGGTACTCTGTGACGCCATTTCATGTTTTTCCTGCACTCTAATGGCAAACCCTGTGACTGTGTAACAGATGGTACTCTATGATGCCATTCCATGTTTTATTCAACAGTTTTTCCTGCACTCTAGTGGCAAACCCTGTGACTGTGTAACATATGGTACTCTATGACGCCATTTCATGTTTTATTCAACAGTTTTTCCTGCACTCTAGTGGCAAACCCCATGACTATCTAAACAGCTGCTACTCTATGACAACATTTCATGTTTTATTCAACAGTTTTCCTGCACTCTAGTGGCAAACCCCATGATTGTGTAACAGATGGTACTCTATTACTCCATTTCATGTTTTATTCAACAGTATTTCCTGCACTCAAGTGGCAAACCCCATGACTGTCTAAACAGATGCTACTCTATAACGCCATTCTATGTTTTATTCAACAGTTTTTCCTGCACTCTAGTGGCAAACCCCATGACTGTCTAAACAGATGGTACTCTATGACGCCATTCCATGTTTTATTCAACAGTTTTTCCCGCACTCTAGTGGCAAACCCCATGATTGTGTAACAGATGGTACTCTATGACGCCATTTTATGTCTTATTCAACAGTTTTTTTCAGTTTTATTCAACATCGGGTTTTCAAAAAAAAAAAACGCATTTATTAAAAACAAATTTTTTTTAAAAACTTCGCTTTGGCTCCAATTTTCTACAAGAAAATAAAACATTCCATTGTTCTCAAATGTCTTACTTTTTATTTTTCTACACAAAATAAGATGAAAAATAAATAAACAAATCAAGAATAAAGAAAATCAATCAATCAGTAATAAATAAATAAACATAATAATAATAATAAAATGGCAAATAATAAAAACTTAAGAAACCACATATAGTTGGTGGGTAGACAAATAATTTTTTTCAGATTAAAATGAACAAAGCATTATTAGAGCCCTGTAGACATGACAAAACACGACTATAGTCACATTTATACTCTTTTTATTTACAACATATTGCGCAACTGCAGGGTCTTGAGACACATGCTAACTCGCAAACTAGAGAGCTTGCGACCTAATCGGTAGCCTTCAAGTTGTTTCCTTTAAACTTAAATAGCCAAAAACTTACCACTTCCACACGGACAGGGAGGATAACTATTAACAGTTATTTAACCTTTAACATGAACATTAATCAAACGTAATAATTTTTTCTGGGTACATGATACCATACAGCATCCATATCAAACTTGCGCGGGCCGCACTAACATTAAACTTTCATATCAAGGCCGGGGCCTCAAACTAGTGTCCTGTGGGCCACATTTGGCCCGCGGGCCGCGTGTTTGAGACCTCTGGTCTAAAGTCACTTTGTGGGCAAATATCATGATAAATATCGTATATCGATAGTTTTGGTCCATATGACCCTGCCCTATCTCTCCATGTGGTATAATTTATAACACAACATTTATAACAACTTTAATGTAAACAAATGGATTCAACGTTGTTTCCTGCACTCTAATCTCAAACACTACATACTTAACTACTATGTTCCTAACTGAAGCAATGTACAACGTTGATGGCTAAATCAATAACACAAGGACCCTGATGACAGTGTAATACAGCACTGAATCTGCTTTAGCCATGGTTGTTTCCTGCACTCTTTCCTCCAACTGATCTGATGAGGCCATATCTCCATGTGGCTTAATCAATACCCAAGCAAGCCTGATTACAGTGTACTCTACTCAAACTACTACAACTACAACAAATCAACACCGTGTTAGAAAGCGATGCAAAAATCATTTATATTACACGACGCCACTCCCTCCAAAAACAGGAGAGCAAGACACGCACTTGAACAGGAACGCCAAACTCACACGGCCAAGGAAGCAGTACTAAACGCTGCCTGAGTCCGAGTCCGCTGTGTTGTTTCGAGAGGAGCATAGCAGACGTGGGTGTTGCTCGGACTTGAAGTACTTTGCTGTACGGGCCACACAAAAGCGACTTCACTTCCTTTAGGTGTCAAAACATTCCAGCCGAGCACACCCTTTTATTAAAAAGCACCAAGTATTGACCAGGGAGGAGGTAAAGTACACAAGTGGGATGACAGTAAATTCCTACCAATAGAAAAAAACAATCATTGGAAAAACATTTGGAAGGCCAAATGTCAGTGAAAAAACATATTTCAGCATATTTCTTTTACCTATGAGGCTTTTCCCACGTTTCCACGTTTCCGACCATTTTGAAGTGAGCCCCGAAAGAAGTTAGAAATGGCTCTAATGCTCGCTTTCAGTGAGCCGGACTTCCTTGTATGGGCATGCCCGGGTACAAGCTGTCGGCCTTGACCAATCACAGTGGAGTGGGCGTGCCCAGAAGCGGGCCCTGGCTGGAATAAATTGAAACAACCTGTTTTGGAAATCCAAGGAAATCCAGCTGGAATAGGTGCAGATTCTGGAAGATCTAGAAAGCTTTGTGTGCTGGTTATTGTGTGTAACTGCTCTATGAGTCCACAACTCAATACAAAAGGGCCAAAATTGAGCATAATAGGTCCCATTTAAAAGGTCATGCATCAAATTCCATCCAAATTAATTTCTCCAGGTCATTCGTATATCAGTGACACCATTTCCCCCCCCAAAATGCATTTTATTTCCTCCTTGTTATTTAAATAACATTTATATAAATTAAATAATTATATAAATTTAGTATACAAGTATATAAATCTAGCACAGAATACAATATGTAAATGTAATTAATAATATTAATAAAACATTTTATTTATTTGATTTTATTACATTTCAAATATTACTATTATTACATCTAAAATGAAAACATTTCAAAATGTTAAACATATTAAAAATGATACAAAATTTAATACAATAAAAAATACATACAAGAGGTATCACGACACAAGACGAAACGGGGTTAGGGTTATTTTTAGCTTTGAACTTTACTTTCATGAGAAGTAGAATAAAAATATATACAATATATATGATATAATTTCAGGCCAGGGATGAGGGATTAATTTCATTAATTTGTGCGATTAATTCATTTACTTATCATACAAAGAATAATGACCTTGATCTTGTGACACCCCTACTACACACTAATACGGAGGGGTTCTGCGGTGACTGTTATGGCAAATGTTGATCTGAAATGAAGGGAGAATGTTAACATCAGGCTGGCAGGAGGGTCCGCCATGTGCCTTTTATTATTAATATTAATTTTAATTAATTTAAAGTATTAATTAATCGTGGCTTTGGGCTTGGATTGCCTTTATTTGCTTCAAAATGCTGCCAATTTGCACACGTGTGTCAACACTGCATTGATCATGAAGTAATGTGTGTTTGATGTGCCACTAATATTGAGCGAGACAAATAAGAACCCGTCTGTGACAGGATGAAGCAATGCGGCCATTAAGCGTGAATTACAATCCCATTTCCTTTCAACAATCGGAGGCGAGGTGACCTGAATCCGCACAAAAGCACAAAACCTACGCCACTTGACACTCTTGTTAGTCTTTTATATGCGGGATAAGCCTGTTAATTGTCTTTCCATGTGTGCATCTTGCAAGCACAGGCTCTCTCGCCCTCTCTCTCTCTCTCTCAAGCACCATATGCTGCCTCATTATTAATGAAAGCATCCTTTGCTGGAGTAAAGCCTTGCATGATTCTATCATGATTCTATGAGTCACCACCACCACCACCACCACTACGCTTGAAATAGATTCCTACTTTGCACTGGCCATTGTGTAGGCTTTGCATTCTAAACCTATTACCTCCACAGGCCTCAACTGCAGAGAGTACCAGGGCCTATTTGGGTTAATGCATTTTTGGTAGAAATGCCCGCTATTGGCTATATGAACGATACTGGCCAGCTTTCATTACTGATGCGTCAGCCTGTCAACATAATAATTGATTGTTGATATGAATGAAAATCATTGTTGATGCTTGATATTATCGACAACATTTGTTGGGACATTTTTTTATGATTTTTTTATTTTATGATTCATTCATTCGCGGGGGTGCTGGAGCCTATCCCAGCTGTCTTCGGGCGAGAGGCGGGGTACACCCTGGACTGGTCTTATTTTATGGTTTAAAAAAAAAATTTTAGGCTCAGGCATCTACTCCGGATGCCTCCCGGACATCTCCCTGGTAAGGTGTTCTGGGCATGCCCAGCCGGGAAAAGACCTAGGACACGCTGGAGGGATTATGTCTCGCCTTGGTGTCCTCCCGGTGGAGCTGGAGGAGGTGGCCGGGGACTGGGAAGTCTGGGCTTCCCTACTGAGACTGCTGCCCCCATGACCCAGACCAGGATAAGTGGAAGAAAATGGATGGATATATTTATCTAGTGTCCTTTTTGCGACTCTTTGTTTTGTTTTTTTAGTAAGAAAATATTTAATGTCTTGTGACTTGAGTGCAGGATTAGCCATAGTAACATTGGCAACGGCATTTTATTCATTATCACTTCTCAAAAAAGAGGAAACAGCTTTTTGTAAAACAGTAAAAAGAGTAATATGCCAACCAAAAACCACGCGTCCATGTCGACCCCACTCCATGCTAACAAGGCGGCTACCACAGCCAGTGCTACCAATGCCCCGCTAGCACCAACACAGCACACGCCAGTGGGTTCAGGAATAACACAGAACGTGACGGAGCATTTCCACATCCTGGCCGTGCTGGACCCCCGCCTGCTCTCCTATCGTAGGAACGGTAGGAGGCCTACATTTAGTGGTTTGGAAAAGTGGGACTTTTTCACAGCGTGGTGTACCTTGAAACCAGTAACCACCCCACCCCATGTGACATAATAGACTGGGTTTATTCACCAGTCGCTTCTGTTTGTGCTGCAGGTACGCCAGCAGGGCGATTCTTCCCGAGTTGTGATATTAGATATTACGGGATATTAACACGAGATGCATAGTGCATATTTACAATTCAAAGGCCAGATATGGCAATAATTGCAGACTTCCGACATACTGAGCTAGCGAGTGTTGCTGCATGCAGCGCTGATATCGTCATCATGAACACCCCCCAAATTTTTTCTACAAATACCATATTTTCTGGACTATAAGTTGCTCTGGAGTATAAGTCGCACAAGGCTAAAAATGCATAATTAAGTAGAAAAAAACATACATAAGTCGCACTGGAGCATAAGCCGCACAAGGCCAAAAATGCATAATTAGGTGGAAAAAAAAACATACATAAGTCACACTGGAGCATAAGTTGCACAAGGCCAAAAATGCATAATTAGGTAGAAAAAAAACATACATAAGTCGCACTGGAGCATAAGTCGCACAAAGTCAAAAATGATTAATTAGGTAGAAAAAAAACATACATAAGTCGCACTGGAGCATAAGCCGCACAAGGCCAAAAATGCATAATTAGGTGGAAAAAAAAACATACATAAGTCACACTGGAGCATAAGTTGCACAAGGCCAAAAATGCATAATTAGGTAGAAAAAAAACATACATAAGTCGCACTGGAGCATAAGCCGCACAAGGCCAAAAATGCATAATTAGGTAGAAAAAAAACATACATAAGTCGCACTGGAGCATAAGTCGCACAAAGCCAAAAATGATTAATTAGGTAGAAAAAAAACATACATAAGTCACACTGGAGTATAAGTTGTATTTTTTGGAACCAACACTATGACACTGTGCTTGGCAATGTAACAAACTAATAAAGCCTCTATTGATAAATCATGGGAAAAACATGTATCCCGCTCCTGTATCCCGCTCCTGTATCCCGCTCCTGTATCCCGCTCCTGTATCCCGCTCCTGTATCCCGCTCCTGTATCCCGCCATCAAGTAGCAGCGTGAGTGCGGGCTTGGCAGATACGAAGTGTGAGCCCCCACGTCACAGATGACACCCTGCTAAAGTCTCACCCTTCCTCAAAGTGCAGGCTGTCGCTATGGCAACCTGGGGCGAGGGTGGTGGTGGGAGGTGGGGGGTTGATTGGGCAAACGCAGGACTTTGTCATTTCTGTCTGATATCGTCTGATCGATCATAAAGCAGATGTAATCAACTCTTTGGCCAGTTCATATTTTTATTTTCAGAGCTAGTATATCTGTGTCGTGTGTGGGGAAGGTTACCGTCAGGTTACCCAGCATATCTTGTGGGTTGTAGATTAGGTATAGTTTGGCACATACAGTAATCCCTCATTGATGGTAGTTCATCTGGTTCCTGAACCAACTGTGATAAGTGAATTTCCACAAAAGTAGGATAAATGCAATATTTCGGTCGTATAAGCATAGAAAACAACCTTCTAAATATGCCTTTTTAAGAATATTAGAGCCCTCCAGACACGAAGTAACATCCCTACAGTCACATTTACACTCCTATTACCCAACAGAGTAGACATAAGAGATGATAAGAGCTGATGTAGCAATAATACCTGCATACTTGTAGTACATCATAATTACACTATATTTCGCCATTTTTAGGTTTGAAAATGAAAATTTCATGTAGGCAAACAATATGGAAAATGTGCTGAAATACGCATATAAATCTGTTCCAGGATCGGACATTATTAAATTATATTAGTTGATAAAATTTTAAATATCATGGTTTGAATATTGCATTAAAAAAAAATCTGGGTTGAATACAGTTCCTGTCCACCTGGCACTAAGCAGGAATTTTATTTCCATCTTAAACGGCATATTTACTTTTGTTATGTTTATACTGTATTGGGTAATATGAGGACTAAAACCAGTTCAGGCCGCTATTGCAATACCCTTGATGAGACAATAACCACCACAGGAAGCACGCTGTCCAGACAAAAACAATAATGTTCTCTAAATATGTCTGTCTTATTGTGTGATTATATATAACTGTATATATAACTTATAACTGTATTTACAAATATATCCTAAATGATAAAATATGTTATTATGTGGGCGGCACGGTGAGCGAGTGGTTAGCGCGGGGACCTCACAGCGAAGAGACCAGGGTTCAATTCCACCCTTGGCCATCTCTGTGTGGAGTTTGCATGTTCTCCCCGTGCATGCGTGGGTTTTCTCCGGGTACTCCGGTTTCCTCCCACATTCCAAAAACATGCTAGGTTAATTAGCGACTCCAAATTGTCCATAGGTATGAATGTGAGTGGGAATGCTTGTTTGTCTATATGTGCCCTGTGATTGGCTGGCCACCAGTCCATCGCCCAAAGACAGCTGGGATAGGCTCCAGCACCCCCTGCGACCCTTGTGAGGAAAGAGCAGTAGAAACTGAATGAATGAATGTTATTATGTCATTTTAATGGAGGTATAGAATCCTAAAGATAGGTTGAGATTGTTGACTACAGCGAATTTGCGTCCCAGATGATAGTTAGGGTTGGTTGTTGGTTGTTTTCGGCGACCATCAGGGTTGAAACTGAATCAGCACATCAGGCCAAAGGAGCTAAAAGACGTGTGTAGGTCTTTTCAAACATCAGGGAGCCACACCTATTCATGAACAGGTGCTGAGGTGCGGTGGGTGGGTGGAAAGCAAACACTGAGGGGGGCCTCGGTGGGTGTCTTTGTGAGCGCCAGCCCACTATTGAATGATTCATGTTGCCTCGTTAAGGGAACGCGGTCCGGTTTGAGCGTGCCACAGCCGTCAAGGATGCAGACGGTACTTGTGGTACCAATAATTGGAAGACACGGTGCAGTAAAGGCTGTCTTTCAGCGCTAACCACGGGCTACGGGAGATGCAGATTACTTTGCTGTTGTGTGGGAGGAAGCGGAACAAAGCTTCCTGACCCAAGAGAATAAAGAACAACAGGCCGACATCGGAAAGCCCCTGACAGGCTCACGCTTTGGCTTTTACAGGAACAATCTCATTTCTTCATCACGTTTGCTGATTGGCACACAACGTTAACAACGTATGAGAGCAGGTCTCATCTCCTGTCATCTTATTTACTATGTAAATATCACATACGGTAAATGGCACACACGGGCTAGCATACATATAAACACAGGTACCCTCAACGCTTCATCATCATTACACCGGGGGGGCCCAAACTGCGGCTCAAGGGACATTTATTTATTTTTTCAAGGCCAAAAATGCATAATTAGGTAAAAAAAAAACATACATAAGTCGCACTGGAGTATAAGTCGCACAAGGCCAAAAATGCATAATTAGGTAAAAAAAACAACATACATAAGTCGCACTGGCGCATAAGTCGCACAAGGCCAATAATGCATAATTAGATCAAAAAAACCATACATAAGTCGCACTGGAGCATAAGTCGCACAAGAGCATAAGTCGCACAAGGCCAAAAATGCATAATTAGGTAGAAAAAAACATACATAAGTCGCACTGGAGTATAAGTCGCACAAAGCCAAAAATGCATAATTAGGTAAAAAAAAAAAAAAAAAACATACATAAGTCGTACTGGAGTATAAGTCGCGCAAAGCCAAAAATCCATAATTAGGTAAAAAAAAACAACATACATAAGTCGCACAAGGCCAATAATGCATAATTAGATAAAAAAAAAACATACATAAGTCGCACTGGAGCATAAGTCGCTCAAGAGCATAAGTCGCACAAGGCCAAAAAGGCATAATTAGGTAGAAAAAAACATACATAAGTCGCACTGGAGTATAGTAAGTCACACAAGGCCAAAAATGCATAATTAGGTAAAAAAAAAAAACATATATAAGTCGCACTGGAGTATAAGTCGCACAAGGCCAAAAATGCATAATTAGGTAGAAAAAAACTTACATAAGTCGCACTGGAGCCAAAAATCTCCTGTCATCTTATTTACTATGTAAATATCACATACGGTAAATGGCACACACGGGCTAGCATACATATAAACACAGGTAACCTCAACGCTTCATCATCATTACACCGGGGGGGCCCAAACTGCGGCTCAAGGGACATTTATTTTGCCTGCGCTTCTGAGGGCCTGCACTTCTTGAGTCGTGGCCTCGCTCTTGGGGTCATTTTGGTTGGCCGGGCAATCCTGGGAAGGTTCAACCCCGGTTCCGTGTTTTGGCCATATGTGGACAATGGCTCTCACTATGGTTGGCTGGAGTCCCAAAGCTTTATAAATGGCTTGATGAACTTTTCCAAACTGATAGATCTCAATAAATCTCAGGTCAATTATGTTGGGAGGGGGGGGCACCTGTCACACCGCCGTAATATCTCCATATTGTTTTCTGCATGTAAAGGTATAATTAGTGTTTATTAATTAATCGAGTGGTTAGCGCGCAGGCCTCACAGCGAGGAAACCCGAGTTCAATTCCACCCTCGGCCATCTTTGTGTGGAGTTTGCATGTTCTCCCCGTGCATGCGGGAATTTTCTCCGGGTACTCCGGTTTTTGCTAAAACATGCTAGCTTGATCGGCCACTCCAAATTGTCCATACGTAGGAATGAATGTGAGTGTGAATGGTTGTTTGGCTATATGTGCCCTGTGATTGGCTGGCCACCAGTCCAGGGTGTACCCCGCCTCTCGCCCGAAGACAGCTGGGGTAGGCTCCAGCACCCCCGCGACCCTCGTGAGGATAAGCGGTAGAAAATGAATGAATGAATGAAATGACTTCTGTGTCTGATGTTTCAGTTTTCATTGGCCCTTCCGGAACAAATGAATGTACCTCCGTGTTTATAAATAACGCCTTGGCTTCCTCTTCCTTCACTATTTCTTCATCTGGCCACATCGTTCCACTTCTGCCTGTGTTCTTGCTCTCTGCAGTCCTGCCATCCATCATCATTAAGGGTGGGGGGAATAGATGACCTGTCTACACCTGCAACTACTCTCTCTCCTCCCCTTAAATCCCTGGAGAGAGGAGAGCTGGAAATGAAAGGCGAGATAAAAAAAATAATTCACAAAGATTGCGCCTGTTGGTTGGCTCATGCGTCAAACTGAACTGTTGTAGCGTTGCATTGGCGGACAATATCTTATTGATACAGTATGTCCGAATGGCTCGACTTTACGTGCTGGAAAACTATGATGAGAAACAAACAAAGTAATACAAATGAAGTTTTTGGAAAATCAGGTTGGGGAAAATATTATACTACAACAAGATTAAAATCTAAATATTATGAGAATAAAGTCCTAATGTGCTAAGACCATTTACAAGTTTTTGGAAAATTAAAAACTGAAGAGCAGAAATGCAGGGGTGGGGTGGGTGGGGTAGGCTGAGAAGTAAAAATACGAAGGGAAAAAGTCATAATCCAACAGGAAAATTTTTTTTACGAGTATAAACTTATGAATTTTAAGTTGTAATATTTGAAGAAACAAACAAAACAAAATAAAGTTGTAATTTTTGGAAAATGAAAAACTGAAGAGCAGAATTGTGTGTGTGTGGGGGGGGGGGGGGGGGGGTCATAATCCAACAGGAAAAAAAGATGCCATTTTATGAGAATAAACTCATCATTCTTCAACTTTTCTCATCATTCTTCAATCATTCAAACAAAACAAAAATAAAGTTGTAATTTTTGGAAAATTAAATTGGGGAAAAATAACTATAACTATAATATTATGTAAGTAATATTCCAAGAATAAAATCAAAATATTAATTTGGCCATTTTTATGCTTGAAATGCTTCATTAATGCTTCATAAAACATTTAATAAATAATTTATTAATTTAATTAATAATTGGGTGTATTCAATCATGACATACCAAGATGTATTAATTTTGGAAAATTAAATTAGGGAAAAATAATATAATATTATGTAAGTAATAAAATATTACAAGAATAAAGTCAAAATATTAATTTGGCCATTTTTATGCTTGAAATGCTTCA
Organism: Doryrhamphus excisus; assembly: GCF_037039965.1. Classification (NCBI taxonomy): domain Eukaryota; kingdom Metazoa; phylum Chordata; class Actinopteri; order Syngnathiformes; family Syngnathidae; genus Doryrhamphus; species Doryrhamphus excisus. The sequence goes on from NC_136375.1 coordinate 5,882,436, forward strand.
TTAATGCTTCATAAAACATTTAATAAATAATTAATTAATTTAATTAATAATTGGGTGTATTCAATCATGACAAAGCAAGATGTATTAATTTAGGAAAATTAAGTTGGGGAAAAATAATATTATATTATGTAAGTCATAAAATATTATCAGAATAAAGTCAAAATATTAATTTGGCCATTTTTATGCTTGAAATGCTTCATAAAACATTTAATAAATCATTAATTAATTTAATTAATAATTGGGTGTATTCAATCATGACATAGCAAGATGTATTAATTTTGGAAAATTAAGTTGGGAAAAAATAATTTTATGTAAGTAATAAAATATAAATAAGAATAAAGTCAAAATATTAATTTGGCCATTTTTATGCTTGAAATGCTTCAGAAAACATTTAATAAATAATTAATTAATTTAATTAATAATTGGGTGTATTCAATCATAACACAGCAAGATGTATTAATTTTGGAAAATTAAGTTGGGGGAAAAATAATATAATATTATGCAAGTAATAAAATACTACAAGAATAAAGTCTAAATATTAATTTGGCTATTTTTATGCTTGAAATGCTTCATTAAAACAATGAATTAGTAATTGGGTAGATGTATGAATTATTATTGGAAAATAGGCGCTAGTAGCGTGCAGTGATTGGGGTTTACGGTGGTCTCGTGTGTACCGTATGTGCAGTAAGCACGTTATTTCCCTCCTTCACGTGCGCTAAATCCGCAAATGGCACAGTGACTTTCTAACCAGATGGCCTTTGAGCACGCTCCATCGGCTGGAAAACACCTGCAAACAAGCCTTTTATGAGCATCCGCTTCTTCTCCCATGCTGCCCATGTGCAAGGCAATGACGCCGGCGTCTTCACATTTAGCCACAGCGCCGTGAATAACATGTAATAAGTCATACCAGCCCTGCACACATCATAATCAGCGACCCGGCTGCTTTTACGCTCGCTTGCTTCATTGTAATTTACCTCATGGAGGGAAAATATTGAGCTATCAAGCAAAGCAAAAGGGTAGAAGAAGGCGGCAAGATGGAAGATAAAGAACAGAGGGAAAGCAGAAGAGGTGGGACGAGGACGAACAGAGGACAACGTATTGTCTCCTGTTAATACGTAAAAATAACTCCGCCGCTGCTGCCGCTGCTGCTGGAGGAGCTAACTGGGTCACGCAATTCCCAGAAGAAAAGGCAGAGAGCACGAGTGATGAAGGAAGGAAGGAAGGAAGGAAGGAGGTATGACATTGATTCTGTTGGCGGTGTTTGTGTAACAAAAACATTAAAGAAAGCCACACCTGTCACTTCATTCACCTTATGGAGAGGCAGCATCATACCCATGCATCGTTGAAGATAAGCCTTCTTCTTCTTCTACTTCTTTCCGCCAACGCCTGCACAGCCTCTGTTCTAGTAGACGCCGTGCCCCAAAAAACAATACAAGACGTGCTGGAACTACATTTACTATTTACTGCCATCACTGCCGACATGGCATCTGTAAAGCTGACATATAATCACATCAAAATGAATCCACAATGAATTCACAATGGTCGCGGGAGGTGCTGGAGCCTATCCCAGCTGTCTTTGGGCGAGAGGCGGGGTACACCCTGGACTGGTGGCCAGCCAATCACAGGGCACATATAGACAAACAACCATTCACACTCACATTCATACCTATGGACAATTTGGAGTAGCCAATTAATCTAGCATGGAAACTCCACACAGAGATGGCCGAGGGTGGAATTGAACTCGGGTCAGGCCTGCGTGCAAAACCACTCGTTTGCCGTTCAGCCCCCCCCCCCAAAAGATGATTTTTTTTTTTAATTCAATAGTTTCTCAACTTCTTAATCAAATTGTTGGCACTGACAACTTTCTTTGGCCCCATGGATGGTTATTTAGCAGTCATACCTATGGACAATTTGGAGTGGCCAATTAACCTAGCATGTTTTTGGAATGTGGGAGGAAACCGGAGTACCCGGAGAAAACCCACACATGCACGGGGAGAACATGCAAACTCCACACAGAGATGGCTGAGGGTGGAATTTAACTCCTAGCTGTGAGGTCTGTGCGCCAACCACTCGTCCACCGTGCAGCCTGGGGGGGAATTATATTTTTCCCAAAAAAATCATATTAATGTCAAGTACTGTAAAGGGTAAATCTGTATTCTTTTCTTGGCTGACATACTGTACCCGCCCAAAGCTGCATAACCCCCCCCCCCCGACATTTTGTTGAATGCCTGAGCCTGATGGGAGGTGGGGGTGGGGAGCCAAAAATGAGCAGGAAAGTGTCCATGTTGGTGTTGGAACAGTTAGGATCTGTTGGGAAAACAGCAAGATCTAAATAGATCAAAGGCATTCAGCATTCTGCTGGAAAAATTGGAATTTGGGGGAAAGTGGGAATTTCTGTTATGTGAATAATAGCCCAAATGTCCTGAGGGCATTCGCACAATTACTGGATATAATTGGATGAATATTACCACCATGAGGTAGGTCCAGCAAAAACAAAAACAAAACCAACATAGTCCCAATGCTGCCTTGTTCCATCCAAAAACACTTCCTGGTTGCCATTTTCAGGAAGCGACCAATGTTACAAAAGTAGCGGTCACTGATTGCCGTTGGAATTCATGGACTTCCAAAGTTGTTCCACCCGACCCATCGTGAGATTTATGAGCGGTAAAGAGTCAGTCATTCTGTTTCTTTGCCTGGTGGGGAGAGGCGGGGTGCTGGCAAGTGTACACACACACAGAGTGCCACACTCGCTAGCTGTGTGTCGTGTGCCACACAATCGAATACTTATTTGGTGCTGGTTGTGTAACACCAATTTCAGGTCGAAACAAAATGTTTCTGCTGCCATGATTTCTGAAGCATAACACCTCACTGTGAAACAAACACATTTGGCTGCAAACACTACACTTCATTAAACATAAAGCGTGTATTCCACACACAATGAATATGCAAATGAGCTGATGTCGGAATTGACACACAATGCCAACTTCAGACTATCTCCGGGTGATTTCTCAGTTTATGGTCGATATTCAGAAAATAACCAATAACAATGAGACTGAAATATGGAAACATACTGTAGGAATATGGTGTATTGTCCACATTGAGTTACGTTTCGGTAATAATCGAATCAATACACTTTGGGGAACTATTGTTTTACGTCATGTTTAGGTGCACTTTTCATTAGCGACATAAGCAGGGATAGGTACTTGTACATATTACTGTTATATCTTGTTGCATTCATAGATCATACTGTTTATAATTTATATAATCTGCAATAACCATACTCTAGTCACTTCATTGCAACACTGTAGATTCATTCATTCATTCATTTCTACCGCTTTTTCCGGGGGTGCTGGAGCCTATCCCAGCTGTCTTCGGGCGAGAGGCGGGGTACACCCTGGACTGGTGGCCAGCCAATCACAGGGCACATATAGACAAACAACCATTCACACTCACATTCATACCTATGGACAATTTGGAGTCACCAATTAACCTAGCATGTTTTTGGAATGTGGGAGGAAACCGGAGAAAACCCACACATGCACGGGGAGAACATGCAAACCATGCAAACTCCACACAGAGATGCCCGAGGGTGGAATTGAACCCTGGTCTCCTAGCTGTGAGGTCTGCGCGCTAACCACTAGACCGCCGTGCCACCCAATACTGTACATATTACTGTCATTATATATTGTCACACTGTGCATACTGTTTACAATCTGTATATAATCTGCAATAGCCATATTATAGTCATTTATATCCCTGTACATATCCTCACTGTATTATAGTCATAGCCTGTTATAGTTTGTGCATAGATCTGTCATTTTTTCTACATTTACTTACTACTAAGGTACTTATAAAATTGCACTTCTGGTTGGATGCTAACTGCATTTTGTTGCCCTGTACCAGTGACATGAGCAATAACAATAAAGTTGAATCTAATCTAATATAATCTAGTAATAATGTAGGAATAGTACTATACTGTCTAGCATGTTTCTAATGTTGTGTGAGTTCTTGCAGTCCCACCGGCCAATAAAGCAGGAATAAAGCTGACTGATGTGGACGGACGTGTGCTGCTCAGCAATTCTCCACAGTAATTATTATTCTTTTCCCAGATAAAGGAACGCAGCAAGCATGCAACTCTCTTCTGTCCTTTCCAGCAATGCCTGGAGACACCCAGGAGACGTTCTGTAATAACGACCCAGCAGGGTTCCTCACAGCATCTTCTACACAGAAACAGAACCATGATCGTTTCCCTCTCTTGCTAATTCATAATAAAACCCTCTTAAACACATTTTATCTGCTGGGTGACGCCATTTGCTGCAAATACCACAATATTTACCGTTGGTTTGTTTTTTTTAAAAGAATGAATCAGCACTTGAAAGCAACGCAGCCTCGCTGTGCTAATGGGATTAACCTGCACTGCTGCTCCTTACTGGTGAACAAGGACGGACGACAGAAATAACCCCCGCTGCCCCGCATGACCTCAAGATGAGCAGCCAAGCAACACCGCCCCCGCCCCGCCCCAGAGTTCCCTTTGCATCAACCCTTTGACTTCATTTAGGGTGCAAAGTACTGTTCTGCCAATAGTAAGTCATGCTCTTTACTGTTACGTTTACTGGCTGACTGATGTCGATATCAGAGGTCGCCAACATAATAGAAACCAAAACTAGCAAATGTTTGCATATTTACTGGCCCACTGATGTCGACATAAGCGGTTGTCAACATAATAGAAACCAAAACTAGCAAATGTTTGCATATTTACTGGCTGACTGTTGTCGACATAAGAGGTCGCCAACATAATAGACACCAAAACTAGCAAATGTTTGCATATTTACTGGCAGACTGATGTTGACATGAGCTGTTGTCAACATAATTGAAACCAAAATTGGCAAATGTTTGCATATTTACTGGTTGACTGATGTCGACATAAGAGGTTGCCAATATAATAAAAAACCAAACCTAGCAAATGTTTGCTTATTTACTGGCCCACTGATGTCGACATAAGAGGTTGCCAACATAATAGAAACCAAAATTGGCAAATGTTTGCATATTTACTGGCTGACTGGTGTCGACATAAGAGGTTGCCTACATAATAAAAAACCAAAACTAGCAAATGTTTGCATATTAACTGGCTGACTGATGTCGACATAAGCGGTTGTCAGCATAATAGAAACCAAAATTGGCAAATGTTTGCATATTTACTGGTTGACTGATCTTGACATAAGCGGTCGCCAACATAAGAAAAAAACAAAACTAGCAAATGCATATTTACTGGCTGACTGATGTTGACATAAGAGGTTGCACACCACAATAAAAAAAAACAGCAAATGTTTGCATATTTACTGGCTGACTGACGTCGACATAAGCGGGTGCCAACATAACAGAAACCAAAACCAGCTATCGCTTGCCCATTTACTGGCTGACTGATGTCAACATAAGAGGTTGTCAACATAATAGAAACCAAAACCAGCTATCGCTTGCCCATTTACTGGCTGACTGATGTCAACATAAGCGGTTGCCAACAATAGAAACCAAAACCAGCTATCGCTTGCACATTTACTGGCTGACTGATGTCAACATAAGAGGTTGTCAACATAACAGAAACCAAAACCAGCTATCGCTTGCCCATTTACTGGCTGACTGATGTCAACATAAGAGGTTGTCAACATAATAGACACCAAAATTAGCTATCGCTTGCACATTTACTGGCTGACTGATGTCAACATAAGAGGTTGTCAACATAATAGACACCAAAATTAGCTATCGCTTGCACATTTCCTGGTAGACTGATGTCGACATAAGAGGTTGTCAACATAATAGACACCAAAATTAGCTATCGCTTGCACATTTCCTGGTTGACTGATGTCGACATAAGAGGTTGTCAACATAATAGACACCAAAATTAGCTATCACTTGCACATTTCCTGGTTGACTGATGTCAACATAAGAGGTTGTCAACATAATAGACACCAAAATTAGCTATCGGTTGCACATTTCTTGGTTGACTGATGTCGACATAAGAGGTTGTCAACATAATAGACACCAAAATTAGCTATCGGTTGCACATTTCTTGGTTGACTGATGTCGACATAAGAGGTTGTCAACATAATAGACACCAAAATTAGCTATCGGTTGCACATTTCCTGGTTGACTGATGTCGACATTAGTGGTTGTCAACATGGCGTTCATTGAAATGGCTGTTAATGTAATCACTCCTCACCAGTCATACATCCCAACCATTATCTTTAATGAATTGAATCAGTAGAAAGTCACAGACATTAAAAAAGTCAAAGCCTGTGACACATTTGCGCAACTGAAGACGTGTCGTATAAGTCATGTGATCGCTCCTCGCCAGTTAATCAATCATTCATTTCGGCTTTCAGCATAACTGGCGTTCGCCTCCCAGTTTTTCCCTTCATTTTCCTGACTGTCTGAACGTCAGCGAGAACTGGTGCCATAGAGCTGCAACTGAAAACATTCCCTAACATCAACTTTCATCACCAGAAAGCTTTAAAAGGTAGCAAGCAACCTTTGCACCGTGCATGTCTGGATGACTTGTGTGCCCGGAGAGGAAGATAAGGCCGGAACATTAAAGAGGTGAGAAGCCACATAATTAACAGAGCTAAATGAATAGTGTTGTTTCGCCTGCAGCTATCGCCACTGACTGCAGTCTGCAGAGGTTATCAGCCCAGTCTCATGACCCTGGTGTTGCAAATGCAGATGCATTACCATGTGCGTAAAGCTGCCATCCTGGCAATCATTTAGCCGCTATAATGATCGTAAAACACGTTTCACAACGACGGCGCCTGAGACGTGACCGCGTAAAAAAGTCGAGCAGCCACAAAAAAAATGACAACCATGGAGGTTGTTGCTCGCTCTCTAATGTCCAAATGTTGGGAAGTCCTGCTAGGTCGAACCGGAACATGCAAGCACCTGCCAATCTAAAACCGATGGGGTTTTCATAAAGGCTTTTAAGCGTTATTTAGTGGATTAGTCAGCTTTAAAGTTCGATGCTCCATTCCAGGTAGAGCTAAAATAACTTCTGGCATCCTCCACCAGACAAGTCGCTAAGGGCACACGTCTCAGAAAAAAGATGTTTCTACTTTCAGCATCAATATTTCACAAGTCAAAACCCAGGGCACTCTCGCTTCAAATGAAGACGTGTCAAAATTGCTTCTCGCCAGTAATATAGGACAACCGTCATCGTTTGTTAAAATATTTTTAAAGACGGAAAGAAGTGTCCCATCATTTTAATCATCATAATCATCACCTTTTGTACAACAAACACCCACAGAAAGACTCCAAAGTCAATAACAAATCAAGCCGTGCGGGTCTCAGACATTAATAAACAAATTCAAAACCCATAGTTTGCTCAATTTATTCCATCACTCCTCACCAGTTTATTAAAATAGCTGCCATTCTTTATAAAAAACAAATAAAAAATGCTTGCTACTCGCCTGTTATAAATGAACCCTATGTATGATACCAGCCACCAAATACAAAGTAAACGCTGACATTAACAAGTAAAAAAAAATATGTCATATAATTAACGCAATCCATCCTCATCATAAATCATAACCATTCCCATTTATAAAAGAAATCTATAAAAAGACTCCAACATAGTGTAAATACGTGCTCGCTCAAATAAAAATGTGCCGTATAATAATAATGCGATCGCTCCTCACCAGTTATACATTCTAACCATCGCCTGTTATACAATAACAATAAAAAGGCTCAGACACAAATACAGTCAAAACCCTCATTTTGTGCTATATATATCACTATATTGACACTTTTTTTTTATTTGGGCAAATATATGAAACATTACAGTGCATTTCTTACATCAATCAAAATATAATTTTCCATTATTTATATTTGTATTCAGCTTTCTGATCACAAGCCCAAAAGGAGTAGGCTGAAGCAAAAGCTACCCCTTTTTGCAAGATATAATCATGTTCATGCCACTGTCTTGTTTTCCCCTGTTATTATCATTGTAATATTATTATTGTTATTATCATTATTATCATTATTGTTATAATCTTTATCATTATGACCATCATTATAATCATCATTAATATTACCATTTCCATCATTATAGTTAATGAGCTTCTCGTAGAGAGTTGTTTTCTGAAATCCGCAGTATTTGTGCTTTTATTGTCAATTTATTAGTCCACTTTTTTGTAACATTTACATATCATTTTCTGGATTGCATGTGTCTAATCTTGTGCATTAAAAAACAAGAACTTGAGACTGTGACTGGACAGGTGACCAACCCAAACATCAGTTTCTTCTTGTTAAGCCCGACCTGAGGTACTTACTATGGTACCCATTATGTCATTGTATGGTCATATCACCTCATACTTCAATATGTGACATAAAATGTAGAAATAAATAAAAAAATGTAAAAAATAAAATAAAGTTTTGAAAAAAATATATTAGGAAAGCAGGAAGTGAACAAATGTAACAGTTACTGATTGTAAAAGTACCAGATGGAGGGGTAGGATTTAACGTCTTTTTTTTAAGTCTTGATGTTAATGTCGGTTAACTTCTTTTTACACTTGTGCAACAGTAAGCTTTGCTTCTTCCTACTCCTTTTGGACATGTGGAACTGTGAACTGATTATGTGATGCATTCAATTGTAATCTGATGCGTGTTCAAATGAAATAAAACCATGAACATTACCATTACCAAATTATTAGAAAGTCTCAGAAATATCTCAATCATATAATTCTGGTTGCCACTTCTAAATCATAACCATCACATTTGACTAAATAAATCAATAAAAAGATTCCAACATAGTCAAAGCTCCTCAAAATGAAATGCATCCTTAAATGGGTCAAAGTGTGCTGTGTCTGAAATCTGAATGTGATGGATACAATGGATGGGGACGAGATCCTGTCCATCATGTCACTCAGACGCTGTAAACAATCGTATGGTAACGAAGGAGAATAAAATAAATCAATAATAAAAGGCAATGACTGCTTTCAGCACCATGGACAGCAAACACGTCACATGCAGCAGCAGATAAAACTATTAGGGGAAAAGAAGCAATGAGGTAGGGACACAATCATCTTGATAACAACACGATAGTCTTTCATTCAAGCTAAGCCCTTCATTGCAATTCCAACAATAGCACTCGTTAGGGACCTCTCCATTGAAAGCAGACACTCAAACGGCCCACCGGCGACCTCCTTCACAGCGCTCATAAAGCGATACCTCTCATCAGGTTGGTTTATTCCGATGGGCGGGGGTCCCAGTTCACAGAATCCCTGACAAAACCGCCGAGCGCCGCGCTGGGATCTTATTGAGATGGAGCACGGAGGCGAGCACATTGACACCAATCAGCTCTGACAACGTGTCAAGGCTGCCGATCGATGCCTCATTTGGGGTTGCAACATCTTCAACACTGCAGGCCTGTATTAGGTGAGCGGGGGCTAGGGGGTGGGGGACTACTCCCAGCAAAGTGTGGCGTGATGAAGCCATCACAGGATCACAGGAATGAGGACGGTGAGGTTCCCATTCATTTCACTCCAAATTGCAACCTGTTAGGAATGTCTACCTGTGCTCAGCGCCTGTCAGAAGCGGCTGGAACGGATTTCATAACATTTCCACCTTCTAAAACCCAACAATGCAAAAAAACGAAGTCGGCAGCCGAGCGACAGCTTCAAGCTGAGTTGTGTGCTCAAGTGAGACGGCGGCCGCTATACGGTTCCTGAAAGATCTGTCTGGAGGATTCAATACACTTGGGCTGAAGGCCTTTGTTCTTCTCATCACGGCATCGCCACCGTCTTCCCAGCCAGCACCACAAAAGCAGCATACGGCACAGAACGTTTAGCTTTGCTAATAAATCATGGGGAATCGAACAGTAAATCAAACAGTAAAGGTGTCAGACTCTCCACTATACACGAGATTGGGTCCACACAAACCAGGAACAGTATAATTTTTTTTTTAAGGCTGGCCCTTTAAGGCTGGAGCTTTAAGCATGGCCCTTTAAGGCTGGCCCTTTAAGGCTGGCCCTTTAAGGATGGCCCTTTAAGGCTGGCCCTTTAAAGCTGGCCCTTTAAGGCTGGCCCTTTAAAGCTGGCCCTTTAAGGCTGGCCCTTTAAGGCTGGCCCTTTAAGGCTGGCCCTTTAAGGCTGGCCCTTTAAGGCTGGCCCTTTAAGGCTGGCCCTTTAAGGCTGGCCCTTTAAGGCTGGCCCTTTAAAGCTGGCCCTTTAAGGCTGGCCCTTTAAGGCTGGCCCTTTAAGGATGGCCCTTTAAGGCTGGCCCTTTACGGCTGGCCCTTTACGGCTGGCCCTTTACGGCTGGCCCTTTAGGGCTGGCCCTTTACGGCTGGCCCTTTACGGCTGGCCCTTTACGGCTGGCCCTTTACGGCTGGCCCTTTACGGCTGGCCCTTTAAGGCTGGCCCTTTAAGGCTGGCCCTTTAAGGCTGGCCCTTTAAGGCTGGCCCTTTAAGGTTGGCCCTTTAAGGCTGGCCCTTTAAGGCTGGCCCTTTAAGGCTGGCCCTTTAAGGCTGGCCCTTTAAGGTTGGCCCTTTAAGGTTGGCCCTTTAAGGCTGGCCCTTTAAGGCTGGCCCTTTAAGGATGGAACAGTATCATTAAAAAATACAAAAAGATATATCATAATTACAGCTGCACGATTAATGTATGATTAATCCACAATCCAGTTAATCGACAACTATTTTGGCAATTTATTAATCGTTTAAACTGTATTGTAAATATCCAGATTTCCTGTCAAATGTGGCTAAGCATCTTGCTACGTGCTTCACCACTTGACCATCAAACAAGGCCCCGCCCCCCTCCCAGAGCAAACATTAAGCCCGCCCCTAAAGTCGATTTGCTTATTTCTTATTGGTTAATTGGCGGTGCCTATGTAGCAGTCTGGGCAGCAGAGTTTGTGATGTTTGTCAGCTGATTGTTCATACTTTTCTACTTCAATTTTGGGGTCGGAAAAATTCCTCTTCCTCGCCCCTTTGGCATGACTTTGGGGAAGAAAAAAGTCAATTTATGCATCTTTAAAGGGATTGTTGATTAATCAAAAAAATAATACATAGTAATGTAATATAGTCATAATAACATTCAATTATGAAAATGATGGTTGGTTGCAGCCCTATTGACAACATTATGCAATCTACTAATTTAATTAGTACTATGTTAGTACTATGTTAGCTCACGACGCCACACTCTGCACTTGTTCTGGGTACCGTAACACGTACCGTAACCGTACCACGGTGTCGAACCCTTTCCCTGCCTGTTTGGAGGCGGGACATAAGGGAAACAGACACACATGAACTATGGACTAGGACTATGACACAATCTAGGTCATTACAGCTCGGCTGACCCCCAGACATGGCATCATGTAATGAGTGCAAACATTTAGTGATAGACTAGTGGTGTCCAAAGTGCGGCCCAGGGGCCATTATTGGCACACTATTCAGCAATTTAAGTCATAATATTAAGAGAAAACATATGAACTCACTAATTCACATCTATAGACGTATTTTGGTGTGTGAATTTCAGACTTGTATGCAATGTATTTCTGTTCCAGTAGGGGGCACCAGTTCTATTTTTCTCCGATCTCCAAAAACTGCTTGATGTGAAGAAGACAGAAGTTGCTCAATTGTACGCTAACAGACGGAAATGGCGACGAATCCAGAGCCACACAGCCCGAGATTCCAACCCAATTTTTGGAAAATGATGTTAGGTAAAAAAAAAAGCTTTTATTTTATGATAATAAAGTCTAAATATTATTAGAATAAAGACATTATATGATAAGAAAAAAGGTATGAGAAGAAGGAAGAAGAACATATTTGTATATTTACAGGAGTTGTTTTACAAAATGTAAAAAAATTGGTCAAGCCCTTTGGACACTCCTGTGATAGCCCATGATACATTATCAATAATACAGACAATATCGCATGTATTTTTATTTGTGGTGTGGGGAAAAAAATCTAATATTATCTGAAAAATATATAATATTCAGATTAAAATTATTCAATAAAAGTATCAAAGCTAACTTCGAAGTAGTTCCAAATAATAACTTCTTCCAGGCAAAATGAGCATCTAGCTAATGTAACCTAATGTAAGTCATAATATTATGGGAATAAAGTCCTAGTTAAAAGAAGAAAATTTACATTTACAAGTACAGCTGGTTTAGGTGCAGCTTCTGGATGATCTAAATAGTTTTCTGTGCCGGTTATTGTGTGTAGCTGCTCTATAGGAGTCCACAACTCAATAGAAAGGGTGGAAAAATGTAATGTAAAAAAAATAATAGGTCCCCTTCAAGTCATAATATTATGGGAATAAAGTCCTAATTAAAAGAAGAAATTTTACATGAAGTACAGCTGGTATAGGTGCAGATGCTGGAAGATCTAAATAGTTTTCTGTGCAGGTTATTGTGTGTCAAATATTATCTGAAAAATGTATAATATTCAGAAAATTCCAACTCCATTTATTTAACCATTATTCAATAAAAGCATCAAAGCTAAGTTCGAAGTAATTCCAAATAATAACTTCTTCCAGGCAAAATGAGCATCTAGCTAACGTAACCTGCTGTTGTCAGCAGCATAGCAGCACATGGTTTATACGCCTTTAATGGCTGCCCTATCTCTACCTCTCGCTAGTCTACATGTCAGCGTGGGCTGCAGAGTGTTTGCGGACTAGAGTGGCGAGAGAGCTGAATCCCATAAATCCTCCTTTATTAGATAAACGCCCTAATCAGATAAAGGAATCTTACACACACACACACACACACACACACACACACACACACGGGGAACCTCGCTGATAATCTCCGCCACCAATTACGGGGTGATTCGCCACTGCTTAACATGAAAGCGGCAATTCATCTGCTAACAACAGTCAAGAGGTCACAAGCACGGAGAGAAAATATTACCTGAAACCACACAATTAAAAATGGAAATAACAGCTGTAATTTAAGTTAAAATATTCAGAGAAAAATGATAATAATGAGAAGAAAAGTCACAACTATACCAGAATAAATTTGTAATATTATAAGGAAAAAATTATGCAATTTTAGTAGGATTAAGTTGAATTATTAAATCATTTTTAACAAAGTTTTTGTTCATGCTAAATTTGGTTTGGGGAAAAAATTATAATATTATATGAATAAAGTCAAAATATTACGGGAATAAAGTCATAATTAAAAGAAGAAAACTTACATGAAGTACAGCTAGTTTTTTTTTAGATCATTTTCTGTGCGGGTTATTGTGTGTAGCTGCTCTATCGGAGTCCACAACTCAATATAAAGGGTGGGAAAATTAGCATAATAGGTCCCCTTTAAGTCATAATATTATGGGAATAAAGTCCTAATTAAAAGAAGAAAATTTACATGAAGTGCAGATTCTGGAATCTAAATAGTTTTCTGTGCAGGTTATTGTGTGTAGCTGCTCTATAGGAGTCCACAACTCAATAGAAAGGGTGGAAAAATGTAATGTAAAAAATAATGGGTCCCCTTTAAGTCATAATATTATGGGAATAAAGTCCTAATTAAAAGAAGAAAATTTACATGAAGTACAGCTGGTATAGGTGCAGATTCTGGAAGATCTAAATAGTTTTCAGTGCGGGTTATTGTGTGTAGCTGCTCTATAGGAGTCCACAACTCAATAGAAAGGGTGGAAAAATGTAATGTAAAAAATAATATGTCCCCTTTAAGTCATAATATTATGAGAAACAAACAAAATTTCAAAAAAATTATATAAAGAATATAAAAGTTTTTGGAAAATTTGGTTGGGGAAAAAGTTGTAATATCTTGGGAGTCGAATTCAAATATTGTGGGAATAAAGTCATCATATTACGTGAAGGAAATATACGAAAACTATTTGAGAATATTTTTTTAATGGATTTTCCATATGTAAGTTGGTTAACAAACATAATCTACGGGTGTTTAGAATTTCCAAAATATCAAAGTGGCAAAGATGCATCCTTTGCTGTTTCCTCACTCACTACTTTTGCTCAGAGGTGGGACGTCTTCATAGCCCACCCAGGCAGTGCCTTGCTCTGGGGCACCGTAACATGTTGAACCATAACGGGATTCAAACTGGCACGCATCCAGTCCCGGTCCAAATATGGTCTTGCTTTAAGTAGCCTGATCTTCCAGGAATCCTGAATGAGGGTAAGCTATGATTTCCCTGCTCTAAGCTTGCTTTAACACAGCCAGCAGAGAAGCTGGGGACAGGAGTTTTGGGCAGTTTTGGGCAGGGGTGGGGTGGAGGTGGCGGGGGGGGGCGGGGTGGAGGGGATGTGAACAAACAACAGGAAAAATGTGGGAAGACAAGAAAAGGGTTTGTTTTGAAACGGGTCATCAAGATGTGTACCAACATCCTGCTGGTGTGTGTGTGTGTGTGCGTGAGAAAAGCATGTGCAAGCGCTGACGCGGAGTGAGACGCAGCAGAAAACCGATAGCGCAGATTGCATCTCCGATGTCTGAATGTCAAAGCCAACACGCTGCATGCGTCAACACCGCATGTCATCATTTTGGCTTCGGCCAACTCAAAATGCTTTCATTCATCACGTCCACAGGGGGGCGGGGCCACAGATTTCAGCAGGAATAATGACAAGGGCCGTCAAATGGTTAAAAGTTTGAATGAAATCCATCACAGTTTTCAAATGAATTAATCATGATTAATCACCATTTGCAACTATGTGTGAAATATGCCCATTTTCACTGTATTTTATGAACAAAAAGATCAATTATGGGACACAATTATATATATACTTTTATATTATATATAAAATATAAATATATTTTATCTATATTTTTTAATTTGTATTTATTTTTATTATATATATTTTTTCACAATTATATATTATATATATGTAAGTATGAACATCTCCAAATGAAGCAAACATGAAGTTTTAAAATTAATTAATCACGATTAATCCAAATTTGCAACTATGTGTGAAATATCCCCATTTTTACTCTATTTTATGAACAAAAAGATCAATTATGGGACACAATACATATATTTTTTATATTATATATAGTATATATGTAAAATATAAATATATATTTTATCGATATATTTTTTTATTTTTATTATATATTTTTTCACGATTATATATATTATATACATATATAAGTATGAACATCTCCAAATGAAGCAAACATGTATGTGAAGCTAAAAGATAGCACACGTCTGAAAATGCATGTCTTTTAAAATGCCTTCATTCATCATGTCCACAGGGGGGCGGGGCCACAGATTTCAGCAGGAATAATGACAATAGCCGTCAAATGGTTAAAAGTTTGAATGAAATCCATCACAGTTTTCAAATTAATTAATCATGATTAATCACCATTTGCAACTATGTGTGAAATATGCCCATTTTCACTGTATTTTATGAACAAAAAGATCAATTATGGGACACAATGATAAATATATTTTTATATTATATATATAATATATTTTTTAATTTGTATTTATTTTTATTATATATATATTTTTCACAATTATATATTATATATATGTAAGTATGAACATCTCCAAATGAAGCAAACATGCACAGTTTTAAAATTAATTAATCATGATTAATCCCAATTTGCAACTATGTGTGAAATATCCCCATTATATAAGTGGTTAGCGCGCAGACCTCACAGCTAGGAGGACCAGGGTTCAATTCCACCCTCGGAGTTTGCATGTTCTCCCTGTGCATGCGTGGGTTTTCTCCGAGTACTCCGGTTTCCTCCCACATTCCATAAACATGCTAGGTTAATTGGCCACTCCAAATTGGCGAAACAAATTGTCCACAGGTATGAATGAAAGTGTGAATGGTTGTTTGTCTATATGTGCCCCGTGATTGGCTGGCCACCAGTCCAGGGTGTACCCCGCCTCTCGCCCCAAGACAGCTGGGTTGTCTTGAAAAATCAATAAAAATCATCAAAATGGCCGTCAAATGGTTAAAAGTTTTAATGAAATCCATCACAGTTTTCTAATTAATTAATCATGATTAATCCCAATTTGCAACTATGTGTGAAATATGCTGATTTTTACTGTATTTTATGAACAAAAAGATCAATTATGGGACACAATTATATATATATTTATATTATATAGAGTATATATATATAATATAAATATATATTGTATCTATATATTTTTAAATTTTTATTTTATTATATATATATATATATATATATATATAATTTTTTTCCCCTCAAAACAAGGCACCAAATGTTTGTGCTTTGCTTTGCAGGTCCTAATAAAAGGTCCTCATTGGATTATTGGAAGGGAAACACACCAAGTCAGAGTTCATGAAAAGATGGTGCTGGCAAACCAAACCCTGCAAAGGATTCATTTCTGTGTGTGTGTGTGTGTGTGTGTGTGTGTGTGTGTGTGCGGCGTTAGGAAACCTTACAAGGCCATCCCTCACACTCTCTATGTCTCTATGACATTGCTGGATTCCTCACCGAGGTGAAAGGAAACAGGAACTGCTGCAGCGTTATTCCCAGGAAAGGGAAGACATTTCCTGACGTGACAAATCCAACCCCCCCCACCACCCCCAGCTGGAGTATGAGTGTCAATTATGCATGGAGATACGATCGGGTAGAAGAAGGAGCCTGTGTGTTTTCTGCGGTGTCCAACAACATAAACAACATAGCCCAGTTACGCTACCCAGCCGTTGTTTACTTTTCTCCTCGCTCCGTTGCAGCCCCACTGGGACCCCCCCCCTCCCCACTCACCGACTCCCCGACGAACAAGCTTTACCGGAGCCCTGGCAGCCAGCTGCACCGTGTCGGCCAATTAGGGAAGCTTTTACTATCGCGCCGGCCAATTGAATTAGCGCTACGTTTGGCCTGCCAGATGAGAAGGGGAGATGTGCTGCCGTGTGCTAAAAATTTGAGAGCTGCTGGGCAGACTCCGGTTTCGCTGACGGGACTGCAGAGTCCGCGTGGGCGCCAGGCTGTCATGCCAGCCTGTTCCAAACCCAGCACCGTTGCAATCCAAATTCATCCTGATCAATAATGTTCATTTCTCATCCAAATCCCAGCACTTCCGTGCAAACACGATATTTTCTACAATATGTCATGTCCTTAATCTGGATGGCTTGGCCTGCCCCAACAAATCCAGCCAATGTCTTTAAAAAAACACGTCTATGCACCCAAAACATAAAATGACCTCATGGAGCATTAGCCCTGATAAATTATGCAGCGTGTCAGCAACATTTAACGTGCCCCAACATGCTAGGCTATAAATCAATGTCTAGTGTCTTGTCATGTAAGCACTTATGCGGGACTAAACTAAATGACCGTAGAGCCAATCATGTGCCACTGGAACTAATAAATATCGGAAATGTTATGGTGACTCAAATTACCACCAAATATTTTTCACATTGTTTGGAAATTTGACCACAGTCTTCCAAAATATCTCAACCGCATCACTCGATTTCATTTCCTCTATGCTTTGTTAGCACAGTCGCTAACGGCTACATTTGAAATAGTCTTCGAATATGTTTTTTTTAATATTACTTAATAAATGATGATTGGTGTGGACTGTGGTCTACTATTAGTCCAAAAATATTGAAAGACAAGTTACATGTAGTATTGTAGCTGATGTTACCTTTCACACTGGCTACTGAGTCATTTTCCTCTCATTCCATGTGGAAGTGGTAAGCTTCTGTAATGCCATAGCCTGCACAAAGTTTGTCAACACAGAATAATAAGAATGTGACTATTAGGGTGATATTTCATGTCTTTTGGCATCTAATAATGTTAAAACCCGTATTTTCAAAGTCACAAATTTTCTATGATCTAACTACAACAATATTCCATGTATTATTATTAAATACTACTTTGTAGAAATTCACATCTGGAAAAAAACACTGATCCATACATCAATAACACGGTAAATGTGGAAAATAACATCTTGAAACCGCAACCATGTGAAATTTTATTATGGCTTTTCAGTGGGTGCTGCTGTTTTGATTAGCAACCGAGCTCTTTAATGCATAAGATAAGTCACTGACATGATTGATCAACATTACTTAAGTATGTGCTATATTGTTTGTAATTATATTCTTGGTTTTTCTTTTATAAAAAGCCAACAGTCGCCTTTGTTGACGTCACTTGGGAAATGCTCCTTTTCAAGGTTAAAAGACACAAAAAGAGGGTTGCCGATGATTTTTTCAGCGGGTGCTGCTGTTTTGGGCAGTGATGTTGGTTACTCTTACTCTTGCATAAGCTTTTTTTCAGTAACGAGTAATATAAGGCGTTACTATTTCAAAACACGTAATCTGATTTAAGTCACTTATCCACAGTCACTCGGGATGTAGTCGGGATGGCGGTATTGAACGTTTATTTTCCAAAACAACATAAGACACTTACTGTCCTGCCGGCAGACCTTCCTTAGAACTCCCGGTTATATCCCGGTTCTACTCCATTTTCTTCCAAACGCACTCCAGAGTCCAACACACCCAACGCAGCATGATTTTCCAGGAAATAGAAATCCAACATTGCTGATTTTGCGCCAGTAAAAATAGTTATATTTTTAATATAACTACCGTATTTTCCAGACTATAAGTCACACTTTTTTCATAAGTTGGCTGTTCCTGCGACTTATACTCCAGAGCGACTTATAAAAGAAAAACACATTTATGTTACATAAACACTGGACACCTTTTCTGTTCATGTTTATTTTTAGTGTAGCTGAATAACCATTGTGTTAGCATATCTTACACCTATTCAGCCTGTTCTCTATTCTTTTATTGTTAGAACTTGCCTTCCAAGAGGACGTAATGTCGGTTTGGGTCAAGTAGTTTGGAAAATAAATTACCTGCAAAAATACGACTTATACTCCAGTGCGACTTATGTATGTTTTTTTTCTACCTAATTATGCATTTTTGGCATTGTGTGACTTATACTCCGGAGCGACTTATAAATGAAAATAAACACTGTTCATGTTTATTTTTAGTGTAGCTGAATAACCGTTGTGTTAGCATATCTTACACGTATTAGCATGTTCTCTATTATTTTATTGTTAGAACTTGCCTTCCAAGAGGATGTAATGTCGGTTTGGGTCAAGTAGTTTCAAAAATACATTACCTGCAAAAAATGTGACTTATGTATGGGGTTTTTTTTACATAATTATGCATTTTTGGCCTTGTGCGACTTATACTCTGGAGCGACTTAGTCCAGAAAATACGGTACTTTATATAATAGACCGGTTGTCGTTGCAGGCAGTCGCCGTTAATTAACTGAAAAAGTAACTTGTAATGCAACTTTGTTACTTTCAAAATAAAGTAATCTGTTAAGTTATTTTTTAATTCAGTAATCGGATTTTTTTCTTAGTTTTTTTTTCTTAGTTTTCTTAGATTTTTCTTAGTAACTGTGACATCACTGGTTTTGGCTAGCAACTTTAATGCATAAGGTGCTAGTTTTCATAGCAATCACCTTCAGATTCAAGTGGAACACAAATTACAGAGATTGAAAATCCGTAGAGATGGTTGTTTGACGTTTTTTACGTTAGCTTCACATGTGTATATGCTACAAACACGTACTGTATGTATACACGGGGCAACGGTGGGTGACAGCCATGAACACCAATCATCCTGTTAACTGCACAAATATACGTCTTAAAAATACGCTACCTGGCGCTAGTGTTCGTATTCGTTGCATTCCAAAAATGTCATCTTGAGCCGTTTGCAAACAGTCCCTTTAGCACGCATAAACAGCCCAAAGATCCCCAAAAAGCCCCCATGCCCCGTTGGCCTTCCTCACATGAACAAGTAGCCACAGTATATTTAAAGACACGCCACAAGAGCAACATTGTACCACTTCTACCAGCAACAGCCATAAATCAGCCAGCCAAGTCCCAAACAAAGACATCCCACATTTCTACATGAGCGGGGCAGGTGTGACTGCCTGTGTGTGTGTGTGTGTGTGTGTGTGTGTGTGAGTCCGTAAGAGCAAACAAAAATAACCCAAAAGGAAACAAGCCATTAGTCCAAGGCCTGAACAGAGCGTCAGTCACAAAGATGTGCTAAAAGAGAACAGCGGCGTAATTAGCAACATTTACTGCCATCAATGTCACCTTTTGACTGTGACACGTGTGCGTTTTGCAGTGCGCAGGTAACCAACACGCTGCTTTAACACGGCAACAGGACCCTTCTGCATTTCTTCTTCTTTCATTTTCACCCAGAAAAAACATTTGAAACACAAAACAGGACGTGAAATAACGACAATACGGCGCCAAGCAATGTGAACGACAGCATCATGAACATCAACGCCACCTTAGAACACGAAGGACGGTTGGGAAAGTGGCAGTTGCTACTTTAGCACAGGTATGCCAACTAGCTGGTTTAGCAGGATGGTGCTCCTTAATGCACCTAATAAAGCACGAAGCTAACATCCACGTGAACGTAGCACAGTAGCAACACAATTGTTTACAGTTGTTTAGTAGGTGCTGCTGTTTCGGTTAGCAACAGTACCGCATATCGGTATGCTGACAACAGAAGAAATAGAACGTGAATAAACAGGAAATAGGGACCGCTTAAAGATGCAAACAGGCTCTCAGGTTTTTCAGTGGCTTCTGCTGTTTCGGTGAGCAACGGGGTCTCTTTAATGTACATAATAAGGTGCGTTAGACCCGCTTAAAGATGCAAACAGGCTCTCAGGTTTTTCAGTGGCTTCTGCTGTTTCGGTGAGCAACGGGGTCTCTTTAATGTACATAACAAGGTACGTTAGACCCGCTTAAAGATGCAAACAGGTTCTCAGGTTTTTCAGTGGGTTCTGCTGTTTCGGTGAGCAACGGGGTCTCTTTAATGTACATAATAAGGTGCGTTAGACCCGCTTAAAGATGCAAACAGGCTCTCAGGTTTTTCAGTGGGTTCTGCTGTTTCGGTGAGCAACAGGTCTCTTTAATGTACGTTAGACCTACTTAAAGATGCAAACAGGCTCTCAGGTTTTTCACTGGGTTCTGCTGTTTCGGTGAGCAACAGGTCTCTTTAATGTACATAATAAGGTGCGTTAGACCCGCTTAAAGATGCAAACAGGTTCTCAGGTTTTTCAGTGGGTTCTGCTGTTTCGGTGAGCAACGGGTCTCTTTAATGTACATAATAAGCTGCGTTAGACCCGCTTAAAGATGCAAACAGGCTTGCAGGTTTTTCAGTGGGTTCTGCTGTTTCGGTGAGCAACGGGTCTCTTTAATGTACATAATAAGGTGCGTTAGACCGCTTAAAGATGCAAACAGGCTCTCAGGTTTTTTCAGTGGGTTCTACTGTTTCGGTGAGCAACGGGTCTCTTTAATGTACATAATAAGGTGTGTTAGACCCGCTTAAAGATGCAAACAGGCTCTCAGGTTTTTTTCAGTGGGTTCTGCTGTTTCGGTGAGCAACGGGTCTCTTTAATGTACATAATAAGGTGCGTTAGACCCGCTTAAAGATGCAAACAGGCTCTCTGGTTTTTCAGTGGGTTCTGCTGTTTCGGTGAGCAACGGGTCTCTTTAATGTACATAATAAGGTGCGTTAGACACGCTTAAAGATGCAAACAGGCTTGCAGGTTTTTCAGTGTGTTCTGCTGTTTCGGTGAGCAACAGTACCGCGCATCGGTATGCCGACAGCACTTCTGTATTTCTTCTTCCTTTATTCTGAGGCAGGAAAACCACATTGGGGAGAAGAAATAGGACGTGAATAAACAGGAAATAGGGGCCGCTTAAAGATGCAAACAGGCTCTCCGGTTTTTCAGTGGGTTCTGCTGTTTCGGTGAGCAACGGTTCTCTTTAATGTACATAAGGCGCTTGGTCTCTGTAGAAATCATCTTAAATTCAACCAAAATGCTAATCACAGCAAATAAACACGCAAACAGAGGATTGTTTGTTGTTTTCTATGTGTTACATTCAATTGGAGCTCCAATTAAAACAGTTAATACCATGTTTTTGCAGTGTGTTTATGCTTTGATTAGCAATACGGGTGCTTTAATGAATATGCTTTATAATAATGAGCTAGCTTTCATAGCAATGTTGATTCATTCAACCAGAATGCAAACAAAAGACACAGAGAGGCGCTTTTATGCGGTACTTTGGTAGGTGTGAAAGGGCGGTTGGTTTTAAGCGCACAGGTATGCCAACAAGCGGGTTCCACAAGGGCATTGTTTTGGTTTATTTGGAACCAGGAAAGTCCCACTCTTGGAGGAAAAAACGATGTTAAACAAGAGACAATAGAATGAAATGAGTTCAATCAGTGTAAGTAAGCAAACATTGTGCATTAGCGTGAGTAGTTTATGCTAGCAGGATGGACGGTATTTGACAGCATGGTGCGGAAGTGCAGCGTCAAAAAAAAAAAACACCTGCAGGGGAAGACTGGCTTTAAAAGCCTTGCACTTGCATCTCTTCCGGACTATTCACCGGGGAGGAAAAACATATTATTTATCCAAGACGAAAAATGTTCGAAAAATCACTTTCGGACATTGCTAACTTTTGCTCACTGGCACAGTTCCTCTTTTTAAATTTTTGTCGTCAATTAAAGCGCAGCCAAATGCAAGCAAACAACAATGAAGATAGTGTAGGATTAAATGGAAGCATTCAAACACCACAGTTGCGTCCCAAAAAGCGGGGAACAAATCAATGAACTTACGGCGTTAGCTGCTGTGCTGCTGAGGAGGAAGGAAAATCGCTGCCACCTTTTCAACAATACAATCCAGCCCGAGTCCAAAATCTAACAAATAAACAATCCGATGACGAGGAGAAGGGGGGGAAGAGATGGAAAAATAAAGAAGGAACCGGGTTCATGTGGAGCTTCAGCCCGGTGCCGCCTGCTGGTTTCTCTTGCTTCTTCTCGTATGAAGACGAGTCGGCAATGCTGCCCCTTCAAATGAGCTGAGGACGGAGTACGCATGCGCAAAGGCATACTGGCAGCACACACTGTAAACACAAATACTTGTTTTGTATTTATGACCAGAATTGTGTGGTGAAATCATTCAAAAGAAAAATATATGTATATAATATAGAATATACATGTATAATATATATATACTCCTCAGTTCGTGTTTCCAATAACAATATATATATTTTTTTCCATAACAAAAAACAATATATTCATATATATTTATACATCAATATATATATATATATAAATTTGTTATGGAATATATAACTATATATAGTTTTTGTGTATATTCATATTTATATATTTTTAAATATATTTTTATACATTTATTTAATATATAATATATTTATATTTTTTTATTTTTTATATTCATATATCTATATTTGCTATGGGGAAAATATATATTTTTTTATATATATTATATATATATATATATTTATATTTTTTTCGTTATGAAAAAAAAAATATATAGTATATATAATTTTTTGTTATTGGAAACACAAACTGAGGAATATACACATAAATATTTAAAATTGTATTAATAATTTAGATGTAGTGTCTTACATGCATGTATGTCAATAATAACAATAAAATCGACAATCCACATAATTCAAATACAGTTTGACCCGTAGATGAGCAGGAAGGGTGGGGGTGTGAGGGGGGGGGGGATTTCAAGGATTCTGGCA
Organism: Doryrhamphus excisus; assembly: GCF_037039965.1. NCBI lineage: Eukaryota > Metazoa > Chordata > Actinopteri > Syngnathiformes > Syngnathidae > Doryrhamphus > Doryrhamphus excisus. The sequence goes on from NC_136375.1 coordinate 5,905,955, forward strand.
ACTATCAATAGCCAGTAAAGGAGGGGAGGGGGGTTCTAGAATGCGCAGACGGTGCACCGCATGTCATGATGACACCCACCCCCTCCCGTCTTGTCCCATACGGCCCACGCTGGAGGTGCATTGGATCGATACCAACGTCATGGGTTATGATATGATATGATGTGATATTTCTTAGTTTGTTTTCACAGATGATCTCATTATGGAACTATTTGTGTTGTTGCATTTTTCAAATATTGTTATAATAATAATAATAATAATGTCAACCAATAGTGTTCGATTCCCTTTACTTACTTTGCATTATATGGCATGAATAAAATAAAAAATATTTAGTCTTTAAAATATAGTATATAATATAGTATATACTGTGATTGGCTGGCCACCAGTCCAGGGTGTACCCCAACTCTCGCCTGAAGACAGCTGGGATAGGCTCCAGCAGCCCCCCGCGACCCGCGTGAGGAAGAGGTAGAAAATGAATGAATAATATAGTATATAAATTATATGGAATATTTTTTAATTTTGTTGATTTTGGTCTAATATTGCTGTATTAAATATTGCTAAATGCCCATTTAATGTTTTTATTTATTACATTTTAAATAATTTAAATACATTTCATGTTTTCATTAATTAATTCATTTAAATTTCATTTCATTAAAAAAAACCTAAAGTGTAATATAAAATAATATAATATAATACTATAAAATATGTTGGATTTTTTGCCTATAATATAGACACACATTTTCAATGAATTAATTAATTTCTTTATTAATACATTTAATTAATACATTTATTTATTAATACATTAAATTAAAACATAAACAAAACTCAATTAAAATGTATTGAATTTAATATTCCACACCATGTATGCTGTATTATATATTGTACTGTCCCTACTTTTGCAATAAATACTGTACATGCAAAAAAAGTATTAATCCATAATCTTTAAAATGGGAATTCCCACAACAACTTTTGCTGTTGTTGAGTGTGTGTGTGTGTGTGTGTGTGTGTGTGTGTATGCATAAACGTAATATTGTACATCTGAATTGACTCAACAAATGCAATTTAGTGTTCTGTAAGATACTGAATAATAAAGTTGCAACATTTAAAAGCGCATGCAGAGTTAGATGCTGGATGTGGAGTGAATTTTAAGAAAACACACAAGAGGTTGCCCACAGCCACAGCTGTTGGAACATAGAAGTCCAGTATATCTACACATGGCGCTAACATATGTTTGTTGTGCCAGCCAGCCTTTTTCTCCCAGTTGGCATTCGAACACAAAGCAGCAGCGTAGTTGCGGCCCGGACTTTATAGGTGTCTTCAAGGCATGTATGGAAAACGTAGCATCCTGTGTGGCTGCTTCACAGCGGCAGTGGAATATTTTTAGATTTCATGTGGGCTGCAGATGCTCCTCATCAACGCTTTTGCCTTTATTTACCGCTCTTTGCAACGTTTTACATGTTTGCCAACCTCTTAAATCCCGTCCTGCACCTCAGGCTGCAGGGGGGCTGACGTAAACGCTGCGTTTGTGTTCTTCCTCCCTGCCGCTGTTGGCTGCAACTCAAAGCCTGCTAACTTTTTCAGGGGCAAGGTCGTTTATTTATTTATAATTTCACGCAGACAACGCCACTGTGATGATAAACATAGAACAGAAAACGAGTACAGTGCAAAGTACCAGAACAAAGCATAGTCATTTGTGCTGTAAAAGGGGGGGGGTTAAATAAAACTATGATCTGTCACAAGCCAAGTCTGGCCCTTTAAGAAGAATTACACTGCACCATCTATTGTAGTCTGTGTCCTAGGGAGGACTGCAGTGATATGTTTTAACAAGGACACAGAAACGCTACAGCACAGCGGAACAGCGCCCGGACAGAAAGGCACGGTCATTCATGGTGGGAAATGTGCGTGGGTGACTTGTCAATCATTTCTTGAGTAGGCTGATTGAAGGTTCGAACCAAGGTTTTAATTTTGAAATGTTATTGCCTGTCTGAATATAAAACACACATAAAACATACATAATAATTGTAAAAAAAAAATGAGCCCCCCCGTCCTCGGAACCTAGTGACGCTCCTGGTGCAGGCCTTAACATTTCAACAGTTAACCGCTCTTCAAATGCCTTTGGTTGCCGTGGGGCATTTATTTCCATGGGAAAGATGCATACCGAGTTCTTATAAATTGCACTTCTTCCAGCTTAAAAACATGATCTCTTCTATTGTGACATTGCATCATCACCTCCCGTTTTTGGGGAGCGAGCGGTCGGGTTGAAAAAGTCGAAATACGTGTTTGAGCCAACATATTTTATATTACACTTTAGTTTTCTAGTGGTTAGCGCGCAGACCTCACAACCAGGAGACCAGGGTTCAATTCCACCCTCGGCCATCTCTGTGTGGAGTTTGCATGTTCTCCCCGTGCATGCGTGGGTTTTCTCCGGGTACTCCGGTTTCCTCCCACATTCCAAAAACATGCTAGGTTAATTAGCGACTCCAAATTGTCCATAGGTATGAATGTGAGTGTGAATGGTTGTTTGTCTATACGTATGTGCCCTGTGATTGGCTGGCCACCAGTCCAGGGTGTACCCTGCTTCTCATCCAAAGACAGCTGGGATAGGCTCCAGCACCCCCGCGACCCTTGTGAGGAAAAAGCGGTAGAAAATGAATGAATGAATATTATATTATATACTATATTTTAAATAGTAAATATCTTTATTTTATTCATGTCATATAATGAAAAGTAAGTAAAGGGAATGGAAAACTATTGGTTGACAGCAGGATAAGGTTTGGGAACCACTGCTTTAGGTTTCATGTCAATATTTGGGTTCTTATCTGGGGTATGCTGTGTTACATAATTAGTGGGTCTCTTCTTTTTACACTTAAATATGTGACTTTATTTCAGGCTTATTTCAGGACAAGGGTTTGTTTATTATTTGTGTTTGCTAAGTGTTGGACAGTGTGACCAACTTGGAGGTTGATCAGGGTTGTTTGGAGGGCGGGGCAATCCGGGGCGGCGGGAGGTCATTAGGCAGAAGGACAAAAGACGTCCCGCCTTCCCGTTTGTCCTCCTCCCCCATCATGCCTGCCATCTGACTCCTCTTCGTGTTGTTTTTAATGGCCTCCATTGTTTGGCGCTGGTGGAGCTTCTCTGTTGTCCTTCCAAGGAGGCCAGAAGACGGCATGGAGAGAACTTCATTTGGTGTCATGCCACCTGGATGCTGTGTGTGTGTGTGTGTGTGTCTTGCTGGGTTGGACTGGACGGGCAGCAGATGGTGCTGTCAGAGCAGCAGCGCCACATGACGCACACACACACACACACACACACACACACACAAATATGAAGTATATTTCTGTCCTTGACTACTTTACCTTTACCTCACTCAGTACTTCCTTATGTATTGGTTATACTTATAGACATACAACAGTATAGGATAATACTCCATAATATTCTACTATAATGATCATACATATGTGTGTATTATAGTATTACATCCAGTACATTTACAATGAAGTACATATAAATAGAAAATTATATATATTCAAACATTACATATTTGATACGTGTATATGTGCATATGTATGTAAACTATACTACAAACACACATACAGTATAGGATAATATTCCATAATATTCTACTATAATGATTATACATACGTATGTGTGTATTATAGTATTATACCCAGTACATTTACAATGAAGTACATATAAATAGAAAATTATATATATTCAAAAATTACATATTTGATACATGTATATGTGTATATGTATGTAAAATATACTACAAACACACATACAGTATAGGATAATATTCTATAATATTCTACTATAGTGATCATACATACGTGTGTATTATAGTATTATACCCAGTACATTTACAATGAAGTACATATAAATAAAAAAATATATATATATATTCAAACATTACATATTTGATACATGTATATGTGCACATGTATGTAAAATATACTACAAACACACATACAGTATAGGATAATATTCCATAATATTCTACTATAATGATCATACATATGTGTGTATTATTGTATTATATCCAGTACATTTACAATGAAGTACATATAAAGAGAAAATTATATATATTCAAACATTACATATTTGATACATGTATATGTGCACATGTATGTAAAATATACTACAAACACACATACAGTATGTACTAGTATATTTGTGTACTATATTTTATGTACCTGTATCTTGTATATACTGTGTATATATATATATATATATGCATTAATATACTATATGCTACACGTACACACACAAGACATTAAAACAAAATATACTACTTTAATAATACATGGAATTTTTAATACATATGCATGATTGTATATACATGTATTATATACAGTATATATACATAGGTATATTAAGACAATAACAATAATTAGTGGGTTTTATGTTGCATTATTAGTGAAGTTTTATAATTCTATATAGTTCATATATTTACAATGAAATAATAAAGTGTTGTGTAAAATATGATACAATATAAATAATATTGATCCTTATCAATTAATAAGCATGCACCAGGTGGTCAGTTGTTATAATAATAATAATAATAATAATAAAGTGTGGACTCATCTCCTAGGAGGTGTGATGTGATGTGGGCTAGGCACCCGTGTATTACAGTACATTAAATGGAGTATATGTAGTGTATGTGTATGTATACGTGTACTTGTAGTTCACGAGACAAAGGCGAGCATTGGCGGCGTGGGAGTGTGTTTGTGCAAAGATGCGTCCATCTGTTGAGCAATAAGAGAGCTGACATTCGCCAAGGATGAGGGAAGAAAATAATCAACAATATTCAATATTCATCTTTTCATAAACACCTTGGCTCAGCAAAGTTAGCTAAACAAGGTGACTTCACACTCTGCTATGTATGCGACACGGGGGGAAGGGGGGGGGTGGCGTCAACAAAAATGATGGAAAAAAAGGCTCAAGGCGTCATTAACGTGAAAATGTTCATATTATAATATCACTGATTGAATGGAAGCTAATCCCTTTATTGCAAATGATGATCTGAAATCTATCGATGACACTATCAAGTAGGTTTAGACAAATAGTATGACAGACAATATGAGAATAGTGTTGGGTGGTTGGATGGGTGGATAGTAGGGTGGATGGATGGATGGGTGGGTGAGTGGATGGGTTGGTTCATTGGATGGGTGGATGGATGGATGGGTGGGTGAGTGGATGGGTTGGTTCATTGGATGGGTGGGTGGGTGGATGGGTGGATGGATGGATGGATGGATGGATGGATGGATGGATGGATGGATGGGTGGGTGAGTGGGTGGATGGATGGGTGGGTGAGTGGATGGGTTGGTTCATTGGATGGGTGGATGGATGGATGGATGGATGGGTGGGTGGGTGGGTGAGTGAGTGAGTGAGTGAGTGAGTGGGTGGATGGATGGATGGATGGGTGGGTGGGTGGATGGGTGGGTGGATAGAAGGATGGATAGGAGGATGGATGGATGGGTCGGTGGGTGGATGGATGGGTGGGTTGGATGGGTGGGTGGGTTGGTTGGTTGGATGGGTGGGTGGGTTGGTTGGTTGGTTGGATGAGTGGATAGGGTGGATAGGGTGGATAGGAGGATGGATAGGAGGATGGGTGGATGGATGGATGGATGGGTGGGTGGGTGGATGAGTGAGTGGGTGGATGGGTGGATCGGAGGACAGGTGGGTGGATGGATGGATGGGTGGGTGGGTGGGTTGGTTGGTTGGTTGGTTGGATGGGTGGGTGGGTTGGTTGGTTGGATGGGTGGGTGAGTGGGTGGATGGGTGGATGGATGGATGGGTGGGTGGATGGATGGATGGATAGGAGGATGGGTCGGTGAGTGGGTGGATGGATGGGTTGGTTGGATGGGTGAGTGGATGGGTGGATAGGAGGATGGATAGGAGGATGGGTGGGCAAGTGAGTGAATGGATAGGAGGATGGATAGGATGATGGGTGGGTGCGTGGATGGGTGAATAGGAGGATGAGTGGGTGGATGGATGGATGGGTGGATAGATGGGTGGGTGGATGGAAGGATAGGAGGATAGATAGGAGGATGAGTGGGTGGATGGATGGGTGGGTTGGATGGGAGGATGGATAGGAGGATGGTGGGTGGATGGGTTGGTTGGATGAGTGGGTGGATAGGAGGATGGACAGGAGGATGGACAGGAGGATGGGTGGGTGGATGGGTGGGTGGGTTGGTTGGTTGGATGGGTGGGTGAGTGGGTTGATGGGTGGGTGGATGGATAGGAGGATGGGTTGGTGAGTGGATGGATGGATGGGTGGATGAGTGGATAGGAGGATGGATAGGAGGATGGGTGGGCGAGTGAGTGGATGGATAGGAGGATGGATAGGATGATGGGTGGGTGGGTGAATAGGAGGATGAGTGGGTGGATGGATAGATGGGTGGCTGGATGGGTGGGTGTTTTTATTTTGTTTTATGAGTTGTGTTGGATGCAACATTACCCCATCCTTCCCTTTGGGGGGAAATATGGTGACTTTTGGTGATTGTCTGGTAACATTACAACTTTTCCTCCTCATATTATATCTTTAGACCTCTATGGTGTACAATTGCACCTTTCTTCTACAAAATGAAGACATTTGCACGTAATCATGCCACTTGGGGGCAAAGAAATGGGAAATATGTGCTACTTGACATACGTAGTAAACATCTAAGATCCATCCAAGATCCAAGTGTAGTCAGTAGGGAGCGCATCCAGTCACATGGAGGCTATACACACTTATACACACTACTAATCTGATCTGCTTTCATGGTTCTTACCTTATTTACATTACTGTAAATAGTCCTGTTTTCTCTCATTATGTAATTACGGGCAGGGACGATGGCATGCTCCCCCCCAAAATAATAACCTATTTCTAGGAGCCTTTCCCACTTGCACACATGTACAGTATATACACAGTACACACAGTATGTAGTATACAATATGCCGTCATAACCAACCGTGCTAAGCATGACGGACGCATTCCAAAAACATCTTAACCTCACAGCTGACATGTTTGTTCTTTGATGGTGCAGCAACTGTCCATCCAACAACACCCCATCACCATTATTGACTGATGACTCACACTATGCATGTGTGTGTGTTGGGGGGGGGGCATGTTGTTTCGTGGCAAGGGCACAATAGGCTACAAAGGTCCAGACCATGCATTCCGCATTTATGTTAGATCTCGAATGCATTAAAAATACAAATACAAACAACATTAAATTACATTAAATAAAATAATATAAATAATACAATAACATTTCTTTCAAATAATAAAATTAAGTGACATAAGACAAAATAAAAAATATAAAATACAATAAAAATAAATAAAAATACATTTCATTTAATCTAATTAAATGACAAAAAAAACAATAATACCTAAAATACAATAAAAACAATAAATTAAATAAAATAAATAATTTAAAAAAACACCCATGTTCATACCTATGGACAATTTGGAGTGGCTAATGAAGCTAACATGTTCATGCTAACATGCTAACATGACCTGAACCCAGGTCTCCTGACTGTGTGGCCAACATGCTAAAACTACAAAAAACATAATGCAATTAAAAGAAATAAAATATAAAAATAAAAACATACAAATAAAAATAGAATTAAATGACATAAAATAGAAACAAAAATAATACATCAAAATGAAAAAATAATTTCGAAAAATAAAACTACTTCCACAATAAGTCATAAAGGTAAAATAATTATATAGTGTTATATTTTACAATATTACAAAAGATGTGCTGATGACTTTTCTGTGTGATCAAACAACCAAAAACGTTAAGGTAAGGTAAAAGTAAAGTAAGGTAAGAGCCGTAAAGAAAAACAAAAAGTTGCAAATACTACTATTGTACTACATGGATGATGTAATATATTCATGGCTAATATAATACATGAAAAAGATGTCCTGTTGCTGAACGTTGACAGTCAAGTTTATTACATTTTTCCAGCAATAAACTTCCACAGGAAATGAAATCTATGGTGGCAGGATAATGAAAAGCAAGAAGTGTGTGAGTTGGGGTGGGGGGTGGGGTGGGGGGTGTGGGGGGTGCATGACAGCTGCATGTCCAAAAAACGGCAGCGCAATTAACACGTCTAAAAGCAACACGCCAGACTGATAAAAGCAACACCAAGGTCTCAGACACGCTTGCAGTTCATCCTCACACGCTTGTAAAGATCCTCTGCTAATTTTCATCTCTGCGGGCCCCACGGGGACGTCTGAGCCTTCATTACGGGGTGCTTTGGAAGGGGGGGGGTGGCATCTAAAAACACCCACCCAGATAGAAATCACTTCAAGAGAAACAATGACCCGTCAGTCTCTAATAGCAACACGCATACGGAAACTATCAGGCGGGATTAACCCTGGAAAAAAGGGTTAGACTTGTTAGCCTTTGCTCCCAAAACTGTTTTCAGTGTAAAAATAAATAAAAATGTATTTCAAGCTTCAATATTTTTAACATTTGGGACAAGATTATTATATTTGTTTCTCATAAAACCCGAACGGTAGTCAAGTGGTTAGCATGTAGGCCACACAGTCAGGACCTGGGTTGGATTCTCCTCTTGGGCATGTCTGTGTGGAGCCATATGTGTTGGATTCTGAATCTGATCAGGAGTGAAATATGTGGGAGCCACTTCATCATTTCTTGTGTGAGTTGATTGAAGATAGACTGGTAGATGGGTAGACTGGTAGATTGGTAGACTGGTATATTGATATATTGGTAGACTGGTATATTGAAGATTAGTATATTGGTAGACTGGTAGATTGGTAGACTGGTAGATTGGTAGACTGGTAGATTGGTAGACTGGTATATTGATATATTGATAGACTGGTATATTGAAGACTAGTATATTGGTAGACTGGTATATTGGTAGATTGGTAGACTGGTATATTGGTATATTGGTATATTGGTAGATTGGTAGATTGGTAGACTGGTAGACTGGTAAATTGGTAGACTGGTAGATTGGTAGATTGGTAGATTGGTAGACTGGTAGATTGGTAGACTGGTAGACTGGTAGATTGGTAGATTGGTAGACTGGTAGATTGGTAGATTGGTAGATTGGTAGACTGGTAAATTGGTAGATTGGTAGATTGGTAGACTGGTAGATTGGTAGACTGGTATATTGGTAGATTGGTAGATTGGTAGACTGGTAGACTGGTAGACTGGTAGATTGGTAGACTGGTAGACTGGTAGATTGGTAGATTGGTAGACTGGTAGATTGGTAGATGGCAGACTGGTATATTGGTATATTGGTAGACTGGTATATTGGTAGACTGGTAGATGGTAGACTGGTATATTGGTAGACTGGTAGATTGGTATATTGGTAGACTGGTATATTGGTAGACTGGTAGATTGGTATATTGGTAGACTGGTATATTGGTAGACTGGTAGATTGGTAGATGGTAGACTGGTATATTGGTAGACTGGTATATTGGGAGACTGGTAGACTGGTAGATTGGTGGACTGGTATATTGGTAGACTGGTAGATTGGTAGACTGGTAGATTGGTAGACTGGTAAATTGGTATATTGGTATATTGGTAGATTGGTATATTGGTAGACTGGTAGATTGGAATATTGGTAGACTGGTAGATTGGAATATTGGTAGACTGGTAGATTGGTATATTGGTAGATTGGTAGACTGGTAGATTGGTAGATTGGTAGACTGGTATATTGATATATTGGTAGACTGGTATGTTGAAGACTAGTATATTGGTAGACTGGTAGATTGGTAGATTGGTAGACTGGTATATTGGTATATTGGTAGATTGGTAGATTGGTAGACTGGTAGACTGGTAGATTGGTAGATTGGTAGACTGGTAGATTGGTAGATTGGTAGACTGGTAGACTGGTAGATTGGTAGACTGGTAGATTGGTAGATTGGTAGATTGGTAGACTGGTAGACTGGTAGATTGGTAGATTGGTAGACTGGTAGATTGGTAGACTGGTAAATTGGTAGATTGGTAGATTGGTAGACTGGTAGATTGGTAGATTGGTAGACTGGTAGATTGGTAGATTGGTAGACTGGTAGACTGGTAGATTGGTAGACTGGTAGATTGGTATATTGGTAGACTGGTAGACTGGTAGATTGGTATATTGGTAGATTGGTAGACTGGTAGATTGGTATATTGGTAGACTGGTATATTGGTAGACTGGTAGATTGGTAGATGGCAGACTGGTATATTGGTATATTGGTAGACTGGTATATTGGTAGACTGGTAGACTGGTATATTGGTATATTGGCATATTGGTAGATTGGTATATTGGTAGACTGGTAGATTGGAATATTGGTAGACTGGTAGATTGGTAGACTGGTATATTGGTAGACTGGTATATTGGTAGATTGGTAGACTGGTATATTGGTATATTGGTAGACTGGTAGATTGGTAGACTGGTATATTGGTAGACTGGTATATTGGTAGACTGGTAGATTGGTAGATTGGTAGACTGGTAGACTGGTAGACTGGTAGATTGGTAGACTGGTAGATTGGTAGATTGGTAGACTGGTAGATTGGTAGACTGGTAAATTGGTAGATTGGTAGACTGGTAGATTGGTAGATTGGTAGACTGGTAGATTGGTAGATTGGTAGACTGGTAGACTGGTAGACTGGTAGATTGGTAGATTGGTAGACTGGTAGATTGGTATATTGGTAGACTGGTATATTGGTAGATTGGTAGACTGGTAGATTGGTATATTGGTAGACTGGTATATTGGTAGACTGGTAGATTGGTAGATGGCAGACTGGTATATTGGTATATTGGTAGACTGGTATATTGGTAGACTGGTAGACTGGTATATTGGTATATTGCCATATTGGTAGATTGGTATATTGGTAGACTGGTAGATTTGAATATTGGTAGACTGGTAGATTGGTAGACTGGTAGATTGGTAGACTGGTATATTGGTAGACTGGTATATTGGTAGATTGGTAGACTGGTATATTGGTATATTGGTAGACTGGTAGATTGGTAGATTGGTAGACTGGTATATTGGTAGACTGGTATATTGGTAGACTGGTAGATTGGTAGATGGTAGACTGGTCTATTGGTAGACTGGTATATTGGTGGACTGGTATATTGGTAGACTGGTAGATTGATATATTGGTAGATTGGTATATTGGTAGACTGGTATATTGGTAGACTGGTAGATTGGTAGACTGGTAGATTGGTAGACTGGTAGACTGGTAGATTGGTAGACTGGTAGACTGGTAGATTGGTAGATGGTAGACTGGTCTATTGGTAGACTGGTATATTGGTGGACTGGTATATTGGTAGACTGGTAGATTGATATATTGGTAGATTGGTATATTGGTAGACTGGTATATTGGTAGACTGGTAGATTGGTAGACTGGTAGATTGGTAGACTGGTAGACTGGTAGATTGATATATTGGTAGATTGGTATATTGGTAGACTGGTATATTGGTAGACTGGTAGATTGGTAGACTGGTAGATTGGTAGACTGGTAGATTGGTAGACTGGTAGACTGGTATATTGGTAGACTGGTAGATTGGTAAACTGGTATATTGTAGACTGGTATATTGGTATATTGGTAGACTGGTATATTGAAGACTAGTATATTGGTAGACTGGTAGATTGGTAGACTGGTATATTGAAGGCTAGTATATTGGTAGACTGGTATATTGATATATTGGTATATTGGTAGACTGGTATATTGGTAGACTGGTATATTGATATATTGGTAGACTGGTATATTGAAGACTAGTATATTGGTAGATTGGTATATTGGTTGATTGGTAGATTGGTATATTGATATATTGGTATATTGGTAGACTGGTAGATTGGTAGACTGGTATATTGATATATTGGTAGACTGGTATATTGAAGACTAGTATATTGGTAGATTGGTATATTGGTTGATTGGTAGACTGGTAGATTGCTAGACTGGTAGATTGGTGTGCAGTGCTAGACAGGCATCTCATTGTGACTTGGTCGCCCGTATTGATGATGGGACATGGTAAGAAAGACTGGGATCGCTGGGATAAAACTGTCCTAAAACTGTACCTCTTGGGTCTGCATTTTGGGACCCCCAGTCACTGTCCCCATGGCAGATACTGGAACAGGTGGTCGCAGGGTGCAGAGTAATGCATAATGAGCTCCGTCTCTGCAGCTGCTTGGTGTAAAATGACCCCAAGCTCACCTGTGACTGGCCAATCCTCCTGCCAGACCACCGGACCATCTGATTGAGGGGGGTCTTATTTTTTTGCAGACATATTTCCCAACCAAGACAGCAAACTTACAGATAAAAATGATCAGTAAAAGTCAGATGAAGCATCCGGTGGTTAAAAACGGCCACTTTCCTGAGACGGTGGAGATGCTGGTGTCCCAAGGATTGTGTCCGGGTATTTGTACCTTCACCTTCACCACCCCCTTGATGGACACTGAAACAGGCTCCCCATGACCCAATGGTTTACATATTTCACACCAAGCTGTTTCATAGCGGCCCTGCATCAGGCTGGTATCTAAGCTGGAAAGTAAAGGTGCCAGGACACACCCATGTGGTGAACCAGTAGAACTACACACTGGGTCAGACATGCATGGACCCTTGTTCTGGTAGCTTAAAGTTAACCTAAACTGTGGGGCTGGATGGTGTTACAGGCGGAGGTCAAAGGTCAAATCCACTCTGCATCCACGCTACATTTTTCCTTCATCTGTGCAGGTTCTGCTACATCCCAGTGAAGCGGACGGCAAGTGTACGAAAGAGGTGCAATGTTAGCTCTTCCTCATAGTTAGCTTTAGCTCGCGTGAATGACGTCTTGGCATGTCCTTCAGTCTGTTTGCGAACCGCCAAGCGAACCGCCAAGCGAACCGCCAAGCGAACCGCCAAGCGAACCGCCAAGCGAACCGCCAAGCGAACCGCCAAGCGAACCGCCAAGCGAACCGCCAAGCGGTTTGTTTGATCATCAATGCCAGCTGGTGTTCAACCAGCAGCCCCTGAAGGATTTAAGTTTTTCTTTGTTTCTCATAATATTATGACTTCAAAAACATTTTTTCTTTAATATTTCAACTTTATGCTACTAAAATGATCAAGTGATGTTACTTCTCATAATATTACAAATCTAATTTTCGTACAATTATACCTTTTACAATTTTTTCTCTTAATATTTGGACAGTAGTTTGTAAAATTACTGTTTCATTTTTGTTGTTTTTTAAAAAATTTTCTTGTTAAAGGATACTTTTGGAATGTGCACTAGGCCAGTAAAAAAAATTTAAACAAAACAGCCAATGGCCGTAAACGGCCCTCATGCCGCACTTTGAACACCCGTGCAAGACATAGTATAAAAAAGCAGCTCATTCTGTCATACTACTGTGTATGTACTATGTATGTACTTTATACTGTCATGCTATTACTCATATGAAGAATATAAACTTGTCCTAATTGAATAAATCAACAAGTTTACTCATAAAATTGCAACTTTTTTCTCTTAATATTTTGACTTTATTCTCGCAAAATTACAGCTTTTTATTTTACTTTATTCCCATAATATTTTGCTCGTATTAGCATAATATTCTAACTTTTTCCCCAACCAAAAATGACAACTTTGTTTGTTTCTATTTTTAAACATATTTTTTCTTTAATATTTCAACTTTCTCCTCATAATAGCCGAAGTTATTCTGACTTTATTCTCACAAAATTACAGCTCTTTTTATCTTGTACTTATGACTTTATTCCCATAATATTTTGCTTGTATTAGCATAATATTCTAACTTTTTCTCCAAACAAAAATGACAACTTTGTTTGTTTCTCCTATTTTGAAAAGTATTTTTTCTTTAATATTTCAACTTTCTCCTCATAATAGCCGAAGTTATTCTGACTTTATTCTCGAAAGATTTCAACTCTTTTTATCTTGTACTTATGACTTTATTCCCATAATATTTTGCTTGTATTAGCATAATATTCTAACTTTTTCCCCAACCAAAAATGACAACTTTGTTTGTTTCTCCTATTTTGAAAAGTATTTTTTCTTTAATATTTCAACTTTCTCCTGATAATAGCCAAAGTTATTCTTTTTATGCTTTTTCTCGTTCAATGATATTTTTAGAACGTGCCACGGGCCAATAAGGAAACAGCACAGGCCCGGGTTGTACCGCCTTACATAGTAAAAAAAAAAATACTGCGGCAAAGTAGAGGCACGGTGATTAGACGGCATGCAGTAATCAATAGTATGTGTATTGATGCTAGTAATCAATACTGTATTGATGTGCACGCGCGAGTGCACGTCGATGATGCTAATAATGATGCTAATGCAGTCATGCTCTTAGTGCCAACAGTGCTGAGGTCAACTCCCAAAAGAAAACTAAGACGACGTTCTGGAGGTCACATGCTTATGACCTTCACCTGCACCCCTGCTGAGCCTTGATGAAGGTCATGGATTCCTACTGGGGGGTTGGAAGAAAGTCCAGTAAATCTCTGGGATGTATGGAGTACAGCTCCATAGGGGAATCAGGGAAAAAAGCCTCAGGCGGATCATGTTTACGTGCAGGGACTCCCATGCTGACAACTTCCTGTCTTTCAATCTAGTGTGTGTGTGTGTGTGACACCATCTCATCCATCACGTTACACTGGCAGGCGTCTACCCACCATTGTCGCAGTGCGGTAAACAATCTTTGATAGGAAGGAGAAGGTAAGGAAGCGGGAAGGATGCTTTGGTTCCTCCTTGGGAATTTGACTGACATACATGCAGGGACTGATCTCGTCTAACAGACTTCCTTACACATTTGTGATGACTGGAATGCATTCAGGTGTAAAAATAACGGGCATGAGACTTCACCCTGAGGCACTCCGTGTCAAAATATACACACCAAGTAACTCTGCTACTCCTAAAAGTGTTATAGTCATTAAAGGAAGAAAATGTACCAAAAAACAAACAATTAAAAGAAAACAAAACACTGTAATTTTATGAGAATAAAGTCAAAATATTAGAAAAAAATAATCGGAGCAAAAATAACAGTAGCATAAAGCTAAAGCTGGAGCTAAAGCTGGAGCCTATACCAGCCATCTTCAGGCGAGAGGCGGAGTCCACCCTGGACTGGTGGCTAGCCAATCACAGGGCGCATATAGACACCAACAAACAACCATTCACACTCACAGAACGAGCTAAATGCAAGCTAAAAATATTTTCATTTCCTGACAATAAAGTCAAAATATTATGAGAAAAAAACGTTTTTATTAGTAGTATAGAGTTGAAATTAGGGCTGGGCTATCGATTGGTTGATATTTTTAATATATCGATATGAAAAAAAAGCATATGGTTCATATGGATATAGACTGGCTTTAACATGGAGGTGTCATGTTTTAAGCTAGTTATGGATCCATATCTCAATGGTGTTTAATATTGCTTTATTTATGACTTCCTTATTGTTTTGTTTAAGTTTGGGCTATGGATGTTCATCTTGTTACTTTAGTAGCTTGCCTCTTGCTCCATTGTTTACACTCGAGAGGAGCTGTTAGCTTTAATCGGGAGGAGTGGACGACGAAAAAGACAGTATAAAGGTTGCTAAATAAAAATGCTATCAACCATGTTTACCGTCTGTCGTCATGGGAACGTGAGATGGAAGCGCTAACGACGCTAACCCAGCTACAGAGACTACCACAAGTGATTGAACAATAGATTTTACTTTTTCTATATTTATTTAAAGATAATTTACTATTTCATTTCGGCGGTTATTGCTCTTTAAAGTTGTTTACATATTTGGCTTTGACTCACTTTGTGTAAAATATATCAGGATATATATCAAATATCGATATTCAACCTAAATATATCGGGATATGAGTTTTGGTATTTACACATTTTCATGCTTTTGTATGCAGCGCCTTCGGAGTAGAATGTTGATATGGAGTGCCTCAGGGCAAAGTACCATGCCCATACAGTTTTCTTCATTTACGTAAAGCTCCAAAACTGAAATCAAACGTGCAGTGGAGCAAGAGTCGAAGGGGTAGTGGGTACGGGTAATCCAATGCCAGGGGAGTAAACGCATGGGGGTCTCAAACTCGCGGCCCGCGGGCCAAATGCGGCCCGTGAGAAGCTAGTTTGAGGCCCCCACCTTGATACCAAAGTTTAATGTTGAAATGACAGCTTAAAGCTGTGTGCACACCGGACACAACATGATTTTGCCCCCCCCATACTGTTACCCCGCCCTGTTTTGCTTTGGATTAGCAATGAAGCTAAAGGCTTTTGATGCTGGGTACAAATAAAATGCAAGAAATGATTTGGAATAAAACGAAAAATACACGTCAAGATAAAGCATCTCATCAAACATGTTGTTAAAGTTACGACGCTGCTCCCAGATGGAACTGAGTACGATGCTAACTTGCTAATTGGGTACAATTATTAAGTTTCATTAATGTTCACGTTAAAGGTTAAATAACTGTTAATACTGTACATTTGAATCTGAAAAAAATCATTTCTCTACCAACTGTATGTGGTTTCTTACGTTTTTCTTATTTGCTGTTTTATTATTATTTTACTTATTTATTACTGATTGATTGATTTATTGTCTTTATTCTTAATTTTTTTGAAAACCTGATGCGGCCCGGCTTCACCCAGAACCTAGCTCCAGTGGCCCCCAGGTAAATTGAGTTTGAGACCCCTGGAGTAAACGCATGGCAATCTCTGAAGCGCTGCCTTTCTCAACAGGAAAAGAAATGTCATACCTGTTCAGTCGTCCAGTGTCACAGCGTGACGACAAATCTGGAAAATGCAGGCAATAATTGCGATTCCCGTACACAATGGGCTGACGTTTGGCAGGAAGTGGCTGGTCCAGGCTCACAGGAAGACAGCTGGGACATCGTTAGTCTCCCATCACACACCTTCTTTCTTCTACTCCTCAAAATCCCACCTGTTCTCCTCTCCGGCAATTCACAGATGTCACAAGGGCAGCACCTCCTACCACAAGGTTATAGAGTACAAATACAGGACATATATAACGTACAGTGAAGAAAATAAGTATTTGAACACCCTGCTATTTTGCTATTTCTCCCACTTAGAAATCATGGAGGGGTCTGAAATTTTCATCGTAGGTGCATGTCCACTGTGAGAGAGATAAACTAAAAAGAAAAATCCAGAAATCACAATGCATGATTTTTTAACAATTTATTTGTGTGATACAGCTGCAAATAAGTATTTGAACACCTGTGTATCATCTAGAATTCTGACCCTGAAAGACCTGTTAGTCTGCCCATTAGAAGTCCACCTGCACTCCATGTATCATCCTGAATCAGATGCACCTGTTTGAGGTCGTTAGCTGCATAAAGACACCTGTCCACCCCATACAATCAGTAAGACTTTAACTTGTAACATGGCGAAGACCAAAGAGCTGTCCAAAGACACCAGAGACAAAATTGTACACCTCCACAAGGCTGGAAAGGGCTACGGAGCAATTACCAAGCAGCTTGGTGAAAAAAGGTCCACTGTTGGAGCTATCATTAGAAAATGGAAGAAGCTAAACATGACGGTCAATCTCAATCGGAGTGGAGCCCCATGCAAGATATCACCTCGTGGGGTCTCAATGATTCTAAGAAAGGTGAGGAATCAGCCCAGAACTACACGACAGGACTTGGTCAATGACCTGAAAAGAGCTGGGACCACCGTTTCCAAGGTTACTGTAGGTAATACACTAAGACGTCATGATGTGAAATCATGCATGGCACGAAAGGTTCCCCTGCTTAAACCAGCACATGTCAAGGCCCGTCTTAAGTTTGCATATGACCATTTGGATGATACAGAGGAGTCATGGGAGAAAGTTTTATGGTCAGATGAGACCAAAATAGAACTTTTTGGTCATAATTCCAATAAGCGTGTTTGGAGGAAGAAGAATGAAGAGTACAATCCGAAGAACACCATCCCTACTGTGAAGCATGGGGGTGGTAGCATCATGCTTTGGGGGTGTTTTTCTGCACATGGGACAGGACGAGTGCACTGCATTAAAGAGAGGATGACTGGGGCCGTGTATTGTGAGATTTTGGGGAACAACCTCCTTCCCTCTGTCAGAGCATTGAAGATGGGTCGTGGCTGGGTCTTCCAACACGACAACGACCCGAAGCACACAGCCAGGAAAACCAAGGAGTGGCTCCGTAAGAAGCATATCAAGGTTCTAGCATGGCCCAGCCAGTCTCCAGACCTGAACCCAATCGAAAATCTTTGGAGGGAGCTCAAACTCCGTGTTTCTCAGCGACAGCCCAGAAACCTGACTGATCTAGAGAAGATCTGTGTGGAGGAGTGGGCCAAGATCCCTCCTGCAGTGTGTGCAAACCTGGTGAAAAACTACAGGAAACGTTTGACCTCTGTAATAGCAAACAAAGGCTACTGTACCAAATATTAACATTCATTTTCTCAGGTGTTCAAATACTTATTAGCAGCTGTATCACACAAATAAATTGTTAAAAAATCATGCATTGTGAATTCTGGATTTTTCTTTTTAGTTTATCTCTCTCACAGTGGACATGCACCTACGATGAAAATTTCAGACCCCTCCATGATTTCTAAGTGGGAGAAATAGCAAAATAGCAGGGTGTTCAAATACTTATTTTCTTCACTGTATATTTAGACTTCCCTTCAACCACACCTGCAGGGATGACATATGTCTCAATTAGCTGGTGAACAGGAAGTCCACCACAGAACACCTGATCCTCGCTACTCTTCACTTTTACTGCACTTTTACACTTCAACCATTTCACAAGAAAACTCATACGTAGTCCAGACATTTTCCCCCTTCTTTCTTTTCTTTTCAGTGTAGCCTTGATGTTCAGTCAGAAAAAGTCCTTGAAGTTTGGAATTCGTGAGTATGAGTTAAAAAGTACTCCACAAGAGCATACTGGTAATATAGCATACTGGGTAGCATAGCATACTGGTAGCATGCACACTGGGTACCATAGCATACTGGTAGCATAGCATATTGGGTAGCATAGCAGCATACTGGGTAGCATAGCATACCGGTAGCATAGCATATTGAGTAGCATAGCATACTGGGTAGCATAGCATACTGGTAGCATGCACACTGGGTAGCATAGCATACTGGTAGCATGCACACTGGGTAGCATAGCATACTGGTAGCATAGCATATTGGGTAGCATAGCAGCATACTGGCTAGCATAGCATACCGGTAGCATAGCATATTGGGTAGCATAGCATATTGGGTAGCATAGCATATTGGGTAGCATAGCATATTGGGTAGCATAGCATACTGGGTAGCATAGCACACTGGGTAGCATAGCACATTGGGTAGCATAGCACATTGGGTAGCATAGCATACCGGTAGCATAGCATACTGGGTAGCATAGAATACTGGGTAACATAGCATACTGGGAGCATGCACACTGGGTAGCATAGCATATTGGGTAGCATAGCATACTGGGTAGCATAGCATACTGGTCGCATGCACACTGGGTAGCATAGAATACTGGGTAGCATAGCATACTGGTAGTATAGCATATTGGGTAGCATAGCATACTGGGTAAAATAGCATACTGGTAGCATGCACACTGGGTAGCATAGCATATTGGGTAGCATAGCATACTGAATAGCATAGCATATTGGGTAGCATAGCATACTGGGCAGCATAACATACTGGGTAGCATAGTATACTGGTAGCATAGCAAACTGGGTAGCATAGCATACTGGTAGCATGCACACTGGGTAGCATAGAATACTGGGTTGTATAGCATACTGGTAGCATAACATATTGGGTAGCATAGCATACTGGTAACATAGCATATTGGTAGCATAGCATATTGGGTAGCATAGAATACTGGTAGCATAGCATACTGGTAGAAAAATGTGAAATTTGGTCTTCCCCAACAAAATATCACCACTTAACATTACTTGTTTTTTCTCATAAAACTATGACTTTTTGACAAAACTTTCACTTTAAATACTACAGTTTTATGGGTATTATTTATTAAAATATAATTTTTATTGTATGTTACCATATTATTGTTGGAAAATGTAACTTTTTTCCTTGTCCAACTAAGACGTTTCCTCATTTAATAATACAAAATTATTATTACTTAAGAAGTTATTAGTTTTTATTAAAATATTTATATTTTTAACTGTATAATATTTACATTTATTGTCATAATGTGAAATATTCTTCTTATAAAACTGAATTTTATTTTCATTATCAATTAAAATATGTATTTAAATTGTATATCACTGTTAGATGTTTGTTATAATGTCATTTTATCATATTTATTATTACTATTTTTTTCTTGTCAAATGAATGTTGTTTTATAATTTTTTTATATAGAAAAAAAGCAAAAAGAAAAACAAAATTTACATAATTTTTAAAGTACAGCAGCCAGATTTGTTTGTCATCATACAGCAACTTAACTTTGTGCTATTTTTATCTATTCTATTGCAGCTAAAAAATGAAGACGTACCGACTTTATGACAAAATAATATAAAAATACGACTAGTAATGTGGATACTAAGAGAAGGAGAAGCTACTAGGAGGACACGTGAATAAAGGCAGACAGACCTGGTGTGTGTTGATATTTTTATATTGAAGATGATGGCGCCCATCAACACAATGCATCCCTACGCTAGTACATGTACATGCATGTCATGTACATGTACACACACGTCATGTACATGTACACACCCTATGTAACATACATGTACATACGTCTGTGTATTCTCAAGCTATCTTTTGGCATTGGAACAGAACAACAGTCAGACGCGTAAAAACACATTATTATTATTATTATTATTATGATTATTATGATAATTACGGATGATTGAACGGCAGCAGGTAGGCAACATGAGGTTGTTGAACGGACAGAGTAGAAAACCATAAACAAAAACACCTCATTGTCATGTCTTTATATTTCTATTTATATCTATTTATAATATACACAAGCCAGTGTCTTCTTTTCCTCTCCATTCAATTCAAGTCAAAATGCTATTTTTGTTTGACCCCCCCGCCCCCACTTCCAAAACTAGATGGCACCACATGGGTATGACGTAACGCAACAGCCTCCCGCTAAATGTTTAGCTTTTTCTTTGGCTTCCCCTGTGTGTGACGGCAAACATGATGATGATAACCATAGAACACAAACATGAACCATCGTTTTTTTTTTTTTTACCAATCTCAAATTTGACACACCGATACGACTTTGGGGGTTTCCAAACAGCACCCCCGTGTGGTGTATTTGTCATAAGAATAACAGCACAGGCGACACAGTCGGGGTGCACATTTGGACACGCTTCCACCCGTGCGGCGCTCTGGAAGTAGGAGCGCTAGCTAACGCAAACACATCATCCGCAATCCTTACGTGAAACATGAAGACGCGTCTTTCCCTTCTCTGAGTTCTAAAAAGAGAAAAACAGCTAGCATGAGCGAGCTAACAATGCACGTTAGCGCACTGTTAGCGCCCT
Organism: Doryrhamphus excisus; assembly: GCF_037039965.1. Taxonomy (NCBI): domain Eukaryota; kingdom Metazoa; phylum Chordata; class Actinopteri; order Syngnathiformes; family Syngnathidae; genus Doryrhamphus; species Doryrhamphus excisus. The sequence goes on from NC_136375.1 coordinate 5,927,351, forward strand.
CATGCTAGCTCTTTTTGTCTCTTTAGAATGCACAGAAAAGGGAAAGACGTGTGTGGTCATGTTTCACATACGCATCATGATGATGGACAAACCCCACCCCCCCACCCCCCCCAAAAAAGTGCACTTTCCTTTAAAGTAAAGTATAGACACAATCTAGTAGGAACAGTGCATCCTTATTTTTACACTTACATGACAGTTAATGCTAACAAACTGCCTGGAAGCTTCAGAACGGGTTGATGATGGCCACAGTTTGACCCTGGAACGGATTATTTCTATTCCCATCATTTCCAATGGGGGAGTTAAGTGTATTGTTAAAATGTAATTGCATGTGTGTGTGTGTGTGTGTCTTCCTCTAAAGTGTCTTTGCAAGCACAGGAGTTTCACTTTAGCACACACACGTGCACACACGCACGTGCACGCACACACACACACGGGGGGGCGGTTATGAGCAAATAAACGGCATCAGTTTTTACGTCTGTGTGCATCACGTATGCTACATTGTCATCTTCATCAACCTTCACGTCTTCTCGCTCTCTCTCTTTCTCATGCACGCACACACACACACACACACACACACACACAATAACAGGTGGTCCATGCACACACACATTCACTACCTTAGTGCTTTTTCTCTCTTTGTGATTAGCAATGCATTCCCACACTTTACATGATGAGCAAACATATAAAAAAAGAAAGGTATATTCTATATAATAACGTTATTACCAAAAAAAGCATCTATTCCGTACCCAAAAATGTTATTTTTAGTTTGTGCCAGTAGTCTTTTTTAGGAAAGGAAAGAAGAAAGGAAGGAAGGAGGGAGTGTGTGTTACCATGGTTACAGTTAGGCTCCTCCTTTTGTTGCTTGTTATCAGCAGGAACTTCTTGGGTTTTTTTGAAAGCCCCTTCCATCAGTGCCCCAGCTGGACTCAAGTAAAAAAAAAAAAAAAGAAAAGAAAAAAAAAGAAGGGGGGGGTTGTCGTGATGTCGTGTACACCCCCTCCTTCACTGCCACCCCGCCTGCATGGCCCCCTCCATACGATGTACCAGACAGTTGTAGGTAGTTTCAGGTCAAGGCGGAGAAGAGGCAAGGGCGGGGTTGTGGGTGGGGGTGGTGGGGTGTTAAGTGGTGTCCTTGCCCTGGGTGGTGCCCGTGACCGTCTTGATAGAGGACAGGGTTCTGTTGAACCAGGTCTTCTTGGCCGCCTGGACCTCGTTCAGGGCCAGACCCAGATGATGCTCCAGGTCCTGGGTCCCGGCAGGAGCAAACAAATATGACCATTAGCACTCAATAAGGTCATCAAATGTTACCTTCATGCATTCTCACGTAGCATCAACGTGAGAAGGTGCGTTCAAGTCGTGGGACAAAACGCAGCTGGCATTAATAAACATGCAAAAACTGTGGGATTTCTAATTGAATATTTTCCCCAAATTTACATTCTTTCCATAACATTTATGTACTTATCGTTGTACTTTGTGAATCAACTGGGTTTCTGCAAAAAGAGATTTACATCCCCAATTATTGTAAACTTTTTTACATCTGCGAGTAAATGCAATGAACTATGAGTTAACTAATGAGATAATGTGATTAATTGCGATTAAATAGTTTAATGGATGGCTAGCCCTAATATTTGTATAATTCACTCCTTCATTTGTACATCCTTCTATAAAAGATAGATATTGTATTCATAAAAGATATTGTATTTATAAAAGATATTGTATTTGTAATAGATATTGTATTTATAAAAGATATTGTATTTGTAATAGATATTGTATTTATAAAAGATATTGTATTTGTAATAGATATTGTATTTATAATAGATAGCTTTTGTATTCATAAAAGATATTGTATTTATAAGATATTGTATTTATAATAGATATTGTATTTACAAACTATAGATATTATATTTACAAAAGATATTGTATTTATAAAAAATATTGTATTTATAAAATATATTGTATTTATAATAGATAGATATTGTATTTATAAAAGATATTGTATTTATAAAAGATAGATATTGTATTTATAAAAGATATTGTATTTATAAAACATATATATTGTATTTATAAAAGATATTGTATTTCATAAAAGATATTGTATTCATAAAAGATATTGTATTCATAAAAGATATTGTATTCATAAAAGATAAATATTGTATTTATAATAGATAGATAATGTATTTATAAAAGATAGATATTGTATTTATAAAATATATTGTATTTGTAATAGATAGATATTGTATTTATAAAAGATATTGTATTGATAAAACATATATATTGTATTTATAAAAGATATTGTATTCATAAACGATATTGTATTCATAAAAGATAGATAATGTATTTATAATAGATATATATTGTATTTATAATAGATAATGTATTTATAAAAGACACTGTATTTATAAAAGATAGATATTGTATTTATAAAAGATAGATATTGTATATATAATAGATAGATATTGTATTTATAATAGATAGCTATTGTATATATAATGGAGATTGTATTTAAAATAGATACATATTGTATTTATAAAAGATAGATATTGTATTTATAATAGATACATATTGTATTTATAAAAGATAGATATTGTATTTATAATAGATACATATTGTATTTATAAAAGATAGAATTGAATTCTCATATCACAGTGCACATCCGTTGAAGATAATGCCAATAAAAAATGAAATGTGTAGACCCAAGGAGGGGAGAGTGCCCCCTGGTGGCCAGGCCGTCACTATACAAACGTAAATAACTACGTTTCCTAATAAACGGTGTGAAAGCTGTGTTTTGCATACCTGTATTTTGCACTCGGCCTCCACCAGCTGCAGTTTGGTCTGCGCCAGCTCCAGCTCCATCTCCCTCAGCTGGTTCTTCAGGCCCTCCTTCTCCTCATCCGCCTCCTCGCCGCCCCCGGGAGCGCCCGCCCCCTCCGCCGCCGCTGCTACGACCGCCCTGACTCGGCCTTCTTTGTTGAAAAGGCCGCTGCATTTCTCACAGCCTTCCACTTTGGCCTGTGCAGCAAAAACAGGTCAGCGTAAAAACACCAAAGCTGCTCTCCTCGAGATGATGACTTCTTTGGCCGAATTGAATTATTTATATTTGCTGTATGTATTTGATTATTATTATTATTATTATCATTATTATTATTATTATTATTATTATTATTATTATTATTATTATTATTATTTATTAATTATTACTAATCATTATTATTATTATTATTATTAATTATTATTATTATCTCTTTGTCATCTAAAACAGACATTTGCATATTTTAATGTTCTATTTAAAATGATTACCTTCAAAAAAAAATTTAATCGTGCTATGAATTATTATTTAATGTCATTATTATAGCTATGTGTTAAATACATAACATTACATTGTGTTGTTTATTATTGAATATATTCGACCTACAATACTTAGCATTAATTAGCATAGATTTGATGACATTTATATTATATATTTTTGACCTTTTTATGTTTAATTCAGGATCTATTTTGAATATGTTAGTTAGCAAACAAACAAAAAAAAATCTTCTGGAAATGCCAGCTTTACAGATGCCACGTCTGCTGCATCATACGGGGGGTCCATGGAGGGAGGACAATGTCCCTCCTTTCAAACCTTTAAAGGTGAGAGAGGAATCATGGAAGACGTGGAAGCACCCGGCGGGTAATGTAATGGCCCTCTGTCACTTTTAGCGCCATCTTTAATGATTCAGTGAGCCGAGCGCTCCTCATTAACACCTCGGCAACTTTACACGACACATCCTTCACTGCACACGCGCCCTAATTCTCCGCCGCCGTTTCCAATCGCTGACAGCTTTATTGCATTTGTCGGCGTGTGTCCTTGCTCTAATAAACGTGCTGTTTGTCCTTGTGCAGCCACGGAAAGGAAAAAGCTTCCGCAAGATGCTATTTTCTTCCCAAAAACAGCGTCAACAAGCATCAGAACACAAGCCAGCTGGATCAGCACATCGAACCTTACAAAGAGTTGGCGTGACAACCGGAAGGTCACCTCCACAATATCTTTACAGCTCACAAAGCAAAATGGGAAATGACCTTTTCTCCGTTGTAACGATGCTTCCTGTCAATAAAGTGAAGTCAATTTCCGCCAAGTAGGATTCCTTATTCTGTAAATGGAATATTTTGGTAGCTGGGACGTAGAAAACCTGCTTACGACCTTCTAAATATGCATTTTCATGTTATTAGAGACCTCTTGACATGAAATAACACCCCTATAGTCACCTTTACACTCCATTCATTCATTCATTTTCTACCGCTTTTTCCTCACGAGGGTCACGGGGAGTGCTATCCCAGCTGTCTTTGGGCGAGAGGTCTGGTCGCCAGCCAATCACAGGGCACATATAGACAAACAACCATTCACACTCACATTCATGCAATTTGGAGTTGCCAATTAACCTAGCATGTTTTTGGAATGTGGGAGGAAACCGGAGTACCCGGAGAAAACCCATGCATGCACGGGGAGAACATGCAAACTCCACACAGAGATGGCCGAGTATTGAACCCTGGTCTTCTAGTTGTGAGGTCTGCGCGCTAACCACTAGACCGCCGTGCCGCCCCAATATAGCAGACATTCATTCATTCATTTTCTACCGCTTTTTCCTCACAAGGGTCGTGGAGCCCATCCCAGCTGTCTTTGGGCGAGAGGCGGAGTACGCCCTGGACTGGTGGCCAGCCAATCACAGGGCACATATAGACAAACAACCATTCACACTCACATTCATACCTATGGACAATTTGGAGTCACCAATTAACCTAGCATGTTTTTGGAATGTGGGAGGAAACCGGAGTACCCGGAGAAAACCCACGCATGCACGGGGAGAACATGCAAACTCCATACAGAGAGGGTGGAATTGAACCCTGGTCTCCTAGCTGTGAGGTCTGCCGTGCCGCCCCAATATAGTAGACATAATAAGGTAAAATAAGACTAAGGCTCGTGTGTGCTGCTGTAAATATGTTGCAGAGTCGAGTTTTAGCTTACGGTCCAACAGTAGTCCATGTTGTTATTAGCGCTATATTTTGGGGGGGGGGGTGATCCTTTTTTTTTTTTTTTTTAAGGATTATTTAACCTTGTCACATTGGACCATTTTCAGAACCAGAGTACAGAAGGGAGGGAGCCGCCTTCTGTGGCCCAGCGAGGTGCACTGTATTCGGGCATATGCGCCGAGCAGCCCGTGTGACGCCATGGAGGTCTCTGGCAAACGTTTTACTCTTTTCAAACGCTGTGCTGTTTTTTCCTTCTGTTTATAGCACATTCGGTACAACTAGCAAGTCTTCCTCAGGAAGTGAATGTTTGTTTACAAGTGAGCTCCAGGGAAATTACGACAGTCTGTTAATTTCTCAGGCAGAAGAAAAAAGGAGCACTTGATTTGCTCACCTGTAAAGTACAGGTAATCCTGCCTCATTCATGTTTTTTCCATTATTGGCAATGTTTTTAATGTTATGGGATTTATTGGTATGTCATAATTGATGACACTGTTGTCTTAATGAATCAAAAACTCACGCGTATCTTCTCCAGCTCTCCTCTGTTGGCCGTCTGCTGCTTCTCCAGACGCTGGCTCAGCTGGGAGCAGATCTGCAAGAGGAAAACATCACGTGTTGTCGTTGGACTTGTGTACTGTTAGAGCTACGTTTCCCGGGTGTGTGCATCCCACAGCCAATTAGCACAAACGCCATCTTCATTCTTCTTCTTCCTCTCCACCTCATCCTCCTCGCTTTCACGTCTTTAATCTCATCCTGTCATCTACGCTGCATGACACCCCCCCCCCCCCCCGTCTCTCTCTCTCATCACAGCAGCTCTCCTGTCATAAAAAAGGATCTTTGACAGGCTTTTTTTTGCTGCAGGTACTTAACAGCAGAGAGCTTCTGTCATACAGAGGATCTTTGGCAAGCTCTTTTGCATTCAGTCGTTTTCGACTACGTGTTTGCAGCAGAGCCTTAAAAATAGAACAGCAGAGAGGTGCTGTCATATAGAGGATCTTAGACAAGCGATCCTACTGTGAAAACAGAACGAGGTGTACAAACACTGTTTAGGATCGTTGACATCTCTCTCATATAGAGGATCTTTTACTAGTGCTTTTGAACCGGGTCCTTAAAATTAGCAGAGTGAGCGCCCCTCTGATGTAGAGGATCTTTGACGTGTTTTTCTTTTTGGGTAGATCCTTAAAAACAGCGCGACGCTCCTGTCATATAGAGACTCCTCCACTAGTTTTGTTACATTTTTGCAGAGAGCTTCTGTCATACAGAGGATCTTTGGCAAGCTGTTTCAGTCGTTCAAAGCGTCAAAGTCATCTTCGACTACGTGTTTGCAGCAGAGCCTTAAAAATAGAACAGCAGAGAGGTGCTGTCATATAGAGGATCTTAGACAAGCGATCCTACTGTGAAAACAGCAGAACGCGGCGTACAAACACTGTTTAGGATCGTTGACATTTCTCTCATATAGAGGATCTTTTACTAGTGCTTTTGAACCGGGTCCTTAAAATTAGCAGAGCGAGCGCCCCTCTGATGTAGAGGATCTTTGACAAGGTTTTTTTTTTTTGTGTGTGTATATCCTTAAAAACAGCACGGCGCTCCTGTCATATAGAGGCTCCTCCGCTAGTTTTGTTACATTTTTGCAGCAGTGTTTCTGTTATATAGAGGATCTTTATCAAGTGTTTTTGGTCCTCAAAAACTGCAGCTTGCAACTCAAATAGACAATCTTTGACCTGCATTTTTGCATAGATCATTAAAAAAAGATGAAAGGGGACCTTTGCCTACTGTTTTTAAATTACGTTGTTAAAAACTGAAAAGCACTGCTCTCATATAGAGGATCTCTGAAAAATGTTTTGCAGTAGACCCTTAAAAACAACACAGTGCTCCTGTTATATGGAGGATCTTTGGTTAGGTTTATGCAGGAGGTCATGACAAACAGCTCTGTGTCGGCTCTATATGATGGGTCAGCCCTTCAAAGTAGCAGAGCACTCCTGTGATAGAGGATCTTTGAAAAGCATTTTTGTTGGAAATCCTTAAAAGCAGCAGCGCTCCAGTCGTATAGAGAATCTTTGGCTAGCGTTTTTACAGTAGATTCTCAAAAACAGCAGCAGTCCTGTCAAACAGCGGATCTTTGACTAGGATTTTTACAGTAGATTCTCAAAAACAGCAGCGCTCCCTCTGATATATAGAGGATCTTTGACTAGGATTTTTACAGTAGATTCTCAAAAACAGCAGCGCTCTCTCTGTCATATAGAGGATCTTTGACTAGCATTTTTACGGTAGATTCTCAAAAACAGCAGCCCTCCCTCAGTCATATAGAGGATCTTTGACTAGCATTTTTACAGTAGATTCTCAAAAACAGCAGCACTCCTGTCAAACAGAGGATCTTTGACTAGCATTTTTACAGTAGATTCTCAAAAACAGCAGCACTCCTGTCAAACAGAGGATCTTTGACTAACATTTTTACAGTAGATTCTCAAAAACAGCAGCGCTCCTGTCAAACAGAGGATCTTTGGCTAGCATTTTTACAGTAGATTGTCAAAAACAGCAGCCATCCCTCTGTCATATAAAGGATCTTTGACTAGCATTTTTACAGTAGATTCTTAAAAACAGCAGCACTCCTGTCAAACAGAGGATCTTTGACTAGCATTTTTACAGTAGATTCTCAAAAACAGCAGCACTCCTGTCAAACAGAGGATCTTTGACTAGCATTTTTACAGTAGATTCTCAAAAACAGCAGCACTCCTGTCAAACAGAGGATCTTTGACTAACATTTTTACAGTAGATTCTCAAAAACAGCAGCGCTCCTGTCAAACAGAGGATCTTTGGCTAGCATTTTTACGGTAGATTGTCAAAAACAGCAGCCCTCCCTCTGTCATATAAAGGATCTTTGACTAGCATTTTTACAGTAGATTCTTAAAAACAGCAGCACTCCTGTCAAACAGAGGATCTTTGACTAGGATTTTTACAGTAGATTCTCAAAAACAGCAGCGCTCCCTCTGTCATATAGAGGATCTTTGACTAGCATTCTTACAGTAGATTCTCAAAAACAGCAGCGCTCCTGTCAAATTGAGGATCTTTGATTAGTGTTTTTACAGTAGATTCTCAAACACAGCAGTGCTCCCTCTGTTATATAGAGGATCTTTGACTAGCATTTTTAAAGTAGATTCTCAAAAACAGCAGCGCTCCTGTCAAACAGAGGATCTTTGACTAGCATTTTACAGTAGATTCTCAAAAACAGCAGCCTTCCCTCTGTCATATAGAGGATCTTTGACTAGCATTTTTACAGTAGATTCTCAAAAACAGCATCGCTCCCTCTCTCATATAGAGGATCTTTGCCTAGTATTTTTACAGTAGATTCTCAAAAACAGCAGCACTCCTGTCAAATAGAGGATGTTTGGCTCCCAAAGTGTGATGGATGAGTGGGATTGATGATGGTGCCCGGTTGAACCCAGGAAGGGATGAATGGCGTCATGGAGGACATACTGGACATAAAGGTTGGAAGCAGTGGAAGTCGGAATGTGGAAAATGCAAGCAATGAATACATATTGCCCAAAAAGTATGAAAAAAAGATTTGACTGAAGGTGGAAAGATGACATTTCAGTGCTTTAATCCTTGAGGTCTGCGTCTAAAAATGTCCTCCTGCTATTTCTGTCTGCTCACAGGAGAGGGAGTGTTACATAACACCTCTGCAATGGTAATAACAGAGAGGGGGGGGCAGGTTGTTGGGGGGGTTATATTTCAACATCAAGTGACAGGATGGAAGGGGAAAGAAGGATGGAAATGCAGAAGGAAGGAAGGAAGGAAGGACGGAAGGAAGCTCCCAGTGGTTGCAGGTTCACGTGAAGGACAGCGTGCGTGTTGATGCAGCAATAAAAGAAGACGTGTCTATCTTGGCATATTGCTTATGAAACACAGCAGGGATGCTTTCATATTGATGATAAACAACAGAGGATGATGATGATGGTGCTTCTCTTCCATTTGGGACACACACTTGCCTCATTTTCTACTTTCTACGTATATGATGTCTTATTCTTATCTGCAGTAGAGGTTGTATTTCTGCAAACCAAAAACCTCTTTTTATGGGTAAAAGTTACAATGGAGGAGACTTTCAGTGACTTCCTGTCCTATAGGTAGTCATTGTGCATTTCCTGTACTAGTACCCCTTTACATACAGCATTTAAATCTGCTCAAGACTAAAAGATTTGCTTTTTCTTAGACTTTTTTTTGCTGCAAAGGTTACAATCGAGAAAGAGAATATCGGCGCCCTCTGGAGTCAAACTCCTGTCACAACAGTTTCTGCTGACATTTCCTGTGCTAATACACCTTAAAACCTGCTCCGTCTACAATTTTCCCATGTGGAATGGAACGTTTCCCTACAAAAGCGTAACATTCTGCAACGCTCCACTCCTCACGTGTGATTGGTCCGTTAGCACGTTCCCTAGCGAGCTCTTATTTGTTTTTGTAGCGTCAAAAACAGCCCCACACAACCAAAGTTCCTCCTGCACTGAAAGTACCACAAAGTGTCTGCATGCTCCCAAATCCGTACTGAAGGGGTACTCAACCCCGGATTTTGCAAGTACAGCAGGCTGGGACCCGGGGGCTTTATATTGACAGCCTCAAAAACTCACCCCACCCTGCCAAGTGCTCACCCCCAAAGGCCGTACTAATGTACGTTATGTACGTTAATGTACGTTACACGTACTAATGTACGTGTAAGTTTTGCAGTGTGCAGAACTTGTATCACACAAAAACAGGAAGTCCCACCCGGCAGACATGCTGCAGTGGGGGATTGACCTTTTAAAAGCAAGTATCGTCCGATATCGATACCGTCTGTTTTCAGCGATATCATCCAAGACCAATTGATCGGAGCAGGTTAGGTTATCACATGGTTTGTCATGTGATAACAAAGCCCTTCAGTCTCGGGCTGATACTGACACTTGGGGGCATGATACCTGGCCTGATATCAGACAAGCCATTTGATGATCTTATTATCAACATACTATTTAATCATGAGCTTATTATCACGTACTATTTAATCAAAAGACCATTTTTTTTCCAGAAAATTTTCAGTTTATTACATGTATTATATCTAAACAGTGTAAACACAAAAATAGCAAAAATATTTCAACAATAATATTTTATCTTATCTTATCAATGTCTGACAATTAAAGTTCCATTAATCAAGTTTGCGTTTTTTGGTGACTGGAGAAGCACTAGGAATATTTATAGTGTGTGTTTACACTCGTGCGCTGTTCTCTGATTGGTTGTTTCACGGGCACGATACCAGAGCAGCGCGCTCTGAGTGGACAGCTACGGGGGCTGATACTGACATGGTTAAACTCTATAGTTTATCAGTATCACTGCCCTGGGCTTTGACACAGAATCATTTTGGCCTTTTCCCGTATCATTCATGGGCGGTTTCTAGGTTACAGGGCCAATTAATACTGTAGTATGTGATAATAAAGCATACCAAAGCATATATTTCATTAATAATAATGATAATTAGTGCAGCGTGTTCATACCTGCTTGTACTCCCCAATGATGGAGCCGTTCTTCTTAATCTCTGATTCCGATTTGTCAAGCTCCCTCCTGCACATCTCCTTCAGCTGTGGACACACACGTCCAGGAAAAATATGAGCTAGTTAAAGGTTAGAGAAACACGCATTGAGAATAATATCGGCGAGTTAAAGGTTAGAGCCAGAGGACAGATGGGGGCTGTGAAAGAGACACAATGGCAGCAAAGTCAAACAATGTCGTCGGGAAGGCCAATGCGCTCGGGAAGACATCTTCATCTTCATTTTCTCTCTAACCTGAGCAGACTCCTCCTCCAGCCGCCTCTTCTCGTCCTCGGAGTCCACCAGCTTCTGTTTGGTCAGCAGCAACTCCTTGTTCAGGGCGTCCGCCTTCTCCTCAGCCTGACGCACAAAAACAGGCCACTCAGTCGTGAGACAGGGTGATGAGCAACGCCTGCCAACGTTTAGCTGAAATATTATATATGATACATCATCATTATACATTCATCTGCAGGCGGCACGCCCGTACATCACCGCTCTACAACGTCTACTTCTACGTTATAAAGGAGCACGGCATCTGCCAATCAAATACGACAGACAGGAAACATTTCATGGGGAGATGTTCAGAAGATCCGATCGATGTAAATAATAATAATACAACAGAAATCACATGAAATTATTACAAATAAAGGAATTAAAATGGAAGTGACATAATATTAAAGATATAAAAAACATGATGAGAAAAATAAATCACATAAAATAAAGATTACAAATTAATTTGTTTGATTAACAATGAATTAAAAAAATCCATCCATCCATTTTCTATGCCGCTTATCCTCACTAGGGTGGGCGTATGCTGGAGCCTATCCCAGTTGTCTTCGTGTGAGAGGCGGGGTACACCGTGGACTGGTGGCCAGCCAATCACAGGGCAGGATTTTTGGAATTAGGGGAGGAAACCCGAGGAATACCGGAGAAACCCACGTACGGGGAGAACATGCAAACTCCACCCAGAGATGTGGAGAATCCAACCCAGGTCTTCCCATTTCCTGACTGCGTGGCCTACATGCTAACCACTCCTCCACTGTGCAGCTGTGTAAAATCTAATCAAATTAAAAATAAATGAGTAATAATACATTTTTATGCAGTATTAAATATAAATTTAAGAAAAGTCAAAAAAACATTTTTTCAAAACATATTAATATATTTTTTGTCCATTTTTTTATTTAAATAAAAAAATTTGATTAAATTATTTATTTATTTTTATTTAACAAATTATTAATATATTTTTATTTTATTTTTTTATTTGACATTTCTTAAACATATTTTTAATACTGCACAAAAAATACGTGCGTGGGTTTCCCCGGTATTCCAGCTTCCTTCCCCATTCCAAAAACATGCTAGCTTCATTGGCCACTCCAAATTGTCCATAGGTATTATTAATTATATTATTTAATTATATTAATTGTTGGTTGTCTATATGTGCCCTGTGATTGGTGTAACCCGCCCCTCGCCCCAAGACAGCTGGGATAGGCTCCAGCAACCCCGCAACCCTTGTGAGGATAAGCAGTAGAAAATGAATGAATTAATTAATATTCATAAAAATATATATATATATAATAAATATGAACAAAAATATCAAATAAAATATAATTAAAATAGATAAAAAATAATAAAAGTGCATGATGCCGCCATGGAGCAGATAAAGCACTCAGAACCTGGGGAGACAGAGCCTTCTCCATCGCTGCCCCCACCCTCTGGAACTCTTTGCTCCATTCACTCTGTGCTTGCCCTGACCTTCCCACCTTCAAAAAACAACTCAAAACCCACCTCTTTAAATCTGTTATTAATATCTAACTTTTTATATCAGACTGCTGTGCCCCGCCCCGCTTTTACTCATGTTTTAACTGTGTATTAATTAATAAATGTTGTATTATGGTGTGTCTTCCACTGTTTACTTGCTTTATTCAACTCCATTCTTCTGTAAAGTGTCTTTGAGTATTTTGAAAAGCGCTATACAAATAAAATGTATTATTATTATTTATTATTATTACATCTTATCTAAAAAAAAAAAAAGTCAACTCATTCAGGTGCCGTACTTCCTGTCACTCCCTCACTTTATATTTCATAATTTCAGCAGACGCGGCGTGAAGCATTTCATGTGATTTTGAAGATCATAGTTTACCGCCAATACAAAGCTTGGTCCACACGGTGGTTCTCCCGGTTGCCGTGACAGCGGCAGCTTTGGAGCTGTGGTCACTTACATTGTCGAGGTCTTTGCGGAGGGCGATCTTGCTGCTGACCAGCTCGTGGGCCAGGTCGTCGTTCTCCTGCTCCAGACGCATGTTGGCCTCCTGGAGACGACGGTTCTCCCTCTGAGGGGGGAGGAAACAGGGATGAAAAGCAGGGCATACAGTTCCGAAAAACGGAAGCTCTGCAGACAGGAAGTGAAAGCTGCAGAGGACAGCAGTAAAGTTAAGGACAATCCACGCAGCCTCAACGTTTGTGTAATCTTTAACGTGTCTGTGCATCATTAACACAGAAGTAGAGAGATCCAGGACTAGACTGGGGGGGGTTGGAGGGGGTAGGGGGGCACATGCTTTTCAAAAAAGTGCAACCTTATTTTTTGTCACAACTTTTACAATATTTGACCTTTAACGCTAGCCAAAATGCTACTTTTCCTCATAATATTTAACAAAACATATCACAATTTTACTTTATTCTCATACATGTTTTTTTTTCCATTACTGCATGTTTCAACTTTCTTCTTGTAAATGTTCTTCCTGTAATATTATGACTTTATTGCCATAATAATTGGACTTTATTACCCTTAATATCACAGCAACCTCTTGTTTATGGCGGTTAATCGGTCCCAAACCCACCCTAATAAGTGGGTGGCAAAGTAAGATTCAATATGAATTAATGGAATATATTCATAGTTATCAGCGATGTCCGATATCAGCATAGAAATGTGATATCGATTGGTATCTGTATCTGATTTTTGTTTCCCCAATCATGAAAACTGAGATTTAAAAAAAAAGGGTGTATACAAAACATACGTTCATTCCACCGCATATTCGTGTTCCACTTATCCGTATCGTTATCGGAAATTGGGGAGTTGGAAAATATCGGTATATCGGTTTTTGGCAAAAAAGCCAATATTGGACATACTTAGTAGTTATAGCATAGAAAGCCTTCTAAATATGTTTTTTAACATTATTAGAGCCCTCCATACATGAAATAGTATTCTGGTGTTAAACCATTCTGACCTAGAACTGTAGTACCAATGTAGTATTCTGGTGTTAAACCATTCTGACCTAGAACTGTAGTACCAATGTAGTATTCTGGTGTTAAACCATTCTGACCTATAACTGTAGTACCAATGTAGTATTCTGGTGTTAAACCATTCTGACCTATAACTGTAGTACCAATGTAGTATTCTGGTGTTAAACCATTCTGACCTAGAACTGTAGTACCAATGTAGTATTCTGGTGTTCAACCATTCTGACCTATAACTGTAGTACCAATGTAGTATTCTGGTGTTAAACCATTCTCACCTATAACTGTAGTACCAATGTAGTATTCTGGTGTTAAACCATTCTGACCTATAACTGTAGTACCAATGTAGTATTCTGGTGTTAAACCATTCTGACCTATAACTGTAGTACCAATGTAGTATTCTGGTGTTAAACCATTCTGACCTATAACTGTAGTACCAATGTAGTATTCTGGTGTTCAACCATTCTGACCTATAACTGTAGTACCAATGTAGTATTCTGGTGTTAAACCATTCTGACCTATAACTGTAGTACCAATGTAGTATTCTGGTGTTAAACCATTCTCACCTATAACTGTAGTACCAATGTAGTATTCTGGTGTTAAACCATTCTAACCTAGAACTGTAGTACATTCCAAGTTTGTATATTGGAAGTGCATGCTAACTTGACGACCTAGCATAGCCGTGCTATCAATCCTAGCTTTTTGGCAACAATATGATCGTGTTGAGTTTTTCATCCAAGATGTCGTCAAATAAATGATACATTTTTTTTTTACTGTGCTCATTTATGCAAAGCAGAAAGTTGATGGTCTAACTGATATGGCGGGCGCTTTGCGTGGAGACAGACCTCGTATCTCTCGATGGGAGCCTCCTGCTGCTCCTGCTGCTCTCTAATGGTGTGGTACTCCTTCTCAAACTTCTTCAGCTTCTTCTGGCTGATCTGAGGAGCAACCATTAGGATTAGTAACACACACAAATGACTACAAAACCGATGCTAAACGTCAACTATTACGCAACCACGGGCGCTTATGTAACCACGGACGAATCATTCATTCAGGAAAAGGACTGAAAAATAAAATACTGCTCAAAGTTACCTTGAAATTGTGGTTGTGTAAACTAGGCCAGATGTCTGCCACAGATTAAAATAGCTGCAAAAGCCCAACAGTGCCCCCTGCTGGCGATGCCCTAGAAGCACAGGGCTACGGCCAGCATTTCTGGATGCAGACACTAAAAATGGCATTTTTTCCAACCAAAAATATTACAACACCACAACCGGCTAACATGAGGTGGGAAAACTGTGTTCAGTGGGCCACGTCAGGCCCGCCAAGCGTCTTTACCTGGCCCATATTATACACAATGTAACCTACCTGCTCTATCAGTACTACATTCATTCATTTTCTACCGCTTTTTCCTCACGAGGGTCGCGGGGGTGCTGGGGCCTATCCCAGCTGTCTTGAGGCGAGAGGCGGGGTCCACCCTGGACTGGTCACCAGCCAATCACAGGGCACATATAGACAAACAACCATTCACACTCACATTCATACCTATGGACAATTTGGAGTGGCCAATTAACCTAGCATGTTTTTGGAATGTGGGAGGAAACCGGAGTACGCGGAGAAAACCCACGCATGCACGGGGAGAACATACAGAGGTGGAATTGAACCCTGGTGTCCTAGCTGTGAGGTCTGTGCGCTAACCACTTGACCACCGTGATCAGGACTACAATAATGTCCAAATACTACGGAGATAAAGTCAAAATCATGGGAAGTCTGCCCCCCCCCCCCCCCCCGCATGTAACTGATATTTTAGCATGAACAGTCAGCCGTCTTGAAATGGAGCTCACCTTCATGCTACAAGCCAGCTCCATTAGCTTCTTTGCATTTTCTTCAGAGCGATACCGCTTGGGAACAGGAACGCGGAAGAACTTGAGGGCGCCCTCGAAGTCTGCCTGGATCAGATCGTCTTTTGATGTCTGAAAGAAGGGAAAACACTTTTACTGTCTGACAATCCCAACATGCTCCAAATGACGGCTACCTTGAGGAGCGCCAAAGCCACATTGAAGATCACGCTGATGCCCTGAGGAGGAGAAAATGGAGAACGTAGAAATGAAAGATCTAACCAGCAAGACCGTGTGGGCGTGTCATTCCACGGACTGACCTCACACAGGAGCAGGTCGATGATATGGAAGACCATGTACAGAGGGAACTTGGCCGTGAAGAGCGTGAGGAACCACTGGGAGGCGTACATGTGAGCCTCCAGGCCCACGTTGAGGAAGTGGTTGTACAAGTCGGGGATGTACTCCTGGTTGGAGACAGACTATGAATAAAAAAAGCATGTACCTAATGCTGCGGCCCGCCGGTCCAAGGACACGAACCTGCATGAGTCTCTCCAGCTGGAAGAACTTGCAGTGCAGATCCTCAAAGTTCTGCTTGAACAGGTCCCTCAGGCCGTAGTCGAACATGATCTTCACCAGCACGCTGAAGGCTTGCTCCTCTGGCATCTGAGCCACAAACACCATCTGACTTAGGACCCTCAAGAGGCTTCTCAATCGGGGTTGTTCAAAGTCACGCCCGAAGTTATTTTGCAAGAATAAACTCTAAATAATCAGAGATAAAAGATGAAATCTAACCAGAAAGAGTCATTAATTTACAAGAATATGAGATAAAAAAATTTAATCTAACAAGAACATGTGCTTATTTTAGAATAACAATCATCACATGATGAGGAAGAATATGGTAATTTTAGCAGTTAACATATTAAAGAAAGAAACTATCATATTACGACAAAAAGGCCAAAGCATTAACAGAAAAAAAAACAACTGGACCAGTGCAGTCACTTTCCTAACATACAGTGACATAACCCCAACGCCAGGGGGCAGTATTGACCACAAACAACATCCACTCCGCTGTTCCAAATAAAAACACTCTCCATATATAGATCGATATTGATCTATTTCGATCTATATACGGAGAGAGTGTGATTAAAAATGTAGAAAGCACAGTCTATTAATATTATTGATGTATATGTATTATATATATTCCAATTTTAAAGTGGTCTACTCCATTTGTTCGTGTATACAGTAGCTCATATATTTGCTATTTTTGCATTATTTATTTCGGATCAAACCCCAAGTTTCCACATTCAAAATGATTTACACGCTTCGTAAATAAAAGGAAATCAAATCATCCATATGAAGTTGGAAGCAGGGGTGCCAAAGTGCAGCCCCGGGGGGCCATTTTCCACCCACAGCTCATTTTTTTATTGGCCCCCCTCGGCATATTGTAAAATCAAGTTAATTCATTATTCATGAGATATTTTATTAGATTAGTACATTATTTCTATAGCTTAGAATATAATAATGGCCAACACTGGAGTGCTCTCAGCAAGGACAAAAAAAAATCTAAATTCATTAAAATGAAGGAATTACTAAGTATAATAATAATAATTATTATTATTATTAATAATTAATAATAATTAATAATAATAATAATTATTATTATTATAATATAAATCAATAAATAAAATCTAAAAATGATTTAAATAAGTGTAAAAAATTTAAATCAATTAATTAAGAAGGCATAAATACAAAATGACACAAATAAATTACAAAATAATCAAAATTTTAAAAATAATAAAGAAATTAATAAATAAATATTCAAAATACTTAAATAAAAGTTTTAAAATTAGAAATAAATTAAAAGCCATAAATACATTTAAAAAATGATTTCAATAAATCCATGAAAACATAAATAGAAAAATTAAAATTACTTAAAGAGAAGTGTAAAAAAAAAAACTAAAGGCATAAATAAATATAAAAAAAGACATAATTCATGCAAATATATCAATAAATGACTGAATGAGCACTGGAAAATGTGGGTCCCAGGTAGAGACCAGTTCTATAAGATTATCCAGCGTACCCGTGACCCGAGTGAGGACAAGCGACACAGAAAACGTATGAATGGATGCTCTACATGATGCTAGCAGGCGCTGCAAGGATGAAGAGTGTGTGTCATTTCCAGCCAGAAGACACAAATAACTCCCCCTGAATTCAATATCGGGCCAGGGTATGAATACTTTTGGGCTTAAGTGGATCCTCCTTCCGCAGCTACAAAGGTATTGCTGTGTTGCAGCAAAAGAACATCAGGAGCCAACATATCAGCAATAAAAGACATCATGTCAGAAGGAAACACTAAACAGTTGTTCCCTGCACTTGAAACTTGGTTGGAGCAGCTGACCAAAAACATTCTGTTACTGGAATCCTGCCGATAAGACCAGTGGAAGCGCGTCAAAGCAAAACAGACAAGCCCTCGGCGCATGGAACATGTGTGCTGGTTTTGGTTCAACAAAAAGCCACTCACGTGCAACAGGAGCACAGCAGCCAGGAAGGATTGTCCCTGGCAGTAGCCAATCTCCTCATCATACACCGAGTAGGCCTGCAGGGGAGGAGACACAACACACGTGCACACAAAAGGTCATTAAATAGCTTGGACGCCTCATGCAAACGCTGACATGCCCATCAATTAGGGAAGGAAAAAAACTCAACACGCGAGAAGGACTGGGTTAACCATGACGACAGTCGCCTTCTTGCACACAGACGCTCACGTACGCTACATTCATTCCACAGGAAGACTTTTTACCCTGCCCAGCATGTGGAAAGAAAAGTCCATCCATCCACCCATCCATCCACCCATCAAAACCCACTCATCCCCACCCATCCATCCACCCAAACCCATCAAACGACCCACCCATTTATCCACCCAAAATCCATCCATCCACCCATCCATCAAAACCCACCCATCCATCCACCCAAACCCATCAAACGACCCACCCATTTATCCACCCAAAATCCATCCATCCACCCATCCATCAAAACCCACCCATCCCCACCCATCCATCCACCCAAACCCATCAAACGACCCACCCATTTATCCACCCAAAATCCATCCATCCACCCATCCATCAAAACCCACCCATCCCACCCATCCATCCACCCAAACCCATCAAACGACCCACCCATTTATCCACCCAAAATCCATCCATCCACCCATCCATCAAAACCCACCCATCCCCACCCATCCATCCACCCAAACCCATCAAACGACCCACCCATTTATCCACCCAAAATCCATCCATCCACCCAAACTCAGCCACCCATCCATCCACCAACTCCCCCCACCCATCCATCCACCCAAACCCACCTTTCCATCCATCCATTCTTCCATCCACCCAAACCCACCCACCCATCCATCCATGCATCCACCCAAACCCACCCATCTATTCATCCATCCATCCATGCATCCACCCAAACCCAACCACCCACCCGTCCATGCATCCACCCAAAAGTCGACCCGCCCATCCATCCATCTATCCAAACCCACCTATCCATCCATCCATCCACCCAAACCCACCCATCTATTCATCCATCCATCCATGCATCCACCCAAACCCAACCACCCACCTGTCCATGCATCCACCCAAAAGTCGACCCGCCCATCCATCCATCTATCCAAACCCACCTATCCATCCATCCATCCACCCAAACCCACCCACCCATCCATCCATACCCACCCACCGACCCCTCCACCCAAACCCACCCATCCATCCATCCACCCAAACCCACCAAACGACCCACCCATCCATCAACCCAAACCCACCCACCCATCCATCCACCCAACTCCCCCCACCCATCCATCCACCCAAACCCACCCTTCCATCCATCCATCCTTCCATCCACCCAAACCTACCCACCCATCCATCCATCCATGTATCCACCCAAACCCACCCACCCATCCATCCATCTACCCAAACCCACCCACCCATCCATACCCAAACCCACCAAACGACCCACCCATTTATCCACCCAAAATCCATCCATCCAGCCAAACTAACCCACCCACCCGTCCATCCACCCAAATCCACCCACCCATCCATCCACCTAACTCCCCCCACCCATCCATCCACCCAAACTCACCCTTCCATCCATCCATCCTTCCATCCACCCAAACCCACCCATCCATGCATTAACCCAAACCCAACCACCCACCCGTCCGTCCATGCATTCAACCAAACCCAATCACCCGCCCACCCGTCCATGCATCCACCCAAACGTCAACCCACCCATCAATCCATCTACCCAAACCCATCCATCCATCCACCACCGAAACCCACCCATCCATCCATCCACCACCGAAACCCACCCATCCATCCATCCATTTGAAAAAAAATCAATTTGTCGCGGTGGCAGCAGTCTCAGTAGAGAAGCCCAGACTTCCCGGTCCCCGGCCACCTCCTCCATCTCCACTTGGAGGACACCAAGGTGTTCCCAGGCCAGATGAGAGACATAATCCCTCCAGCGTGTCCTGGGTCTGCCACAGGGCCTTCTCCCGGCTGGGGATGCCTGGAACACCTCACCAAGGAGGCATCCAGACCGGATGCCCGAGCCACCTCAACTGGCCCCTCATGAGAAGGAGCAGCGGCTCTACTCTGAGGCCCTCCTGGATGAGTGAGCTCCTCACCCTATGGTGGGACCATAGATCCACAGGTAAATAGAGAGCTCTGACTTCCGGCTCAGCTCTCCTTTCACGACGGTCCAGCTTGGAATCTCCGTTGGGAATCTCTGTGTGGAGTTTGCATGTTCTCCTCGTGGGGTGGGGGGTTCTCTGGGTATTCCAACTTCCTGCCACATTCTAAAGACATGCACATACATATACTGTATGTCTATATGTGTGCTGCCATTGGCTGGCGACCAGGCCAGGGTGTTAATCATCGTATTCCATGATTAATCTTATAATTATTCAAATCATGATTGTAATAATTAATCACTTTAGAAAAGCATATTTTTATGATGTGCCACTAGGCTTCAGGTATGAAAAAGGGGCCTTGAAAGCGACGTGCCAAACACGGTGATATCATCACAAACCCCTGACTGTGTTGTTTGAAGGAGTCAAGTCTTGAAGATCTTTTAGGGTGGCCTACTGAGCTACAAAACGGCAGTAATGAGTCAAGTCGGAGAGACAAAGCGCGGATCAATGGGCGCTGGGAGGAAGTGGAGGGAGTCGGGGGGAGCAGTCACTGAATTATTCAAAGGCACCTTGAGGAGGTGCGCTCAACTGGCTGGAGATGGATGCCCTCGCTCCGCTTGCACATGCATAATGCAGGCCATGAAAAATCTCTGCAGCTACGACCATACGCCGGCGAAGAAGTGACAATCACACGCAAAAGTAAAAAAAAAAACGCAGAGTCAGCATAGGGGTGCTATATGATGTCCAGAGGGCTCTCATAATGTTTAAGCTGGGATAGACTCCAGCATACCCGCAAACCCTAGTGAGGATAAGCGGCACCGAAAACGGATGGATGGATGTCTACTATATTGGGTAATATCAATGTAAAGTTGACTATAGGGGTGCTATATGATGTCCAGAGGGTTCTCATAATGTTAAAAAGCACATTTCATGTCTACTATAAGACTCCGGCATACCCGCAACCCTAGTGAGGATAAGCGGCACTGAAAATGGATGGATGGATGTCTACTATATTGGGTAATATAAATGTAAAGTTGACTACAGGGGTGCTACTTGATGTGCAGAGGGCTCTCATAATGTTAAAAAGCACATTTCATGTCTACTATAAGCTGGGATAGACTCCAGCATACCCGCAAACCCTAGTGAGGATAAGCGGCACAGAAAACGGATGGATGGATGTCTACTATATTGGGTAGTATCAATGTAAAGTTGACTATAGGGGTGCTATTTGATGTCCAGGGGGCTCTCATAATGTTAAAAAGCACATTTCATGTCTACTATAAGCTGGGATAGACTCCAGCATACCCGCAACCATAGTGAGGATAAGCGGCACCGAAAACGGATGGATGGATGTCTACTATATTGGGTAATATAAATGTAAAGTTGACTACAGGGGTGCTATATGATGTCCAGAGGGCTCTCATAATGTTAAAAAGCACATTTCATGTCTACTATAAGCTGGGATAGACTCCAGCATACCCGCAAACCCTAGTGAGGATAAGCGGCAAAGAAACCGGATGGATGGATGTCTACTATATTGGGTAATATCAATGTAAAGTCGACTATAGGGGTGCTATATGATGTCCAGAAAGCTCTCATAATGTTAAAAAGCACATTTCATGTCTACTATAAGGTGGGATAGACTCCATCATACCCGCAACCCTAGTGAGGATAAGCGGCACGGAAAACGGATGGATGGATGTAGTATACCATATTGGGTAATATCAATGTAAGGTTGACTATAGGGGTGCTATATGATGTCCAGAGGGCTCTCATAATGTTAAAAAGCACATTTCATGTCCACTATAAGCTGGGATAGACTCCAGCATACCCGCAAACCCTAGTGAGGATAAGCGGCACAGAAAACGGATGGATGTCTACTATATTGGGTAATATCAATGTAAAGTTGACTATAGGGGTGCTATTTGATGTCCAGAGGGCTCTCATAATGTTAAAAAGCACATTTCGAAGGTCATAAACTGGTTCGAACTATGAATATATTGCATTAATGACTAAGAAATGGGTGGCACGGCGGTCCAGTGGTTAGCGTGCAGACCTCACAGCTAGGAGACCAGGGTTCAATTCCACCCTCGGCCACCTCTGTGTGGAGTTTGCATGGGTGGGTTTCCTCCCACAAAAACATGCTAGGTTAATTAGCGACTCCAAATTGTCCATAGGTATGAATGTGAGTGTGAATGGTTGTTTGTCTATATGTGCCCTGTGATTGGCTGGCCACCATCCAGGGTGTACCCCGCCTCTGGCCACCAGAAATGAAGAAATGCGGGTCGGGTCTGGGAATCCTCCACTACACCACCGCGCCTTACTGGCATCTAGTGTCATTTTAAAAATGAGCGGGACAGAACCACTTTAATAGCAATGCTAATTATGCATTTGTAGGTAACGCTGCCGGCGGCTACAATAGCCTCAGTAGTTCAAGGAAGAAGGAAAAAAGAAATCAAAGCAAATAAAAAAGTGGAGTGGAACCCGTCTAATGAGGCTGCTCAGGTTCGTGAAGGTAGTCCGTGACAGTAAAACATCACAGATGTTATTTACCATCCCTTCCAGCACCGCCCATTGAGGACACAGGAGATCATTCTTTGTAATCATGAGGCCATAAATGCTTGTGCATCCACATGAATCGCCCCCCGGAAACAGGAAAAATAGATATTAATTAAAAAAAGAACATGTTGTCTTCAGTTTCTCTGAACACGGCGGTGTCCACGGGACTCGGGTCGGGGTGTTACATATTGCACTTTGGTAATTCATCATGTGAATGTTTGTTTTATGAACATACGGTGATAATATTATAACTTTAAAAAAAAGTATTTTCTCTTTAATATTTGGACTTTTTTTGCGATTAAAAAAACAACATAATCATCAAAGTTTATTCTCGTAAACTTTCTATTTTTTTCTTGTTAGAATACGACTTTTTCTGTTAATATTTTGACTTTATTCTTATGATGAATGATAAAGTTTTCCCTAACCTAATTTAAAAAAAATGTGTTTGCTTTTTTCTTTAATATTTCTACTCTTTGCTACAGAAAAAAGGACATTATTTTCCACATAGTTTATTCTGCTTAAATTGCTACTTTTTGCCAATTTAATTTTTGTTTATTTCTGCCATAATATTACAACTTAAAAATAAAGTATTTTCTCTTTAATATTTCTACTTTTTGTGACAAAAAAACAACATAATAATAAAAGTTTATTCTCGTAAACTTTCTCCTTTTTTTCTAGTTAGAATACAACTTTTTCTCTTAATATTTTGACTTTATTCTTATGATGAATGATAACGTTTTCTCCAACCTAATTTAAAAAGAATGTTTGCTTTTTTCTTTAATATTTCTACTCTTTGCTACAGAAAAGGACATTATTTATAGGAACAATGCAACCCCTCGGTGGTGTGTAGCTCTCTACTTCAAATCAAAGTACAATTATTCTCTACAAATGTATTTTTCTTCATTTTTGTGGCTGATTGGATTGACGATGACTTCCTATGGGAGTCCTTGGTACTGCATGGTAAGCACACTGTGAGGTTAGACTTATTTAAAAGTGGACTTGGTTCATCATTGATTAAGAGTCAGGAAGAAAAGTGGTCAGGCAGGTTGCCAAGAGCCCTGCTGCCACGGAAGGAAGTGCTGGGAGTGGAAGTACCACAACCGCTTGTGGATTAGCTAAGATCAAATCATCGTCTTACAAAACAATGCAAAAAATAGCCCGCTAATAGCACGCTAATAGCCTGCTAGTACAGTTGCAGGGGATGGCCAACACAGTTAGCATCAATGCTCTAATTTTAGCATGCACATTTAGGCTGTTTTTTAATCTTCAAATATTTATACTTTTTTTAAATTGAATATTCTCAAATTTTCTTTAATATTATTTTTTTCCCCCGCACATTATCCCAACGTTATTATGACTTTACTCCCATAATATTCTTTTTTTTTCTCCAACCTAATTACCCCAATTTTTTTTCTCATGAGAACACAACTTTGTGTTCTACTATTAATATTAGAACTGTATTCTAACATGATGACTTTCTTTCCATAATATGTTGACCTTATTCTCATAGTATTACAACCAGATGTTCAAAAAATGACCACATTTTGCTTTACTTGCCATAATATTACAACTTAAAAAGAAAGTATTTTCTCTTTAATATTTCTACTTTTTGCGACAAAAAACAACATAATAATAGAAGTTTATTCTCGTAAACTTTCTACTTTTTGTCTTGTTAGAATACAACTTTTTGTCTTAATATTTTGACTTTATTCTTATGATGAATGATAACGTTTTCCCCAAACTAATTTAAAAACAATGTTTGCTTTTTTCTTTAATATTTCTACTCTTTGCTACAGAAAAGGACATTATTTTCCACATAGTTTATTCTGATTAAATTGCTACTTTTTGCCAATCTAATTTTTGTTTATTTCTGCCATAATATTACAACTTAAAAAGAAAGAATTTTCTCTTTAATGTTTCTACTTTTTGCGACAAAAAAACAACATAATAGAATTATTCTCGTAAACTTTCTACTCTTTTTCTTGTTAGAATACAACTTTTTTTCTTAATATTTTGACTTTATTCTTATGATGAATGATAAAGTTTTCCCCAAACTAATTTAAAAAGAATGTGTTTGCTTTTTTCTTTAATATTTCTACTCTTTGCTACAGAAAAGGACATTATTTTCCACATAAATTATTCTGATTAAATTGCTACTTTTTGTTTATTTCTGCCATAATATTACAACTTAAAAAGAAAGTATTTTCTCTTTAATATTTCTACTTTTTGCAATTACAAAAAAAACAACATAATAATTAAAGTTTATTCTCCTAAACTTTCTACTTTTTTTCTTGTTAGAATACAACTTTTTCTCTTAATATTTTGACTTTATTCGTATGATGAATGATAAAGTTTTCCCCAACCTAATTTAAAAACAATGTTTGCTTTTTTCTTTAATATTTCTACTCTTTGCTACAGAAAAGGACATTATTATCCACATAGTTTATTCTGATTAAATTACTACAATCTAATTTATGTTTATTTCTCCTAATATAAAAAATATATTTATTTAAAAACACATATTTTTCTTTAATATTTCTACTTCATGCTAGACAAAATAAAATGTTTTGTTTTCAAGAAAAAAACGCCATTGATTTGACATTTTGACCTTATTCCTCTATCATCACTTTCTCCACAACCTAACTGGAAAGAAAAGTTCTTGTGAAATGATGCAAATATCACAAGGTCATTGCTGTAAAACTGTTTGGTTGCTGTTAAAGGTGCACACGTGAATGGAGTATTTAGCATGTAGCGCTGCTGTTGGCATGGATGCACTGAAAGGTCTACTCTACCCGGGTGAGCATGAGCGACAGAGAGAGAGAGAGAGAGCGGTTAAAGCACCTTGCAGATCTTATAGAGGGAGTCTTGTCCATCCCCTCCCGTGTCTTTGAAGTAGTCGTGCGCTGGGAAGGTCCTGTTGATGTCCCGGGTGATGGCGCTGTCCTGTGGGGATTCCTGGTCGGAAGATAAGGGACACGTTAAATCAGGGCTGTCAAAGTCAAATGGACGGAGGGCCAAATAAAACATTTGGCCACAAGCCGAGGGCCGGACTGTCCAATCTTCATTAAAACCAAGATTTAACCTACTGAAAACATAACAAATATATTACAATATGATTGGATAAATAAAGCAATATTTTCTTATGACTCTGTCAGTCATTTTTAATTTCAGCAGGCACAAAATACAAATGTCCTTTATATAAAAAACTCATAACATAAAATTTATGTTATGAGTTTTTTTTCGACTGGGCTTTTCTGAACAGACTCTGTCGAGATTTGAGGCCTCGTTTTAATTCCTCAACCTTCTGTAGCCTTTGTTCCATGTCCAGAATCTTGTTTTTGTCTGTGTTTTGTTTCATGATGCCGTCTCATATTATATTCTTTCATCACCGCCACACTTTCTCCACATAGAAGACACACAGGTTTTCCAGCTACCTCCGTGAACATGTACTCCAACTCCCACCTTGTTTGAAAGCCCCTGTTTTCACCGTCCACCTTCCGTTTTGCCATTGTTGATGGGTATCTGTAAATTAACTTTTGCTGTTATGCTAATGACTGATGCTGAATGACTGCTGAATAAATTAAGCCGCCTCCCGCTATGCTCCCGCTCGCGCGTCCCTGTTGCATTGTGGGAAATGTAGTACAGTTTATCTGCGGGCCGAATCTAATAATAGATTAATATCATCACGCGGGCCAGGTAAAACCCTCTCGCGGGCCTGATGTGGCCCGCGGGCCTTGACTCTGACATATGTGCGTTAAATGATGGCGACAAATAATGACTGACATGTTGTCAACAACTTCTGCAACGCGCTCATGATGGCAACCGACAGCAGGGGACACTCATGCACCAACACGCAACACAAGAATTTCATTTTATGAGAACAATAATGTGAGAAAAAATAACATAATTTTAGTTCAAGTATTAAAGTTGAAATATTAAAAAACTTTTTTTTAAGTCATATTATGAGGTATAAACGAAAAAAACACATCTATTTAGTTGAGGAAAAAGTTCTAATATTACAAAAATAAGTTCAAAATATGATGGGAATAAAATCATATTTTAGAATAAAGTCATAAAATTAAATATTAACATTTTGGAAAGTCACAATTTTATAAGAATAAACTCATCATATTATGAGGAAAAATAATGTCATTTTTAGTAACGTATAGTTTAAATATATATATATATATATATATATATATATATATATATATATATATATAATATTTTTTAGTTCAAGTATTAAAGTTGAAATATTAAAAAAGTCATAATATTATGAGGTATAAACAAAAAAACATAACTATTTAGTTGAGGAAAAAGTTCTAATATTACAAAAATAAGTTCAAAATATGATGGGAATAAAATCATATATTAGAATAAAGTCCTAAAATTAAATATTAACATTTTGGAAAGTCACAATTTTATAAGAATAAACTCATCATATTATGAGGAAAAATAATGTAATTTTAGTAACGTATAGTTGAAATATATATATACATATATATATTAATATTTTTTAGTTCAAGTATTAAAGTTTAAATATTAAAAAAGTCATAATATTATGAGGTATAAACAAAAAAAAAACATAACTATTTAGCTGAGGAAAAAGTTCTAATATTACAAAAATACGTTCAAAATATGATGGGAATAAAATCATATATTAGAATAAAGTCATAAAATTAAATATTAACATTTTGGAAAGTCACAATTTTATAAGAATAAACTCATCATATTATGAGGAAAAATAATGTCATTTTTAGTATCGTATAGTTTAAATATACATATATAATTTTTTAAGTCTTGATAACGTCAATGCTGGAAAAACGACAACTTCAATTGTATATATTGTTTTTTTTCCCCCAGAATACTAAAATGTAATTAAAACAAGAGTTATCTGCTCCAGTAAATACACTTGTAGTAATCACACTCCTCTGACCCCTGCTACTCCGTCATGGTGGTACAAAGTAGAGAAACGTCACTGATGGAGCTAATTAAGGCGTCTTTTGTCCTCCTGCTCCTTTCATCAAAAGCCATGTTCCGACTTCCAAAGAGGAAGACAGCCGGATGCGAATAAAAGCGTGTGTGCAAGAAGAAAAGCAGGAAAGAGAATAGAAATAGTCCAACCAAAAGCAAACCGATGGGGTTTTACATAGACTTACGTAGTACTGCGTATGCTATGTATATATAGTATTGGTACTGCATATGCTACATAGAGTGTTGGTACTGCGTATGCTATGTATATAGAGTGTTGGTACTGCGTATGCTATGTTCATAGAGTGTTGCTACTGCATATGCTATGTATATATAGTGTTGGTACTGCGTATGCTATGTATATATAGTGATGGTACTGCGTATGCTATATATATATAAAGTGTTGGTACTGCGTATGCTATGTATATATAGTGTTGGTACTGCTTATGCTATGTCTATATAGTGATGGTACTGCGTGTGCTATGTACTATATATAGTGTTAGTACTGCATATGCTATGTATATATAGTGTTGGTACTGCATAGTGTTGGTACTCCATATGCTATGTATATATAGTGTTGGTACTGCGTATGCTATGTATATAGTGATGGTACTGCGTATGCTATGTATATAGTGTTGGTACTGCGTATGCTATGTATATAGTGTTGGTACTGCGTATGCTATCTATTTCGAGTGTTGGTACTGCATATGCTATGTATATATAGTGTTGGTACTGTGTATGCTTTGTATATAATGTTGGTACTGCGTATGCTATGTATATAAAGTGTTGGTACGGCGCATGCTATGTATATAGAGTGTTGGTACTGCGTATGCTATGTATATATATAGTTGGTACTGCGTATGCTATGTATATATAGTGTTGGTACTGCGTATGCTATGTATCTATAGTGTTGGTACTGCGTATGCTATGTATATATAGTGTTGGTACTGCGTATGCTATGTATATATAGTGTTGGTACTGCGTGTGCTATGTATATATAGTGTTGGTACTGCGTGTGCTATGTATATAAAGTGTTGGTACTGCGTATGCCAGATACTGTAGAATGTTTCTAGAGTTGGTGGTGTGATTCCCATTGTTCCATCCCCCGTGGCTGAGGCAGTGAAATTACAAGCATCAGTACAGTTGAAGCCCAAGGCCTCTTGGGAAGAGAAAGGGATCACACGCTCTCTCCATCAGCCGTAGATGATCATACATTTTACAGCCGGCGGGCCCAGGATAGAGTGCATCCGTGTCCATGACATGGCGTACCCCGGCGGCTGATAAGCATCCGTGTTTGCACACTCAAGCACCGCTTTAGACATTCTTATCTCAAGCGCTGAGAGCTCGGACAAAGACCTCCGACATAACGGCCAATTACCGGAGCTTCCCTTCCGTCTGTGCCTGCGACGAGGCTAGCGTGACACGGGAGGGAAAACATGCCCCCGTCTCTCTTACGGAAGTGCGAGAAGGAAAAGTCCGGCAATAAAGAGCTGTGGCGGATCTGCCGAACGGAAAAACAGAAGAGCTAAAGATAGCTCGGCACATGTCAAAATAAATGTGGTTTTTGATTTTGCTGAAGCTGCTGCATATAATAATAATAATAATAATGAGAAAACATTATATAAAGTCAAAATATGGGAACTTTCAACTAGCATTTTCCCTCCCAGACATTTTTTTGTGAAAAAAAAAAGAAAGAAAAAAAGAAAGTCAGAAAAGGAAAAAAACAGCTGTAATTTTACAAGAATAAAGTCTAAATATAAAAAAAAAACATTGCATTCTAATAATTGTACAACAAACTATTATATTATAATATAATGTGGGTAAAAAAATACAAATTGAATAAATAAAATAATGTCATGTCAAGTTAAATATATTTTAAAAAATGTATTTTTTCAAAGTTGCAGTACTATAAGAAACACACAATTTTGGGAGAAAACTAGGTTTTGATAAAATTGTAATATTATGAAAATAAAGTCTCAATATTAGAATAACGTCCTAATATTACAAGAAAAAAATTTGAAAAACAAAGTTGGAAAATTGAAAAAAAATACACAGAAAAATGAAAAAAACAGAATAAAGTCATAATTCTAATAATTAATTATATTTATAATTCTAAATAGTTGTATTTTAACAAAACATTTTTTTCCAAAATTAACTCATTATCATGAGGAAAAATGATGTAATTTTTAGTATAATTTTTAGTATAATTTTTAGTATATACCTGAAATAATAAAGAAAAACCAAATCATTTTTAAAAGAAAAAAAACACATCTGGAGCAAATTATGTTGGGGGTAAAGTTAGAAAATCATGGGAATAAAGTCACATGATTGTGACCACAAAGTCATATTACAAGAAGAAAACATCCAAGAAGTTGGAAAATAAAAACAGCAGCAGAAATGGAAAAAAGAAAAAAAGTCTAAATATTACGAGAAAATCATTGTATTCTAACTCGAATTTTTTTTTACAAGAATAAACTCATATTATTGTAAAAAAAAAATAATGTCATTTTGGGTATCATATAGTTGAAATATGAAAAAAAATGTCAATTTTTAAAAAATCCTAATATTTTGAGGAACAAATCTGGGGGGAAATTGAAAAAATTGAAAAAAAATATTTTAAAAAGTTTAAATATGTGCAAAATTTAAAACAAAACAATGCAAAAGTGGGAAAATGGGTAAAGAGCAAAGCTGATATTAATATGCTTTTTCACCTACTGTATACTGTATATGACAAGTGGAAATGTCGAGGTGGCTAATATGTTTTATTGCATATTAGAATATGAGTCCTTTTCCTCTGATGTATGCCAACACAGTTAGCATCAATGCTCTAATTTTAGCATGCACATTTAGGCTGTTTTTTAATGTTCGAATATTTATACTTTTTTTCTTGAATATTCTACAATTTTCTTTAATATTATTTTTCCCCCGCACATTTTCCCATGTAATTATGACTTTATTCCCATATTATTTTTTTCTCCAACCTAATTTCCCCATTTTTTTTCTCATGAGAATACAAATTTGTGTTCTTCTATTAATATTAGAACTGTATTCTAACATGATGACTTTCTATGTTGACCTTATTCTCATAGTATTACAACCAGATGTTCAAAAAATGACCACATTTTGCTTTATTTGCCATAATATTACAACTTAAAAAGAAAGTATTTTCTCTTTAATATTTCTACTTTTTGTGACAAAAAACAACATAATAAAAGAAGTTTATTCTCGTACACTTTCTGCTTTTTTTTTGTTAGAATACAACTTTTTCTCTTAATATTTTGCCTTTATTCTTATGATGAATGATAATGTTTTCCCCAACCTAATTTAAAAAGAATGTTTGCTTTTTCTTTAATATTTCTACTCTTTGCGACAGAAAAGGACATTATTTTCCACGTAGTTTATTCTGATTAAATTGCTACTTTTTGCCAATCAAATGTTTGTTTATTTCTGCCATAATATTACAACTTAAAAAAAAGTATTTTCTCTTTAATATTTCTACTTTTTGTGACAAAAAAACAACATAATAAAAGTTTATTCTCGTAAACTTTCTACTTTTTTTCTAGTTAGAATACAACTTTTTCTCTTAATATTTTGACTTTATTCTTCTGATGAATGATAACGTTTTCTCCAACCTAATTTAAAAACAATGTGTTTGCTTTTTCTTTAATATTTCTACTCTTTGCTACAGAAAAGGACATTATTTTCCACATAGTTTATTCTGATTAAATTGCTACTTTTTGCCAATCAAATTTTTGTTTATTTCTGCCATAATATTAAAACTTAAAAAGAAAGTATTTTCTCTTTAATATTTCTACTTTTTGTGACAAAAAACAACATAATAAAAGAAGTTTATTGTCATAAACTTTCTACTTTTTTTCTTGTTAGAATACAACTTTTTCTCGTAATATTTAATTTCTCCTAATATAAAAAAATATATTTTATTAAAAAATATATAAAAATATATACAGTTTTCGTTAATATTTCTACTTCATGCCAGACAAAATAAAATGTTTTGTTTTAAAAAAAAAAACATTAATTTGACATTTTGACTATCCCCCTATCATCACTTTCTCCACAACCTAACTGGAAAGAAAAGTTTTTTCATATTTCAACTTGCTTGTGAAATGATGTTATTTTTGCTGAAATATGGTGTACTGTATGTAAAACAACAGAATTGAATAAAAGAAGTGACGAACCGTTTTCTTTGATGGATACACGCATCATACATGCATTGTCAGGTTGTGTAATAACATACATAAGCACTGCAGGATGTGGCTAATGAACAATTACATTGTTGATCCTCACCTGTACCACACAAAGGCTAGATTGTATGATGAACTCATTAGTATCACAAATTAAAAACAAAAACAAAAACATTTGCTGGGCTGGAGCCAAGCATGGCAGAGCTACAGAGCGTACTGTTCTGTACGTCTAATGCTGGGAATAACGGCTCCGAGCTTCCGTGGGAAGCCCGAGAGGGCATTCGGCGCGCTATTGTTATTGTTGGGAGTCAGCACAATGGCCGACATGTCACTCTGTTATTGTTTCTCTCACCCCCCTGCCGCTCAAACGCCGACACAACCTACACTGCTCGTCTTTTAAGCTGGCGCTCAAGTCATCAAACGCCGCTTTTCTCTTCTCAACAAGTCGCAGTCGGGGTCCCCTCCCACTTCTGTGTGTTCTAAATATAGTTTTTAACATTATTAGAGAGCTGTAGACATGAATTAGCAGCCCTACACCTCTACACTCCTCTTATTTGTTAGCTAACCGGTTGGCCTCAAATTTATTCCTTCTAAACTTAATGGGAGAAGGGTTTTCACTCTATTGCGTGGGACATGCTATGGCTAACTTCATGACTTCATTAGTGCCGCCTAGTGACCGGAATACCACATATCACTTTTATGGCCACCATCATTCATCCATTTCCGAAAAAAACGCTATATAGCCAGGGAGAAATAATCAAAACTGTTGCGAGAGACAACTAATTTCTTAGCGTACAACATTTCAGAGTGGCCAAGTTGCATCCTTTCATTTTTCACCATGTGGCCCTCGCTGGGAAACCTTTGGACAACACAAAGTCAGCCGTAGCTCGGGCTGGTGGAAACAACGGCCTTGATTTGTTGACAAGTTGGTCACGTGGTTGAAAGGCCACATCAAGACCAAGCTCCACCTCCATCTGCCCCCAGTTTGGTTGAGTTTGAGGGCACTAGGATAAAAAGTGTGAATATTTACACACACGCACACAGCATCAATCTGCCATCATTCAGTCATCCACTTCAAATAGTGAGCTGCCTCATTAGCAGAACGCCCATTCAGCACTCCACGGTGTGTTCCAGGCCATTTACATCATGTTAGCATTTCTCTCCAAAGCGCCACATTTTGCAATTTAGCAAATGATGACGTTCTGCATGATTGCTACTTATTTTGCAATCTTTCCACGATGGCCGGCGTATTCACTCTCCAAACATTCTGTTACTTTAGGGTGTCCAAAGTGTGGCCCACTGCGGCACAGAGTGTTGGTACTGCGTATGCTATCTGCGGCACATTCTAAAAGTATAGTTTAACAAGAAACCTGAACAACAACAAAAAACACGAAACCAGGAAACAAAAACAAACATCAATGAAAATGGAAATTAAATCAGCAGTAATTTTACAAGAATGAATAATATTGAGGAACGAGAAAAGAGCACAGACCTCCATCTATCTATACATATGCTTTACATTGCTAATGTGAGATACTAGCAATGCTAACATACTAATATCAGCAAGTTAACACCTAGAATAACACTGGTAAGTGTTTATATAAGTGTTTAGATATGAAAATGGCCAAACATGCTACTATGCTAATGTTAGCATGCTAACACGTTACATAATAATGCTACAGTAAATGTTTATATACATATATGTATCTAGCTATAAAAATGGTTAAAAATGCAACTATGCTAATGCTAGCGTGCTAACCTTTAGCATGAGAGCGCTACGTCTTGACGTGTCTACCTATCAAAATGTCTAAAACTACTACTATGCTAATGTTGTTAACATGCTAGCATGATAACCGTGTCTACCAATGAAAATTGCTAAAAAATGCTAGCAGCTGTTTTAAAAGTTATATTATGAGAAGTAAAATAACAAAAATAAATTTCACATTTTTGGAAAATTTGGTTGTGGAAAAGGTAATAATCTTATGAGAATAAAGTCAAAATTTAATGGGAATAAAGTCATAACAGCAGAATATAAACAGAAAATAAACAGCGGAAATGGAAGAAAGGCGTATGTTTGAGAAATACATCAAAATATGACAAAAAAGTATTATTCTAATGAGAAAAAGGCTGTAATTTTATGAGAATAATAATATTATGAAGATTTCAATTTTTTTTTAGTAGCACAGGGTTCAAAATATTACAATACGTTGTTTAGTTATTTAGTCTGTCTGCTGTTAAACAGGAGAAAAATCCATCATCTCTCACACTTCCTTGTGTCACTTGAGAGAGAAGAGGTGCTAAAACGCTCGTGATTAAAGTTTTGTCATCTTAAAATGTCATAAAAAAAACACCTCCTTCCTCAGGGACATGATACCCAACCCCAAATACGACGGCTTTGTTTAAAACATGAAACCAAACAGGTTTACTTCCTCATTAGCTCCTCAGTCACTACTTTCCTCAGTAACTACTTGTTACTTCCTCATTAGTTCATCAGTAACTACTGAATTTCTGTGTACCTTCTTAAAGTAAAGTGACACCGAAAACAGCAGGCTTCGCTACACATCTTAAATGTAAAATGAACCTGGGCTATAAACAAACAAACGTTCCTAGTAGGTCTTCCCAAAAGTACTGCCAAAATGCCTGCATCAAGGCTGATACTTGACTACTTATACTACAAAAACAGTATAGTACAGGACACAGACACAACATTTATTTTGTCAGTACAGATACACAACATGTACATCTTATAATACAATATACAGTACATGTACCGTACATGTAGGTTTTGCCACCTCTTGTACAAAGCATCACACGGTTTGGTGGTATTCTTGGTCACATGGTCTCAGCAACATCTTGATAAGCTCACCGTATCAGCTCATCTCACACACACACACACACACACAAACACACACACACACACGCAGGCGTTGAGATTTGACGATTCTCACAAACAAAAAGTCACCAAAGTCGGCTTCTCACAAAAGCTGGGTCATGAGTGGGCAATTAGTGGCGTGCTGGTGTGGCCTACATACACCCCAAAATAACCACCAGGAAGAAAATCCAATAGAGATCATGAGACAGATAAGGACGCTATGTCCATGTGTGTGTGTGTCACTGATGCAGTCGCACAACCTGCTGGGCGTATACCAACCAATAATAATAATAATAATAACAATAAGAATATCTCTGGAAGCATCACAAAGTCAAAGTAGTGCATGTACGTTTCTTGGCAGCAGCAGCAACACCCCCCCCCCACCTCCCCATTTTTATCAACTTCTATTTCTTTTTTAAGCCAAAAAAAACCAGTTGATTACAATCTGACGTGTTCTCTTCAAGCGTAAAAACATTTTACAGTAGAATCGCCTTGGGAAAGATTTTTTTTGCTGATAAATGCAATGGCCTCCGGTAGCTCGCTTTACAAACATTCAATATGCCTTTTCTAGTAATAAAGTAAGTAATAAAATAATAAAGTAATATTTTATTACTTTTATTATATAAAGTAATAAAAAGTAATAAAATCCAACATTTTTTTTCTTCTCTGAAGACAGGGGTGTCTAAAGTGCCGCCTGGGGGCCATCGGCGGCTCGCAGAGGATTTTTTATTGGCCCGTGACGCATTCTAAAAATGTCTTTTAACAAGACAACTAAGATAACAGTCAAATGAGATAAAAAAACAGATAAGATAAAAGTCAAAATATGAAGAGAAAATAGCGGTCATCCAATTTATGGATGGAATAATAATAACAAGGAAAAACATCATTTTAGTAGATTGAAGACAAAAGTTGGAATTGCATGACGATAAACTCATAATATTATGAGGGGGAAAATCTGTTGAAATATAAAAAAAGTGAGTTTTTTTAAAGATGTAATACTATGACAAACTAAACAAAATAGTTGTCATAATATTATGGGAATAATATAATATAAATTAATAATATAATATTAATATATAATATAATAACAATAATACAATAAGATAATTCACAAGAAAATAGTAGAAACGAGTGGAAAATAAATGTCTAAAAAAAGTTTTTTAAAGATGTAATACTATGACAAACAAAACAAAATAGTTGTCCTAATATTATGGGAATAATATAATATAAATTAATAATATAATATAAATTAATAATATAATATAAATTAATAATATAATATAAATTAATAATATAATATTAATAAATAATATATATAATATAATAATAATATTACAATAGGATAATTCACAAGAAAAAAGTAGAAATTAGTGGAAAATAAATAATGTGTAAAAAAAATTGACGTTGAAATGACTAAAATGTTGAAAGCTGAGATGTGATATATCCATAGCTTGTTAGCGTATCCACACGGGTTGCTATCGGCTTCCAAGTGGCCCCGGCTGGCTGGGTGACACCCCTGCTGGAAGACAGCAAGGGAATCTAACTCAGCCTGCCTCCACACATGTTTACTTGGGGTTACATAGAACTCTGGTGCGTCTTTCCGCTCTGCTCTTTCTCGACATGGCGCTCTTTAATACAGTCGTACATTTTAGAAGTTATTTAGAAATATAGCAGAATATAAAAATAATTAGAGATGCATAATAATTTTTTTGATCACACCAAAAATCGACAACATACTGCTTCTCAGTCCCGATAACTTTGTTACATCTGCTTTTAAAAATGTTGATTTAAGTCTTCATGAAATATCTACCACATTCCTACCATCAGGAGAACCAGAAGACAGAGAGGAGGGAGCCACCTGGCGTGGCCCAGCAAGGTGCACTGTATTCGGGCACACGCTCCCAGCAGCCGGTGCGCTCAATGTTTTATTTTCCCGTCATTGAGGAGCATTTGGTACAATCCATTCATTCATTCATTTTCTACCGCTTTTTCCTCACGAGGGTCGTGGGGGTGCTGGAGCCTATCCCAGCTGTCTTGGGGCGAGAGGCGGGGTACACCCTGAACTGGTCGCCAGCCAATCACAGGGCACATATAGACAAACAACCATTCACACTCACTTGGTACAATTCATTCATTCATTTTCTACCGCTTATTCTCACGAGGGTGGCCGGGGTTGTCTTTGGGCGAGGCACCCTGGAGTGGTGGCCAGCCAACCACAGGGCACATACAGACAAACATGTGCCCGTCCGAGAGACCCATGAGGGTGCTCTCTTGAAGGTAAACATAGGGGACAAAATACTTGCCGTGTGAGAGTTCAATTAATAAATAATAAATTCAATTACAAAAATGTTGCTATGTGTTGTTCGGAGCGGGTTTCGAATATTTGCATTACGTGACGACCAAAGATGCCCGATCAAGTCCTTTGTTTGGCTTGTATGTTCTTTACTGCTAGCGTGCACGGACCAGAGTTCCCCACCACAAGTGTCAATGCAGCCTAACAGGATTGTGCATCATCGTAATTCAAATTCAAATTGAGCCTTTTCCTCACAAGGGTCGCGGGGTGCTGGAGCCTATCCCAGCTGTCTTCGGGCAAGAGGCGGGGTACACCCTGGACTGGTCGCCAGCCAATCACAGGGCACATATAGACAAACAACCATTCACACTCACATTCATACCTATGGACAATTTGGAGTCACCAATTAACCTAGCATGTTTTTGGAATGTGGGAGGAAACCGGAGTACCCGGAGAAAACCCACGCATGCACGGGGAGAACATGCAAACTCCACACAGAGATGGCCGAGGGTGGAATTGAACCCTGGTCTCCAAGCTGTGAGGTCTGCGCGCTAACCACTTAAACACCATGCTGCCCTAATTCGAATTCAAATAAAAAAAAAAACACTTAGTGGAGTGATGGACGGAAGGGCGATAGCACGTTAGCACCTTCGCTTGAAATAACAGTCTCATCCAGCCGTTGGTCGTGTTCGGTTCGAGTTCGTAAACCTGAAGCGAGTCACAAGAGCACGGACAGTACGCGGGCGACGCACTCGAGCAAATGAGGAAAAGGAAGTACAAAGACTCAGCCACCGCCCCCGTCTGTACGCTCTAACAGTCACATGTCTAGAAAAAACACAGCCCTCTGGAAATATTCGCTAATAATTTCTTCATCAAGGCAACAACTGTGCAGAAAACCCTCTCACAGATTAGCAAAACTCCTTATTTGGTATAAAACAGGTACGGAAGGGTTTTAAAGAAACGCCAAAGGATGCATTCAGTTAGCTGAAGGGGATGTGCCACTCGGGACAGAAAGGTAGAAAGATTAGCCAGATGATGGGAAGGTACCATACGTGATGTGATGCATGCACACAAACACATGCTAGTTGCCCTGGAAGAATGGCGCCTTTGTTTTGGTTTGTGTGTTTCCTGCGTGGCCCCGGCATTGCATGTCCTTAAGTAAGTTGAAGCCACCCACGGCCGACAGCGACAAGAGGCAGCATTCGAGTTTCTCCAGTGTACATCGTGTCTTTACAGCGGCTGCCGTCCTCAGGCAACAGATGTACCGGCAAAACCCGTGTACCAATTATTGGCGTACAATTAATGTGAAAAACATGTACTTTTTTTTTTTTTTTTGCTTGACATTTAACACGACAAACCGGCATGCATGACCCCAACAGCGGGGTCGGCAGCAGACATTATGATAACAGTCGAAGCCGTTTGTGGTCGTTGATCATAAATCATAAACACGCTAGTAGCACTTCAATCAGGGGTGTCCAAAGCGCGGATCGGGGGCCGTTTGCAAAACACGGCTGTTTTTTTTGTTTGGCCCACATTTAAATTAACAAAATCAGCAGTAATTTTACAAGAATAAATTCAAAATATTAAGAAAAAAAATCATAGTCATAGTAAATAGTCATAATTTTGAGAAGAAAATGTACAGGAATGTTGAAATTGTTGGAAAAAATTCAACAAAAACATAACAGTCAAAATAAAAAGTAAACAGTCGTACTCTAATGAGAAAAAAATTGCAATTTTTCAAAAAATAAGCTCATAGTAATAGAAGGAAAATCATGCTACGTTACTAGCATGGAGTTGAAATTTGAAATAAAAAATGTGTCTTTATGAGAAACAAACAAAATAAAGTTTAAATAAAAAAAAGCTGTAATTTTACATGAATAAAGGCAAAATATTCGGAAAAAAAAGGTTGTATTAACTCATAAAAGAGGAAAAATAATGTAATTTTAGTTGAAATATAAAAAAAAAGAAAAGAATAAAGAGAATTGCAATTTTTTTTAAAGTTTGGGAAAATGATGTAAATAAAGTCAAAATATCAAAGACAACTTTTTAAGAAGAAGAAGAAGTGCAATGGAGTTGATATGAATAATGGTCTTTTTCACTTGGAGTGAATGACAAAGCTGAGATGAAGTCTTTTTTGGAAATATATAACCTCTATTATGTACATGTGGCCCTCGCAGGAAAGCGTTTGGACACCCCCCGGGTCGTTGGGACACGGAGAAAGGAGTCGGGTGAAATACGCTCTGCATCTTCCTCCTCTTATTCGTGTAAACATGTGATGTAACGTTGCTCAGCATGTTCCAAATAAATAAACCATTGAAGTGCAAACCCAGACTGGAAAATGGCACAGGAGTTGTCCATCGGTTTTGTGTTTCTACCGACGTAGGTCAAAGGTCAGTCCCGGACTCAGCACTGGCGTCCGACAATCATCACATAATTTCCCCCAAATAGATACAACACTTTCAGTCCTCTTTTCCCTGCCCGTGAACGAATGACACCTCGTGGAGCTATTATTTAGGACGAGGTATCCTTGGCTGCAGGCTCCTCCCACCGCCAGCTGTGGCGTGCTGCAGAGAGGACGTCTGCATAACCTCCAAATGTGACAGGAACGACGGCGGCAGAATGACGCCTGCTTTTTCATCTCCAAATGTCGGCAAAACATCTCCAAATGTCACCTAAACGTGGCACGTCGTGCCGGCTCCCGCGTCGCAGTAGCCTGACCCGAACCCTTGCTCCACCGAACCGATGAAGGCCTTCTTGGGCTTCCTGACCCCGAAGCCGCCGGCGCTGCGCTGGAAGCAGTACGAGCAGAGGCGCTTGAGGCCCTTCCTGAAGGCCGAGTTGGAGAGGCTGTAGATGAGACAGTTGCAGAAGCTGTTGCTGATGGCGAGCCAGGTCGTGAGGAAGGACGCCGCCGGGTGGTGGTAGATCCCGCCGCTCTCCAGCAGGAAGTAGAGGATGTACGGCAGCCAGAGGATGTAGAAGACGCTGGTGATCCGGAACAGTACCATGGCGTATCGTTTATCCGGGTACGTGGAGGAGGGCTGCTGGTACTGCGAGCTCCTCTGGTCCACTTCCCCTTTGTCCTTGACTAGAGATCCAGAGGTCATGGCGGGGTCTTGGTGCTGCTGGGGCCGGTAGCGGGCGTGGCGTTCGCTGATCTCCCGCGTGTGCTGACGGCAGATCTTGAATATGTTAGCGTAGGTGAAGCAGACTGTGAAGGTGGCGGGTGCGTAGAGAAGCACCACGATGAAGGTGGTGAAGGCCGGGCGGGTCCGCCACTCCATGGCGCACCACTCCACCACATCGCCGTGGTAACCTGGCTTGCCCCACCCGAGGAAGGAAGGCAGAAACACCAGCGCAGAGTACAGCCATATCAACACGATGCAGCAGCGCACCCGGCACGGCGTCACTAGGGCGGCGTAGGTCAGAGGGCATGTGATGGCGATGTAACGGTCCACGCTCACGCACGCCAACGACACCATCGAGACGGATTTCAAGACCGATACCATGTAGCCGAACACCTGGCAGGTGAGCTTGGGGTCCAGTCCCTGGAGGTGATGCAGCAAGGACAAGGTGGGGAAGAGGCAGCTGACGCCCACCAGCAGGTCGGCGTACGCCATGGTCTGGATGAAGGCGCTGGTGGTGTGCTGGCTGAGCAGCGGGGCGCAGTGGAAGACGAATATCACCACCAGGTTGCCCGAAATGATCAAAACGCTAAGGAGAAGTATGATGGAGACCTCCAGCAAGCAGGTGGTGAAGACGCTGGAATAGCTGATCTCAAGCAAGCAGAATGGGGCGGAGAAGTTTGACAGGTCAGAAGGGGTCCGGTCCAGTGGATCCAGTGAGGAATTCATCATCTTGGGCGGGTCTTCAAGGGTATGGGGAGCCCCAAGGACGATTCGGCAGGGCGCTAGCTTCCTGGCGTTGGAAAGAGCTGTAGGGTTTCAATCCAAAGCGG
Source organism: Doryrhamphus excisus (assembly GCF_037039965.1). Lineage (NCBI taxonomy): Eukaryota > Metazoa > Chordata > Actinopteri > Syngnathiformes > Syngnathidae > Doryrhamphus > Doryrhamphus excisus. The sequence goes on from NC_136375.1 coordinate 5,968,506, forward strand.
ACTGAATTCCATAGCGACACCTCATTCCAAAAGCGGAGCAGACGGAGGAAGGTGAAGATGTCCTCTGGCTTTTTTAGCAGAAGAACTCAGTGTCTCCTGGTTTCCGTTTGTCCAGGCAAGAAATCTCAGGCTGCTTTATGCTCGAGACGCGAGGCTGAGATGGCTTCAACATCTCCTTGCAGACGGGACAGAAGAACGGCTCCCGTTTACATGTTTGTAGTCCCGGACTCCCGAAAACACGCCGCGATGTGACATGCGGAGCACGGAAGCAGGCACCACAGACGATACCTCCTGTCTCGTCGTCTTTACCTCGTTACCATCACACTTCCACGTCTGACTTGCCACTTCTTCGCAGGGAGTTCTTCCCGCCGGGTCCTTGGCGACGGGATCACAGCTGGCAGGATGAAAAGCGGCACGTGAGGCGGCAGATGTTGAAAACGCCTGACAGGAATAAACGCAGCTCAGCTGTTATTCCCATTCTGGAGAGCAGCAGCAGCAGCAGCAGCCACGACGTCTGGAGTGGAAATGAGGCGGGCAGGCATACCGATGCTGGGAGAACCCCCCCGCCCCCTTGCTTCCTACTCCTCCTCCTCCTCCTCTTGGTGATTTATCCTCTTTTAGTGACCGTCTCTCTCTCTCTCTCGTTCTCTCTCTCTCCAAAGAAAACCCTCCCTTTTCCGTTTTCAAAAGTCATCATGAAGAGACGTGGGACTGTCTCCATCCCACACCTTCATACTTCACACCCCCGCCCCCCCCCATTTCAATTGTGCTCTCATGCTCACCAGTTAGCATATGATGGCTACTACATAACGCTGTGACAAAGCAGCATTACTCAGCTTGATCACAGCATGGTCGTCAACAATGGTGGCGGTCAACTGCACGACTCGCAGGGGAAAACATTCCTGATATTAAGCTGCATGGCAAGTGTTTTGAGCTGCCCCCCCCCTCCAGCCCCCTTCCTTCCACCTTTATATTTACAAAAACTAAAACAAACTAAAACAACATAAGGAAAAAGTCATGGAACAGAAAGTAAATATTGATTCACCAGGTGGTCAAATTGATCTTTCATAGTGGACACATAGTGGCATTTATGGGCATACCCTACATCACAGGTCTCAAACACACTAGTTTGAGGCCCCCGCCTTGATATGAAAGTTTAATGTTAGTGCGGCCCGTGCAAGTTTGATATGGATGCTGTATGGTATCATGTACCCAGAAAAAATTATTACGTTTGATTAATGTTCATGTTAAAGGTTAAATAACTGTTAATAGTTATCCTCCCTATCCGTGTGGAAGTGGTACGTTTTTGGCTATTTAAGTTTAAAGGAAACAACTTGAAGGCTACCGTTTAGGTCGCTAGCTCTCTAGTTTGCGAGTTAGCATGTGTCTCAAGACCCTGCAGTTGCGCAATATGTTGTAAATAAAAAGAGTATAAATGTGACTATAGTCGTGTTTTGTCATGTCTACAGGGCTCTAATAATGCTTTGGTAATTTTAATCTGAAAAAAATAATTTGTCTACCCACCAACTATATGTGGTTTCTTAAGTTTTTATTATTTGCAGTTTTATTATTATTATTATTATATTTATTTATTACTGATTGATTGATTTTCTTTATTCTTGATTTGTTTATTTATTTTTCATCTTATTTTGTGCAGAAAAATAAAAATTAAGATATCTGAGAACATGTTTTATCAGAGCTTTTCTTGTAGAAAATCGAAACCAAAGCAAAGTTTATTCATTTTTCAGTTTTTAATAAATGCGTTTTTTTTTGGGGGGGGAAAACCTGATGCGGCCCAGTCTCGCCCAGACCCTAGCTCCAGTGGCCCCCAAGTAAATTGAGTTTGAGACCCTTGCCCTACATAGAAGACCCAACACACATAAAAAGAGGTCGCGAGTACAACGCTAATGACGATAGTCATAGCAGTAGCAAGAGGCGTTATGATTGAAGAATAAATGAATAAATATTGATTGACATTTTTGAATAAATGTGCACCATATTTGAGGGTGTGCTGTGCATAATTATGTATTTTATTATAGATATTAACCACTATGTAGCTCATGGAGGATGAGATAATACCACAAAAACAATCATCTTCAATTTCCTAATTCATTCAATACCAAAGACGTGTTTATATACTTTTTTATAAAACAGAACGCCCGATCCCAACGACGTATCCGCACAAGGTGATGACGCAACCGCAGTTATGTCATAAAAATGGCCACAGGGTGGCAAAAGTGCATTTGAAAAGGGCTCGGCATGGATCCTTTGCATGTATTAATGGACTCCACAGCCAGGAGGAAGCGGAAGGGTGTCGAGGAGTGTAGCGTGCAGAAGGTTACGTACGCACTCTGGGGAAATTTTAATACATGCCCACACACACAGTTTAGTTCCAAGGATGAAAATTGTAAATAATTAATTATGTTATATTTGCCAATAAATTATTATTTTGATGTAAAACAACACTTTTTCTGTTGTTTAGATATTTGACCTGACACTTTTTCACACCACAGCCTCTGCTTTTCCACACTGGTAAAAAAAAAAAAACCCAGAAAGCCAAAGTCCCAACAGCAAAGTAATTAGACCTCCCAGCCTCAGTTAATTAGCAACCCATTCAATAACCTGGCGGGGAGCCCCTCATTAGCAACTTAGCTTCTCTGCGAGGTGGCAGAGCACACAGGTGAGAGTTCAGCCAGTTCTGAGAGGTGGAAAACAAGCACTGAACGTTCACTCCTCCGGAACACCCGACACCACTTGGCGGGGAACAAACCGAGCCTGCCAAAGATGCTACATGAAAATAACATAGTGTGCTGTCATGTTGGTACGGTAAAGCTAGCAGTGGACCATCCATTATATTGTTGGATAGTCTTTTAGTCTAATTCAGTCCGTAAGAGGTACTGTTAAATCCAACTCAATTAGACGGGCTGATGGCGTCACGTAGGGCGCTGTGACGGGTACCAACAGAGAAGCGTTGTGATCTTCATGTTGCCCAGAAGCGAAGGTGACAACAGAAATTAACACAAAGCCTAACTTTTTTGGCATTTTCCATATGTTTTCCATGACTGGAATATTGGTCAATCGTTTTCCAGATTCCCAGGATGCATGGGAACCGTCCCATGAGTCCAGTTCTAGATCCTTGACAAGGAACGTGGTTCCGCTTCGTTGCTGGTAAATGACCCCAGCAGCTAAGTATGTCGGGCCCAGATCTCCGACTAGACCTGGATTCAAGGGTCCAGTTTGGTGGGCATGGTGAGGTAAGTCACTCTTGCTGTAGTACGCTGCTAATGGTGATGTCATACAACTCATGTAAACAGCAACTACTATCCCTTTAAATGAACATCTGTGATATGTTTTCAGAGTTAGAGGATAGAAATTTCTGGCGGACTAGTGGTTAGCGCGCAGACCTCACAGCTAGGAGACCAGGGTTCAATTCCACCCTCGGCCATCTCTGTGTGGAGTTTGCATGTTCTCCCCGTGCATGTATGAGTTTTCTCCGAGTACTCCGGTTTCTTCCCACATTCCAAAAACATGCTAGGTTAATTAGCCACTCCAAATTGTCCATAGGTATGAATGTGAGTGTGAATGGTTGTTTGTCTATATGTGCCCTGTGATTGGCTGGCGACCAGTCCAGGGTGTACCCCGCCTCTCGCCCGAAGACAACTACTAGACAACGACCCTCGTGAGGAAAAAGCGGTAGAAAATGAATTAATTTTTAACGGCTTTTAAAAACCTTGATCGGGACATCTCTACTAAACTCTACTACTCTAGTAGTACTACTACTACTACTCTACTAAAAGCACTTGGAAAATGTCGAGACTAGATTTTAGTCACACTTTGATTAAACTATTGTGGGACCTTTGATGCCATCAATCCATTCATTTCTTATGCCGCTTATCCTCACTAAGGTGGTTGTACGCTGGAGCCTATCCCAGCTGTCTTTGGGCGAGAGGCGGGGTACACTCTGAGCACACATATAGACAAACAACCATTTACACCCACAGTCATACCTATGGACAATTTAGAGTGGCTAGTAAAGCTAATATGTTTTTGGAATGGGGGAGGGAAGCGCAGTCCACAGAGAAAACCAATGCACGCAGGGATTCGAACCCAGGTCTCCTGACTGTGTGGCCAACATGCTAAACACTCGCCCACCATGCAGCCGGCTCTTTGATGCTTGGTAGAAAACTAGTGGAATATGCCCCCCCCCCGTCTGAGTTTCAATGCAATAAATGGGAAAGACCTACACAGATTCCTTTTGGTCCAGCAGATTTTGCAGATGCTGCAGGTCTAGCCTAGCACACGTCCTGTTTTTGAAAGCTACCATGAGCCAGCAAAAACAATAATGCCCCTCTGAGCAGACAGTTCTCTGTGATAAGCTCGATGGAGCCGCTCAGGCACTCCATTTCAGGCCTAATTTTAAATTGGGTCTCCTTAACAAGTTATCAGCCATGTTGCTCGGAGTCTTAACGGATGTGTGCTGTTATGATTACATCTAATTACACGGGATCCCGCGCTAAAATTAGCAGCCACACGGGACATTAATATTGCACATGCCGCACCATCCCATATCCTCACTCCAATGACTTTCTGGAGGCTGCAGAGTTTGTCTCGTGCAGAGCAATTTGCTGTCGCGTGATGGAGACCCAAACATGCTACACACACACACACACCACCTTTCTCTCTCACACTCCCCCCTACCCGCCCGGCAAATCCAGACACACTCCTTTGCGTTCACGCACCCCCTCTGCCCACCACACGAGGAGCTAAAAATAAATGACAGTCAGGAGAAAAGGGAGGGGAACGGGAGAAAAGGAATGGAGCGCCAGAAAGACGGGAATGGGAGAAGATGTGCAGTCGGACTGATAAGCGGCGGGAGCGTGACATGGCGTGACACCTGGATGCTGAGCCGAGGCTTCTTCTTTATGCGTCTAATACTTTATGTGTGTGCTAGGTGCAGCATGGAGGGGGTTGCGGGGTGGGGGTCACTGCTAGCTCCCCATTATGCTTTGGTCAGGCACCGCTGAGCAACAAAAAATGCTCTTACCCACACATTCTACCTCTGCCATTTAAAGGGCACAGTGCCCTATTCAGGCAGTGTGCAGGGCATGACACAAAATAACATCACCATACCACTCACTTTCAGCCAGAGGTACCGTGCTTGGGCGTGTGAGTGCCCCCTAAGTCCTAAGCCCCCTCCCCTGGCAATGCTGGAAGAAGAGTGCCAGGGAATGCACCATTACATGAACACGCATCTTCACTTTCAGCTTTCTCAGCAAGGCGCTTGTCATCTTGGAGGTGTGTCTGGGCTCCACCGGCAGCACTCATGCAGCCCCAGATCGTGAGGCTGCTCTACACGCGAGTCACTTTCAGTGGATAGTAAATCTATACTGCCGAAGCTGTACACTGACTACTCTGAAGCAGTGGATCAATTACGGGTGAGATTGGGCCCTATTTTTGTAGACCGGGCGCAGGCGAGGCGCAGGGAAGGTACGCCGCGCCAATGGGGTTTGGCAATTTCGGTGAGCAGCGCCTCCATCCATCCCTCCCACCGGCGTAAGCGGCAAAGAGGGAAGAGAGGGCTTCACGCAGCCGAGTGTAATGAAGGCCTCTCATTGCCTTCAAATGTGCGGGGCCAATTGGACTGCACATCAGAGGCCACAATGCGTGTCATGCACCACGTGGACCACCGAGTGGGACACATGTCATGTGTTTCTGACAGTCACACAGCAGCGTCCTGTTGAGAACCTTTGATGGCATATTCTTGGTATGTCCTCCTCGTTTTAGACGTTTATTTAGGGGGGCATTGCCGCCAGAAGAGAAAAAGGCACATTTGGTTGGGCAAATATCATGCTAACACCAACAGCTCAGATTTTACTTGGCTGTTCTTTAATGGGCTGTCAATAATAGCGTGAACAGAGGGAACTAATTCCTTTCATGGATTCTGTTCCGTGTTTAGTACGATTGAGGCTTGAGGCATACACAGCATGTCAAGCCACGCCTCTCCGTTATGACGGCATATGAAGGTACAGTGCCCCCCCACCACCACCACCACCACAGAGTCACGCTGGACGCCCTTTTATAGCTTTATTCTGACAGCAGTGCAATTCCAACCCCAAATATGCAAATGTGCATCACCATCACCTTTGAATAAAACAAGATGCTTTCAGGAACACTCCGAGCATCACAACAATGTATTTATTATGTGTGTATGTGTGGTGTAAATAAAGAAAAATAAAGAACAAGATTAAGTGTATGTTCTTATCCCTCACTTTCTAAGTCTTAATACGGAAGTACAATTTGCTGCGTTTAAGTGCGCTGGGAAACACTGCAAATAAAGTGGGCCATGGCGACAACAGCCTCATGAGTTTTGCTTTTGGTGTCAATTAGTCAGCGTTCAAAGATAATCGGGTACTTCCAGTAGCATGCGTCCTATCAGGGCTAGCATCCGTGTCTAACTATTCCCACCTCCAGTATCAACAGCCCTCGTCATAGATGCAGATGGACACCATGTTCCTGCACGCCGAGGCCACCAAGTCCGCAGGTCAAAGAGGTGGCTTGCTCGGACGCAATGTGCGTACATACACACACAGACACACACACAGACAACACAACTAATTGAAAGCTGGCATGTGGATGGTATGCATACAAAATATTTAAAAAAAAACAGTAGATTGAATATTTAATTGGTTAATTACTACATGAGAAGACGCGTTCATTATTAATAGTAATGGAGAATGGAGAAAAAAAAGAACTTTCATTACGTAATATGTTGTTAGGGACTCCCACAGTACTTTCTTTGATTAATTAAAGAAAACAAACAAGACAAAATGTTACTTTTCGTATAGAGTCGAACCTACAGGACGAACCGCTATCCATTTATTCCTCACGCTTTCCTCACAAATAAACAATCAAGGAAATGGAATTGAAACAAACTACACCATGACCATTATCACAATCTTTGGACTGGTAGCACTGGTTATCGTATATGCTTCATCGTTTTAGCCTTTCATGCTATTATGTCTTAATTACTACTTCATAAACACCAAAATTTGGTTTTGGCTCCCATTTGTCATGAGATGAACGTGAATATGTATCTCAAACTTTTTCCATGTACACAAAAGGCCTCTCTATTCAATATTCTTCAGTGTCAGCGTACATTCATAATTGATCATTCACCCACCCCCCCGGGGTGGCACGCCAAGATTATGATAATGATTAGACAGCAAGATCATTCATTGACTCAGGCTGGCCACAATAAAAGGACACTGCAAAACGTGCAGCTAGGTTTGTTGTCCACCTGCCCATAACTTAACCCCACCCCCATCACGGTACCACTGACACCGTGACGAGATCACCTTGCCCGATCTGGACACAATTCAGGCGTCACAATTCCACTTACACCGAGGCAAGTGGAATATTTTAATTGTGTGCTTCCACTTCCTGTTCTGGACAGTACTTCCTGCTGTGGCTAAGGTCTCATCAATGTAATATTACTGACATCCAGTGACCAGTAGACTACTACTGGTTTATTTAATTTCATTTCGTCATTTTTATGCGTTAAGATGCGAGGCAAAAAATGTTTAACATTTCTATTAAGCCTTCATAACATTCATAGTCAACCATAAAGCACCAGTGATGTATTAATAAATATACATTTGGAAAAAACAATGAGTGAAAGCCGTAAAATTCAAAGCCTCCACCGCCAAATAAAGATAAACCATAGTGACCTTTTATTGGAGCCAAGCTAAGGCACACGTGTGATAACAGTCTCATGTAAGGTGGATGAAATATGAATTACGAATGTGCTGAGGACACAATTGTGAACAACATTTCAGGACTTTTGTGTACATTTTGGAAAAGGTTTTCCATCTAAATAAAATAAAATAAAATAAATAAAATAATTTTTTTTACAATAAATAATAAAATAATACAATAAAACCGTTATAAATAAAAACAATAAAAAACATTTTCCATCTTTACTTAATAAAAAAAATACAATAAATAAAAACCAGAAGTAAAATAGAAAAAAAAGACAAAAATATATTTTATTGAGTTTTTTATCTTTTTTTTTTTTTATTTATTTTATTATTTGAGTTGAGCTGATGAAAATGGGAGCAAAACCAAAGTGTCTCACCCCCCCCTCCACCCATTTAACCAGTCTGGTTACCTTCAGAAAGTGCACGTGATCTAAACCCGAAATACTTTAAAAGCGTTTTCCAACTTCCTGTCTCATTAATAACAACAAAAACCCAGCAGCATTATGTTACTGTGATGCCGTCTTCAGGGAGGGCTGACATTCCATTCATAGCATCCATGCTAACAGACGTGTTCTTGTTGTTCTTGGACGGGAACTACAGATAGATGTGAAAAGAAGGCCAGGAGTGGTCCAAGGGGCAGACGGGCAGGGGTGGGGGCAAAACCAACAACATCTTCTGACCACCTGGGAACCATCCTTGTGGCCTTGGGATGTTACCTTTACTTACGTAAGCAAGGGTAGCAGTGGAGAAAAATGACACGGGGATGCACTGTGTACTCAGCACTCGACAGAGCTGAGTCACCTCTGGCACTTTTACTTTTACACAGCAGAAGTACTGCACATACACATACAGTACATCATCTGGATATATCATTATATCATAAAAGACCAGCCGGGCGGCACGGCGGTCGAGTGGTTAGTGCGCAGACCTCACAGCTAGGAGACCAGGGTTCAATTCCACCCTCGGCCATCTCTGTGTGGAGTTTGCATGTTCTCCCCGTGCATGCGTGGGTTTTCTCCGGGTACTCCAGTTTCCTCCCACATTCCAAAAACATGCTAGGCTAATTGGCAACTTAGGTATGAATGTGAGTGTGAATGGTTGTTTGTCTATATGTGCCCTGTGATTGGCTGGCGACCAGTCCAGGGTGTACCCCGCCTCACTAGATGGAGCCGTTAGTGTGGTTGGTTTACGCTTACCTTTGTGATGAGCGTGCGATACTCCTCCACCTGGTGGTCGTTGTTGTGGCAGCCGGCCAGGAGCTGCCACACCTCCCCTCGGAGTGCCTCAGGAATGCCGCTCCGCACCAGGGCCGGAAGCTGCCTGGGCCGCACGGATAGGTTCAAATGCCTGGGAAAGACAGGGAAGAGCAGAGGTTGGGTGCTCTGGCAATAACAAACAATGGCTCTCCGTTTCATGAGTGGAGATTGACTCAACAGCGCTTCTGCTGGTTGCAGCCGGGAAATCAACTACATTGTTTTGGTTTGTTTTTTTAATGTGTTGCTTAAATCTTGGCTCTTCTATCAAAAATGTTTACTTGTGTCCAAATGTTTTCCAGCCAGGGCTGACTTTGCATGGAGCGTCATTGGGAATCGGAACAAACATTCCGATTTAATGTTTTATATGAAAATAACCGTGAACTATTTACAATTTTTCACATTTGCAACTGATTAAAATTAAAATTAGATTTTCCCTGCAATGTGTAACGCTACTAATGTCGGCGCTACAAGATGCCTTTTCACTTCCTGGTTGCTGCGGAGCGTGTATTTCGATGGGAGCGATGCAGGCCGAGCTCTTATAAATGCACTTTTTTGCTTTTTCGGCTTAAAGCTTCACCAAACATGATCCCTTCTATTGTGGAGTGGAATCATAAATCATATTATTAACAGCTTTCACTTCCTGTTTATTGATTGAAAACAAAGAGGAGTTATAGCTACTAAAAAGACCAAAGAAGTCATACCACTTAGTTAGCAAATCTCCCCAGGTCTCCAGGATCTTCTCTGCACACTCTTTGGAGACGTCGCCGGAACCGCTCAGCAATGGCTCGTCATTATCTAGACAGCAAGAACACGCACTTTGGAATGATTTCACACCGTGGACTCGCCTCGATCGCCACAGCTATCATTAAGGCATTAGACGGTGCCATGTGTGGACCAGGGTTGTTTTTCTATTGGCCACATTCTAAAGATAATATTTGACAAGGAAAAGAAAAATCAAAAACAGCAAAAATTGACAAATTCAGCAGTAATTTGACAAGAATAAGCCCAAATAGATCAGGTTCTAATTCCTAATTTAACATCGTATTTTACGAGCATAATGATGAACTGTTAAAAGAAAAAGATGTTTAAGTTGTATTAATATGAGACAGGCCGGGGAAAAAGTTATATTATAAAAATAAAGCCAAAATATAATGAAAATAAAATCACAATTACAAAGAAGAAAATGTACAGAATGAGGGAAGAAATGCAAAAATAAGTTAAAATATAAAAAAAATGTGCATTCTAACAATTTTTTTAAAATAATTTTATATCTAAATCTAAATCTAAATATAAATCCATCCATCCATCCAAATATAAATGGGAAGCACCGCAAATCGCGCCCCCGGCACAAGCCCCAGCATCAAGGGGTCCCAGCGGGACCCCTTGAGAAGGGCAGGCAAACCAGACAAAATCCCACGAAAAAAAAGTTATATTATAAAAATAAAACCAAAATATAATGAAAATAAAATCACAATTACAAAGGAGAAAATGTAAAGAATGAAAATTTAATTCAGAGGGAAGAAATGCAAAAATAAGTTAAAATATAAAAAAATGTGCATTCTAACAGTTTTTTAAAATAATTTTATAATATAAATATAAATATAAATATAAATATAAATATAAATATAAATATAAATATAAATATAAATATAAATATAAATATAAATATAAATATAAATATAAATATGGATGGATAAATAGAAATGGGAAGCACAGCAAACCGCGCCCCAGGCACAAGCCCCAGCATCAAGCGGTCCCAGCGGGACCCCTTGGGAAGGGCAGGGAAATCAGACAAAAACATCCCACGGCCCAGGCCACCCCGAGCGGGCCACTGTGTCCCAGCAGCCAGCAGGGGCACAGCCACAACCGGTCCCATACTGCCCTTCGAAAATTCACGGGACAGGCAAAAGTCCCCCCAAGCCCCCCTGCCACACCCGTGCATGAAGTGGAATGGTATTGTGGAGATTATGCAATTAAAAATAAATGAACAAAAGAGGGCCAAGTTGCGCCAACATGGCAGTCTTGAAGGTAATGATGCTGAGCAGCCTCCATATGGACCACATGTGAGCTAGTGACATGAGATGGGGGCTGGTGGGGGGATGGGGGGGACGGCCTTGAGCCTCTGGTACTCAGGTATCTATAGGTTTCTATGGGAGGTTTCTTCGTCCGAGAGCATCTGAGAGAAAAAGCCAGACGCCAAATTACCTTCCTCTTCGTCGTCCTCAGGCGGAGAGGGAACCACAGAACCTGACCCCCCAGGAAGGATGCCAGGACTGGCTGTGGTCTTGCGTTTCTCTCTCTCTGTCTCGCTTTCCAAGCTCAGCACCTCGTAAAGCGTGTCCGAGGAAGGACTCTTGCGCTCTTTGCGTTCCATCTGGAGGAAAGAATCAGCATCCAAATAAGACGACTTTCACTTTTCCCACCGTGAGTGCTCGTACTTGTCGTAGTTTCAGGTAGAAGGTCTCGGTGTGGCTTCGCTTGCTGAAGGGCCAGAAGAGGCGGTCGTTGGGGGAGCACACCCTGACCCGGGTCTCCAGGAGGAAACGCACCGGCTCCTCCACCTCGGTGATGACGAGGTCCACCGCCGTGGTCATATACATGAATTTATCTGGGAAACGTCAATAAATGTGATTGGAGGAGGAAAACTATGCAAGATGTTATGTAAGGAGTTCAAAGCATTCATCAGCCAAGCAAAAGAACTACTAGAATAGGTGCTTTGTTATTATAGTAGCGGTGTGGCCGTGGCATGGCGGCAACTTCTCCGTCTTCGCCATTGACCATCAAAGCGTCCTAATTTGACTGCAGATGGTCACATGTGGATTAAACCTTATACAGGAAGTAAGAATCCATGCATGTGGACCACTCCGAATTGACTGGCCAGCGCCCCAAAAAAATTATCCCATGGCGGCCCCACTGGTGGAAATGGTAATGGTAATGGTAATGGTTTAATTTCATTTGAACATGCATCAGATTACAATTGAGTGCATCCCATAATCAGTTCCCAGTTCCACATGTCCAAAAGGAGTAGGAAGAAGCAAAGCTTATTAAATCCTACCCCTCCATCTGGTACTTTTACAATCAGTAACTGTTACATTTGTTCACTTCCTGCTTTTCATAATACAGTTTAAGGTTTTTTTTGTTTGTTTGTTTTTTTAAATAATGCACCTCGTACCGAAGTACAAAGTGATATGACCATACAATGACATAATGGGTACCATAATGGGTACCATAGTATGTGTCAATATAGTGATATATATAGCACATCATGACTGGTTCAAGACTCTTCATCCTTGTATTTAGCAAACATCAACTGCTTGTATTGTTTCTTGAATTGGCTCATCGTTGTGCATTGTTTGAGGTCCTTACTCAATCCATTCCATAGTTTGATTCCACATACTGAAATGCTATGGCTTTTTAACGTAGTCCTAGCATAGAAGTGTTTCAAATGTAGTTCTTCCCTGAGATCATATTTCTCCTCTCTTGTAGAGAAGTATAGGATGACATTTTTAGCTAATTGGTTGTTTTTAGCCTTATGCATTATTTTAGCTGTTTGAAGATGAACTATATCAGCAAGTATTTGTGATTTTAGAAATAAGGAGTTAGTATGTTCTCTGTAGGCGGCATTATGAATTATCCTTACTGACCTTTTTTGCAGTACATTTAGCGAGTGAAGATTGCTTTTATAGTTATTACCCCATATTTGGAGTTGCCAATTAACCTACTAGCATGTATTTGGAATGTGGGAGGAAACCGGAGTACCCGGAGAAAACTGCTGTCTGCGCGCTAACCACTCGACCCCCGTGCAGCCCCATCACATCTAATTACGAAATTTAGTTTTACATTTTTTTTTCTGAATAAGACATCCGACTTGCAAGTCATGTTGCCAGCTTGTATATTAAAAGTTGAAATACTTGGAAAGCAACTGGTGGGCCGGATTCAAACGTTTGGTGGGCAGCATGTGGCCTCTGGGCCATAGTTTGCCCACCCCTGATATTCATTCATTCATTCATTTTCTACCGCTTATCCTCACAAGGGTCGCGAGGGAGTGCTGGAGCCTATCCCAGCTGTCTTCGGGCGAGAGGCGAGGTACACCCTGGACTGGTGGCCAGCCAATCACAGGGCACATATAGACAAACAACCATTCACACTCACATTCATACTTATGGACAATTTGGAGTGGCCAATTAACCTAGCATGTTTTTGGAATGGGGGAGGAAACCGGAGTACCCGGAGAACTGTTGTCTGCGCGTTAACCACTCGACCCCCGTGCAGCCCCATCACATCGAATTACGAAATTTAATTTTAATTTTTTTTTTCTGAATAAGACATCCGACTTGTAAGTCATGTTGCCAGCTTGTATGTTAAAAGTTGAAATTCAAACGCTTGGTGGGCCGCATGTGGCCTCTGGGCCATAGTTTGCCCACCCCTGATATAATAAATAATATAATAATAATATATTATAAATGATATATAAATAATAAACAACAATAATAATAATACATTTATTTGTATAGCGCTTTTCAGAGTACTCAAAGACGCTTTACAGTAGAGAAAAAAAGAAATAAAAATAGAGTTGAGTAAAAACAGTAAAATTAAATTGCATTAAAATACAATATCCAAACATTCATTCAGAGCTAAAACAAGGCTAAAAGCAGGGGGGGGGTGGAGAGAGTTTAGCGAGTGAAGATTGCTTTTATAGATATTAGCCCATATTTCCACACAATAAGTAAGATATGGTAGAAAACCAGAGAGCAATAAAGAGCGTGGAATGATTTCTGATTGAGAATAAGTTTTGCTTTGTTCAATACTGAAATATTTCTGGCCACCTTATGTTGTATATTTGTAATATGAGGTTTCCAGCTCATATTTTCATCTATTGTGATCCCCAGAAATGTATTTTCGTTCACCCTTTCAATGTCCACACCATCTATTTGTATTTGCTGGTGTGTGTCCTTTCTGCTCTTAGCAAACAGCATGATTTTAGTTTTACTTAAGTTCAAGGAAATGTATAACTGCCATAACAACCTTCAACATGGTTCCATCATCCCAATTTTTTCATATTAGGTTTGAAAATAAGTTGAAAATCCATACGTCGACTAAGTTGGCACCCCCTGCTGGATAAATATCATACATAGTAAAATCTGCTTGATACACCTCCTCAAACCAGGGATACTAGTACCAAGTACTTCATCCACATGCCCGCCGACTCACGTGAACCCCGATTTGCGTGGGGGTGTGAGGGCCCGTTCATCATCTTTTTTCAAAGAAAGTTTCTCAAGTTTACCTTTGGGCGTCTCCTCGTTCACGGCCTGGAACTGGGGCGTGCTGGGGTTCCAACTTCCTGTGATGATGTAAGACTTCCCGTCCGAGCTTTTTCCCATTGATTCCTACAGGGTCACACACACACACAGGAGGAAATGAGCTAATGGCCGCACATACATAACTTACATACACTCCATAATTAGCATTAACTTTAAAAGTCACTTTGCTGAATTCTATATCATATGATCAAAGGTTAAGAAGAGTGCATGAATGCACATTTTGCACGGTTGCATCTTAAGCAGCGCTCCAAACTACAACAAGAAGACATGGAAGTGAGACAAAAATGTTTTGCGGAATCAATCTACTGCAAAGAAGCATTCGAGTGGAATGTGCAAAAGTTCATAGTACAACCATTAAAAGGCAGAATGTTGCTAAAATTTGTATTGAATGTGATTTAGTGGCAAGTCACGATGACAAAGGCAAAAGAGCTTTCTCTCTTTCAACAGGGATTGCCGCAGATTGCTGCTGAGTTGGATGCAGGAAGACTTCCTGTGGGTTGATGGAACAAAAGAGCAAAGTGGCAGACAGCCCCAAAAAAAGAGTCGCAGTATCCCATAGGCTGTCTAATTCAAAAAAAATTCTATAATGTACAATTTTTCTTCTTGCGATATTTTGACTTTATATAGCGACTCCGTAATCAAGAGAAAGCAGAAAGAAATAAAACTAAACCAAAAATTCCCAAATATTAGAACTTTTCCCCAAGCTAATTTTCCCCAAATGACAACGTCATAATATTTTGTTTTCCATCAATTCATCTTCTATGCCTGGGTGTGCTGGAGCCTATCCCAGCTAATTTTGGGTATGTATATACATATACATTTCAACTTAGTGATAATAAAATGAGGTAACAAGTTTCTTTTTTTTCTCATAATATCATGAGTTTATTCTCGGAAAATTTTCTCTTAATATTTTGACTTTATTCTTGTGTAATTACAGCTGTTTTTCATTCATTTATTTTTAGAATAAAAACTATTTCAACTTTGATTGTAGATTATGACTTTTATATTTTGACTTTGTTCGTGTGACATTGTCTTTTTTTCAACTTTATGCTAGTAAAATGATGCTGACTTTCCTAATAATATTACCTTATTCTCGTAAAATACTTATTATTACTCTGGTTTGATTCTTGTGTAAAATGCTGATTTTGGTTAGAATTTTGTCAGCCAATCACAGCACATATACAGTAGACTCGATCTCAATACTACCCCTTAAAACCTAGGGCCAGGGGCACGGAGACACTAAGAAATAATGGGACACCATTTGATCATGATGACATCATGATGACATCATGGTGACATCATCACCCTTCATTGCTAGCTGGCTGTCACGTAGGCAAACGATGAGACATAATTAAATTGTTCATAGAAATTGTAACATTTATTGCAAAGCTGTGATACAAATAGAATGTATCAAATATGGAATACAAATTCATTCTTTCATTCATTTTCTACCGCTTTTTCCTCACAAGGGTCGCTGTCTTGGGGCGAGAGGCGGGGTACGCCCTGGACTGATCGCCAGCCACAGGGCACATATAGACAAACAACCATTCACACTCACATTCATACCTATGGACAATTTGGAGTCGCCAATTAACCTAGCATGTTTTTGGAATGTGGGAGGAAACCGGAGTACCCGGAGAAAACCCACGCATGCACGGGGAGAACATGCAAACTCCACACAGAGATGGCCGAGAGTGGAATTGAACCCTGGTCTCCTATGGAATACAAATAACAATATCAAAAATCAACAAAACTAAAGCATCATTTTTGGCTTGATAAGGTTGATTTGGCCCCGCCCTCGTGCTGTCATTGATGTTCTCTGTCAGATTTGCCTTTTGTCGTATTTGACTTTTCCAAAGTGAGAGGGTAGCGCCATCGGGATTCCCTGTGCTGACGTCACTTGGCGCAGCATCTCCTGCAGGAATGACACATGCATGATGGATGGGCTACAAATAGGAACTTGTTGTAAATACAATCATAATAGTAACATAGTAAAAGTGTGCTGAAAACAATGATGCGGTGTGCTGTCCACATGTTGTTTACATGCTTTATTTAGTGGACTTCCTGACCATTCATACTGTTTATGAGTACAATAGACATATCCCACCATGTCAATGGCTGGTGGCCTACGGTGGTTCGAATCCACAGCAAACACACTACCGCGATGTGCTGCCTTGCATGGATGATTAGATTGGAAAATACAACTCACAATTAGCATGCTAATGTGGTGGCTATCTCCATCTAGTCATTATAGTGCATTACAGTCAAGTTATGTATCGGTGTGAGTCGGCTAGGTATAGCTAGCGGTAAGCAACAATTCAATACATGGAGAATATTTACTACATGGAGTAGCAATGTATTGAATATATAATAAGACATGAATGACGTCAATAATTACTTACATATTTATGTTTCTTTCCGTCTCCACACTTCCATCTTCTCAGCAAGTGTTGTAGCTCCGCCTTCCCCTTCCTTTCAAGTCTGGTCCTCGAGCATGTTAGGTTTAAGGAGAATTGGGACACCGCAATACCGGGTCGGGGATAAGACAAGGTCCAAGTGGTAGATTTGGGATTCAGCCATATGAAGAGTACCCAAAGGAAAACCACGCAAACACGCACAACACGATGTCCGGTGGAGTTTTCGAACCCAGATCTTTCAGATCTCCTGACTGTGTGTCCAACACTCGAACCACTCATCCACCGTGCAGTTTTTTTTTGTTGCTTTTTTTTACATTATATGACATTTTTAAAATGTGCTGTGGGCCAGTAAAAACAACATACACGAGCGACAAATGGCCCCTAGCCTGCACTTTGAACACCCCAGGAATAAATGTTCACCCACCAGGTCCAGAAGGTGCATGTCACTGTTCTTTACATTCTTCCCAGGGCTGAGCAGAAGACCAAAACACCTATGGAGGAAAAAAAAACATTATTTCGAGAAGAAGAGAAGATGATTTTACTCCCAGTGAGAGAAACACAGGTAAAGAGCGTAGCATGACATAACACATAGCGAGTGTCTTGGAGGATATTTAACATGTCATCCTGTCTGGGTGCCGCATATCATGACAAAGCACCAGCAGGGAGATTTATGCAACCATGGAAAATGAGGACACCACAAAGAGCAGGAGACTTGACATCCATCACGCTCTTGTAAAAGCTGGAACATATGAAGTGTAACACGCGTAAGGAAGGCGCCCTGGGTGTTTATCGGCGACAGCGGCTACTCTAACCCAAATGAGATGAGGCGAGCGTGTCGCCAGCGTGTCATCCACGCGTGCATCGATCAACGTATGTGCATGTGTATTGATACCTCTCAATGGCCAGCTCCTTGTTGGACGTCTGCTGCACGTAAATGACAATTTTCTTGCCCATTCCTGCTCGCAGCTTGAAGCTCTGCTTGTCCTTGTCCTTCGCCACAGCGCTGGAAGAAGACCAAGCGGTGTAAATCAATCACAGCCCATAAAACACCAAACGTAGCAAGCCGGTGTGACTGACCAATGACAAGCGTGGAGATGAATTAAACAGCGGGAAACATTCAACTATTCTTTCTGCAATGACTGCATGAGAGATTGTAACCCATAGAAGAAAAGTCTATCCTGGATAAATTAAGCAGGAGTCGAGCCGCGGTCAAATAAAAATAACACGGGTGGAAGGAAGCAAACACATGATCTTCATCAGCGCTCATCATGTGAGAGAGAACGTGGTGGTTCCTAATTTAAAGGATATCTTTGTTGTCAGACTTCCAAGAAATTCATTGAGGGCATAGTTTCATAACACACGGGGACCCAGAGTGATGCTTGGGGGCCATTTTGGCCAGCCACTTGTCTTTTTAGTCTAAAAATACACGGAATTCATGACGAATTATTATTAGACTTCTTCTTTTTTCTCTTTGGGTTTTCCCTTCAGGGATCGCCACAGCAAACCCATCTCCTCCATGTCTTCTGCATTCATCTCTCTCATGTCTTCCTTCACTCCATCCATAAAGCTCCTCTTTGGTCTTCCTCTACGCCTCCTACCTGGCAGCATCCTTCTACCAATGTAGTGACTATCTCTCCTCTGGACATGTCCCAACCATCTCAGTCTGGCCTAAAGGACTTCATCTCCAAGGCCTTAACATGTAATGTCCCTCTGATGTATTCCTTCCTGATCCTATCCATCCTGGTCACTCCCAATGAGAACCTCAGCATCCTCATCTCTGCTACCTTCAGTTCTGCTTTATTCTGCTTCTTCACCTCCTTTTCATAATCTCTGTTGTTCTGGACTGTTGAGCCCAGGTACTTCAAATTCTCCACCTTCTGTATCTCTTCTCCCTGTAACCTCACTCTTCCACTTGGGTCCCTCTCATTCACACACATATATTCTATATACTATATATATATATATATATATATATATATATATATACATATATATATATATCCACTCTAGCATCTCCTCCACCTGTTCCCTACTTCCCTACTCTCACTACAAATCCCAACGTCATCTGCAAACATCATAGTCCATGGAGATTCTTGTCTAAGCTCATCTGTCAGCCTGTCCATCACCATAGCAAACAAGAAGGGGCTCAGAGCTGATCCCTGATGAACTCCCACCTCCAGCACATCTTACCGCTGTGTCTTCCAGGCTCATACATGTCCTGCACCACTTCAACATACTTCTCTGTTACTCCAGAAGTCCTCATACAATACCACAGTTCCTCTGTAGGCACCCTGTCCTAGGCTTTCTCCAGATCTACAAAAACCCAATGCAGCTCCCTCTGACCTTCTCTCTACTTCTCTATGAACATTCTTAAAATGTAGATGCAAATACTGCATCACGGGTCAACTCTTTTTTTGGCATGAAACCATACTGCTGCTCACAGATGCTGACTTCTGCCCTGAGTCTAGCTTCAACTACTACTACAACTACAAATTACAATTAGGAAGTACACCAATTTGTCTACATTGTAACACAAAACCTTTAGATTTGCCCTGCAAATTCACAAAATGATTTATTTTACCTCATTTAATTTATTTTTTTATTTTCTCACAGTTAATAATTCCTAGCACTGTCGATAATGTTTTGTCACGAGGCATTGGGATGTTGCACTTAGACTTAGACTTTATTTTGCGGTCCTTGAATGATCATAGTTGCGTGCACCGTGACTCAGATTCCATTTGTTGTGTCAATCATCTTAAATTATCATTCGTGGTGAGCAGCGATACACTTAGTACTCAGTGGCAAATGAAGAGGACAGGGCAGGGTTCTGGAGCTAAATCTAGTCTGCTACAGTGGAACCTTGGTTAGTGTCACGACTCTAACCAAAACAGATGCTAACCAAATTTCTTGTCCCCATAAGAAATCATGTCAATCCACTTCATCCGCTCCAGGAAGCCACAAATGTCAACACAAAACATGTTTTTAGAGTTTTACAATCCTAGATGCATATAAATGATGAATGAAAGGAATAAATAAACATTTGTGATTAGTTTTACCTTTATAGAAGACTTCCCAAAGACACCATGTTGCAGCGAGAGCAATACCTTCCTGTTTTACCAAAAAGCCAAAATGGAGCCAAAGAAAAACGCACCCTGACAACTTTCCGTTTGAGCGGCTACAAGATACCTCAATCGGATTGGGGAAAGGAATATTCCACCTCTGTTAATCCGATTATATATTCATTCGGATTGGAACTATTCTTTTTGGAATGAGGCGTATACAAAAGGTTAAATTCTTTCTGTTTGAGCAAATAAACCAAATGCAATTGGAATATTTGGGTCCACATATATGTGGATATTGACATGATATTTGCAAATGATGATTAATAAATGTTAATTATAAAAAGTGATATTGGATAATTCCTCACGGCATACCTGACAATTTCTCAAGGCAACACTAGTGTGCCGCGATCACTGTCTGGAACCAGGAATTGTTTTAGAGGATTCTTGAATATAACTTGACCGTACCTGAACGTGCCCTTGCCATCATCCTCCTTGATCTCCAGGCTGACGGTGAAAGTAAACAAGTCGCTGTCGGGCGTGAGGGGGGCAGCCTGCTGGGACGCCAGCGCCGCCTTCTTCGCGGACCGCCGAAACGCTGTGGCAAAGCTGTAGAGTATCCTGCTCACCTGCGGAGACCGCAAGGGCACAGAGACAAAGCAATGTCAAGAGAGTGTATTTTCCATTGAACAGGGGAGGGCCAAATGCAGCCCGCGGGCCACATGTTTTAATCCGTTTCCATATTACACATGATACAACCTATCTACTGCACCATGTGGGCACATAAATAAACATATGCAGTAAGTACGACACCCATGACTAAAGAAGACTATATATTGCCGCCGCAAGGCATGCTGGGTAGCTTGTGGCACTCATCCGGCTGCGTTTGTTGCATTTTTGTTAGTTTGCCAAACATGTGGAGAGGGTCATCAAGGAAGTCAACAAGGAGAGACATTCACATACTCCTGAGATGCAATGTTTTATCAGTCATGGTTCATGTTTTTGTTGCCACATGACTACCCAGCATACCCTGCGGGCACTTGTATGTAGACAACAAATATTATGTTCAGCGTTTAGTAGTTGAGATGTGATGAATTAACCTGTTGCGGATGTGTTGTGTTATTTTGGTGTATGTTGTCCTGTTTTATGACCAAATATTCATACATGGCCCCCTTGGTCACGTTTTTTTTTAACTTATGTGGGCTGCGGGTCAGGAAAGGGCCGTTCAAAAGTGCGGGAGAACTTCATAAGGAGTGCACCAATGCTGGACACAGGCTTCAAATATTGAATTCCTGTTGTCAAACCTCGCCTTAATAGAAGGCTCTTGGACTCCTGGGCAAGAGGAAAGGAGGACTGGTCTGTTTTTTTTAGTCTTTTTTCTGATGAAAGCAAGTTTTGCATCTGATTTGGCAACAAAGGTCCCAGAGTCACCATCAGAAGAGCACTTTAGAACAGGGGCACCAACACGCGGCCCACGGGCCAAATGTGGCCCGCAGGACACTAGTTTGAGGCCCCCGCCTTGATATGAAAGTTTAATGTTAGTGCGGCCCGCGCAAGTTTGATATGGATGCTGTATGGTATCACGTACCCAGAAAAAATTATTACGTTTGATTAATGTTCATGTTAAAGGTTAAATAACTGTTAATAATTATCCTCCCTATCCGTGTGGAAGTGGTAAGTTTTTGGCTATTTAAGTTTAAAGGAAATAACTTGAAGGCTACCGTTTAGGTCGCTAGCTCTCTAGTTTGCGAGTTAGCATGTGTCTCAAGACCCTGCAGTTGCGCAATATGTTGTAAATAAAAAGAGTATAAATGTGACTATAGTCGTGTTTTGTCATGTCTACAGGGCTCTAATAATGAAATATATTTATTTGCATATTATGTGTTTATACCGTATAATATGTCAAATTTACCTTTTAAGTTGAATTGCAGAAATACAACACAGTTTTCAGGATATTCTACTTTTACGGCTGCACGAGTTCTTCCCGGGTGAATTGAGGGGAACCGTGGATTCCAACAAGATGGAATTAATTGGAGCCTAAAATGCGATCTGGATATTTTACTAGTTTAGACTCCCCACTCAACTCCAGCTAATGTACGTGTGTGGTCACAAACAGGGCCCTAAATCAAAGCGCTTGGCACCTGGATTACTTTGGGTAGCAACCCTGCAAGGTTGATGACCCCCAGATAATAAATGGCAACTGCTGCTGTTAATATTCAAATGATTTACTTACTAACAAAGCAGTGTAAGAAACAGGAAAAGAGATAAATATAAGTTTGTCGGAGAAAGTCCTATTTTTGTCGTTTTTGTCACCTGATGGGGGTTTCTATTTGCAAAACAAATCTCATCGAGTTCATCACTGCCATTCAGGCGGCCGTCAGCTCCACTGCAACGTAGATCTAAAACGTAAATGTTTCTTAATCTTCGTGAAATGACTACTCATCATTTACTTCATGTCAGGTTGCCAGAGCGTGTGATGGAAGAACGTTGTGTGCTAAATAAACGAGATAGATAAAAGGTGGAGGCCGGAGGCCAGTCGTGTAATTACGACGGTGTCTAGACTTTGAGAGGAACTCGTTGAGATCAAATATTAAAATGATTTTTTTATGATGAAGTGACGGCCAATTTTCAATGAACAAACTGAGAATTAAGTTTATTTGTAGTTGTAAACATATTAAAGTGTTTTTACTCGCTTTTTGGTTCTGCTCTCTAAAATAATAAAATAATACTGTTCAAAGTATTGAAGCACTTGACTTCATATTTGTTCTTTTTTGCTTTGAGCAGAGCTCAATATTTGTTATAAAGAAGACTGATGATTAGATGTTACTTGTTCCATCGTTATTTATTTTTAAGAGAATGTGCTACTTCATTTTAGCATTTTTTCATTTCATTGATGATTGACTTTTTCGAAAAAAATATTGGGATATGTATCTTATATTTATATTCAACACAAAAATATCAGCATAGGAGTTTCGGCCCACACAGCCCAGCCCAGGTTAGTCCATCCCCAAGGTCAATTTGGGGTCACCTGTCTGAAGAAGAAGCAAACTTTCCCTGAGCGTTGTGTTGGCTTTAGCTCACACGCGGCAAAATACTCAGCTGACATTTTAAGGTTTAGTGCGAATTCTTAGCGTGAGGAAAAAGCATTTTGAATTTGCACCTGAGGTGGGTGGGGGGGGGGGGGGGCAAAGCAGCGCCTTAACCCCCCCTTCTCCTCTTATGCTGAATTATACAGGCGGTGACACTTCCTCTCCCTATCACTTCTGGTCCTGGGGGGTGGATTTCTTTGCTATGTTGTGTGCGTGGGTTATTCGGGGGCCGCAACTCAGCCTGGAGTGCATGACATAACCCCTTTGCAGCTCCCAAACACTGACACGGCCCCTGCAGGGGTTGGGGTCAACGACCGAAGACAAGGTCAAGCAGAACACTTCCAGCAATACCAACGTGCTTTTATGTCCACATTTTTGCAACGCAAAGCTTGCTCGGTCTTCACTTCACATACACTGAATACTGCCAAGCGACCTGGGGATAATACCCTGACCAACATACTGTATACTGTGTACTCTATACTCTATACCAGGGGTCTCAAACACGCGGCCCGCAGGCCAAATGTGGCCCTCAGGACACTAGTTTGAGGCCCTCGCCTTGATATGAAAGTTTAATGTTTAAGTTTGATATGGATGCTGTATGGTATCATGTACCCAGAAAAAATTATTACGTTTGATTAATGTTCATGTTAAAGGCTAAATAACTGTTAATAGTTATCCTCCCTATCCGTGTGGAAGTGGTAAGTTTTTGGCTATTTAAGTTTAAAGGAAACAACTTGAAGGCTACCGTTTAGGTCGCTAGCTCTCTAGTTTGCGAGTTAGCATGTGTCTCAAGACCCTGCAGTTGCGCAATATGTTGTAAATTAAAAAAGTATAAATGTGACTATAGTTGTGTTTTGTCATGTCTACAGGGCTCTAATAATGCTTTGTTCATTTTAATCTGAAAAAAATAATTTGTCTACCCACCAACTATGTGTGGTTTCTTAAGTTTTTATTATTTGCCGTTTTATTATTATTATTATTATTATTATATTTATTTATTACTGATTGATTGATTTTCTTTATTCTTGATTTGTTTATTTATTTTTCATCATATTTTGTGCAGAAAAATAAAAATTAAGATATTTGAGAACAGTGGAATGTTTTATCAGAGCTTTTCTTGTAGAAAATCCGAACTAAAGCACTGAAAAAGTTTGTATATTTTTCTGTTTTTAATAAATGCGTTGTTTTTTTTTGAAAACCTGATACGGCCCAGCCTTGCCCAGACCCTAGCTCCAGTGGCCCCCAGGTAAATTGAGTTTGAGACCCCTGCTCTATACTAATGCCTTATACCAGCAGTTGGGAGCCCACCAATAGCCACATCCCCGCGACCCTCGTGAGGAAAGGCGGTAGAAAATGAATGAATGAATGAATAGCCACATAGTAAAGAATGAAAGGATGTGTGAATACAAGCAAATTGCATTCTCACGCTCCCTGGCAGTTCACCACAGCCACCCCCAGGGGGGGACACGCCCCACGATTTGAGAAGCACTGGCCTGAGGGAAGGGCTGAATGGCAGCACAGAATTTTTATTAAAGCGTTAAGATTAAAATGAACATGGTCGCCCGAGGACACGATCGCACATTGAGACATGGGTGTCCAAGGGTTGGCCCGTGGGCCATTTGCAATACAAGTATTGTTCAAGAAACTTGTCTTGTTGGTGATTCCGAATACAGTCTTCTGTCACTCCATCGTGGTTCACTTTTAACTTTCGCGCTTTTTAAAAACTATTTCACAGCATAAGAACGCTGTTAAAGGCCAAAGCTGGCCCTTTAAGAAGTTGAGTGTTGTAGTCTTCTACGTTCTGATTGGCTGTAGAATGTCTGCGACTCTAAATGCAAACATTTAAATCCTTGTCTCACAGAGTACACCGTGGAGGGGATAAACACGACAACAAACTTTCCATCATTTCAAGGAATGTCAGCCTGCTCACCGCCTCTTGGATCTGACAACGGAACACATGGATCCGGAAGATCTCAGCATTGTAGTGGCTCTCAGTGAACGCAAAGCAGTCGCTCTCTGGGGTGCCGTCGTGGCCGCGCACGCAGAACAGGATTTTGTAGATGGGGTAGTTGGCGATCTCTGTGCTGGTGTGGGGGTCCAACAACCTGGGAGAATAAGAATAATAAATAAACATACAAAATTCAAAATGCAGGTTTCTGGTTGCAAGTGGTCCCCCTTCGTGAGGTTAGTATCAGACGGGGCGTCACTATGTTCTGAGGAAGGGGGGGCCTAGCCCCGTGGAGATGCACAGGACAATAATAATAATAAATGTATAAATGAAGTAGACCAAGGGTCTCAAACACGCGGCCCGCGGGCCAAATGTGGCCCGCAGGACACTAGTTTGAGGCCCCCGCCTTGATATGAAAGTTTAATGTTAGTGCGGCCCGCACAAGTTTGATATGGATGCTGTATGGTATCATGTACCCAGAAAAAATTATTACATTTGATTAATGTTCATGTTAAAGGTTAAATAACTGTCAATAGTTATCCTCCCTATCCGTGTGGAAGTGGTAAGTTTTTGGCTATTTAAGTTTAAAGGAAATAACTTGAAGGCTACCGTTTAGGTCGCTAGCTCTCTAGTTTGCGAGTTAGCATGTGTCTCAAGACCCTGCAGTTGTGCAATATGTTGTAAATAAAAAGAGTATAAATGTGACTATAGTCGTGTTTTGTCATGTCTACAGGGCTCTAATAATGCTTTGTTCATTTTAATCTGAAAAAAATAATTTGTCTACCCACCAACTATATGTGGTTTCTTAAGTTTTTATTATTTGCCGTTTTATTATTATTATTATTATATTTATTTATTACTGATTGATTTTCTTTATTCTTGATTTGTTTATTTATTTTTCATCTTATTTTGTGCAGAAAAATAAAAATTAAGATATTTGAGAACAGTGGAATGTTTTATCAGAGCTTTTATTGTAGAAAATCGGAACCAAAGCACTGAGAAAGTTTGTAAATTTTTCTGTTTTTAATAAATGCGTTTTTGTTTTTTTTTTTTGGAAAACCTGATGCGGCCCAGCCTTGCCCAGACCCTAGCTCCAGTGGCCCCCAGGTAAATTGAGTTTGAGACCCCTGGTTTACAGTAAGAATTGGTGGTATTCTATTGGTAATATTGGTAATGAAGAGTCATGTGCCGTGAAGGAAGAATAGACAATGCTGGGAATATTAGCCCATGATGTGACACTATCTACACAGCAGATGCAGCTCAGATGAGACCGTCTGCAATGGCGTTCTCTGGTCCCCTACCTGACGGTGCCTTCCGACACGCCCGGGACCGACAGCGTGACGTCCAAGGGGAGCTGGCACTGCCCCCTGAGGATGCTCATCATGCGCAAGGCCTCCACCTCGCTGCGGGGGGCGTTGACCGAAGCGCACCCGAGATATGTCAGCTGACTGAAGACCACGCTGTCTTCATCTGGGATGGGACTGCCCGGGCTGCCGTCTGACGATGATTCGTCTCCTGTGGAAGAAGGGATGTTAGCATGCTAATCATGTCTACGTGTCCGTAACACAGTAGTCTGTCGCCTTTAGGCAACAATAGGGGTGTTATTTAATGTCTAGAGGTCTCTAATATAAAAAAACATATTTTGATATTTACAAGAAGATTAACAGGTTTGTTTGCCTAATATGTTTTATTTTCTCTTATTATGACTACTATATTGGATAATGGGAGTGCAAAAGTGACAATAGGGGTGTTATTTAATGTCTAGAGGTCTCTAATATAAAAAAACATTTCGATATTTACAAGACGATAGACAGGTTTGTTTGCCTAATATGTTTTATTTTCTCTTATTATGTCTACTATATTGGATAATGGGAGTGCAAAAGTGACTATAGGGGTGTTATATAATGTCTAGAGGTCTCTAATATAAAAAAAACATATTTCGATATTTACAAGAAGATAAACAGGTTTGTTTGCCTAATATGTTTTATTTTCTCTTATTATGTCTACTATATTGGATAATGGGAGTGCAAAAGTGACAATAGGGCTGTTATTTAATGTCTAGAGGTCTCTAATATAAAAAAAACATATTTCGATATTTACAAGAAGATAAACAGGTTTGTTTGCCTGTTTTATTTTCTCTTATTATGTCTACTATATTGGGTAATGGGAGTGCAAAGGTGACTATGTTAGGGGTGTTATTTAATGTCTAGAGGTCTCTAATATAAAAAACATATTTCGATATTTACAAAAAGATAAACAGGTTTGTTTGCCTAATATGTTTTATTTTCTCTTATAATGTCTACTATATTGGGTAATGGGAGTGCAAAAGTGACAATAGGGGTGTTATTTAATGTCTATAGGTCTCTAATATAAAAACATTTTGATATTTACAAGAGGATAAACAGGTTTGTTTGCCTAATATGTTTTATTTTCTCTTATTATGTCTACTATATTGGGTAATAAGAGTGTAAAGGTGAGCATAGTGGTGTTATTTCATGTATAGAGGGCTCTAATGTTACAAATCACATTTAGAAAATCGTGAACAGGTTTTCTCTGCCTAATATGTCTTATTTCCTCTTATTATGTTGACTCAATTGGGTAATAAGCGTGTAAAGGTGAGTATAGGGGTGTTATTTCATGTCGAGAGGGCTCTAATGTTACAAATCACATTTAGAAAATCGTGAACAGGTTTTCTCTGCCTAATATGTCTTATTTCCTCTTATTATGTTGACTCAATTGGGTAATAAGCGTGTAAAGGTGAGTATAGGGGTGTTATTTCATGTCGAGAGGGCTCTAATGTTTAGAAAATCGTAAACAGGTTTTCTCTGCCTAATATGTCTTATTTTCTCTTATTATGTTGACTGAATTGGGTAATAGGAGTGTCAAGGTGAGTGGTGTTATGTCATGTCTAGAGGGCTCTAATAATGTTAAAAACCGTGTTTAGAAGGACGTAAGCAGGTTTTCTATGCTCTGAGGATATTCTACTTCTAAATCCAGGTATGTGTCCTACTTGATGAGCAGTTAGTGGCCATACATGAGGGATAAGTGTGCATTTATTAATACTATATATTCATGAAATAATGACTCACCTCGATACGACCGCTCATTCAGCTCGCTCTCCTGAGCCGTCTGAACGGGAAGCGCCATCTCCACCTTGGGCGAGGGCGCGCTTAGTGGGTCGGCGCCCGGCGCTACAGGGGAAGCCGTGGTGGCGAGGAGGCCGTGATGATCCCCCGTGCCCGCCTGGGCCACCGACGGCTCCATGAGGACGTCCTCCAACTCCCGTTGGAGCTGCTGCTCGCTTCCATTGCCCACGATCTGACACAGGGTGCATAGATGGCAGCACATCAGTGGCAAACTACCAAAACTCCATTAAGCTGCCATTAACAAATAACAACTACTGTGTTCCTCTTTGCTGCTGTGACATGTCAATCACCCACAACACCGTTCTGCTGACTGTACGGTGCTGTACTGTCCTTTGGCCTTTGAGAGAATATTCTGGGAATTTATCATCTGCTTTATATCAGGGACCTCTAGTGGGTCAGTGAGGGTAAGTTGTTAGATGTTATTGAATGCTAAGACACTGAAAGTGGAATCTTCAGGCAGAATAGAAGTCTAGCTAGTACAACATAGACTTATTTATTACTTATGAAATATAAAGAACTTATCATCCATAGCCACATACTGTAGGGAGCTCTACAAAATTGTAAACAGCCAAATGGCGCCATATCCTGTCATTTTAGGTTTGGACACCCCTATTTCAAGGTTTCTTGGACTTTTTCGCATGGCAAAAACACATAGCAAAAAAAAAATAGCGGTGGGAGGTAGTGAGGGGGCTTAAGGCTTGTTTCTCCTTGGATCTCAGGTAGACACTCGCCCGGCGGGGACGTCTCCTACTTTCCTTGCGATGCACGCTAATAAAGCGAGGCGCTTCCACGAGCCAGCAAGTAAAGGAGGCGGCACAAACACAACAGAGTCACCACGGGATCACATGACAGAGCCGGAGCGAGAGAGACACACGAGCAGCAAAGAAAGCGATACAGGAAGGAAGAGGACGTAAAGGGGGAAGAAGGAGACACTGACCTTAAAGCTGACCCCTTCCTCTGAAATCACCTGCGTTAAAGACAACAAGTTTAGACTCCTCTCGGACTTGATGGCTGACTAAGTGTGCAACAACCAGACTGTGATGTCGGGATGGACGAGTGAATGAGGTGATTTGACCGTTTCCGGACCCTCTTAACTTGCTTTATCGCTCAGGAACGTTCAGCGTGGAGATGAACGGGCCAAAAGCTGATCTTCTTCAAGACGGAGGGCTCTTTCTAGTATCTCATCCCACCCATGGTGCTGAAAAGTACCCAAAATATGTATGGTACACTACACTACTGCTAACTACACGTGTGGTCTTGTGGCGCCATCTGCTGGCTGCCATACAGCAGGCGTCTTCCACGTGACAGGATGCAACTTGGACATGTTAGGAAGCACGTATGGAGATATGCTAACAACAAATCATCTGTCAAGACAAGTGCTAGGTGTTGTGTAGGTGGAAAAGCATATTATTCATAGCAACTTCACTCCTATCCCATTTTTGCTGCTCGTAAAGTGATATTTTTAGAGTCCACAAACGGCCTCCGGGCAGAGCCACGGCAAATAGATGGAGACAGCTACTTCGGGAAATGAAATCATAGCAAATGTAATGAAAGACAAGAAATGCCTCCGCACTGGGGGGTGGGGGGGTGGGGGGTAACCGGACGCTTCCACCGAGAGGCTGAGGATGGCGTCTTCCCTGGCGACGCGACCTTGTGACACAGCGTTATCGTGACCATTTCAAGCATGTGCAGCCATGCTGGCACGGAAAGCATCAGCCCGCTACCAACCTTCTTACTGATCTCCTGGTCTCCTTGGATGGGTCTCCTTGGATGGGTCTCCTTGGATGGGTCTCCTTGGATGGGTCTCCTTGGATGGGTCTCCTTGGATGGGTCTCCTTGGATAGGGCTCCTTGGATAGGGCTCCTTGGATAGGGCTCCTTGGATAGGGCTCCTTGGATAGGGCTCCTTGGATAGGGCTCCTTGGATAGGGCTCCTTGGATAGGGCTCCTTGGATAGGGCTCCTTGGATAGGGCTCCTTGGATAGGGCTCCTTGGATAGGGCTCCTTGGATAGGGCTCCTTGGATAGGGCTCCTTGGATAGGGCTCCTTGGATAGGGCTCCTTGGATAGGGCTCCTTGGATAGGGCTCCTTGGATAGGGCTCCTTGGATAGGGCTCCTTGGATAGGGCTCCTTGGATAGGGCTCCTTGGATAGGGCTCCTTGGATAGGGCTCCTTGGATAGGACTCCTTGGATAGGACTCCTTGGATAGGACTCCTTGGATAGGTCTCCTTGGATAGGTCTCCTTGGATAGGTCTCCTTGGATAGGTCTCCTAGATAGGTCTCCTAGATAGGTCTCCTAGATAGGTCTCCAAGATAGGTCTCCTAGATAGGTCTCCTAGATAGGTCTCCTTGGCTAGGTTAGTAGCAGAGTTACTGTTAGCAAAATAGCATTTAGCAGCAATCAGCAGAGGACAGCAGCTGGAACACTAAAGGCTTGTACACCGTGTACACCGTCCAAGATGCTCCTTGTAGTGCCCATATGTCGCCATAGCCATTATTGTTTACTGCAGGGGTGTCCAATGTGCGGCCCTGGAGGCATTCATGGCCCACCCCTGTTTTTCATTTGGACCGCAGCATGTTTAAAATATATTATAATGTAAAAAAACAAAAATCAGCAGTCCTTTTACAAGAATATAACCAAAATATTGTTAACAAAAAGCTGTCATACAAAGGGGAAAAAGTTGTATTTTTTCTAGAATAAAGTTGGATTATAATTTGAAAAAATAAAGTTCAAATAGTAAAGAAAATGTGATTTTCTTTTTAAGTTGTAATGTTATAAAAAACAAAACAAAAATATGAATTAAGTTGTGATTTTCGGAAAATTAGATTGTGGAAAAGTTCTATAATGTTACCACAACAAAGCCAAAAAATAAAGAAAGAACATTTACAAGAAGGATAAATAATAAATAATAAATAATAAATAATAAATAATAAATAATAAATAATAAATAATAAATAATAAATAATAAATAATAAATAATAAATAATAAATAATAAATAATAAATAATAAATAATAAATAATAAATAATAAATTATAAATTATAAATTATAAATTATAAATAATAAATTATAAATAATAAATTATAAATTATAAATTATAAATTATAAATTATAATATTATGAGAAAGAAATCTATGACATTTTAGCAGCACAAAGTTGAAATATTCCAAAATATAGAGTATATACATTTTTAAAGCTGTACGATTATGAGAAACAAAGGAAACAGTTGTAACCAATATATTGTTAACAAAAAGTTGTCATACAAAGGGGAAAAAGTTGTAATTTTACGAGAATGAGGTTGTATTATTATTTGAAAAAATAGTTAAAAAAAAAGTTCAAATAGTAAAGAAAATATGTGATTTTTTTAAAAGTTGTAATATTATACAAAAAAACAAACAAAGCAATGAACTAAGTTGTAATTTTTGGAAAAGGAAGTTGGGGAAAAGTTCTAATTTTATGGGAATAAAGTCATTATATTACGAGAAGAAAAAGACCTGGGTTGAATCTCCACTTAGCATCTCTGTGTGGAGTTTGCATGTTCTCCCTGAGCATGCGTGGCTTTTCTCCGGGTACTCCGGTTTCCTCCCACATTCCAAAAACATGCTAGGTTAATTGGCGACTCCAAATTGTCCATAGGTATGAATGTGAGTGTGAATGGTTGTTTGTCTATATGTGCCCTGTGATTGGCTGGCCACCAGTCCAGGGTGGTATCTGTAAGTGACACCAGGTCAAGTGTTCTTTTGGACCCTTAATGCTTCATCTGAGCCGTTCCTTTCCCAGGATGGGATGATTATACAACATACGTCTAGCATCCCACTCTTTGTCCCAGGGTGCAATGATGATCCACTGCCAATTCAGACCCAACATGAGTCCATGAGTCCATGTGTCCATACGTTCACCTCCATCTTTTAATGACTGTAGCTGAAGGTTCCAGACGGAGACCACAACTGACCACGGCTGGTTTCTCTTTGGTGACATCAAATAGTTCAGGGATGAATATGACAACAATGCCAAAACCAGCAACCTCAACCGTAGCGCATTACTAATCTGTGACACGCTCGTTTGCACATGTTCTGAACTCCTGTTTCCATGACGGCAAACTAGCTGAGATTGAATCAGTTCATCAATGATGGGATGTCCTTACAAGGAATGGACAAGGCAGGTGAGAAATAAGCGTTAAGAGTGTGTAAGTAAGTAAGTACAGTGGTTAGTTTGATGGTTAGCATGCTAAGAAGGGGTGAGTCGTGACAAGCAATCATCATCTAAACCACAGTGAAGATGGAGGACGCTTTGATGCTGTCACTTCCACACTTCCCTCCTTCCACGCTGCGTCCATACCCGAGCCGTCCTTACCTTCAACCCCGTCTTTTCGTCGTCGCTGCCGTTATTGGTGGACGAGGGCGTCTCGTCGCCCAGCCGCGACACCAGGACAAAGTCCTCGCTGTTGAGAGTGCACACCGAGTCCGAGGACACGCTAATCTTCCCTGCCGAGCCCTTGTCATCCATGGCTGTCGCTCTTCCGCTCGGCCGTGTCGCTCATGAATGGAAGACGCCAGCGAGGGCGAGGAGGGAGAAGCCAGGACGCGGAAACCACCTAGGGAAAGGACATTAACCATGACCATCGTACAGAAAGGAATTGAATTGAAATGTGCTTTTTGTCCACAATGACTAAGCTACAATTGGCCCCGCCTCTTGCCCGAAGACAGCTGGGATAGGCTCCAGCACCCCCGCGACCCTCGTGAGGAGGACCCTCGTGGTGGTGGTCTATCTCAAACTTTGCTGACACGCAGGCTGGCTTGATTGGGTAAGGGTAGCGATCTAATTGATCTTATTTATCGTGGATTGTGTCAAACAGGAAGAACATCAAATTTACTGAATGACAGCCATTTTTCAAACCCCGACCCTCTCAGTCGCGGCCATTTTTGATGATTAAGGCACACCAAATATAGTGTTCTAGTGCTATATCGCAGTCCCAAAGCAAGCTCTACTACAAATGTACCAGGAAGTCACGGACAGTCTCTAAGCCCGATGCGGTTGACAGGTCGGTGCTCCTGGAGCACTACAAATGGTAAAAAATAAAAATACATTGAAAGCACTGCTTTGGTTATATTATAGCTGAGGATTTGAGCATAGCTGAATATAAAGTACAAAAAATGATATGTGACTTCGTCTATATTAATTTAAAAAACAGAATGGCTACTTTGTTTTAGTTTACCAGCATCATTCACTCATTCATTCATTTCTGAAGTATCGTGGTCCTGCATGGAATGACCATAACTGCGATATTGTGAGGGATGACTGTATAAAAAAGTATTTTTTCCAATTACAACAAATACTACAATTATTTTTGCAAACAACTTCGCGTATAGATTGACTTCATTCTTGTAAAATGACTGATTTTCTCATGTTTGCTGCGGTTTTCTTGTCAGTAGTGTGTGACATATAGCATTAATATACTGTATGGCCGCAGCAGAAGCTAAATATACAGTGCATAAAAGCGTTCCAAACCAACCTGTGACATTTGCAATTATTTTTGCAAACAACTTTGCTTATAGTTTGACTTCATTCTTGTAAAATGACTGATTTTCTCATGTTTGCTGCTGTTTTCTTGTCAGTAGTGTGTGACATATAGCATTAATAATATACTGTATGGCCACAACAGAAGCTAAATATACAGTACATTAAAGCCTTCCAAACCAACCTGTGACATTGCAAAGCGTGTATTTGCGGCTGAAAGTGTGTGTTTTGAACGGTGCCCACCACTGAGCAGCAGAACAGGCTGTTCTCGGCCGCCGGCTGAGCCCGCGTACGCCTCACAGGAGGAAAGGAAACAGACCCAGCGAGCATTCAGGCTTGAAGCTGCGTCCACACTCGCCATTACAGTGATAGCTGTCAGTGTTACATACAGCAGTAGCAGCAAAGGAATGAGAAATAAGAGCGGAAAACTACAAGAGGGAGGGAACACAAAAGGACAGCCTTTGTTGTACAAATCAAGGAAGCACACACCCTAACACACACACACACTTTAAATCCCATCTTGTTTGTGCGGCGGCGCCGGAGATCAGCAAGCTGCATACAGAAGCAATAAAACAAAAGCTAAAGATCACATGACTAGCACAAAGTACAGGCCAGCTGTGTCTACAACAGCAAAACCATGCATTTACAGCACTACGCTAACCAGCGCTGCATTGTCACTGTTAGCCATGGAACAATACCTTCACTACTTATTACTACTAGTACTACTACTGCATGAGGAAAGGCAGGACTACACCACAGCACGCTCAAATATAGTACAAATATATTACGAGAATTAAAAAAAAAAATACAAAATAAGTCATAATTTTACGAGGATTTTTTTTTTTAGAAAATAATTAAATATTATGAAAAATATTTTTATGAAAACAAAATTAGAATTTTCTGAGAGAATAGTTTTATACAGTGATTATTTTTTTTACAAAAATTTTACAAGAACTTTTCTACAAAGTGAAGTAATAATATTACAGGAATAAACTTTTTTAAATTTTTTTAAGGAAGTAAATTAATACTAGAGTAAACGTATTACAGCAATACAGTTGTCATTTTTGACAATAATGTAAAAATATTGTCTAAATAAATGTACATGTTTATGAGAATAAAGTCTTTTGAAATCCAAATATACTCGTAATATTACACAAAAAAAAGTTTAAGAGAACATAGTTATAAGGTGGTACCAAAATTAACAATTTGATGAATTTAATTTTTATGCAAAAAAAATCAATTATGATAATTTTTTTGCAAAAATTAAGCCAGAATTTTCTGAGGGAATACTTTAACATGATGTCAAATATCTATATGTCTATATTTTTATAAGAATAAATTCAGAATTTTCTGAGAAAAAGTGATATACAGTGGTAGCCTGGTTAACCACCCCGATTTGCATTTTTTTTCAGCTAACATTCACATTTTTTGCGCTAATTTTGTCTGGCTGGTATTTACATGCTTTTTTACTATCCAAATTAGTGTCTGGTTTGTTTATGCCGCCATCTTGGATGGCGCGCTCAGGATGAAATAGATATTGTCAATAAAATGCGTCCTGTGTGAACATTTTGGGGTGTCTCGAACGGGTTAATTGGATTTACATTATTTTCTATGGGAAAATTTGCTTTGGTTAGAGTCTGTTTTGGTTAGAGTCAGACTTTCTGGAAAGGATTAATGACATCAACAGAGGCACACATTTCTGTCATACAATTCTTTACAATACTTTTTACAATTACAATACTATTATGACAATACAGTCACCATCGTGCGCAAATGTTTTTTTTACACTAATGTAAGAAGAAAAATACATACGAAAAAAATTTTGAATTAAGTCATCATTTTACATAAGAAAATATATTTTTTATGATGATAAAGTCAGGACATCACACAATATATTTAACGAAGAATATTGGATCAATTAAAAGACATTTGAAGAACTAAAGACAATGTCCTTCAGTTGAAGGCAATGAGACTCCAATGCTGCATCACCGCATATCATAGCAATGCCATCGGCTCAATGAGAATAATTATCATGCTGGGTGCTGCGACATGATGGTGAATGGTACTATTAGTACTACTAGTAATATGACAAATACTGCCATAGCAGTTCAGTAAATAAACTGGAAAGCCATGTGTTTGTTTGTTATGACGTCACACCTTGCTAGCATACATCACACTGCTAGCACACACACACATATTCATTTGCTTTCTGCAAATTGCCAACCTTTTAGCTCCTAATGCACACTCGTAGAACCGTTAAATAAAACCATAGCCTCATTTATGACGCATTTAAAGATTGTTACTTTGCATTTAAAGATTGGGAACTTATAGCTAGCTTACGAGCATTAGCTTGGCACCTACCCGTCCATTTAAAGAGTAGTTGACAACAAGCTGAACAGCCGGTAAAGCGCCACTATATCCATGCAGGATAAAAAGGTGTTACATGACTAAATATAAAGTATATTCGCGTGGAGGAGGAGGAGGAAAGTCGGGATGCAGGCCACCACCATCACTACTGCTGACAAGCTAGCATGCCACCATGACAGTCCCCACCGACACAATGTTGTCTTTTTCCCGTCAGAGTCAACACGAAGCGGACGCTGTTCACAATGTAAAGTATCTTACCAGTCTCCCCGCAACTTATATGCCGTCAAATGTCGGCTGGCATAACATTGTAGTGAGCCAGTTTGGTCGTAATGGCAACGAGCAGAGCAGCATCCACCCTGCAACGCTGTAAACACAAGCCCCACCAACACGCTGGTGGCGGTAGTGCGCATGCGCGTCCGGGCCCTCCAGCGCCTCTGCATCCAGGCGTTCTCAAAGACGCATGCGCAGGAGTACCTTCAACAAATCAGGTGTGCTTGAACTTTTGTCATCCAAAAGTATACATTAGTGTATATAAATGTACTTTGCTTATTCGGGTACGTATTTACACTATAATTATGTTATATACTGGATGCATTTTCTCAGTTTTTATGATTATTATTAAACATTAATCATTAAACATTAATACAATGCATTTGTAAAACAATCATTGGGCCTAATACATTTATCATTAAAGAATTTCATTTAAAAAAGTCACAATTATTATAAAGTTCTATTTTTTTAAATATATACTACATAGAGCGTATTGGACCAGAAATACAATTCATATAACATATATAATAATTAATGTGTATTTATGTAGTTAATATGAACATTAATAAGACAGATATACACTATATTATAAATACAAACAAACAGTAAATAATTTTTTTGTTATAGTAATACTTTAAAAGTTAAATTCATGTGTGTATTTATGTAGTTAATATGGACATTAATAAGACAGATATACACTATATTATAAATACAAACAAACAGTAAATAATTTTTTTGTTATAGTAATACTTTAAAAGTTCAATTTATGTGTATTTATGTAGTTAATATGAACATTAATAAGACAGATATATACTATATTATAAATACAAACAGTAAATATTTTTTTGTTATAGTAATACTTTAAAAGTTAAATTTATATGTGTATTTATGTAGTTAATATGGACATTAATAAGACAGATATATACTATATTATAAATACAAACAGTAATTTTTTTATGTAATACTTTAAAAGTTAAATTTATGTGTATTTATGTAGTTATATCAACATTAATAAGACAGATATATACTATATTATAAATACAAACAGTAAATAATTTTTTTGTTATAGTAATACTTTAAAAAACAATCAAAATAAAAATGTAATTAAAAAATGCTACAATTACATTGAAAGTAATCTATATCTCAATGTTTTCAAGCGTATATTTAATATGGCACCAAAACCCTTACTAGCCCCGTTTGCGCCAACTGTAGAGGATACAGCGCCCCCGTGTGTCTCAAAGCGGTGGTGACAACCGAAAAGAAGCCCAAGAATGTAGTTTGTTGCTTTATTGTTGCATGCAAATTGTACATGTGTAGAAATGATCCGTTATCGTCTCCTTATTTCACCAGTGGGCCACAGAAGCACTTGGAACATCCACGTCGTGTTACTCCTAAGGCTCCATCATGCCCACGTGAGCAGAAGCGGTACAGAAAATGGATGGATGGATGTTATTCCTACTCATTTGTCACATTTTTCATCACATACATTTGGCTCCATTTCTGTGATAGTGTCGTTAAGTAAAAGGCAAACCCTTCACGCGTGAGACATTTCCAAGGAAATACATGGAATACATAACAGTATTATTATTATGATTATTATTCGACATGGGGGACATTTCACCTCCTTTCTGAAACATCACAGCTGCCCCATTAAATAAATCCATCCAAAGATGGCCGCCTAGACGGTGATACAGTGACAGATGCGTACCATCTCTTTAATAATAATAATAAAAGCCTCGATAAAAGCGTCTAATACAGACATGGGAAAACATTGAAGAATTGAATAATAGTGAAGAGAAACAGCATCACAACATCATTACGTTTCAATGAGCATGCCGCAAGAAAACCTCAGCACCTGACGTGGCCACACAGTGGGCATGTGCAGAACGCTCGCATGTGTGTGTGTGTGTGTGTGTGTGTGTTGTATCACAACTACATTGATGCTCCTCTGCCGTCACAATATCATATGGCATGCAAGACAAAGCATGAACGATTGGGAAATAATGACACATCACAGCTTGATAGAATCTTGAACACGAACCAAGGCGACAATATTTACACTTTCCATATTCATATTCATATCGCAGCAGCATATATGAAATGTAGCACAACGCCGAGCAAAAGCAGCAATCCTTGCAAATACCGCCTTTTCTCAAATAGTTGCCTCCGCTCGAGTCGACGCCGTACCTCAAATGAATCATCAGGTATGATGACATGGCATCTGTAAAGCTGACGTCACGCCACGACTGATTCCATTAAAATATTGATTTCTTATAGTTATGAATATCTGTGAAAATATCAATCATTAAGTAGCATTAAAAAATACATGTAATTAAAAGGGCCTGGTGCTCTCTGCACTTGAGTGAAGAAAATTTGGGAATTTGAGGACATACATATTTCCAACAATACATAAAGTACAATATTGTTACAGAAATGACTCTCATGGTAGCTAAAATAGAGTATTTATTAGGGATGTCCGATTATTATCGACCCGATTTCATCATAAAAATGCGATATCAGTTGATATCGTATCTGATTTTTTCCAGATGTTGAAAAGCATTATTTAAAAAAGTCGACGCCGCACCTCAAATGAATCATCAGGTATGATGACATGGCATCTGTAAAGCTGACGTCACGCCACAACGGGGGTCACAGGGTCCCCCCGCGACTGATTCCATTAAAATATTGATTTCTTATAGTTATGAATATCTGTGAAAATATCAATCATTAAGTAGCATTAAAAAATACATGTAATTAAAAACGGCCTGGTGCTCTCTGCACTTGAGTGAAATGCAGGGAATTTAAGGAGATACATATTTCCAACAATACATAAAGTATAATATTGTTACAGAAATGACTCTCATGGTAGCTAAAATAGAGTATTAGGGATGTCCGATTATTATCGACCCGATTTCATCATAAAAATGCGATATCAGTTGATATCGTATCTGATTTTTTCCAGATGTTGAAAAGCATTATTTTAAAAAAGCTGTATACGACACATACTGTATGTGTTCATTCCACCACAGGAGATATGTCATGTTACACGTATCGATATCGATATCGATATCGGCTGATACCGCTATTGGAAATTGAGAGTTGGACAATACATCCCGAGTATTCATTCATTCATTTTCTACCGCTTATCCTCACTTAGCCTATCCCAGCTGTCTTTGGGCGAGAGGCGGGGTCCACTGGTGGCCAGCCAATCACAGGGCACATATAGACAAACAACCATTCACACTCACATTCATACCTATGGACAATTTGGAGTAGCTAATTAACCTAGCATGTTTTTGGAATGTGGGAGGAACGTGGAGAACATGCAAACTCCCCACAGAGATGGCCGAGGTTGGGATTGAACTCAGGTCTCCTAGCTGTGAGGTCTGCGCGCTAACCACTCGACCACCGTGCATTATCACCGTGCACCGAGTATTTATTATTATTATTATTGCAAAAATAAGGGCGGCACTAGTGGTTAGCGCGCAGACCTCACAGCTAGGAGACCAGGGTTCAATTCCGGCCATCTCTGTGTGGAGTTTGCATGTTCTTCCTGTGCATGCGTGGGTTTTCTCCGGGTACTCCGGTTTCCTCCCACATTCCAAAAACATGCTAGGTTAATTAGCGACTCCAAATTGTCCATAGGTATGAATGTGAGTGTGAATGGTTGTTTGTCTATATGTGCCCTGTGATTGGCTGGCCACCAGTCCAGGGTGTACCCCGCCTCTCGCCCGAAGACAGCTGGGATAGGCTCCAGCACCCCGGCGACCCTCGTGAGGAAAAAGCGGTAGAAAATGAATGAATTATAGCAAAAATATGTTTTCCAAATAACAAATGCCTCAACAGATGCCAAGACATCTGGTGGTTAATAGAAGCAGGGCAAAGTAATGGCTGTAATAGCGGGGCATCCAAATTCTGTCCCTGAGTTTCCCTGATTATGATGATATTTTTGTTGGAAAAATCCGATGAAAGAAGGCGGTGGTGGCAGTAGATCTCAAAGCGTTGGGACACGTACGGCTCATACAGGTCACCGTGCGGGAAAATATACAACATGAAGAAGCACGTCTTTTTCCAAAATGCTGCTCTACTACCGTGGAAAGTGTCCGTGGAACAGCAGCAGCGACGGGATGTCCCGATACAAAAATACTCTTGACAAACAACTTCACAGAAGTTAGCACAAAATGCAAAAAACACGTCAAAGACGAGCACCCAAAGAAACACCAAGTAAAAAAAAAAAAAGACCATTCACAGGCTCATGTTATCATTTTAATCCGGGGGGGTCCAAACTTCTCGCCAGGGCCTCGTAGCGACAAATTAAAGGATGCAACTTGGCCACTTTGAGAAATATGCTAAGATGTTACATCAGTTAGTTTTCTTCTCATAAGCTTCTCACAATATTTTGATATGCTAATATGCTAATTTTTCCGCAAACTTAATTATCTTAATTTTAACGTTATTTTCTCGTTATATGACGACATCCAAAAATAATAACAATAAAAATAAAATTTTCACTCCTAAAATTAGCAATTCATTCTCGTCAATTTAATTACATTTTTTAGTATTTTGACTTTATTCTCATCTGTGGTTATTGTTCCAACTATTAACTATAACTATAACCATAACTACATTCTTTTCCTAATATTAGATTTGGACTTTATTGTCATATTCGACATTTTTGCACAACCTTATTTTCCAAAATGACAGCTTTATTTATTGTTGGTCATATTACAGCTTTAAAGTTTTGATATTTGAACTCTAAGCTATTAAAATTATTTTACAATATTATGACTTTAGTCTTGTAAAAATGCCACTTTTTTTCTTAATATTTTGACTTTATTACAATAAAATTACAGTTTGTTTTACATTTCTGCAGTTTCATTTCCAACTATTTCCACTTTTTTCTTGTAAATTTTATTCTCATAATTATGCACATAAATTTTTTTCACAACCTAATTTTTCAAATTATTTGTTTATCTTTTGTTTATGTTTTTGTTTATTTTGGAAAATGATGTATTTGTTGCAATAATATATTGACTTTATTCCCACAATACTAATACTAAAAATAATAAGAATTATGCAAATTTTTGACTTTTTTCTTGATAGAATACATCTTTTTCAACTACATCTGTTTTTCTATTTTTACTGTTTGGGTTTCTTTGAAATTCAACTTTCTTTTTATAAATTTTCTTTATTTTACAAATTTATAAATTCTGATTTTATTCCCATAACATGTTGGTTTTATTCTTGAAAGATTTTAACTTTTTCCGCAACCAATTTTATTTGTTGGTTGGTTTGTTTTATGACTCATAAAAACAATTATTTTTAAACATATTTGAACTCTTTGCTACTGAATGCATGTATTTTTTTCTGATAATATTATCCTGTTATTATGTTATTATTATGTTATTATTATTTCATTAGATTCCAACTTTTTGCTTTTTGTTCGTTTTCCTGTTAAATGATATTTTAAAATGTGCCACGGGCCAATAAAAAATAGGCAGCCACAGTTTGGACACCCCTGGTTTAAGCCTTGGCGGAGGCCGGCCCTCTATGCAGAGAGCAGGACATATAATATAATTTAATATCATATAATATAATATCATATAAACGCTCATAAAGCGAAACCACTGGATGCAACCGGCACATATCGCCATGCAAGGCTCAAAGTCCAAATGTCCAAAAAGACAACTTTTTTCAAGGCACGAGCAAAAATATGAAAAAGTCGATAAAAATGTCAATCAGTCAAAAGTTTAGAGACACTTCCCAATGCTAATCAATGAGACAATGTGTCTAAACTTTTGACCGGCGGTATGTAGCAAACAGAATCTTTGTCATGTGACTGCTGTGTTGAACCACAGCAGATGTAAACATCACCGCATAGCATAGCTTAGCTTAGCTTCCACCCAGCAGCACCTCCGCCCCCGCCTCTTCAGGACCAGACCGACCGGCGGAGTCACCACCTGGTCCGGGGGTTCCGGTCCTCAGCACCAGCTTACCCAGACCTCCTGACACCAAGCCTACAGGAGACAACGACTTCCTGGAAAAACATCAGAGACCACGCATCTGGTTGCTCGCGGTTACTAGCATACACATCTTAAAAAGTACATGTTAGCTAGAGCTAGCACAGTCTCCTGACTCCTGCACCACAAGTCACCTGAAGGCCATCTTTTTCAGTAGGTGGGCGTCCATCTTGTCTGTGGAAGAGCTGTCAGCGTGGCGTTGCTCTTCCGATGGTGGAGGGTGAGGGTGGGCGGCGTCCTCGGAATACGAAGCAGCCAGGACTGCCGACTCCTGAGAGGCCAAAAATAAGGAGTAACAATTAGGATTAGGGTTTGCTTCTTTTTACACTTGTATGATCACTAAGAGAATGCATTCGCCTTTGGTCTAGTAGTACTACACAGGGGCTTAAATTCCTTTTACACTTGTATCACAACTAAGAGAATGCATTATGCCTTTGGTCTAGTAGTACTACACAGGGGCTTAACTTCATTTTACACTTGTATGACCACTAAGAGAATGCATTCGCCTTTGGTCTAGTAGTACTACACAGGGGCTTAACTTCCTTTTGCACTCGTATCACAACTAAGAGAATGCATTATGCCTTTGGTCTAGTAGTACTACACAGGGGCTTAACTTCATTTTACACTTGTATGACCACTAAGAGAATGCATGATGCCTTTGGTCTAGTAGTACTACACAGGGGCTTAACTTCCTTTTACACTTGTATCACCACTAAGAGAATGCATTATGCCTTTGGTCTAGTAGTACTACACAGGGGCTTAAATTCCTTTTACACTTGTATCACAACTAAGAGAATGCATTATGCCTTTGGTCTAGTAGTACTACACAGGGGCTTAACTTCATTTTACACTTGTATGACCACTAAGAGAATGCATGATGTCTTTGGTCTAGTAGTACTACACAGGGGCTTAACTTCCTTTTACACTTGTATCACCACTAAGAGAATGCATTATGCCTTTGGTCTAGTAGTACTACACAGGGGCTTAAATTCCTTTTACACTTGTATCACCACTAAGAGAATGCATTATGCCTTTGGTCTAGTAGTACTACACAGGGGCTTAAATTCCTTTTACACTTGTATCACAACTAAGAGAATGCATTATGCCTTTGGTCTAGTAGTACTACACAGGGGCTTAACTTCATTTTACACTTGTATGACCACTAAGAGAATGCATGATGCCTTTCGTCTAGTAGTACTACACAGGGGCTTAACTTCCTTTTACACTTGTATCACAACTAAGAGAATGCATTATGCCTTTGGTCTAGTAGTACAACTACTTCATTTTCTACCGCCTATCCTCATAGGGTCGTGAGTATGCTGGAGCCTATCCCAGCTGTCTTGGGGCGAGAGGCGGGGGTACACCCTAGACTGGTGGCCAGCCAATCACAGGGCACATATAGACAAACAACCATTCACACTCACATTCATACCTATGGACAATTTGGAGTGGCCTATGAAGCTAGCATGTTTTTGGAATGGGGGAGGAAACTGGAGCGTGTGGCCTGCGCTCTAACCAGTAGCCCACCGTGCAGTCCCGCTAGCAGCTTATACACTATATATATATATGTATTTCAAAAGCATATTATGAATATCAAATTCACTCTTTGTTCTTTTGTTCCCATTTTTGTTGTTTTCTTTCTTTTCTTCTTAAATAACCTTTTATATAAGCTAATATTAATATTAAAAAAATAATAAAATTGAAATTATTTCCAACAATACATAAAGTATAATGTAAAAAGTAAAGTAAAATATAAAATTAAAATGAATTTAAATTAATTAATTAAAAATTAATTAATATTCTTGTTACGTTTTTATTCCTATAATATTTAGACTTATAATAGTACTCCTATAATAGTATATTGTTTCTCTAACATCATTTTCCAAAAATAACTTTATTTTGTTTTATTTGATACTTATAATATTGCAATTGTTTTTTTATAATATTACAGGTTTTTCTGGTGAAATAGCAACTTTTTTTCTTGTTCGACGATGACTTTTTCTCTGAATATTTTGACTCTATTGTGATGAAATTACAGCTGTTTTTTTCTTTTATTGTTTTTTTCCCCCACTATTTCAGTCTTTAATATTTGAACTTTATACTACTAAATGACTTTATTTCCCCTCATAATAACGATTATCATAATAATATTTTTTTGCTGCAGTTTTTTTAGTTTTCTTGTTAAAATATGTTTTTGGAACGTGCTGTGGGCCAACCAAAAAAACGGTTTGCAAATGTTCCCCAGGCCGCACTTTGGAAACCCCTGCTTGCGGCCCAGTTTGACCCCGGAACAGATCAGATT
Organism: Doryrhamphus excisus; assembly: GCF_037039965.1. Taxonomy (NCBI): domain Eukaryota; kingdom Metazoa; phylum Chordata; class Actinopteri; order Syngnathiformes; family Syngnathidae; genus Doryrhamphus; species Doryrhamphus excisus. The sequence continues at coordinate 6,012,975 of NC_136375.1, forward strand.
CTCCAGGATTTACCTTCATCTCCTGGCCGTTGGGGTCCTCCAGGTGCAGGTGGCACAGTTCCAGGTCAATGTCTCGGTCCGGGCGGGGCTCCCGGTGGTGCTGGTCCTGGCTGAAGCCGGCCTTTCGCTCGCTTGATGGATGCTGACGTAGATCCGGTGCACATAGTTGCTCGCTGACGGCCACAAAAGACCATAAATCAACTGCATTGAAGGCATGTTTGTTCAGAGCAGCGATACCACAACGGGTTATTTTGTTTTGTTTGTTTCTAATAATATTAAAAAAATACATTTTCTTATTTAATATTTTCACTTTATTCTTATTGCATTACGGTTGTTTTTGCAAATTGAAAAAAAATCGAATTTTTCCTTAAATTTTTCAACTCTGCGCTACTAAAATGACATTATTTTACTAAATAATACCACAAGTTTATTCTTGTAAAATGACAACTTTTGTCAGATGAGAATACAACTTTTTTCTTCTAATATTCTCATAAAATTATTAAAAAGAATTTTTTACATTTATTTCTGTTGTTGCTTTTTAAATTAAAAAAACACCTCAAGTCCGGGCTACAATATGGAATATATAAATCATAAAATGATACCATTATTCCTTCATTAAACTTGTTAGGAATGGAATATTTTCCCCCTTGTTTTGCGACATATTGTCCAACACAGAGACATGAGACAGGATCACAAGACCTTCGACTTGGAAGAAGCACACCCAGTTGTCTTTAGCTATCAGACAAAGGTTCCCTCATCACTGAGATGGCCTCCACAGAAGGAACACAAAGAGGAACCCAGTTTGACTTGAGAGACCGCTAGGATCTGGCTAGGCTTTGGCTGGGTGGCCACGCCCCTCTTCAGCGCTGGCATTGCAGCATTCACGGCAAAGAGAATAGACGGCAAATAGGAAGAAGAAAATAAAAGTAGCAGGTGGGAAAGAAGAGAGAAACCAAAGCAAGAGTCCAACCTGTCATGCGGAGCGTGAACCGATCCCCTGGAGATCCACCTGGACTCGCTGTGATCCCCGTGAGAGTTGTAATCTAGAAAATCAGCAACAAAATGTCTTCACCATACTTCATGCAGAGGAATGGATGGATGATGGATGGATGGATGGATGGTGGGTGGGTGGGTGGGTGGATGGTGGGTGGGTGGGTGAGTGGGTGGATGGATGAATGGACGGATGGGTGGATGGGTGGATGGCAGGATGGATGGATGGATGAGTGTATGGATGAGTGTATGGATGGGGGAATAATGGATGATGCATGGATGGATGGATGGGTGGATGGATGGATGGTTGGATGAGTGGATGGGTGGGTGGATGGATGGATGGATGGATGATGGATGGATGAATGGATGGATGGATGGATGAGTGGGTGGATGATGGATGGATGGGGGAATAATGGATGATGCATGGATGGATGGATGGGTGGATGAATGGACGGATGGATTGATGGATGGACGGGTGGCAGGATGGATGGATGGATGAGTGGATGGATGGGTGGGTGGGTGGATGGATGGATGGATGGGTGGATGGATGCGTGGATGGTGATGGATGAATGGATGAATGGATGAATGGATGGATGGATGGATGGATGGATGGTGGGTGGGTGGGTGGGTGGATGGATGGTGGGTGGGTGGGTGGGTGGATGGATGGACGGGTGGGTGGGTGGATGGATGATGGATGGATGGATGGATGAATGGACAGATGGGTGGATGGATGGGGGAGTAAAGGATGATGCATGGATGGTTGGATGGATGCGGGGATGGGTGGATGAATGGACGGATGGATGGTTGGATGGATGGATGAGTGGCAGGATGGATGAGTGGATGGATGATGGATGGATGGATGGGTGATGCATGGATGGGTGGGTGGATGATGGATGGATGGATAGGTGGATGATGGATGGAAGCGACAGGAGCAGGAAAAAGGAAGGCTTTTATTTGGTTTGAGGACAAAAACAGACACAAGGAGGCAAATGGAGGATTTTGTGGTGGTCCTCACCTTTAAAGTTGACTGGCGTGGTGCTGGTGCCGCCCTGGCAGGCGGTTGCCTGGACGGGGTCGGTGGTGTGGTATCCCGAGCGGGACGCCCTGGAAATGGCACCCCACTTGGAGATGATGGGCCCCTCGCTGAAGGGGATGATGGGGTCCTCCTCTTTAAGTCGCCTGTACTGTTCCAAGGAGTGCAGCCACCGCTTTGTGACGCCGCTGTCCAGCTCCTTGGGGGGGGGGGGGTCAGAGTCATCTTTTATGGTGTACACACGATGAGGATCTGGTAGAATTGGCTTTAATTCATGCTGATCTCAACAAGATGGTGTTGGATGGCTGCTACAGTACGTCTTCATGCAGTGGATGGCAGTGCTTAATAACAACCAGCAGAGGGTGCCATTGCTGCCTAAACGGGCTGCCGTGGGTTGGAAACAGTATTAGTCAATTTAGTATGACTTTTTTCCATCCATCTGTTTTCTATACCGCTTATCCTGACTAGGGTGGGGGTATGCTGGAGCATATCCCAGCGGTCTTTGGGCGAGAGGTGGGGGACATCTTGTTTTTTTTTCAAGTATATATTATTATAATTTTTTTGTAGCATCTTCAATTAAACTATTTAATTAACTAATTAAAATATCACTAATCATTTTTGGCTTTATGTCGAAATATTTTTATACAACATAAAATGGTAAATCTCCATATATTATTTTGTAGTACTTTTGTATTGCTGTTATATTATTAGTCATTGTTCAATAGTTTATTTAATGTATATTGTATAATATATATTTGTATAATATATATATTATATTTATTATTCCCCTACCGTCTGCTCCAAGCAGGAGTGAGGCGCAGCGTGCTGGAGTGCCTCAGGCTCAAAGGGGCGGAGGCAGGGGCCGACGCCGCCACAGGACCATGGAGAGTAGCGTGCCAAGCTCTCCTCGCCTCGGAAGCGACACCCCACACACGGTCCCACGCCGCTGTCCGCGTGCTGGAGGACACGAGACACATTTGGAAAAACGTAACCGTTGTGTCTTCTACTTCTCCTGTAGTCACCGGGTACGTGGTCTAATAACCAATTGGGGCCACTTCAAAAAGAATTAACAGCTGTGGCTGTAGGCAACCTCCCGTGGTCTTGCTTCCTCCCCGCAAGATGGCAATAGCTGCAAGTGGTCAGCATCCAGCAAACCTTGCCAAAGTGGGAACTCATCAGCGCTAATGCTCAGCTACTGCTAGGCTAATGCTTGGCTAATGCTCGGCTAATGTTAGGCTAATGCTAGGCTAATGCTAGGCTAATGCTAGGCTTATGCTTGGCTAATGGTAGGCTAATGCACGGCTACTGCTTGGCAAATGCTAGGCTAATGCTAGGCTAATGCTCGGATAATGCTAGGCTAATGCTCGGCTAATGATAGGCTTCAACTCTAATGCTAGGCTTATTCTTGGCTAATGCTAGGCTAATGCTCAGTTAATGCTTGGCTAATGCTAGGCTAAACAAACATTTAAAAAATATATTAAAAAAAAAAAAAATATTTCACAATATTAATATTTATTAATGTAATAATAAATAAATAAATAAATAAATAAATAAAATAATAGTTAATATAAATAATATTAATTTTTTATTTTTATTCATTATTTATTAATACCATTCAAAAAATAATAATTTATTTTTACAATTTTTACTATCTATTACAGCAAATATGTATAAAAATATCTATCAAAATAGTAAGAATAAATATTAACATATAATTGATAATATATAAAATATACCATGATAAATACAAATCTATACTATGTCTTTATGTATTATATATGTATACATGTCTGCATATGCAGTATGTATACAAAATAGCATTCCAATAAAAATAATAATTATTGTATTATTTTTAAATCCTAAACACATTACAAAAATGAATCCTTTTGATTATTATGTATTATAATAACATATTTATTATTTTATTATAATTCATTATGATAAATAAAATGTTACTACAATGGTTTATTGATAGAATAATAAATCCATAAAAAATCAAATATATAGATATATTATATATCTAGTATATTTCTAAAAAGTGTCATTTTCCAAAGCTTTTAGTCAGCAGAACTCTTGTTTTCCTGTTTTGTGTTTTTGTTCCAGGCTCTCCTGTCGCTTCTTCTCTCCCGCACACGCGCCCACACACACACGCCAGTTGTCTCCGTGATATCATCACCACAGTCGCTAGGCAACCACAGTTGTCTCCCGCTCACACGACACGCAAGCTCCATACCTTGGCTCCAAAATCCATGTTGAAGATGGCGGAGGACTGGGAGGGCCTGTTGGCGCCGTGCTGGTGGTGCTGGTGGTGGTGGTGATGGTGGTGGTGATGGTGCGCCCATTGCTCCTGCTTCCGCCTGAAGAGTTGGTCGTAGCCCAAAGGAACGCGGGTGTAGTCCTGAAACCACGACAGACACGGGTCGGTTCCAACCATGCACTACAGCGTATTTACCATGCACAACAACACTTTCGCTGCTGAAACGGATGGAAGTGAGTGTGGGGGCTGGGGGCGGCAGGGAGACATATTTAGGTGTAGCGGTGGGAGGATGCACCGAGGAGGAGGTGGAGGTGAAGGAGGTGAGCTGAAGGAGGAGGTGAGGTGAGCGATGTGGGCGAAGACCAAGAAGAAACTTTCCTTGCTGAGGAAGGAATCTTGGCAGCGCCAAAAAAGACCAATACCTCACTCACTGCTAGTGTGGAAGTGGTCTTTCTTCCACAGGCATGTGTCTGTCTTTTCTCAACATTTCTTCCACCCCCCCCAAAAAAAGGATTTGGCAGCATGGTTACCTCAGGACACCCGCAAAGTATTGGTATTATATACATAATATCATATGTAAGTATATTTATTACATTTTATTCATGTTTTTTGTATTTACAAAAATGAAGCTTAATCAAATGACTATTTTATAATACATAATTTCAAATATGGGCGGCACGGCGGTCGAGCGGTTAGCGCGCAGACCTCACAGCTAGGAGACCAGCGTTCAATTCCACCCTCTGCCATCTCTGTGTGGAGTTTGCATGTTCTCCCCGTGCATGCGTGGGTTTTCTCCGGGTACTCCGGTTTCCTCCCACATTCCAAAAACATGCTAGGTTAATTAGCGACTCCAAATTGTCCATAGGTATGAATGTGAGTGTGAATGGTTGTTTGTCTATATGTGCCCTGTGATTGGCTGGCCACCAGTCCAGGGTGTACCCCGCCTCTCGCCCGAAGACACCCCCAGACACCCAGCACCCCCGCGACCCTCATGAGGAAAAAGCGTAGCACATATTGTGTATTGTGTGTACAATTCCGCCTACCCCGTGCGGTCCCGCGCGGTGTTCCGATCCAGAGCAGTAGTTGCTGTCCAGCGAGTTGAATCTCTCCCTGAGTGGAGGCTGGTAGACGGAGGAATGCAGCACCTCGGGGGGCAAGGAGTTACTGCGGGCGTCCTCTCTGTGGTACAACTGAAGGGAAAAGACGGTGAAGAAGTTTTTTTGGTGAGGGTACGGTAGAGGTGAGGTGGCGATGAGCAACCTGAGGCCTCCACACTCTTCTGCTGTCGTAGAGCGGCGCATAGACGCCATGGGCGGACGCCAGAGCTCCATACTGGGGCTGCCCGGGGTGGGGGTGGAAGACGGGGGGGGCGAGCCGGTCTCCGGGCGGGGGTGGCGGGTACCCCGAGGGGGAAGAAGAGGAAGAGGATGAAGGATCGGTGGGGAAGGAGGAAGGTGGCAGGGAGGATTCCGGGACGTTGGCCGATCTGAGGAAGCGAGCCATGCAGGGCTTGTGTGGGTAGAAGGAACCTGCTGGGGGGGGAACCATCGTGGAACCGTCATCACGGGGGCTTGGAGTCAGCTCTTCAGGTCATTCTCTGTCAACCACATTCTCTGGCTAACCAACACATTTTATTTGGTCTACAAAAGAATGGCCGATAAATATTTGAGGTTATTCTAATCAAGCATCCATATTTATTTTTCCATATATGATCATTTATATCATTGATCATTTATAAATATTATATAAATCATTTATATATAAGAAAATATTACTTTTATTCATGGAAAACACTGCTAAAAAAAGATAGGCATATCATTTTTTTTCAAAAAATATACACACATACATATTTATGAAACAATTATTAAAAATAAATATGAATATATTTTGACCAATATTGTAATATATTATTTTAATGAAGAACTGAAATAATGATTCAATATAATAATAACAATAATAATAATAATAATAATAATAATAATAATAATAATAATAATAATAATAATAATAATAATAATAATAATAATAATAATAATAATAATAAACAATAATAAACATGATAATCATAATATAATTATAATTATATGGTAGAATAATTATATAAAATGATATGATATAATATAGTATATGTATATATATGTATATGTATATGTATATGTATATATATATAGTATATATATATTATATAACATTATATAATAAAATTATATGATAGTTAGAATTGGTTAGAATTATATAGTAATAATAATAATTATTGTATCGTAAAATAATTAATAATTCATTAAAATAATTTATTATAGTCATGAAATAATTATTAATTACATAATAGTTAAAATAATAGTTAAAATGAGTCATAATTATAATCATAATGATAATGAATATTATTAATTCGATTTCTAATTTATTATTTATTTATGAATAAAATTAGTAATGTCATTATTATGAATATGGATATAATATAATAAAAAAAGCATATTGAAAAGCAGCGCCTTACAGCTGGTGTGGAAGTGGGCGGTGTCGTACGCAGACTGTGCTTCTTGGTAGATGAGATCCTGAGAAGGATGAGGGACTCTCAGTACAAGAGGACCGTGTTTGGACGCCCCATCAGCCGTCCCCAAAGGAGATGATGCTGTCGAGTGGCTGACGGGGGGCGCTGGGGGCGGGGACACGGGCTTCCTTCAGGACAAAGACGATAACGTTCTAAGGCGGGAAGTGGAAGTGACATCACAAATCAAAGGCTCGGTCTTACTGCTCGGCCGAGCCCAGTGCGGTCCCACCGGTCGACCCGCTGGCGCCGCTCGCCCCCATCGATTCACTGGACATGACTCTCTTCATGCTGTGGTCTCCTGCAGAGCCGTCAGCGATGCCACCGCCTTCCATGACAAACGTTTTAGCAGACGGTAACGGGATGGCGCGGCTAACGCTGCTGCTCTTCTTGTTCCTTAGTCGAAACCTGGACGAAAAAAGAAAAACATCAATCATCCATCATTTGGTGCTTGGCGGCCGCCAGTGGGGGGCGCCATCCATCCAAGCCCAACTCTTATAACTCTTACTCTGATACTTGGGCACAATAAAGCATGCTGGACTGGGCGGCAACCAGCAGGGGCGCTGCTGAGCCACTTTGCTGTCTGAAGAACTTGGAACATGTTGAGATGCATCCATGCAGGAACTACACCTCCTCCAGCGTTATTCATTCATTATCAATACCTTATCTATACCAATACCATTCATTATCAATACCATTCATTATCAAGACCTTATCCATACCAATACCATACCATACCAATCACTACATATAAAAGTGAATCAGTGGGTATAAAAGTGAATCAGTGGGTATAAAAGTGAATCAGTGGGTATAAAAGTGAATCAGTGGGTATAAAAGTGAATCAGTGGGTATAAAAGTGAATCAGTAGGTATAAGAGTGAATCAGTGGGTATAAAAGTGAATCAGTGGGTATAAAAGTGAATCAGTCTGTATAAAAGTGAATCAGTGGGTATACAAGTGAATCAGTGGGTATACAAGTGAATCAGTGGGTATACAAGTGAATCAGTAGGTATAAGAGCGAATCAGTGGGTATAAAAGTGAATCAGTGGGTATAAAAGTGAATCAGTCTGTATAAAAGTGAATCAGTCTGTATAAAAGTGAATCAGTGGGTATAAAAGTGAATCAGTGGGTATAAAAGTGAATCAGTGGGTATACAAGTGAATCAGTATGTCTAAAAGTGAATCAGTAGGTCTAAAAGTGAATCAGTAGGTCTAAAAGTGAATCAGTGGGTATACAAGTGAATCAGTATGTCTAAAAGTTAATCATTAGGTCTAAAAGTGAATCAGTAGGTCTAAAAGTGAATCGGTGGGTCTAAAAGTGAATCAGTGGGTATAAAAGTGAATCAGTGGGTATAAAAGTGAATCAGTGGGTATAAAAGTGAATCAGTCTATATAAAAGTGAATCAGTGGGGATAAAAGTGAATCAGTGGGTATAAAAGTGAATCAGTAGGTATAAGAGTGAATCAGTAGGTATAAAAATGAATCAGTGGGTATACAAGTGAATCAGTGGGTATAAAAGTGAATCAGTATGTCTAAAAGTGAATCAGTGGGTATAAAAGTGAATCAGAATGTCTAAAAGTGAATCGGTGGGTATAAAAGGGAAACAGTAGGTCTAAAAGTGAATCGGCGGGTATAAAAGTGAATCAGTGGGTATAAAAGTGAATCAGTGGGTATAAAAGTGAATCAGTGGGTATACAAGTGAATTAGTGGGTATAAAAGTGAATCAGTAGGTCTAAAAGTGAATCAATGCGTATACAAGTGAATCAGTAGGTATAAAAGCGAATCAGTGGGTATAAAAGAGAAGGACTCACTTCTCCAGTTCGTCCTGCGTGTGTGCAAAGGTGCAGTTGCTTCCTCGAGGACAGCCTCCCTGATGTCGGAGGTCTCTACACATACTGGTCTTATACTTGCTGTTCACCTGAGGCTGAAAACAATAATAATAATTAATAATAATAACAAGACACTGTAAGTAACAGTAAAACACTCTACAGAACTACAGTACATGTACACATTAATACACCCCGCCCCTTGCCCAAAGTCAGCTGGGATAGGCTCCAGCCTAGCCCAGAGATCCTAGTGATACATAGAAGATGTACCTGTGGAGAGTCCTGTGTCTTCTTGCTGAACTTGTGTATGAACTCCACCAGGCCCTGGACCACCAGCTTCACCGCCAACATCACCCTTTCCACTTCCTGCCAGGACGGCGCTGGATCCTCTACGCAAAGATTCCCACATAAGTGAAGAGCACTCTTGTTATGTCACCTGTCTTCCTCTTTTTAGAAAAGACTACAGCAGATCACTCCTGTCGTATCTTTGGAGGATCTTTGACTGTGTCTGTTGGTAAAGAGATGTGTGCTTCTGTCCTATAGACAATCTTTGACTAAAATTTTGGAAGTCAGCTCTTAAAAAGAGATGAGTTCGCTCCTGTCACATAGAGGATCTTTGACTATCATTTTCAGGTCTGTTGTTAAAAAGAAATGTTTTGTTATATAGAGGATCTTTGACTGATGCTTTTGAGGTACGTGCACTCCTGTTATATAGAGGATCTTTGACTTGCGTTTTTTCCGGTCAGTTCTTAAAAAGAGATGTGCATGTTCATCTTATATAAAGGATCTTTGATTAGCATTTTATACGCAAGTTCTTAAAAAGAAATGTGCACATTTGTCATATAGAGGATCTTTGACTAACATTTTTACACATAAGCTCTTAGAGAGAGATGTGCAATCCTGTCACATAGAGGATCTTTGACTGGTGTTTTTGAGGTAAGTTCTTAAAAAGAGACTTGCACTCCTGTTATATAGAGGATCTTTGACTAGCGTTTTTGAGGTAAGTTCTTAAAAAAGACTTGCACTCCTGTCACATAGAGGATCTTTGATTTGCATTTTTCAGGTCAGTTCTTAAAAAGAGATGTGCACGTTCATGTTATATAGACTAGCATTTTATACGCAAGTTCTTAAAAAGAAATGTGCACTTGTATCATATAGAGGATCTTTGACTAGCTTTCTACACATAAGCTCTTAAAAAGAGATGTGCACTCCTGTCACATAGAGGATCTTTGACTGGTGTTTTTCAGGTCAGTTCTTAAAAAGAGATGCACACATGTCTTATATAGAGGATCTTTAACTAGCATTTTATACGCAAGTTCTTAAAAAGAAATATGCACTTTTATCATATTGAGGATCTTTGACTAGCGTTTTACACATAGTAAGCTCTTAAAAAGAGATGTGCACTCCTGTCACATAGAGGATCTTTGATTTGCATTTTTCAGGTCAGTTCTTAAAAAGAGATGCGCACGTTCATGTTATATAGAGGATCTTTGATTAGCATTTTATACGCAAGTTCTTAAAAAGAAATGTGCACTTTTATCATATAGAGGATCTTTCACTCGCGTTTTACACATAAGCTCTTAAAACTCCTGTCATATAGAAGATCTTTGGCTGGTGTTTTTGAGGTAAGTTCTTAAAAAGAGACGTGCACTCCTGGTATATAGAGGATCTTTGACTTGTGTTTTTCAGGCCAGTTCTTAAAAAGAGATGCGCACATTCATCTTATATAAAGCATGTTTAACTAGCATTTTATACGCAAGTTCTTAAAAAGAGATGTGCACTCCTGCCATATAGAGGATCTTTGACTGGTATTTTTGAGGTAAGTTCTTAAAAAGAGACAGGCACTCCTGCCATATAGAGGATCTTTGACTGGTGTTTTTGAAGCAGGTCCAGTGCTAGGGTGAAAGCCAGGTACCAGGATTGTGGTCTATGTTGGCCAGCAGGTGGAGGTGAGGTCTCAGGCCGCTGAGGTTGGCAGGGTCTCCTGTCCTCTGCAGGACGATGGTCAGCTCTTGGACGCTCTTTGCAAAGGACTCAGGCGTCTGCAGCTGCACCAGGAGGGGAGAAAGGAAGCTTTTTGTTGTGGTCTAACGTGGTATGAATGACGTGCAGCAGACCTTGTCGATGATGGACTGCATGTGGGACTTGTGGACCAGGTCCCCGTACAGCAGAGAGGACCACTGCTCGGGGGAGATGCGGAGGCCGGCTTCCATGGCGATGTGGACGATCTGGGCGTCGTGTTCTCGGCGGAGAGCCTCGTACGTACGGAACTCCTCCTTCAGCTGCATGAGCGAGGAGTCCTCGTCCCGTTTAGTCACCTGACAGGGGGACAATTTGTCTTCACGTGTTTGACGTGTTTGACATGTTAGCTGCTAACATTAGCGGGAAACTAAAAATATTGTGATGATGAATCATTGACTCTTTTTAAAAATGAGAGTATTAAAAGCTACATTTGTTTCTTGAACTTTTGACAGGGAATGTTGGCTAGTAATTCCTGATTTTTATATTATTTGATTATATTATTATTATATAATTTCTCAAGTCAAACATTGTACTGTTCAATTTTTATCAAAAAAATAAAAAGAAAAATTATTAAAAAGTCTAATATAAAAAGTTTACAAATTTAGAATTTTTTAAACTTTATATTTTATAAAGAGTTTTAGGTAAAAATGTTAAAATGTGACTTTACCAGATTATATTTTTGTTAAAAAATACAAATAGTACAAATAATAATAATAAACAAATAAATTACATTTTAAATGCATTAATATTGAATATGTATTTCTTATTTAATAAATTTAATTTAAAATTAGTTTGACAAATTTTAAATTTTTTCACTTAAAAGTGAAAAAATTTAGAATGTGACTTTAGCTGTGCAATTTACATTTTAATTTAATTTGTTTGATTTTTTAAATTGTATTTTTACCACAAAATATTTAAATTCACAAACATGTAAATATTTCAGAGACAATAGATTAATATTACATTTAAAAATGCTAAAATGTGAGTTTACAATGAAGAATTGTTTTATTGTGTATTGTATGATTGAACGGTATTCGGAGGTGGCGTGCCAGGCGTCTTCAGACACGTCAAGTTGAGATGATATCAGGCAAAAGGGACGGCCCCCTTTTGTCAGAATCTGCCCTATGAGTCATCATCACAAGACGCCGTCACGCCACACGAGAAAAAAAGCTGAGGTCAGCATTTGATACGTGACCTATTTCTACATCACCTATTTCACCCTCACCTAACAGGGAGACAAATACATGTCTACATGTACTTCTACTTGACCACTAGTACTACTTATAGTACTACTTGTAGTACTAGTAGAGTTGGAGTAAGGGTGATGTACCTTGAAGCATGAGGCCCTGTAAAGCAGCTGCACCACGTGTCCTATGCTGGTCTTGGAGGCCTGAGGGAAGCGGCCCTCCAGCTTCTGCACCACAAACAGCACCAAAACCTTCCTGGACAGGGCCGAGCCGTCCTCCAGGGCCAGCAGGACCAGCTTCAGGGCGTCCTCCTGCATGGCTGAGGAGACACAGACGCGTGTCAAGTAGAACAGTCACATGGGATGTACTGTAAATAAGATCCGTGGAAGCTGGACGTGTCCTCAGACTTTGGCAACCATGGTGATATCACGAAGGGAACCAACGTCCCCAGTCAAAATCTGCCCTATGAGTTGTCATCACAGGACACCGTCATCGTCTTCTGCTTGCTATACATCCTCAAAAACAGCACAGTGATCCTGTCACAGAGGATCTTTGACGAGCAGCACGTCCTCACAAACTGCTAAGTGATCCTGTAGATAGAGGATCTTTCGCAAGCATTTTTGCAATCGATTCTCAAAAACAGATCAGAGTTCTCCTGCTATTGTTTTGTCAGAAATCATCAAAAACAGCAGAGCACTCCTATGACACAAAGGATCTTTGACTAGTGTTTTTGTAGGAGATCCTCAAAAACAGCAGAGCTCTCCTGTTATACAAAGTATCTTTGACTTGTGTTTTTGTAGGAGATCCTAAAAAACAGCAAAACACTCCTGTCATTAAAGGATTTTCATTTAGCATTTTTCAAGTAGGCACTTAAGCAGCAGAGCTTTCTAGTCCAACACAGAATCTCAGACTGGCATTTTTGAAGTAGGTCCTCAAAAACAGCAGCCCTGTCCTGCTTTGTAGAAGATAATTGACAAGGAATTTTGAAGCAGGTCTTTAAAAACAGCAGAGTTAACCTGCTATATATAGAGGATCTTTGGTTGACTGGCATTTTGGCAGTTCATTCTTCAAAACAGCAACGCATTCCTGACAAATAGAGGATCTTTGACTTGGGCTTTTGTTGGAAATCCTCAAAAACAGCAAAACACTCCGGCAATACTCAGTGTCCTCGTTTGATAAGTGTTGGTAGGACATTCTCAAAAACAGTTGAGGACTCCCTCTGATTTTTCCCCTAGTATTTTTTTCAAGTAGGTACTTAAAAACAGCAGAACTCTCCCTATTGAGGATTTTTGCTCAGCTTTTTTTTGCAGTAGATCCTCAAAACAGAGTGATCACAAAAGAGTGATCCTGTCGTATAGAGCGCTTTGACTAACACTTTTGCAGTTAATTCTCAAAAACAGCAGAGTGAACATGTAATGAAGAGGATCTTTGTTCGACTCGCAGTTTTGCAGTTCATTCCTAAAAAAAGCAGCGCATTCCTGTTAAGAAACTTTGACTTGTGTTTTTGTTGGCAATCCTCAAAAACAGCAGGACTATCATAGAGAGGATTTTTGACGAGCATTTTTCAAGTCGGTACTTCAAAACATCTCTTGGTTTCTAAAAAGTTTTTGAAGTTGGTTGAGTCATCCTGTGCTTTTGGAGTAGATTCTCAAAAACAGCAGGGATCCTGTCATAGAAAGGCTTTTTGACAAGTGTTTTTGGAGTAGATTCTCAAAAACAGCAGGGATCCTGTCATATAGAGGATTTTTGACAAGTACTTTTGGAGTAGATTCTCAAAAACAGCAGGGGTCCTGTCATATAGAGGATTTTTAACAAGTATTTTTGGAGTAGATTCTCAAAAACAGCAAGGATCCTGTCATATAGAGGATTTTTGACAAGTACGTTTGGAATAGATTCTCAAAAACAGCAGAGATCCTGTCATATAGAGGATTTTTGACAAGTGCCTTTGGGGTAGATTCTTAAAAACAGCAGGGATCCTGTCATATGGAGGATTTTTAACAAGTATTTTTGGAGTAGATTCTCAAAAACAGCAAGGATCCTGTCATATAGAGGATTTTTAACAAGTATTTTTGGAGTAGATTCTCAAAAACAGCAAGGATCCTGTCATATAGAGGATTTTTGACAAGTGCTTTTGGAGTAGATTCTCAAAAATAGCAGGGATCCTGTTGTATAGAGGATTTTTAGCAAGGATTTTTCAAGTAGGTCCTTAAAAACAGCAGAATGATTTTTGACTCGTGTTTTGGGAGTAGATTTTCAAAAAGAGGAGGATTTTGGCAAGGATTTTCAAGTAGGTCCTTCAAAAAATAGCAGAGCTCTGTTGCCCAATAGAGGATCTTTGACAAGCATTTTTGCTGTAGATCCTGACAAACATCTTGATGGTGGTTTCAGAAGTTCCTAAATGAACGTGCATGCAGAGAAGAGTGTGAAGGTATTGGGTCTGAGGCCATACCCACCGGGCCCCAGGAACTGGCACCCCCGTGCCCGCACGGCCGCCCAGAGGTTGGCAGACAGCTGCTGGGGGTTCTGGTGCTGCAGGATGAGCTCGGTGACCGTGCGCTCGCCCAGCGAGCGGCCCGCCCTGACGGCTCGCAGGCGCCCCTCCTCCTCCACCAGCTGGCAGTTGACCAGCGTCACCAACTTCCTCTGCATGGGCCGACTGAGCGCGCTCGGACTGGACGGCGCCACACCTGAGACGGGTCAAAGATTGGAGGTGAAACAGTGCGGCACCATTTTACCGACATTACGGACTTTATGGACACACCAAGCTTGCAATATTACTTTGTCGTCTTTTCACTTCTTTTTACACTTTAACACTTTTCTTGTTAGCACTGCACTGCAATTGGGGACTAGATTACTTTATTTTGGTCTTATTTACTTTTATTACACTGCAGGTTAACTTCAATGATGTCAATAATGTTAAGTATTTAAGTATTAATTATTTTTGCTTTATTTTCATTTCCTTTCATTGTGCAGACGGTTAGCTTATTTTTTTTACACTTTTACAACACTTAATGTTAAGTAGCACAAAGTAGTAGTATTTTTACTTTACTTTAGTTTCATGAAACAGCGAGGTTACCTTCCTTTTACACTTGCATGACAGTTAATAATGCTAAAAGGCACAAAGGGTGAGTATTTTTTACTTTATTCTAGTTTTACTTAGCTTCATTAAACAGAATTTTAACTTATTTTTCCATTTGCATGACAGTTAATAATGTTACAAGTTCCACTATACAGTGGGTTAACTTCTTTTTACACTTGTGTGACAGTTAATAATGCTAAAAGGCACAAAAGGTGAGTATTTTTACTTTATTATGGTTTTATTTAGCTTCATTAAACAGAATTTTAACTTCTTTTTATATTTGTATGACAGTTAATAATGTTACAAGTTCCACTATACAGTTGATTAACTTCTTTTTACACTTGTGTGACAGTTAATAATGCTAAAAGGCACAAAGGGTGAGTATTTTTTACTTTATTCTAGTTTTATTTAGCTTCATTAAACAGAATTTTAACTTATTTTTCCATTTGCATGACAGTTAATAATGTTACAAGTTCCACTATACAGTTGATTAACTTCTTTTTACACTTGTGTGACAGTTAATAATGCTAACAGGCACAAAGGGTGAGTATTTTTTACTTTATTCTAGTTTTATTTAGCTTCATTAAACAGAATTTTAACTTATTTTTTCATTTGCATGACAGTTAATAATGTTACAAGTTCCACTATACAGTGGGTTAACTTCTTTTTACACTTGTGTGACAGTTAATAATGCTAAAAGGCACAAAAGGTGAGTATTTTTACTTTATTATGGTTTTATTTAGCTTCATTAAACAGAATTTTAACTTCTTTTTATATTTGTATGACAGTTAATAATGTTACAAGTTCCACTATACAGTTGATTAACTTCTTTTTACACTTGTGTGACAGTTAATAATGCTAAAAGGCACAAAGGGTGAGTATTTTTTACTTTATTCTAGTTTTATTTAGCTTCATTAAACAGAATTTTAACTTATTTTTCCATTTGCATGACAGTTAATAATGTTACAAGTTCCACTATACAGTTGATTAACTTCTTTTTACACTTGTGTGACAGTTAATAATGCTAACAGGCACAAAGGGTGAGTATTTTTTACTTTATTCTAGTTTTATTTAGCTTCATTAAACAGAATTTTAACTTATTTTTTCATTTGCATGACAGTTAATAATGTTACAAGTTCCACTATACAGTGGGTTAACTTCTTTTTACACTTGTGTGACAGTTAATAATGCTAAAAGGCACAAAAGGTGAGTATTTTTACTTTATTATGGTTTTATTTAGCTTCATTAAACAGAATTTTAACTTCTTTTTATATTTGTATGACAGTTAATAATGTTACAAGTTCCACTATACAGTTGATTAACTTCTTTTTACACTTGTGTGACAGTTAATAATGCTAAAAGGCACAAAGGGTGAGTATTTTTTACTTTATTCTAGTTTTATTTAGCTTCATTAAACAGAATTTTAACTTATTTTTCCATTTGCATGACAGTTAATAATGTTACAAGTTCCACTATACAGTTGATTAACTTCTTTTTACACTTGTGTGACAGTTAATAATGCTAACAGGCACAAAGGGTGAGTATTTTTTACTTTATTCTAGTTTTATTTAGCTTCATTAAACAGAATTTTAACTTATTTTTTCATTTGCATGACAGTTAATAATGTTACAAGTTCCACTATACAGTGGGTTAACTTCTTTTTACACTTGTGTGACAGTTAATAATGCTAAAAGGCACAAAAGGTGAGTATTTTTACTTTATTATGGTTTTATTTAGCTTCATTAAACAGAATTTTAACTTCTTTTTATATTTGTATGACAGTTAATAATGTTACAAGTTCCACTATACAGTTGATTAACTTCTTTTTACACTTGCATGACAGTTAATAATGCTAAAAGGCACAAAGGGTGAGTATTTTTTACTTTATTATGGTTTTATTTAGCTTCATTAAACAGAATTTTAACTTCTTTTTACATTTGCATGACAGTTAATGTTACAAGTTCCATTATACAGTGGGTTAACTTCTCTTTACACTTGTGTGACAGTTAATAATGCTAAAAGGCACAAAAGATGAGTATTTTTACTTTATTATGGTTTTATTTAGCTTCATTAAACAGAATTTTAACTTCTTTTTATATTTGTATGACAGTTAATAATGTTACAAGTTCCACTATACAGTTGATTAACTTCTTTTTACACTTGTGTGACAGTTAATAATGCTAAAAGGCACAAAGGGTGAGTATTTTTTACTTTATTCTAGTTTTATTTAGCTTCATTAAACAGAATTTTAACTTCTTTTTTCATTTGCATGACAGTTAATAATGTTACAAGTTCCACTATACAGTGGGTTAACTTCTTTTTACACTTGTGTGACAGTTAATAATGCTAAAAGGCACAAAAGGTGAGTGTTTTTACTTTATTATGGTTTTATTTAGCTTCATTAAACAGAATTTTAACTTCTTTTTATATTTGTATGACAGTTAATAATGTTACAAGTTCCACTATACAGTTGATTAACTTCTTTTTACACTTGCATGACAGTTAATAATGCTAAAAAGCACAAAGGGTGAGTGTTTTTTTACTTTATTCTGGTTTTATTTGGCTTCATTAAACAGAATTTTAACTTCTTTTTACATTTGCATGACAGTTAATAATGTTACAAGTTCCATTATACAGTGGATTAACTTCTTTTTACACTTGTTTGACAGTTAATAATGCTAAAAGGCACAAAGGGTGAGTATTTCTACTTTACTGTGGCTTTATTTAGCTTCATTAAACAGAAGTTGAACTTCTTTTAACACTTCCTTTTACACTTGCATGACACTTGATTCATGTTAAAAAGCACCAAAAGGTGACATTTATTTTTAAATGTAATCATTTATTTTTTGTTTTCCATAGTTTCATTACACAGCCGGTTCATTTCTTTTTAACTTCAATAACAGCTGATCTCAAAGCGTGAGTATTTTTACTTTTTGTTGTTTTATTTAATGTCATTATACGGTGGTTAGCTTCTTTTTCCGCTTGTATGAGAGGTAATGATGTTACAAAGTGCAAAGGTCGAGTATTTTATTTTAATTTTTATTAATCAGGGGCCGTTGCCTTTTATGATGGCCACGAGTTCCACTGCATTTATGATAAAAGTATTCTTGATGTTCTTTCGGGTTTGTCAACTTTTGGTTCAAATGTTTTTCATGAGAAATGTTGTGTTGTGTCCAAGCCCACCTTTTGCACCACTGATTGGTTTGAGATAGAGCGCCATGTCCTCCACGCACGCCCTGCAGGCGTCATAGTGTCCCACGTCGGCCGCACTGCCCAGGCTGACGGGCGGCACATCAGGAAGCTAAAAGACAAGCTGTCCATCACATTCCAAAGTCAACCCTCCCAGTTTCCTGCCTGCACTCACCCGAGACCCCAGCAGCTGCAGCAGGGCGCAATTGACGGGCAGCAGGTCGATGTCGGTGCTGATGGGCGTCTGGTCGAAGGGGCAGGCCTTGCGATGCAGCTTGTGCAGGCAGGCGCGGCACACCGTGTGCGAGCAGCCCAGGCTGACGGGCTGGTGGCCGCTGCTGTCGAAGTCATTGTAGCAGATGGGGCAGGACAGGAACTCCGTCCACTGGGCCGCCTGCACCGGCATCGCGGGGGCTCAGGGGGACCACATGTCAACGGGGGCCGGCGACGTCTCCTGCGGGCCACTGACTGGGGGATGCCAAACGGGGCGTTAGGGAGTTGCGGGACGCTGAATTACATCAACAAAGCACATGAAAGGCTTCAAAGGGCTTCAGTCCCATGGGTGGGATTTTGGGGTGGGTCGCTGTCATCAACCAATCCGATTGGCTGCTGCTTCAGACTGGATTCAAGTCATGTCATTGAGTCAAGTCATTAGAACTCTGCTGATTTGAATCCCTTGGTACCCTTATGGGTTGGGGTCAAAATATGTCACTTTCATGACCAATGGCCAATTACAGCCAATCTTGTGCTAAGCCCCGCCCCCCCAAAAAAAAATATTTTGACAGCCATACTTTTCATCCACCATGATGATATTTTGAAACTAAAATAGGTACACTCACTTGACTATGACTTGACGGCCATTTTGTATTACATAAGCTGCTATTGTGTGAGAAATTACAAGCTAATCGCATCTGTGGGATAAAGGTTGTGGCATTTGTGTGGATCAAAATGTGCCAAGATGCGTTCTAAAAGTCTCTCCTAAAAGTTTCATGACGATTAAACAAATGGCCAATGAGCTACGGCCGATTCTATGCTAAGCCCCGCCCCCTAAAAAACACATTTTGGCTGCTGGTGACTTTCCACCAATTTCTGAAAAATTCCATATTTGGATGTTTAATAATGACATTATGAAAATATAATAAATACACTGTATGGTTGGCATTTAAATTTATGATATAAAAAAATTATGAAATACAAACATTGTAATATTTTTTATATTTAAATTAATATTAAAATTAACTGTTTTAATTTAATTAATTATATAATTCATTAATGAAATGAATAAATACAAATGTAAAACAAAATCTGATTTAACTTAAGTTAAATGACATGTCATTTGATTAAATAAAAATAAAAATAAAAATAAAAATAAAAATAAAAATAAAAATAAAAATAAAAATAAAAATAAAAATAAAAATAAAAATAAAAATAAAAATAAAAATAAAAATAAAAATAAAAATAAAAATAAAAATAAAAATAAAAATACCTCCATTACCTTCTGTTCAGGAGATTCCTCAACACAGTAGAGATGCAGGTAATATCTTTAAAATAATAATAATAACAATAATATTGATAACATTAAATAAACATGAAATCATTTAAATTTCTGATATTAAAAATTATGAAATACAAACATTGTAATATTTTTAATATTTAAAATAATATTAAAATTAACTGTTTTAATTTAATTAATTATATAATTCATGAATAAAATAAATAAATACAAATGTAAGCCAAAATCTAATTTAACTCAAGTTAAATGACATGTCATTTGATTAAACAAAAACAATAAAAATAAAAATAAAAATAAAAATAAAAATAAAAATAAAAATAAAAATAAAAATAAAAATAAAAATAAAAATAAAAATAAAAATAAAAATAAAAATAAAAATAAAAATAAAAATAAAAACTTTCCACCAATTTCTCTAAAATTCCATATTTGGATGTTTAATAATGACATTATGAAAATATAATAAAGACATTTTATAGTTGGCTGTGGTTTGACAGTCATTTTGAATGACACATGCTGCTATTGTACATGAAATTTCAAGCTAACGACAGTTATAGGATCAAAGTTGTGGCCAAAATACCCCAAGATGTCTTCTGAGAGTGTCACATGATTGGACAAATGGCCGAAAGGTTGGCAGACGGGAAAAGCACGATTAGTCTGGCTTTTGTTGTGCATTGCATAACATCAGATTAAGTTCTTCACAAGCCATTGCTAGCATTTGTCATCCTCATTGTAACATGAGAGAAGAAGAATAGGGCTCAGTGTGCTGTATAGGCCTTAGGGTTAGGGTTAGGGTTACCTTCCCAGGCCTCCGTACCTTCCCATGGCTCGGTACCTTCCCAGGCCTCCGTACCTTCCCAGGGCTCCACGGCGTCATGTTCCCTTCCTTGCCAAATTTAAGCGCCACAAGGAGCACGAGTGCACCCCCAGCGCTCCCAGCCGCAGAGTCGGCCGCGGCGCAAGGAGCTTTAAGCGGTGTGTGTCTTGGCCTTGCATCAAGCCAGAGAAAGGGGAGTGGCGTCGGCGTCAGAGAGCCGCAAAGGAGTCACGTTGCAACTCGCACCTGTTCCTCTTCCTCAACAACTGTTATATCCTGTTTTCCTCCTGTTCCGCACACACACAGCTGCCCCCAACATGCTGTACTTCCATCACGTCTAATACTACTTCACACTGGCTCTCCTGATCGCTGACCCCCCCCCACACACACACACACTTTCAACTTCTTAGGCCAACTGGTTTTGAACGTTCTGTACCTTTGCCACTTGAGCTACGACAGACTGGACCAGCTGTGTTCAGCAGGCGGCCCTCGGACCAACATCACAGCGGCCCCCGCCCCCGCCCCCTCCCCAACCGTCACTTTAAAACTCTGGGACTAACAAACAGTCTCAAACGCAGCACAGCAGGCTTGGAATGGAAGGATCTTAAATCATATCTTTGGAAACATAGTTTCAACCCTTGGAGCAAAACACCCTCCACCTTCTTAAAAACGCCCAAGCACGCTTTTTTTTATTACATAAAGAAATATTATCTTAATTAATAATTAATTTTATTGAATTTATTATTATATTTATTTATTATTATTACTTCATTTAATTTCATTTCATTTGAAATAAAATGACATTTAAATCCAATACATTACCTTCTGTTCAGGAGATTCCTCAACACAGTAGAGATGCTGGTAATATCTTTAAAATAATAATAATAACAATAATATTGATAACATTAAATAAACATGAAATCATTTAAATTTAAGATATTTTTAAAAACATTTTAATGGAATACAAACATTGTAATATTTTTTTTTAGATTTAAATTAATATTAAAGTTAACTGTTTTAATTTAATTAATTATATAATTCATTAATGAAATAAATAAATACAAATGTAAAACTAAATCTAATTTAACTTAAGTTAAATGACACGTCATTTGATCAAATGAGAATAAAAATAAAAATAAAAATAAAAATAAAAATAAAAATAAAAATAAAAATAAAAATAAAAATAAAAATAAAAATAAAAATAAAAATAAAAATAAAAATAAAAATAAAAATAAAAATAAAAATAAAAATAAAAATAAAAATAAAAATAAAAATATCTAAATTGAATTGAATTGAATGTAATTTCATGACATTGAAATCTATCCTAGATCTTTGGCTAGTGTGTTTTCTTCAAATTTTCAAAAAAGGATGAAGTTAATAATAAAATAATAATAAAATAAATGTCATTTTTGAAAAAAATCTTGGTGTGGAGTTTTTTGCGTGTGGTAAATCTTCAAATCGACAGAGTGCTCCTGTCACATAGAGGATCTTTGAGGAGGTGTTAATGTGAACAATCAGACGTGTGAAGATTAACCTGAAAGCGTTGCCTTTGTCTGTGACGGCGCCGTGTGTCATGTGCTGATTCAAGATGGAAGCCTGTGTCCGTGCCGTCCGAGTACTTGGCGTGTCTGCAGCTGTCAAAGATGTCATCTGTCTGGGCGTGCGTGTCACATGACCTGGTCTGGTGAGCCCGGGGGTGGGGGGGTATCAGGCTGCAGTTTCCTTGGGCGGGAAAAAAAGGGAGCTTGTTGGGGGTCTTTAACCTTTCATCACATGAAACTTATTTACAGCTCGTAGAACACAGAAGGACTTTCTCACAGTGCAGAAAACACAAACCACAGAAAGCAGTCAAACTGGGACTGATTAACTCGGCTAACTAAACTTGGCACAGCTAGCTGCCATAAAGGAACAATACACGCTACTAATGCCAGCTCTACCAACGCTAAATAACTAAAGCGAACTCTAACCCAACTCACTAGCAAAACATTTCAATGTCCCACAATTAAAAAAAAAATCTATCAAAATCTTAAATTAAAAAAATTAATTAAATTCAAATAATTAAATCATAAATTATATTATTATATAAACAATAAATTAAATAATTTTAATTAAAAAAGAAGCTTGATTAAAAAATGATTTTTAAAAAAATTTAACTTTTTTTTTAATCAAGATGACTAAAGCCTGAATGACCAAAATAAAAACAAAACATGTAATTGAAAATCTGGACAAAAAATACTAAAAAAAATGAATGCAGTTCACAATTTAGAATTAAATATGTTTTTTAAAAACACATTTTTATGTATGACTGAACATTTTTAGTTTCCATAATTGAATTTTTTGTTTTAATGTCTCAAAATCTCTAAGAAAATAATAACTGAAAATGGCTCACAGCCTGAGAAGAACATTAAAAAAGTCAAGAAAAAAAGATGACTAAAATATGAAAATTACCCCCAAAAAATTAAGAAAAGAAATTAAGAAAAAAAAATTAAGTAAAAATAAAAATAAAATAAAATATATTTGTGAAAAAATACAAAAAATTGAATGTGATTCACAGTATAGAATTTTTAAAAAATAACTCATAACTCAATAATTGTAAATAATTACACAATTATTTTTTTTAATTACAATAATAAAAATGTCTCAAAATCTCAAACTAAATGAAAACTGAAAATGGATCACCAAACACCAAGATTGGAATATTAAAAATGACTAAAACATGAATTTTAAAAGTACAATTATTTTTAAATATTTCAATTATAATTTTTTTTCTAAAAAAAATAAAATAAAAACAAAAATGTCTCACAAAAAGAGAAGAACAAAACATTTTTTTTCAAAATTGAAAATGGGGAAAACATGAAAATGCAACAAAAGAAAAATTTACAATCAAAATTAAATTAAAAGGACACAAATCTGAGCAGTAAAGGCGCCAAAATGATTCAAAATAACAAAACAAAATCTGAAAATGATCCTAAAAGAGGTGAAAATTGCTCCTGATCCTGTGTGGGTTCTCTCCAGGTTCCTCCCACATCCACAAGCATGCAAGCTAGGCTCATTGGGGACGCTAAATGAGCGCGAAGGTCCGTGTTTTCCGTTCACATCGTCCGCTGGGGTAGGCTCCAGCTCAGGCCATTCCAAACTCCGATCCACAAGTGCACGTTTAAGTCAAGTTTAAGTCAGAGGAGGAGGAGACATGACTTTTGTCACATTGTTAAGTGGGTTCCATCATCATGACAACCATACTTTGGTTCTGCCAAAAAACATCCACGCACCACCTGCCTGTTCCTCTTCCTCCCGTCCTGCACCAACGAGCAGGAAAAAAACAAGTGAAAGTTGAAGAAAAAGAGGAACTTACCTCATACACACCCCCTCCGCACAAACATTCTTCCACAGGACCGAAGAGCTGTCAAGCCTCGACGCTTTGGGTTTTGTCCGCCCGACCCGAGCCACCGGCGGCTCGCTTGCTCAGACGCTCCGCCGGTGATGGAGCCTCCTCAGTCGGCCACGGCGCTGCGCGGGCGGCCGCTCATCGCCGCGCACCTCCGGGCCAAAGCAAGGTGCGGTTCTTACTCCGCCATGCGAGAGCACAAAATGACGGTGGTGCTCCGCACGCGGAGGCGCGCTCGGGCACTATTTACACGGAGCGAGCAAGGATATGAAAACACAAAATGTAATGAAAAAATAAAAAGAGTGGGCAAGCCGGAACAAGCCGCTTTTTAGAGGCGTGGGCTGGCTGCTGTTAAAGAAACAGGACGGTCATATTTGATTTGTTCCTTATGCTAGTTTGTGTTGATATGCTGTACATTAGCAAAGCAACAGGGTCACATCATTATCACTTTTTCAGCTCTCACTTGACTCTTTTTCTACTAATCGTTCTTTTAGTAGCCATACAAAACATTTACACATATGTAATATATAACATAATATACATTTTATACGGACTATTCCTGCTGACTGTGAAGCAGTACGACCATGTGATTGAATTGTGATTTTAAAAACACTAGACTCCAGGAGTCACGTGCTCTGTATTAAAAACACTAGTATCCAGGAGTCACGTGCTCTGTACAGTAGCAACTATATCAGCCGGGTGGCCCATTCGGCAACAAGCAAAGGCAATGGGCACCCTGGCCTCCAGGGGGCGCCAAACATTCAGGGGGAAAACACCTTTAGTAATATTATATAAAAACTACTTCAAATAAAACATTCATTCATTCATTCATTCATTTTCTACCGCTTTTCCTCACGAGGGTCGCGGGGGTGCTGGAGCCTATCCCAGCTGTCTTCGGGCGAGAGGCGGGGGTACACCCTGGACTGGTCGCCAGCCAATCACAGGGCACATATAGACAAACAACCATTCACAAATAAAACATGTCAAATAATAATTATTATTATTAAATTACACACAGTTTTGAAAAAGTACAACTGAAAATGACTCATAATTTCAAAAATTATTTTAAATGAAATGTCTTTTTTCTCAAAATCTAAAAAAAATAAAAAATAAAAACAGTTCACAATAAAAACAAGAATGAAGAATTAAAATCTCAACCCCAAACATTAAGATGATGACAAAACATGACAAAACACAGTCAATATGCTATATGCGCCGTGGCCAGCAGGGGGCGCCAAAAACTGGGGGGAAAAATTCATTTTCTACTGCTTATCCACACGAGGGTAGCGGGCGTGCTGGAGCCTATCCCAGTTGTCTTTGGGGAGAGGCGGGGTACACCCTGGACTGGTGACCAGCCAATCACAGGGCATAAATGCCACTGTCTGTCACTGGCGTCTTTTGTTGTACTTTGTTTTTCCTCCTCTGTGAGCGCTCTTTGTTTAATCGTTTTCTTACATTTGCCTTGGGCTCTGCTGCGGGGTCCTCAACACCTGGCACGAGTGCCACCCAGTGTGACACTGAAAATCCTTAAGTAGATAGAAACTGACGTCGATAATAATGACAAGAATGAAGCATTACAAAATCTCCCGCTCAAAATGAAATGACTAAAACATGAAAAAATAAAATAAAATAAAATAAAATAAAATAAAATAAAATAAAATAAAATAAAATAAAATAAAATAAAATAATGACTCAAAATCTTTAAAAAGGAAAATTCCACCCAACTGCCAATGGGCTGCACCATTGTCTTTGCAGGTGAGCGAGGACGTGTTGGTCGCGAACGAATTGTCCCTTTGGAGCCAGGATTTCCATCACTACACCTGTTTGTTTGTTTTTTTAAATAAAAGCCGGAATACCGGAAAGTCTTAAAATAGGAGAGGGACAAAATGTCACATATGGAGTTTGGTTGCTCCTGTCGGCCACCGTAAAAAAAGGACTTGAGGAATGACGTTTTAAACACCCTGCTGTCACTCAAACCGCCATCAGGGGAAGCCCTGGGGTTCATATGACGTCATCACCATGGAAATGTTGTGCGATACCACTGAGTTCATTTCTGATCCGGCGATACCGATCCGATACCGTGTACAAATATGTCTGGTGAACGTTAAAAAGTTGAGTATTTCATATCAAAGCACAAGACATTTACTTAATTTATGGATTTAAAAAAATATTACATCAATTCCTAATTTAATCAGTTATATAAGTTATAAATGCTATGTATTTAACCCCTGAAGTACATTGAGGTATCAAGGGGATTTGCAATATATCCAAGCTAGTATCAAAAGAAGTATCAAAATGATTGACTTCTGATAGAGAATAGATTTCAGATCACAACCACCGGTATCAAAAGTATCGATATTTCAGTATCGATCCGCACATCACTTCAGCGAGGCTGTCACTCCTCAGTCACACGCTCAGTCTTGAGTGGATAAATTCAGAGAGGAGCGCGTCTGACAACTCTTACTTTCTTTAAACTTCCTGAAACTTTCCGGGGGACAAATATGTGACCGGAAGTGATACTTTGACGGCTTTTAAAGGGAAGAAACAAACAGACGTGTGCTGCTGTTAGCATTGTACAAAGCTTAGCTAGCTAACACTCACCCGGCTGCCGTGTGGACGATAGACGGAGTAAGTCATTTTATTTAATTATGGTTTAAGTGTCACTCGTTTCAAGAATTATCGATGCAAAGTTGTTCAAAAATGTCGTGCGTGTTGTGCACAATACGCTGTTATTGTGGCGTGTGGATGTAGTCGTGTAACTGCTGCAATGTGGTCCGACTTCGATAAGAAAAACTCCTGATAAAGGAAGCAAGTTGGGGTGTCAGCAGCCTGATAAATCCTGTGGGGCGTGTAAACACACTCTTTTTCCTGCCTGTTTAACGTGTGCTATAAACTGGGAAAAGTGTTAGTTTTTGTTGTACCACAACACTTCTCGTCTCGTCTCTCGTCTTGTATGAGAACCGAAATGTTGTCAGAAATGCGAGTGATGGGAGAAAACAATGAGACAGCATCTCTTCTCTGATTGGCTGCAAGGATGGAAACAGGAAGTAGGTTTGCTGTGAGGACACTTCATGGGTACAAACATGTGGTTATGGATAATTGTTGACATTTCTATAACACATAAAAGCTATTTTAATGCTATTTGACTAAAATTATTATTACTATTTGACTTAATGTATTTAGATGAATGTTTTGGACTAATGGGAGTACATGGGAAATACATTGTTCACTAATGTACAGTAGTGTGAAAAAGTGTTTGCCCCCTTCCTGATTTCTTTTTTTTTTCCTTTCTTGGGACTCCAGCAAACTACAGTGAGAGCCATTATCCACAAATGGCCAAAATGTTGGCAGGTTGGCATTTTGACTTTATTCCCAAAATATTGTAACTTTTTCCTAAAATTACAACTTTATTTTTTCTTGTGTCCCAAAATATTGTAACTTTAAATATGATTTTTTTTTACTAGAATGACATTTTTCCTCAAAATATTAAGTGTGTGTTCTCAAAAGTTGCCACTTTTTTCCCCTCTGTAATATTTTGACAAATTATGTTTTCTTAATTCTATATTTTGACTTTATTCTTGTGATGGTTTTTTTCACCTTTTCCTCAACCTAATTTTTCTTTGTTTTTGTTTTTCATCATATTAACACTTAACACACAAAAAACCTTTTCATTTAATATTTCAACTGAGTAAGTCAGGGTTCTTCAGCTAGTAGCTCCTGAGCTGCCAGTAGCTCCTAACCACAGATTCTGGAAGATCTAGAAAGTTTCCCGTGTGGGTTATTGTGTGTAGCTGCTCTACAGGAGTCCAAAATGTTTTCTTTGTGGTCTTGACAGGTGGATGTCAGACGTAGCACATGGCCTGTATCCTGCTGACAAACATGAATCCGTCCACTTCCTGTCCCGCTCCGCATCTCGCCAACGGACTCCCCCCGGACCAGCTCCCCGCAACCTCCAGACCCGACCCCAAGCAGGACGGCGCATGCCTGAGTATCCATCTGTACCACGCGGCAGGAGAGGAGCGCGTCCTCGCCTACCCGCCTGGCGAGTACGTGGCGGAAGAGCTCTGCATCCTTGCGGCCAAAGCGTGTGGTGAGCGGCTCTCTTACCTGACCTTACGTCTTCTGTGCATCACTTTGCTTGTGAGGGGACATCAACAGCAGTGCTAGACAGGAAGTGAAAGCAACTGAAGATGTATGATTAAGCACAAGTCACTGATATGTAGGTTAGCTCTGTAAGTACAGTGGTATGAAAAAGTATCTGAACCTTTTGGATTTTCTCACATTTCTGCATAAAATCACCATTAAATGTGATCTGATGAAAAAAAACAGTGTCTGCTTTAACTAAAACCGCCTAAACATTTATAGGTTTTCATATTTTAAACAGGATAGCATGCAAACAATGACAGAAGGGGAAAGGAATAAGTAACTGAACCATCACATTTAATATTTTGTGGCCCCCCCTTTGGTAGCAATAACTTCAACCAGACGCTTCCTGTAGCTGCAGATCAGTCTGGCACATCGATCAGGACTAATCTTGGCCCATTCTTCTTTACAAAACTGCTGTAGTTCAGTCAGATTCCTGGGATATCTGGCATGAGTCGCTGTCTTGAGGTCATGCCACAGCATCTCAATGGGGTTCAAGTCTGGACTTTGACTTGGCCACTCCACTTCTGTGTTTTGGATCATTGTCTTGTTGCAGCATCCATCCTCTTTTTAGTTTCAACTGTCTGACAGACGGCTTCAGGTTTTCCCGCAAAACATCCTGATAAACTTTTGAATTCATTTTTCCATGAATGATTGCAAGTTGTCCAGGCCCTGAGGCAGCAAAACAGCCCCAAACCATGATGCATCCTCCATTATGCTTCACGGTGGGGATGAGGTATTGATGTTGGTGAGCTGTTCCATTTTTTTCTCCACACATGACGTTGTGTGTTCCTCCCAAACAATTCAACTTTGGTGTCATCAGTCCACAAAATACAGTAAAGTCTCGATATCGATATTCTCGGGAGTCGGAAAAAATACCGATATAACCGGACTATCAATATATCCGATCCTGCGCCGAACTGCATTAAAAGTGGGCAATAATGCACTCGACATTGTTCTATAGTATAGAACAATGTCGAGCAGCTTAAATCAATCTTTGCTTAAGGATTTCAATACCAAAGAAGAACACGGCGAACGAATGCCTGCAACAGAAGAACCAACTGCAGCATGTACATATGAAAAACAGTGATTATTGCAAGCAATAAAAAGATATCTGAATACAACACAATTAAATACATGTATTTGTACGCTTGTGTCTTCGTTGGAATAGGTGTGTATGCTATGTCAGTTGGCTCTTCTGTTGCAGGCATGTGTTTGGCCAGCTATGTGGGGCGGGTTGAGCATGACCTGTGAACCAGGAAGTGCGGGAATCGGTGTGTGTGCTGCGCTCTGGTGGTGGAAGTGTGAAAAATAAAGTTGACTGGAAGCAGCCGTTCGCCGTGTTCTTTTTTGGTATTGAAATCCTTAAGCAAAGATTGATTTAAGCTGCTTTTGTATCGATATAAGCAGACCAAATTGGCTGGCGGGAGATGAAAAGGGCATCGTAGTAACCGGATTATCATAATAACCGGGTATCGTACTAACAGAACTAATTATATCATAAAAGACTAGAAATTTGCCGGGAAATGAAAATAGTATCGTAATAAGTAGTAATTCGTTATAACCGATATCGATATAACGAGACTTTACTGTATTTTGCCAAAATTTCTGTGGAGTGTCCAAGTGCCTTTTTGCGAACATGAAACGAGCAACAATGTTTTTTTTAGACAGCAGTGGCTTCCTCCGTGGAGTCCTCCCATGAACACCATTCTTGGCTGTTGTTTTACATATAGTTGATGTGTGCATAGAGATACTGGACTGTGCCAGTGATTTCTGCAGACACTTTAGCAGACACTCTAGGGTTCTTTTTTACCTGTCTGAGTATTCTGCGCTGAACTTTTGGCATCATCTTTGGTGGGCGGCCACTCCTTGGGAGAGAATTAACAGTGCCAAAATCTCTCCATTTGTAGACAATTTCTCTGACTGTCGATTGATGAACATCCAGACTTTTAGAGATGGTTTTGTGTCCTTTCCCAGCTTTATACAAATCAACAATTCTTGATCACAGGTCTTCAGACAGCTCTTTTGAGCGAACCATGGTGCACATCAGACAATGCTTCTCATCATGACAATTCTTACCAGGTGTGTTATATAGTGGGCAGGGCAGCTTTAAGCCACTCATCAGTGATTGGGCACACACCTGACTTAAATTGTTTGGTAAGAATTGGTTTCAATTGCTCTTTAAGTCTTCTTAGGCATAGGGATCAGTTATTTATTCCTCCCCCTTCTGTCATTGTTTGCATGCTGTCCTCATTAAAACATGAAAACCTATAAATGTTTGGGTGGTTTTAGTTAAAGCAGACACTGTTTTTTCATCTGTGTGATTTTTGACAAAAGATCAGATCACATTTAATGGTGATTTTATGCAGAAATGTGAGAAATTCCAAAAGGTTCAGATACTTTTTCATACCACTGTACCTCCACTTCCGCTCTTGTGGTCGTTTGCACTTCCTCTAAAAAGGCAGTGTTCATGAGACAGCAGCACTTCCTGTTGAGAAACTTTTTGTCTGCAAATAACCTGAACGGACAACTTGACACAAGCACGTGTGCACGTATGTTGATGCTCTTTCAAGCTCCTCCAGTAAGAAAAAGTGACTTTATGTTGCTGTTTTAATATTATTACACAGTCTGTCCCTACAGCAGGGGTGTCTAATGTGTTGCCGGGCACATTTGAAAAATAGAATTAACTACAGAATAAAACCAAAAAAAATTCTGCAGCAATTTTACGTGAATAAAGTCAATTGAATTTTTTGGGGTCTACCACTTTCCAACAGTAGGAGGACTGCCTTACTGCGTCCAACATCGATGCCAGAGGCCTGGCTTATGCAGCGCCACAATTCCACCACGTTCAAGAAGAGAAAGCTTCCTAGCTTTAGCCATCAGGGGGGCATGACCGTGTCAATGCCTGACAAAAAAATCAGAATGTAGCGCAGACTTTGTCTTTTATAGCCTTTGGTTTTAAACGTTTGATCAGGTGAAAAACAACCTATTTAATTGCATTATTTTTATTTTTATTTTTATTTTATTTTTATTTTTATTTTTATTTTTATTTTTATTTTTATTTTTATTTTTATTTTTATTTTTATTTTTATTTTTCCAAATGTTTTTTATTGCTATTGTTATTTTTTTATTATTTTTATTTTTATATTTTCCAAATGTTTTTTATTGCTATTGTTATTTTTATTTTTTTATTATTTTTATTTTTATATTTTCCAAATTTTAATTTTAATTTTAATTTTAATTTTAATTTTAATTTTAATTTTAATTTTAATTTTAATTTTAATTTTAATTTTAATTTTAATTTTAATTTTTCAACTGGTCTTAAGATTCTGATCAGGTCTGTATGATGTACGATACAGGTGCAGTGTGACAGCAAATAGCGCCCCCTGACTAACATAAAGGTTCCTACCAGGTATCGCTCCCTTGTACTTCAACCTGTTCGGCCTGATGAGGGAAAGCGACGGGGTGTGGTTCCCTCTCAATCACGTCTTTAAACTGCACCCTCCATCCAGCGACACCCTGCACTTCAGGATCAGGTAGACGAGGATCACGCGTGTGTCCATCATCTGATGACGTTTCTCACTCTGACCTCTGGAGCAGGTACTACTTTCCTGGCTGGTACAACAGCGGCAGTTCGTCATACGCTCACCGCTGTGGTCTTTCCAAGGGCCTGGACAGCCCTGTTATGGACGACTGCGTCATGACCTACCAGTTTTTCCAGGTTAGTTATGACTATAGCAGAGATGATGGAACAAAGTGGCATAAATATCATGATTTCATTGCAAAAGGTCAGTTAATATTTGTTCCCATTGAAAACATGTTCCAGACATGAATAGATTTTAGAGAGAGCAATCCTTAGAAATGAGATTTGGATGGAACATACAGTGAAGAAAATAAGTATTTGAACACCCTGCTATTTTGCTATTTCTCCCACTTAGAAATCATGGAGGGGTCTGAAATTTTCATCGTAGGTGCATGTCCACCGTGAGAGAGATAAACTAAAAAGAAAAATCCAGAAATCACAATGCATGATTTTTTAACAATTTATTTGTGTGATACAGCTGCAAATAAGTATTTGAACACCTGAGAAAATGAATGTTAATATTTGGTACAGTAGCCTTTGTTTGCTATTACAGAGGTCAAACGTTTCCTGTAGTTTTTCACCAGGTTTGCACACACTGCAGGAGGGATCTTGGCCCACTCCTCCACACAGATCTTCTCTAGATCAGTCAGGTTTCTGGGCTGTCGCTGAGAAACACGGAGTTTGAGCTCCCTCCAAAGATTTTCGATTGGGTTCAGGTCTGGAGACTGGCTGGGCCATGCTAGAACCTTGATATGCTTCTTACGGAGCCACTCCTTGGTTTTCCTGGCTGTGTGCTTCGGGTCGTTGTCGTGTTGGAAGACCCAGCCACGACCCATCTTCAATGCTCTGACAGAGGGAAGGAGGTTGTTCCCCAAAATCTCACAATACACGGCCCCAGTCATCCTCTCTTTAATGCAGTGCACTCGTCCTGTCCCATGTGCAGAAAAACACCCCCAAAGCATGATGCTACCACCCCCATGCTTCACAGTAGGGATGGTGTTCTTCGGATTGTACTCTTCATTCTTCTTCCTCCAAACACGCTTATTGGAATTATGACCAAAAAGTTCTATTTTGGTCTCATCTGACCATAAAACTTTCTCCCATGACTCCTCTGTATCATCCAAATGGTCATATGCAAACTTAAGACGGGCCTTGACATGTGCTGGTTTAAGCAGGGGAACCTTTCGTGCCATGCATGATTTCACATCATGACGTCTTAGTGTATTACCTACAGTAACCTTGGAAACGGTGGTCCCAGCTCTTTTCAGGTCATTGACCAAGTCCTGTCGTGTAGTTCTGGGCTGATTCCTCACCTTTCTTAGAATCATTGAGACCCCACGAGGTGATATCTTGCATGGGGCTCCACTCCGATTGAGATTGACCGTCATGTTTAGCTTCTTCCATTTTCTAATGATAGCTCCAACAGTGGACCTTTTTTCACCAAGCTGCTTGGTAATTGCTCCGTAGCCCTTTCCAGCCTTGTGGAGGTGTACAATTTTGTCTCTGGTGTCTTTGGACAGCTCTTTGGTCTTCGCCATGTTACAAGTTAAAGTCTTACTGATTGTATGGGGTGGACAGGTGTCTTTATGCAGCTAACGACCTCAAACAGGTGCATCTGATTCAGGATGATACATGGAGTGCAGGTGGACTTCTAATGGGCAGACTAACAGGTCTTTCAGGGTCAGAATTCTAGATGATACACAGGTGTTCAAATACTTATTTGCAGCTGTATCACACAAATAAATTGTTAAAAAATCATGCATTGTGATTTCTGGATTTTTCTTTTTAGTTTATCTCTCTCACAGTGGACATGCACCTACGATGAAAATTTCAGACCCCTCCATGATTTCTAAGTGGGAGAAATAGCAAAATAGCAGGGTGTTCAAATACTTATTTTCTTCACTGTACGTATATTCTGGAGGTGGACTTCAGTAGTGTTTCTCAACCTCTATATGACATTTCTGCACGGCGGTCTAGTGGTTAGCTAGCAGACCTCACAGCTAGGAGACCAGGGTTCAATTCCACCCTCGGCCTCGGTTTGCATGAGTTTGCATGTTCTCCCCGTGCATGCGTGGGTTTTCTCCGGGTACTTTGGTTTCCTCCCACATTCCAAAAAACATGCTAGGTTAATTGGCGACTCCAAATTGTCCATAGGTATGAATGTGAGTGTGAATGGTTGTTTGTCTATATGTGCCCTGTGATTGGCTGGCCACCAGTCCAGGGTGTACCCACCTCTTGCCCGAAGACAGCACACCTGTGACCCTTGTGAGGACAAAGCGGTAGAAAATGAATGAATGAATGCCACTGGCAACTTTCTTTGGCCCCATGGTGGGTTATTTAGGGTGCTTTGTTTGGGCACCCCATTTCACAGAACCATGCAGCGCAATCTTGCATTACTGTAAAAAAAACTAGTTTTAAGCAAAAATTTACAGTGAAAACCAAAATGATTATGTCCTGCTTGCCACAGGATGCTGTTGTATGTAAACACGGGGCACAAAGGACAATAACTGTGGACATCCCGTAATATACCCTCATTACATAGACGCAATGCAGTACAGAGTATTTGACTCTGCCCCTTTGGTACTGTCCCCCTGTGGTATGGCAATTGGGACCTGCTTTTTTTTGGTAGTGGCGAAGTGACTTCCTGGGCGGCAGGGTCGTGATCCCAATGGGCCACGAGGCCCAGGAAGAGTGTCTGGGCATGGCGGTGCTGGACATGATGCGTCTCGCCAAAGAGAGCGGCCGATCACCAGTCACCATCTACAACGATACCAGGTACTATGCAGTATCTCGCCTCACTTCACATTCCAGCAAACACGGTAGTATCGTACATATTTTTCAAGGGACAGTACTACAGAGAGTAAACAAGCTTTAGAGTAGTCAGTGTACGGCTTGTATTGATGTACTATCAGCACACATAGCCGTTATTGACGAAATAGATGGCAACATAAGTGAGTTGCAAGATAACTGACTGAAGCATTGTGAGGTTGTGTCATAGTCTGTGGCTGCACGAGTGCTGCCGGAACCGCGCGGGGGGGCTGTATTCTTTGAGGGTAAACATGAATTCCGACATGTTCTTTCACATTCCAAAGACTAGCTCCTTTGGTAGAGGTAGCATCGTGGTCCAGAGGTGCACGAGTGCTGCCGGCACAGGGAAAATGCAGTTCATTGAGGGGTAAGATGAATGTACTGTGACGCATTTCCAGATTTCCAACTTAAGGAGCCCAAACACACCTCCAAGATGATCAAGATCCCTGCAGGGGAAGGTGAAGGTAATGGTCAAGTATGTCTCGTCCACACCTGAGGCCATTTTTAGAACCTGTGGGGCATCCCCAAGCGGAAGGAAGGAAGGTGTATTCCACCCAACAGCTCCACTGTGCAAGATAATAATGGTGCTCACATTAAATGTTGTCACTTTTTGATGTGCATGATCTTAAGATCATTTCTAGATGACAATTTCTTTCAATGAACCGCAGCTCCCCCAGTGGCACTGCACTCGTGCAGCCCCAGAGCCTGATGCTACCACCACCATGCCGGGATGTGGGCAAGATACAATCATCTTGGCATGCAGGTGTTGGGATTCACGTTTCCCCTCAATGAACCGCAGCTCCAGGCAGCCCTCATGCACGCTACTACCACCATCAAGATACAATTATCTTGGTACACATTAGTGGTGGAATTCCTGTTCCCTCTCAATGAACTGCAGATCTTGGCAGCACTCGTGCACACTAGCGCCATCATGCTCGCTTGTGTTGCCAGATATATAGACAAGAATGGCTGTGTGAAGGGCTGGGCGATCGGAACCAAAACTCATCCCGATATATTTAGGTTGAATAGCGAATAAACAATATATATCCCCATATTTTTTTTCCACAAAGTGAGTTTAGACTAAAGTCAAAGCTAAATATGCATTCAAAGTTTTATTAAAATGTAAATAATAGTTGAAATAAAATAGTATGTAATCTTTAAATATATATAGAAATAAGTTAAATATATATTGAACATAACCTTCAGTGTAATCGAGTTGCAGGGTAGTCTCTGCAGCACGGGCTAGCACCGTTTAGTCTCGAGTTCCCCATGACGACAGAGGGTAAACATGTTGATAATGTCTTTCTTGCTGTTCACTCCCGCTATGCAGCCCCCTCCCCTCCGTCATATCGCCGCAGGGAACTACGATCGCTATGCGTAGCAAAGCTAACAGCTGCTACCGAGTGTAAACAATGGAGCAAACGGCAAACTACAAACAAGATGAACATCCATAGCCGCACACTTGCTCAAGGGGGATGGCACAAAGGACAACATGAAAGTAATAAATAAAGCGCTTAAACCAGGGGTCTCAAACACGCGGCCCGCGGGCCAAATGTGACCCGCAGGACACGAGTTTGCGGCCCCCGCCTTGATATGAAAGTTTAATGTTAGTGCGGCCCGCGCAAGTTTGATATGGATGCTGTATGGTATCATGTACCCAGAAAAAATTATTACGTTTGATTAATGTTCATGTTAAAGGTTAAATAACTGCACTGTTGAGCTACCTTAACATGCTGGTACCTGGGCCGCGCCATCTTGAAACATGACACCTCCACGTCAAATCCAGTGTATGGCGATATGAACGATATGCTTGTTTTTGATATCGTGCGTAACAGAAATATTGCTATTTTAAAAAATATCGATATATCGTCCATCCTAGCTGTGTTGACTCATTTTCAGAGAATAGTAAATCCACACTGACTACTCTAAAATATATCTAAGTTGACTTTCTATAGACTTGTCCCTTGAGAAGCTATCGTAAATATGCCTTCTTCTTACTTTTGGGAGATGCACCCTCCCTTTCCCCCAATTTTCAGCTACAAGTCCTTCCTGCCGAGCTGCATGCGGCGCCGCATCCAACAGTACAACCTCCTGACCCGCAAGCGCATCCGCTTCCGCTTCAAAAAGTTCATCCAGCAGTTCAGCGAGTGCAAGGCCACGGTGTGCAAGCTCCGCCTCAAGTACCTGATGAGCCTGGAGATGCTGCTGCCGTCACTCCACTCCGAGCGCTTCCACGTCAGCGACCTGTCGGGGCACGACATCACCATGGTGGTCACGGGCACCAAGGGCATCCAGTGGTCCAAAGGGAAGGGGGAGCGAGTGGAGGAGGTGAGGAGGGGGGGGGCCCCGTGTGAGCTGCAGCAGATGGTTATTGACGATCGTTCATTTCATTTCCATGTTGCTTTCCAGATGCTGCAGACGTATTGCGACTTCCCAGAAATCATTGACATCAGCATCAAACAAGCCAACACGGAAGGCTCGGCGGAGAGTCGAATAGTCACCCTGACCAGACAAGACAACCAGATCCTGGTAGGATACAACACTGGTATTTTTGATGAGGATTGAAGTTGAATGAAAGTTCTAGGTCAAAAAAATAGAACAAATATATGAATCTGTTAAGTTTTTATTTGGGCCGGAAAGGTCAAATTTTGTAGTTTTAGTCAGTTTTAGTCATCGTAGGATTAGGAGTCCTCACCTTGGAGAGAGTATACTGGAGGAAGATTGGAACCGAGTGTCTGTTTCCTTAGCTTCATTGCTTTTGTACTCTTACTTTTTGTACTGTCGGAGTATAGAAATGCAAATGAAGCACGCATACTATCTGGCCTATCTCGCCAAATGAAATACCGTTTGAAGAGTACATTTTAGCCAGCGATGAAAGATCCACGGAAGCAGGTAGAACTCAGGAAGTCGCAGGACTACTCAAAATGGCTAAACTACCGCCAGGCAACATAAACAAAGAGGAGGGAAAAGCCATACACACGCTAGCAAAGGACCAAACTACCATGATAATACCAGCAGATAAAGGGAGAGCGAGAGTAATCATGGAAAACAAAGGAATATGAAGAGAAAATGGAGGACATGATAAAAGATACCAAGTGCAACCAAGTACTTGGGGGTGCATATCACAGACAACCTCGGCTGGTCACTCCACGCCCTCCTCACTGGCAAAGAAGGCACAGCAGCGACTGCACTTCCTGCAGTGGATGAGAAGAGCCTCCCTCTCCCCTCCTATCCTGACCACTTTCTACAGAGGCACCATCGAGAGCCTGCTGACCAGGCCTCGGACTGGATGTTACTGCAGAGAGTAGTGAGGACAGCGGAGAAATCATTGGACCCCCCCCCCCATTAAGGACATCGCAAACAGCCGCTGCGTATCAAGAGCACGTCGGATCTACTCTGACCCCACAGACCCCCAGCATGGACTGTTTTCTCGCCTGGCGTCTGGGAGAAGGCTCTGCAGCATCCGCTATAGAACAACCAGGTTTCCATCCATCCATCCAGGCACCCATCCATCCATCCGTCCGTCCATCCATTCATCCATCCAGTCACCCGTCCATCCATCCAGTCATCCATCCATCCATCCATCCATCCATCCATTCGTCCACCCATCCATCCATTCATCTTAAGCCCCTACTCAAGGAGGGAAAAACAAAACAAAACAACCAGCTGCTACCAACTGCTAGCATACAAGGCACCCCAAAAACGGGTTCAGTAACCTACTGTATTTGTCCAAAGCACCAGTAGATCCCATCAAACCATTGCTAGGTCAACAACATTGGAATAAGTTAAAAATCACTGGTACAGGAACTCAACCATGAAAGTACAAACAGATGAAACGTTCAAATCCCATGACGTAGTGTCGCTGTCGGTGTCATTGTACTCCACATTGTTAAAGTGGTTTGTGTTTGAAATTGAATTTGATGTTTGTGTTTGTAGGAACTGGAGTTCCAGTCTCTCCCAACAGCCTTGTCCTTTATATCGTTAGTGGACGGCTATTACCGACTGGTTGCGGACGCACATCATTACCTGTGCAAGGAGGTGGCTCCGCCCAGGCTTGTGGAGTGCATCCAGAGCCACTGTCACGGCCCCGTGTCGTGAGTAACACACACACAAACACACACACACTGACAAACAAAAAACACCACAACATGTTGTGGTCTCCCACATCACAGGATGGAGTTCAGCATTAGCACGCTGCGTCGCTGCGGCAACCGGCAGGGCCTGTACATGCTGCGTCGCAGCCCCAGAGACTACCACAAATTCTTTATGTCCTTTGTGGTGGGGGTAAGTAAGCACTCTATCCTTATGAAGCCCGTATTGATTAGGTACGCTGGGGTGTCTGCCACAGGACACAGCGGAGGTCATTTGGTGTCATGTGACTAGTTTTGGAGGGAGGGGCCAATAACTGTAATAGTCCGTTTCCTTTGATGAGGATCCTGCACAACGCTCTGGTGTCATGAAAACAAAAGACTGACTTTGCTGAGGGAATTTGTCGTCTTAGCAAGTCAACTCTCCTTTGGTTCCCACGCGCTAAATGTGAGATGAAGCAGGCGGTTAGAAGAAGGAAGAAGGTGGAACTGTGGCTTCACAGCCTGGCCTAAACAGCCCGCCAACGCTCCACACAAACATTCACATCTAATATCAAATGAAATATAAATGTCCACCCTTAGTGGCTTTCTTACCGATACTGATTATATACCGATATCAGCCCATACCCATCTAGGCAGCAGCACTGATGTCATGTCATCAACGCCTTCTTTCACAAAGAAACCACATAAGACCAATACTGTAAATATCTTAAGTGTTAAAGTGCTATAGTGTTTAGTGCTTAAAGTGTTTAAGTGAGTACTTGAGTTCTAATGTTTGTGTTAAAGGGCTTAAGTGTTTAGGTGTTAAAGTGCTATAGTGTTTAAAGTGTTTAAGTGAGTACTTGAGTTCTAATGTTTGTGTTAAAGTGCTATAGTGTTTAAAGTGTTTAAGTGAGTACTTGAGTTCTAATGTTTGTGTTAAAGGGCTTATGTGTTTAGTTGGTGTTAAAGTACTGTAGTGTTTAGTGCTTAAAGTGTTTGAGTACTTGAGTTCTAATGTGTGTTAAATGCGTGGTGTGTTAAAGGGCTTAAGTGTTTAGGTGTTAAAGTGCTATAGCGTTTAAAGTGTTTAAGTGAGTACTTGAGTTCTAATGTTTGTGTTAAAGGGCTAAAGTGTTTAGGTGTTAAAAGGTATGTAGTGTTTAGGTGAGTACTTGGAGTTCTAATGTTTGTGTTAAAGGGCTTAAGTGTTTAGGTGTTAAAGTGCTATAGTGTTTAGTGTTTGAGTACTTGAGTTCTAATGTTTGTGTTAAAGGGCTTAAGTGTTTAGGTGTTTAAGTGAGTACTTGAGTTCTAATGTGTGTTAAATGCGTTTGTGTTAAAGGGCTTAAGTGTTTAGGCGTTAAAAGGTATATAGTGTTTAGGTGAGTACTTGGAGTTCTAATGTTTGTGTTAAAGGGCTTAAGTGTTTAGGTGTTAAAGTGCTATAGTGTTTAGTGTTTGAGTACTTGAGTTCTAATGTTTGTGTTAAAGGGCTTAAGTGTTTAAAGTGTTCAAGTGAGTACTTGAGTTCTAATGTTTGTGTTAAAGGGCTCAAGTGTTTAGGTGTGCAAGCGCTATAGTGTTTAAAGTGTTTAAGTGAGTACTTGAGTTCCAATGTTTGTGTTAAAGGGCTTAAGTGATTAGGTGTTAAACTGTTTGAGTGCTATAGTGTTTAAGTGAGTACTTGAGTTCTATTGAGCGTTAAATGCGTTTGTGTTAAAGGGCTTAAGTGTTTAGGTGAGTACTTGGAGTTGTAATGTTTGTGTTCAAGGGCTTAAGTGTTTAGGTGTTAAAGTGCTATAGTGTTTAAAGTGTTTAAGTGAGTACTTGAGTTCTAATGTTTGTGTCACAGGGCTCAAGTGTTTAGGTGTTAAAGTGCTATAGTGTTTAAAGTCTTTAAGTGAGTACTTGAGTTCTAATGTTTGTGTTAAAGGGCTTAAGTGTTTAGGTGTTTAAGTGAGTACTTGAGTTCTTATGTGTGTTAAATGCGTTTGTGTTAAAGGGCTTAAGTGTTTAGGTGTTAAAGTGCTATAGTGTTTAAAGTGTTTAAGTGAGTACTTGAGTTCTAATGTTTGTGTTAAAGGGCTAAAGTGTTTAGGTGTTAAAGTGCTTGAGTGCCACAGTATCAAAAGCTGCTGGTTTTGTTCCATTCCTACCAGCAATGTTATATTGTTAAATGTCCACAGTACGTGGAATGTACTCCATAATTACGTACATGCAGTATCCAAAGCCATAATGGCTTGTTTGACACCAGCCAATACTCCCACGCACGATAGCATACATGCTACTGCCTAGAGAAGTCTGACGAGGCTTGACTGAAGCCAGCCAGTCGGTGGGTTCCGAAAGGCGGAGAACCACAGCACTGCACAATCTGTAGCTGATACAGTTGACCACCAGAGGGAGCTGCAGTGTCAACCACGTGTGTTTCCTCTGTGGATGTGGACAGCACGAAGCCGTGGTGGACTACAAGCACTGCCAGATCATGAAGACTGAGACCGGGGAGTACGTCCTCAACGGCGCCAAGAGAAGCTTTGGCTCGCTGAGGGAACTTCTCAATTTCTACCAGAAGGAGGCGCTGCGCACTGACGGCTACACGTTCCAGCTGACCAAATGCTGTCCCCCCAGCTCCAAACGTCAGCACACACACACACACACACACACACACACGATTATGTTGTGCCGCCGATCCTAAGTGGTGTCCTTCTACTTTACGTCTGCAGACAAATCCAACCTGTTAGTTTGTCGAAATGACCAAAGTCCTGAGGTGCTCCTATCTCCGTCTCTCCACAAAAACATCAACCAGATGGTTTTCCACAAGATACGGAAGGAGGACCTCATCATCGTAAGACAACCCCCGATACATCCATTTTCTCTCCTGCTTATCCTCGTTGGCGTGACGGCCCATGTTGTGGAGAAGAGGCAGGATACCGGATTGGTTCAAACACTCACTGATGCAGACTCCACATAGAGACTCAAACCCCGGATCTGAGGCTGACGTGCAAACAACTAATCTCCTATCCAATCTCCTTAACGTTGGTCTTTCCAGAACGAGAGCCTTGGCCGGGGGACCTTCACCAAGATCTTCTCCAGCATCAGGAAGGAGCTGGGAGACTACGGAGAGATTCATCAGATCCATGTGGTCGTCAAGATCCTGGACAAGGCCCATCGGAACTACTCCGAGGTGGGTTTTATTTTAGTCACCGGGGCGGGGGGTGTCTAACGGTACACCATCCTCACGGTTAAGGCCACCATTAGCTTGGTTTGGCTAACATAAAACTAGCAGGTAATTGTCCATTAAATAAAAATAATAAAGATGCTGGGGGATGGGGGCGTGTTGGGGGGGGCTGACAGGAGAAACACAACGCTAGTCGTTTTGAACAAAGAAGACAAACTCAGTGGATGGGTAAAGTCTCCGGATCGATCCACAACAACGGAATGAGAACTTGAAAAACGCTCCCGTGGATGGTTATACTTCAAGATGGCTGATTGGCTGATTTCATTTCGGCGTGGGAAGTCGCTACACCTGTGTACCATCTTGAATGTTCCGTAGTGACTTTCAGGGGGCGCTACACGCCGAGTACTGACCGCCAGTCTCCATCTTCTCCTACGTGCGTCCTTTTGCAGTCGTTCTTCGAAGCCGCAAGCATGATGAGCCAGCTTTCCCACAAGCACTTGCTCCTCAACTACGGCGTTTGTGTTTGCGGAGATGAGAGTAAGCACAATTCACACGTGTCCCCATTGGCCACTGTCACACGCTCAAGATGGACTCTCTTGTAGACATTACGGTTCAGGAGTATGGAAAGTTCGGGTCTCTGGACACGTACTTGAAGAAGAACCGAAGCAGCATCAACATCGTATGGAAGCTGGAGGTGGCCAAGCAGCTGGCTTGGGCCATGCATTACCTGGTAGGTCGTCGCTCTGCCCTTTTTTTTTAGGTGATGAGCAGATGTGACGTGTACGTGGTCCCGCAGGAAGACAAGAACGTCGTCCACGGGAACGTGTGCGCCAAGAATGTCCTGGTGATCCGAAAGGAGGACCACAAGACGGGCAGCCTGCCCTTCATCAAGCTCAGCGACCCCGGCATCGGCATCGGCGTGCTTCCCAAAGAAGGTGACCGCACATAAACGTCGCCAGATGTTCTCCTCGCTCATCTCGCACTCGGGTCTCACAGTTCTCTTGGAGCGGATCCCGTGGGTGTCGCCCGAATGCATCCAGAACCCCCACAATCTGGGTTTAGCCACAGATAAGTGGAGCTTCGGCACCACCCTCTGGGAGATCTGCAGCGGCGGAGACAAGCCCCTCGGCGCCCTCGACTGCTGCAAGGTCAGCAAAAGAGTTTAGCAACATGAGCTAACATTACACTCACATGCTAGCTTAGCCTAGTCGGAAAAGTAAACAGTGCAACCTACAGCTCCCACGTCCAACTGACCGACAGATTACTTTAAGATGTGTAGTGAACACGTGTTCATTTTGGATTCTATTTTTAGCAGCTTGGATTTCACCAAAAGCTTGTAAAATATACTTTCAAAGGGCCACTTTGAAACATCTCCTGGGTTCAACATGTTTGTATATTTTGCTCTATGTCTTGTTAGATTTCACCAATATTTGCCATCTTAAAATTTCTCCAAATGCATCTAAAATACACTTTTAAGGGGCCATCTGTCAGCTCATTTTCACTACCTTAACTTCCACCAAAAGCTTCTAAAATATACTTTTAAAGGGCCATCTGTCAGGTCATTTTTACTACCTTAACTTCCACGAAAAGCTTCTAAAATAGACTTTTATGGGGCCATCTGTCAGGTAATTTTTACTACCTTAACTTCCACGAAAAGCTTCTAAAATAGACTTTTAAGGGGCCATCTGTCAGGTCATTTTTACCACTTTAACTTCCACCAAAAGCTTCTAAAATAGACTTTTAAGGACTTTTAAGGGGACATCTGTCAG
The DNA here is from genome assembly GCF_037039965.1 of Doryrhamphus excisus. NCBI lineage: Eukaryota > Metazoa > Chordata > Actinopteri > Syngnathiformes > Syngnathidae > Doryrhamphus > Doryrhamphus excisus. The sequence continues at coordinate 6,056,361 of NC_136375.1, forward strand.
GCCATTTTTACCACCTTACCTTCTACCAAAAGCTTCTAAAATAGACTTTTAATGGGCCATCTGTCGGGTCATTTTTACCACCTTAACTTCCACCAAAAGCTTCTATAATAGACTTTTAAGGGGCCATCTGTCGGGTCATTTTTACTACCTTAACTTCCACCAAAACCTTGTAAAATAGACTTTTAAGGGGACATCTGTCAGGTCATTTTTACTACCTTAACTTCCACGAAAAGCTTCTAAAATAGACTTTTAAGGGGCCATCTGTCAGGTCATTTTTACCACCTTATCTTCCACCAAATGCTTCTAAAATAGACTTTTAAGGGGCCATCTGTCAGGTCATTTTTACTACCTTAACTTCCACCGAAAGCTTTTAAAATAGACTTTTAAGGGGCCATCTGTCAGGTCATTTTTACTACCTTAACTTCCACGAAAAGCTTCTAAAATAGACTTTTAAGGGGCCATCTGTCAGGTCATTTTTACCACCTTAACTTCCACCAAAAGCTTCTAAAATAGACTTTTAAGGGGCCATCTGTCAGGTCATTTTTACCACCTTAACTTCCACCAAAAGCTTCTAAAATAGACTTTTAAGGGGCCATCTGTCAGGTCATTTTTACCACCTTAACTTCCACCAAAAGCTTCTAAAATAGACTTTTAAGGGGCCATCTGTCAGGTCATTTTTACCACCTTAACTTCCACCAAAAGCTTCTAAAATAGACTTTCAGAGCAGCTCTGGTGACATAGTACGCAAGTAAAATGTTCCCTTCTGTGCTGCAGAAGCTGCTGTTCTACCAGGACAGGCACCAGCTACCGGCACCCAAATGGGCGGAGCTAGCCAACCTGATCGCCAGCTGCATGGACTACGAGGCGTCACACCGTCCGTCTTTCCGAGCCGTCATCCGAGACCTCAACAGTCTGTTCACGCCAGGCACGGAGACTTCCTTCCCCCGTCTCACCAGTCCAGACCGAGAGCGTTGCCTTCATGTTTCTCCTGGTTTTGTGGGCCAGACTACGAGCTGCTGGTGGAGAGCGACATGCTGCCCCCGCGGACGCGAGGCTTCGGCCTTCCCTGGGCCTCCGACAGCCAGGAGCCGGCGCAGTTCGAGGAGCGACACCTCATCTTTCTCAAGCAGCTGGGCAAAGTCAGACAACCGCATGGCACGCCGCCATCGCCCGTGGCGTGGCGTATCTCAACTTTCGTGTCCGCCTCGCAGGGCAACTTCGGCAGCGTGGAGATGTGCCGCTACGACCCCCTGCAGGACAGCACGGGCGAGGTGGTGGCGGTCAAGAAGCTGCAGCACAGCACGGCCGAGCACATGAGGGACTTTGAACGTGAGATCGAGATCCTCAAGTCTCTCCATCACGACAACATCGTCAAGTACAAAGGAGTGTGCTACAGCGCGGGTAGGCAACCTGCGGGGCGTACACATCCTAAAAATAGAACTTAACGTGACTATTTCCAAAATGGAAAAAACTACAGTCATTTTACTAGAATAAAGTCCAAAATATTTGAGAAAAATGTCCGACAAGAAAAAGTTGTAATATTAGGAGGAAAGATAAAATCAGAAAAAAGACGTTTCTAGAAGTTGTAATATCGAAGATAGAAGAAAGATTTAAAAAAATTTGATGGTCTGAGAAACAAAGTTATTTTGTGAGAATAAAGTTAAATATTATGGGTAAATATTATGGGAATAAAGTCATGGTTTCAAGAGAAAAGTTTAAATAGTTGAAAAACTTAGTTGAAAAAACAGCAAAAATTAAGTTATGCTTAAATATTATGGGTAAATATTATGGGAATAAAGTTAAATATTATGGGAATACAGTTAAATATTATGGAAATACAGTTAAATATTATGGGAATAAAGTGAAATATGGGAATAAAGTTAAATATTCTGTGAATAAAGTTAAATATTGTTGGAATAAAGTTAAATATTGTTGGAATAAAGTGAAATATTGTGGGAATAAAGTTAAATATTATGGGAATAAAGTTGTGGTTTCAAGAGAAAAGTTTAAATAGTTGAAAAACGTAAAAAACAGCAAAAATTAAGTAATGCTTAAATATGCTTAAATATTATGGGAATAAAGTTAAATATTCTGTGAATAAAGTTAAATATTGTTGGAATAAAGTTAAATATTATGGGTAAATATTATGGGAATAAAGTTAAATATTGTGGGAATAAAGTTAAATATTGTGGGAATAAAGTCATGGTTTCAAGAGAAAAGTTTAAATAGTTGAAAAACAATAAAAAAAACAGCAAAAATTAAGTAATGCTTAAATATGCTTAAATATTATGGGAATAAAGTTAAATATGGGAATAAAGTTAAATATTCTGTGAATAAAGTTAAATATTCTGTGAATAAAGTTAAATATTGTTGGAATAAAGTTAAATATTATTGGTAAATATTATGGGAATAAAGTGAAATATTCTGTGAATAAAGTTAAATATTGTTGGAATAAAGTTAAATATGATGGGAATAAAGTTAAATATTATGGGAGTAAAGTGAAATATTGTGTCATGGTTTCAAGAGAAAAGTTGAAATAGTTGGAAAACGTAAAAAAACAGCAAAAAATTAAGTAACGCTTGTCATTTATAATGTCAAAATATTAAGAGAAAAAAGTTGGATTCTGACAAGAAAGATATTATAGGAAAAATATAATGTCATTTTAGTAGCAGAGTTGAACTATTAAACTAAAAATATATATTTTTTTTAAGTCATGAAAAACAGAATGAAGTCGGTGTTTTTGGAAAATGAGGTCGGGGTAAAAATGACATGATGGGAATAAAGTCAATCCGAGAAGAAAATGGAATGAAGATTATTTTATTATGCTGAGAGAAGCAGAGCTTGCTGGCTTACAGCCATGCCCATATAAGGACGAGGGGTGGTTCTACCATGCCTTTTGAAACATAGCGTTGAGCAGGTTTGATTATTTAGCCTTTTTTTTCCAAGAAAATATTCAGTTTTGATATGACTATTTTAAAAGGTGGAAATGGTAATAGATCATTCCTACTATCTTTTTCCTGAAATATACCGTGGTATGAAAACGTTTGGGCACCCCCTGATCATTGAAGATTTTGCAGGTCAAGGGTGCCCAAATGTATGCCCCTGCCTACTTTAGTTGACATAATGACTTCCCATCTATCCCTGTGTTGGTCTGCTAAAATGGATGATCCCAACAACCTAAGGAACTAAACTAAGGAACATCTGGAACATTACCAGGGGTGCCCAAACTTTTTTTTATACCACTGTAACCTGTTAGCACATCTACATGTGTTGCTTAACAAAGGTTATTAAAATGCAAGCGTCTTTCAGGACGGAGGAACCTGCGCTTGATCATGGAATATCTTCCCTACGGCAGCTTGAGGGACTACCTCCTGAAAAACAAGGCGTACTTCGACTCCAAGAAACTCCTGCTGTATGCTCTCCAGATCTGCAAGGTGGACTGAAGGTCAAAGAAGAAAAGGTACTCAGAAATCATGCTAATAGTGCGGTAATGTCGTAGGGTATGCACTACCTGGCCACCAAGCGCTACATCCACAGAGACCTGGCCACCAGGAACATCCTGGTGGAGAGTGAACTGAGGGTGAAGATCGGCGACTTTGGTTTGACCAAGGTGCTGCCCCAGGACAAGGAGTACTACACCGTGAGGCAGCCCGGGGAGAGCCCCATTTTTTGGTTAGCGCCTTCACCCCCATAAATATACGGAATCCCAGAATGAGCCGAACCGTGACTACCTTTTTCTTTTTCTCCAAGGTATTCTCCAGAGTCTTTGACCGAGAGCAAGTTCTCCGTGGCCTCGGACGTGTGGAGTTTTGGAGTGGTCCTCTATGAGCTTTTCACCTACTGTGATAAAAGCTACAGCCCGCCTGCGGTACCTAAACACACCACACACACAATGTATGCTTAACCAAAGACACCTAAGGGGGTCTAGCGTGTCCATTCAGGTGTTCATGGAGCAGATGGGCCACGAGAAGCAAGGGCAGATGATCGTCTATCATCTCATCGACCTTCTCAAGCAAGGCTACCGCTTGCCCGTGCCGGACAACTGCCCCCAGGAGGTCAGCAGGATTATGAATTATTAATAGTATTAAACCCGTGACACACATACCGTGTACCACGCTTTCATGGCAGATCCGCCACATGATGGCCGAGTGCTGGAGCGGCGAGCCGGGACGGAGGCCCACTTTCCAGATGTTAATCCACAGCGTGGAGACGGCGCGAGACAACGCAGACTAGCTTGGTGTTGTTTACGTGAGGACTGGATACACTACACCTGAAGAGGGGCCCCCGAGGAGTCCACAACTAGCCAATATTTCATCATATCGTTTTAAGGAGTCATCCATTTTTTTACTAATATATTTTTATACGTGTAAATAAGTCAAACATTGCTCATTGTGCGCTTTTTTGTGTTACGTAGGGACAAAAATAAGAAAACAAATATTTAAAACTCGTTAAAACCCTCCTCTTTCTAATAAACGTCATGTATCACATTTTTAGTTGGCGATTATTAAGTGGGGATGAAAAACAAAACAAATAAGTGGTTTCTTACATATTTAGACAATATTTATTTCTCTTCAAAATGCTGAAAGATGACCGTGATGCGAGTAGAAAGAAACAGGATGTCCTCACAACCTCAACACAAGAGTCCGATATCGTTCTTATTGCATCCCTGGCTGCAGCAAATCCCCGCTACTCCCAGAGAAAAGTGCCGCCTCCTCCTCCTACTCCTGCTACTCCTCCTCTTCCTCCTCCTGCTGCTGCTGCTGCCGCCACTCGTGGGCTGGTCCTCTGCTGCCAGGACGGCTAAAACCGGAGACAAGTGAGACGTGTCCCACAGCTGCCGGCGTAAGGACAGGAGGTCCTCCAGGGAGGAGGAAGAGGACGGGGGTGCTCGCAGGGAAAGGGGGCTGCCCTTGTGGAAGGAGGTGTCCGTCGTCTTGTCTCTCCAGCGGACAGCTTCTGGAGGATGATGGAAAACAGGTATTTGTGTCATGTGACTGAAAGCTGACTGTTTATTTACATAGTGTTACTTCTAACTGCTTGGATTTCACCAAAAGCTTCTAAAATAGACTTTTAAAGGCATGCGTTTGTGGCACGTTAACCCAAATCCCAAACCAAAATGTTGTCTGATTGCTTGAATATGTAGGTTATTAGATTCTACTATATTTACCAGCTCTGATTTCGCCAAAAGCTTCTAAAATAGACTTTTAAAGGCGTGCGTTCGTGACACGTTAACCCAAATCCCAAACAAATATGTTGTCTGACTGCTGAATATGTAGGTTATTAGATTCTACTATATTTACCAGCTCTGATTTCGCCAAAAGCTTCTAAAATAGACTTTTAAAGGCGTGCGTTCGTGACACGTTAACCCAAATCCCAAACAAATATGTTGTCTGACTGCTTGAATATGTAGGTTATTAGATTCTACTATATTTACCAGCTCAGATTTCACCAATAGCTTCTAAAATAGACTTTTCAAGGCATGCGTTCATGCCATGTTAACCCAAATCCCAAACAAAATGTTGTCTGATTGTTTGAATATGTCAGTTATTATATTCTACTATATTTACCAGCTCAGATTACACCAATAGCTTCTAAATTAGACTTTTAAAGGCGTGCGTTCGTGACACTTTAACCCAAATCCCAAACCAAAATGTTGTCTGACTGCTTGAATATGTAAATTATTCGATTCTACTAGTATATTTACCAGCTCAGATTTTGTCAAAAGCTTCTAAAATAGACTTTTCAAGGTGTGCGTTCGTGGCACGTTAACTCAAATCCCAAACCAAAATGATGTCTGACTGCTTGAATATGTAAATTATTCGATTCTACTATATTTACCAGCTCAGATTTCACCAATAGCTTCTGAAATAGACTTTTAAAGGCGTGCGTTTGTGACACGTTAACCCAAATCCCAAACCAAAATGTTGTCTGACTGCTTGAATAAGTAGTTATTAGATTCTACTATATTTACCAGCTCAGATTTCACCAATAGCTTCTAAAATAGACTTTAAGGCGTGTGTTTGTGGCACGTTAACTCAAATCCCAAACCAAAATGATGTCTGACTGCTTGAATATGTAGGTTATTAAATTCTACTATATTTACCAGCTTAGATTTCACCAAAAGCTTCTAAAATATACTTATAAAGGGCAGCTTTTGTGGTGTAACTCAAATATTCCCGACCAAAATGTCCAATGGGTTGAATACACAAGTGTATTTCACAAATAGCTTCATAAATATAAGATATAAGATTTCACCAAAAGCTTCTGAAATATACTTTCAAAATGGCAGCTTTTTTGGACATATTACGTGACATAACTCAAAATATAATATATCTGTTGGGTTGAATATACTTGGGTTGTATATTCCAAAATATACTTTAAAAGAGCAACTTTGGTGACATATTCCATGACATACTGAAAACCATTCCGAGTGGGTTGAATATGTAGGTTATGTTTATACGTCACTATTTTTTTAACCAAGAGCTTCCAAAATATACTTTAAAAGAGCAACTTTGGTGACATATTCCGTGAAATACCAAAAAAAAACTCCTACTGGGTTGTTGAATATGTATTATTATTTTTATATTCTGCTATTTTTTTAACCAAAAGCTTCTAAAATAGCATTTTAAAGAGCAACTTTGGTGACATATTCCTGTACATACCGAAAAACATTCCTTGTGGGAACTTTGGTGACATATTCCGTGACATACCAAAAAACTCCAAGTGGGTTAGGTTATTTTTATACTCTGCTATTTTTTTAACCAAAAGCTTCCAAAATATACTTTAAAAGAGCAACATTGGTGACATATTCTGTGGCATACCAAAAAACTCTTAGTGGGTTGAATATGTAGGTTATTTTTATACTCTGCTATTTTTTTAACCAAAAGCTTCCAAAATTTACTTTAAAAGAGCAACTTTGGTGACATATTCCTTAACATACCGAAAAAACATTCCTAGTGGGTTGAATATGTAGGTTATTTTTATACTCTATTTTTTTGCCAAAAGCTTCTAAAATATCATTTTAAAGAGCAACTTTGGTGACATATTCCTTGACATACCAAAAAACATTCCTAGTGGGTTGAATATGTAGGTTATTTTTATACTCTATTTTTTTAACCAAAAGCTTCTAAAATATCATTTTAAAAGAGCAACTTTGGTGACATATTCCTTGACATACCGAAAAACATTCCTCGTGGGTTGAATATGTAGGTTATTTTTATACTCTGCTATTTTTTTGTCAAAAGCTTCTAAAATATCATTTTAAAGAGCAACTTTGGTGGCATATTCCTTGACATACCAAAAAACATTCCTAGTGGGTTGAATATGTAGGTTATTTTTATACTCTGCTATTTTTTTTGCCAAAAGCTTCTAAAATATCATTTTAAAGAGCAGCTTTTGTGACATAATGCAAAGATTGTGTAAAATATACGTGCTTTTAAAAGGGCATCTTTTGTGACATTACAAAATGTCCGAAATGTCACTGTATGGTATTTTTATATTCCGCTCATTTCTTTTTGGCCAGCTTGGATTTCACCAACAGTGTCTAAAATATACTTTTAAAGAGCGCCACTGTCCACTGTTTCCACAGTAGAGTTCTTCTGAAGCACACATGAGTTTGTGTGTGAGTGCTTCTTCTAGCATTAGAATGTTAGTATGTTAGAACAGTGCAGAGGGAACTGTCTATGGTGCTGACTGGACTACAGATTGGACTTTTTAAACCAATTTGAGCACAATAAGAAGACAAATATGTACTTACCCATGGAGCGCCTCCAGCGTGAGCCCCCGCAGGTGAAAATGACGGCTCTGATGAATTCCCTGCCGCACAGCTTGACGCCAAAGTCCCGTGCTACGAGCGCTTCAGCCCGCACGCCGTGGCCCGCGCACAGCGCCAGAGTGAGCACGCACACTGTGGCTCCACAAAGCATTTTTGGGACCGAGCCACTCCACCGGCAGCACAAGTTGGACTTGACTTGATGTAAGTCTCAAGTCTGAACGGACGTCTGGGTTGCTCTCTGCTGGTGGACGTGGCGTGGACGTGAGCTCTTTAACCGTCACCCGTGAAGTCGGCAAGTCCATCCCCTCCCTCGCACAAACACGCACGTGCGTCATTCCCATCGATGACGTGATCAGTTCTTTCGTCTCTATTTGCTCTACCTTTCAAACACACGGTGACTTTCGATACTAATAATACTTTCTGTGTGTCATGGCTTGGACATAGCATACCAGGAATAACTCTGCCTGGCTTTTTCTTTGGCTTCTTTGACAAAAACCCTTTCATTTTTTACACCCTCGGTAGTATTTCAAGTGATTATATTTGGACTCAGAACAGATGAGTTCAATGGTAAAAGGTTTTTTGTGCCAACATTAAAGACATATATATAGATATATATCAAATAGAGCTGAAGCTAAATGATCAACATGGACATTGGAAATGTTTTATATAGTAAAAGCTTTTATATACATTTATTTCATAGCTGATTTCAAATGATATCATTCATAATGTGACCAAAAACAGTTGTAATGTAATTATTCCAGAGGATATTTCGCCATTTCATGAATGAATGGCTAATCTATTCCAGGATTTTAATGGTGCATTTCTTGGCTTAATAATCAGGATTTAATTTTGGCACAAAAAAAGATCTGACTTAGCTGTTCCATCCATCACTTGTCTAAGATGGAGGCCAAGCTGCTCTTAGCGCGGCGCGCTTTCTCGACGCTGTCGAAGGTTGGAGTTCCATGAGGAAGGGCCAGGCGCTCGTGTTCTGACGCCATGATGCTCTCGGCCTCCCCTAGAGGGCGATGGAGAGCACAGGGCTGTGTCATGGAGACAAAGCATGTTCTACTACAAATCATCATAGTATAGAGTACACACGTTACATAGTATGTTTCTAATACATATGGGGTGTGCTACTGCTAAAATGTAAATCATTATTCAAAGATATTTCCTATGAAAAGAGCCCTCTGTTTTTAAGTACCTACTGCAAAAACACCTGTCAAAGATCTTTCTAAAGCAGGGGTCTCAAACACGCGGCCTACTAGTTTGAGGCCGCCGCCTTGATATGAAAGTTTAATGTTAGTGCAGCCCGCGCAAGTTTGATATGGATGCTGTATGGTATCATGTACCCAGAAAAAATTATTACGTTTGATTAATGTTCATGTTAAAGGCTAAATAACTGTTAATAATTATCCTCCCTATCCGTGTGGAAGTGGTAAGTTTTTGGCTATTTAAGTTTAAAGGAAATAACTTGAAGGCTACCGTTTAGGTCGCTAGCTCTCTAGTTTGCGAGTTAGCATGTGTCTCAAGACCCTGCAGTTGCGCAATATGTTGTAAATAAAAAGAGTATAAATGTGACTATAGTCGTGTTTTGTCATGTCTACAGGGCTCTAATAATGCTTTGGTAATTTTAATCTGAAAAAAAGAATTTGTCTAATCACCAACTATATGTGGCTTCTTAAGTTTTTATTATTTGCTGTTTTATTATTATTATTATATTTATTTATTACTGATTGATTGATTTTCTTTATTCTTGATTTGTTTATTTATTTTTCATCTTATTTTGTGCAGAAAAAAAAAAAATATCAGAGCTTTTATTGTAGAAAATCAGAACCAAAGCACTGAAAAAGTTTGTATATATATTTTTTTTAATAAATGCGTTGGGTTTTTTTTTTTGGAAAACCTGATGCGGCCCAGCTTTGGCCAGACCCTAGCTCCAGTGGCCCCCATGTAAATTGAGTTTGAGACCCCTGTTCTAAAGGGAGTGTGCTTTGCTGTTTTTGAGGGCCGCCGGCAAAAACCCGAGGCAAAGATCCTTCAAATAAGCACTGTGGTATTTAAATACCTACTGCTAAAGCACTAGTCCTTTTTGAGGACAAACTGCAAAAACGCTAGACAAAGATCTTCTAGATGTCAGGAGTGCTGTTCTTAAGGAACACGAGTCAAAGATCCTTTCTAGGACAAGAGTGGAACATTGATAGCCTTGCGCCGTGTAGGGGAACACTATAGGTGATAACAGTGTTCAGGAGATATACATTGTGGGATGAGCAGATTAGGATTAGATGAGAACGCCAGAGTTTCCAGTATTTAGGAAGACACGTACCTCTCATTCGATGAATGAGGGTCCCGTAAGCTTGGTCCATCTGGTAGGCTAGGACGAAGCTGAGAGGAAAGATGGGGGCCATCATGGCTGGCTTCTTTGTCTTCATGGCCCTGCATGACAAAGATCATATATGATTATTTCTACAGCAACAACGTGGTTTGACTGACAAAAGTGCTGAGTCAGCACCTGCATGGACTGCAGTTACTGGGACATACAAGGTGATTCTTTGCTAAAGGTCTCTGCACAGAAGCATGAAAACCTCACCCGAGGGCCAGTCCTGTGGAGGCCACTACGAAGAATGTTCCAAAGTATTTGAGGAACTCTCTGGACCCGGCCACCTGCATGGCCATCTGTCGCTCCCGCATCTGGTTCTGCATCTCCATCTGACGCTCCATCTACACAAATACACAAAACACTCCAGTCAACTCCAACAGCAGAGTGCCTTATAGTATAAGGCCATATAATACTGTATAAGGCTTATACAGTGGGTTGCACAAGTATTCCTACCCATGAGCAACACTCAAAACATAACCACCACTTACACTATGTACTATGTCCATTTAAGACATATAGTATATATAATATATATAGTATATATACACATAACCAGCACTTACACTATGTACTATGTCCATTTAAGACATATAGTATATGTATATACACAACCAGCACTTACACTATGTACTATGTCCATTTATGACATATAGTATATATACATAACCAGCACTTACACTATGTCCATTTAAGACATATAGTATATACACATAACCAGCACTTACACTATGTACTATGTCCATTTAAGACATATAGTATATATAATATATACTATACGCTAGGGTGCATCAAATTTGAATGGGAAATTTTAATTTCATAATATCAATTTGGCTGGCATTTCATATTTTTTCTAATGAACATAAAAATGTCTTCTGCAAAGTTTTGAGGAAATCCATTTAGATTTAGGGGTGCCACCTCACACAATAAACTTTTGTAAAATTTCGGAAAATGTGCAATTTCTAGTCTAATTGCCAAAAAGTTGACCTGGAAATGTTGAGTACTTCTATACAACATAATTTTTATAGGGTTATTAAAGTAAATATATTTGTTTTCTCTTTGGGCAGACTGGGTATTTCTCCGAATTCAACTTTCAAGATTCTCCATTGATTTGTCCTATTGACAAAATACATGGCAGTAAATGGGACATGTTCACATGGCCTTACCCTGAATTTTATGTAGCAGTGATGGATATTTGACATACATATAACGTTTAAACACTTAGTTTTTTTATTTTATTTGTATTTTATTGTAAACACAAGGGGCAATAGTAACATATTTAAATAACAATTCATGGCGACCATTGAGCACTGTTCACCACTTTATTCCACAAAAACAGATTTATGGTGGCACCCCTAAATAATCATGTATTGGAAAAATATTTTGTATGTGTTGTTTCTACATATATTTGAACACTTTTAATACCCAGCCATATCAAAATTAAATAATTGTGTTTTTTGATGCACCCTAATATACACATAACTAGCACTTACGCTATGTACTATGTCCATTTAAGACATATAGTATATATATTATATATACATAACCAGCACTTACACTATGTACTATGTCCATTTAAGACATATAGTATATATAATATATATACATAACAGCACTTACACTATGTACTATGTCCATTTAAGACATATAGTATATATATTATATATACATAACAGCACTTACACTATGTCCATTTAAGACATATAGTATATATAATATATATACATAACCAGCACTTACACTATGTACTATGTCCATTTAAGACATATAGTATATATAATATATATACATAACCAGCACTTACACTATGTACTATGTCCATTTAAGACATATAGAATATATAGTATATATACATAACCAGCACTTACACTATGTACTATGTCAATTTAAGACATATAGTATATATAATATATATAGTATATATACATAACCAGCACTTACACTATGTACTATGCCCATTTAAGACATATAGTACATATAGTATATATATATACACATAACCAGCACTTACACTATGTACTATGTCCATTTAAGCCATATAGTATATATAATATACATAGTATATATACATAACCAGCACTTACACTATGTACTATGTCCATTTAAGAAATAAACACTCCATTATCTAAATAATTCAACCAATTGCGCCTTCATTACTTAGTCATATGTTTCATTTTTTCTTGTGAATTTATTATTTCTCTTTAAAGAAGCAAAAATATGTTTTATCCGATTACTCGATTAATTGACAAAAATTTCCATAGAATACTCGATTACCAAATTTTCGATAGTGTGTATTTCATTGTTGCCAAAGTATTCACAGCGAGGCAAACATCTGCTGTAAATATGCAACCACACCAAACATGCGTACAGTAGCTAGAAGAATATTAGCCAATATAGCTAGTAGAATATCAACAAACATAGCTGGTAGAATATCAGCAAAAGTTTGCTGGTATTCTTTTGGTGTGCTTGCATTTTACAGCAGATATCTAGAGATATCCCAGTTCAGGTATCGGGACTGGATCGGAAAGTGAAATACTGTGGATCGGAGCATCCCTCGTCTGATTGGACACTTCCACACATTGTCCATAGAAATGTACATGCATCATAACTAGAGGATGATGATGATGCACCACACCACAAACAGATTGCAGTCCTGTGGGGAAAACTGAATGTTGAACAAACATGACGCAAAAGTGAGCTAAAAATGACCTGAACAACAATGGACGGTGATTCTGCCTTCGCCCCCCCAGCTATTAAAAAGGGGTGTAATAAAACCGCTTTTCACGCCACGAATCAGATTGCACTCCGATGGCAACGGTGGGTGGGCTCGCAGGACTCGGCCAGGGACGCCATGAAAACACTTAGAAGGGATGAGGTGTATTCACCTGCAGCCACACGTCAAATGGTGCGTTCAAAGCAATACACCCCACTCCAGAAAATGAACAGCAATCAAGCCTTCTCTGGCTTTTTAAAGATGCATGCTGTTTGCACTGATTGGCCACACGTCAAATCATTGTTGACTTTCAAGTAGTCATGTGGCGTTGATTTCTTTTATTACAGGCAAGGGAACGTGACGGCTAAGTGACGGCAGACGGCAAACACAGCGACAAAACTCACCGACATTTCCGGAAGGACCACTCATATGTTTAGTGCCAAAATACAATTATTACTACTACTATACATTATTATTTACAGACAAAAAGTCACACTTTTTCACAGTTTTGCCTACAGTTTCATATCCAAATACCGTATTTTCCAGACTATAAGTCGCACCTTTTTTCATAGGTTGGCGCAAGAGGGCGCTCTAATCTTGGATACATTGATGTGGAATGAAATTGGGAGCTCGCTGAACTTGCTTAGTGGCAACTAATGTTTGTTACTAATTAGTTTGTTATGTTGAGTTAGCCTGTTCAGGATCTCCAGGTATGTTCTTTATGCTATTGTGTAGATCAGGGGTCTCAAACTCAATTTACCTGGGGGCCACGGGACCTAGGGTCTGGGTGAGACTGGGCCGCATCAGGTTTATTAAAAACAGAAAAATGAATAAACTTTGCTTTGTTTCCGATTTTCTACAAGAAAAGCTCTGATAAAACATTCCACTGTTCTCAAATATCTTAATTTTTATTTTTCTACACAAAATAAGATGAAAAAGAAATAAACAAGAATAAAGAAAATCAATCAATCAGTAGTAAATATAATAATAATAATAATAATAATAAAATGGCAAATAATAAAAACTTAAGAAACCACATATAATTGGTGGGTAGACAAATAATTTTTTTCAGATTAAAATGAACAAAGCATTATTAGAGCCCTGTAGACATGACAAAACACGACTATAGTCACATTTATACTCTTTTTATTTACAACATATTGCGCAACTGCAGGGTCTTGAGACACATGCTAACTCGCAAACTAGAGCGCTAGCGACCTAAACGGTAGCCTTCAAGTTGTTTCCTTTAAACTTAAGTAACCAAAAACTTACCACTTCCACACGGATAGGGAGGATAACTCATTCATTCATTCATTTTCTACCGCTTTTTCCTCACGAGGGTCGCGGGGGTGCTGGAGCCTATCCCAGCTGTCTTTGGGCGAGAGGCGGGGTACACCCTGGACTGGTGGCCAGCCAATCACAGGGCACATATAGACAAACAACCATTCACACTCACATTCATACCTATGGACAATTTGGAGTCACCAATTAACCTAGCAAGTTTTTGGAATGTGGGAGGAAACCCACGCGTGCACGGGGAGAACATGCAAACTCCACACAGAGATGGCCGAGGGTGGAATTGAACCCTGGTCTCCTAGCTGTGAGGTCTGCGCACTAACCACTAGACTGCCGTGCCGCCCGGGAGGATAACTATTAACAGTTATTTAACCTTTAACATGAACATTAATCAAATGTAATAATTTTTTCTGGGTACATGATACCATACAGCATCCATATCAAACTTGCGCGGGCCGCACTAACATTAAACTTTCATATCAAGGCGGGGGCCTCAAACTAGGGGGCCGCGTGTTTGAGACCCCTGGTGTAGATAAATAATGTTAGCATACAAGACACCTAGTCGGCCTGTTGTGTGTGATACTCTGAAGCGACTTATAGTCTGAAAAATACTTTAACAGTTTGTTGCTTTATTTAGTACAATTTACATTTTATTCATTTTTTTAATACATGCAGATATCATATCCATCTTCCATTTTTTTGTAAGGTGATGCGAAATTTGTGATCGGCTGCCAATACGTTGTATCCTGCCAAGTGAACGAGCCGATCCTCAAAGGTGGTTGCCACTTGACCCCCCCGCAAAAAAAAACACAACACCACCATGCAGATATGTCCACGGTGTGCCGTGGTGAAGTTAAGTTTACGTTGAAAGTTGGATATTCGGCTCCATAGCTACAGTGGCAGTTCCCCTTCACTGTGCCCAAACTGCTGTGTCATGGTGGCGGTGCTCTAACCGCTGGTTGTTGGTACTAGGGACAGTCAAATTAGTATTGCGTCGTAGGGAGTTGGTTATACAGTAAACCTCGGATATATCGGATTCAATTGTTCCCACTGGTTTTGTCCGATATAAGCGAAATCCGTTATATGCGTATACCGGAAAATGTCCGTTTTACGCATATATCGGATTTATATCCGGTATATGCGTAAATCAGATTTTATCCGTTATAAAAAGGCACTTCCTTGACTATGTTTCCAATGTACCTGGACTGGGCAATGAAAAGAGACGTAAGGTAATGAGAATTTAACTTTATTGGACTTTTTATTGGAAATGCATTACAGAAAAATTGGTTCTTTTTTATCTGTCCGTTGTGAGCGAATTTCCGATATATCCGAGTCCGATATATCCGAGGTTTACTGTACTAAAATAAAAAGCATCTCTTAAGGAGGCATTTTCAGTTGTGGACTCCTATAGAGCAGCTATACACAATAACCCGCACAGAAAGCTTTCTAGATCTTCCAAAATCTGCACCTATTCCAGCTGTATTTCCTTGAATTTGTCCGACTCCCAAGCACTTCGGGACTACCGCCGAACCCCACTTTCTATTTTTGTTGGTACAAGACTTGAGTGGTAACGTGGGTCCACGGTTTAGTGAGTACGGGCAATCTTGCAGGCACAACATCGGTACTGGAAATGTGTTAATTACACGGTTTCTGTTTATTTTTAAAAACTTGAGTGTTGTAGAAAAAGGCTATTAGCAACTCCACACATCGGTGAACCTGTAATTTGCACCCCACTCCTGGTATGCACACTCCACAGTCATCTTGTGCTCACTGTCCACACACTGTGATGTCACAAAGAGCCGGAGTTAGGGGAAAAACTACATACCTGTATGTAGTGTATTTGCATGATGATGCCTTTTCTACAATGGACAATTAAAAGGGTCTTCCCTGTAGGTGACGTTTATCAAGAGATAGTAGCTCATTCATGTGTAAGATATTACTTTCATTTGGACTACTGGGGTGATATTCCTTTTATGCAAATAATGAAAAAATGACAAATGATGTTTGCATTGCAACATGTTTGTACTCGTGGATACGACAATGCCGTTCAAATGAGATGCGTTTCCTGGAGAAGCTGGGGCAGCTGGGCTGAGGGCGCGCACAAGTGACAAGATGTCTAATATGACTAATATAACACTTCCACAGCTGCCGTCCTGCTGCTTGAAGACATTATTCATCACGGGAAATTGTCACCCCATCCCCCAAAAGTGGGGGTAGAGGAAATGAAAGTCGTTCATCTGCAAAATGGAGTATTGTTTGTGGAAAGTGGAGTGTTTGTTTGGACTTTTCCACTGAGAATAATCATACAAAGAGAAATGATCAGTTCCAGTTTCAAGCCCTCATACAACCCGTACTTTTCAGCAAGCATTTGCTTTCATCTTCTCAAGAGACAATAATATTATAATATGACTATAAATTATCATATCAGACCGCCACACTATGCAAATCTTCAGGATGTCAAAGTACATGTTGGAATTCATGTTTATCCTCAATGAACCGCATATTGCCCACATTGCCCACAGCACTCGTGCAGCCCTGAACCCCGACACCACCTCCACCAAACAGGGCTGAGCGATATGTTCCAAAATTCATAATCCACACATTTTTTTCCACACAGTGAGTCAAAGCCAAATATGCATGCAAAGTTTTATCAAAATGTAAACAATCTTATAGAACAATAGCAGTTGAAATAAAATATTATCTCCTCTTTAAATAAATACAGAAAAAAGTTAAATATATTCAGTGTAATCAAGCTGCACTAACGGTAGTCTCTGTAGCCGACCTAGCGCCGTTAGCGCTTCCATTTCATGTGACGACAGACGGTAAACATGGTTAATACTGTCTTTATCCAGCAACCTTTATACTGTCTTTTTTGCTGTTCACTCCAGCTATGCAGCCTTCCCTTCTCCGTATCGCTGCGGGCAACTATGATCGCTTCGCCTAGCAAAAGGGTGCTCATAGCTAGCATCTGTTCCTGAGTGTAAACAATGGAGCAAACGGCAAACGGCAAACTCCAAACGTAACAAGATGAACATCAGGGGTCGGCATGACACAAAAAACAGCATGGAAGTAATAAATAAAGCATTATTAAACACTAATAAATAATAGATAAAGAATAGATAGATAAAGAAAAAAAGAAAAGAAAAGAAAATAAAACATAAATGTAGCAGGAGCTGTAGCAGGTGCTGCCTTAACATGCTGGCACCTGGCGGCGCCATCTTGAAACATGAGACCTCCACATCAAATCCAGTCTATATCCATATGAACCATAGGCTTGTTTTTGATATCATGCTTAAAATAAATATTGGTGTTTTTTTTAAAAACATTTGCGGATATCGTCCTGTCCTACCGCCAAAGAAGCCAATGTTAAAGCACTGTACATGTTGGAATTCATGCTTATCCTCAATGCAACCACAGCACCCCACAGTGCCAGCAGCACTTGTGCAGCCCCAGACTATGTCCGATGCCTCGACAATGTCACATTACACAGTGTTAAAACTCATCAAACCGCATCTGCCCAACGCAGGCAGCACTCGTGCAGCCTTGGGACCGTGATGCTAACTCAAGCGAGGGAGCCAGTGTTGAAGTACATGTACATAAATTCATCCAACCATCCATTTTGTATGCCGCTTATCCTCATCAAGGTCGCGGGTATGCTGGAGCCTATCCCAGCTGTCTTCGGGCGAGAGGTGGAGTACACCCTGGACTGGTGGCCAGCCAATCACAGGGCACATAGAGACAAACAACCATTCACACAAACTCCCAATTGCAAATACCAAGCCGAGATTCGAACCCAGGTCTTTCCCATCTCCTGTCATAAATTCATGTTAATCCTCAATGAAAGGCAGCTCCGGCCTCCAGGCGGTGGGGTCCGCGCTGCTGGTAGCCGGAAGTCTACGGTGGTGGCTTGGGGTTGTTGCGCTGTGGTGGCTGCTGCGGGGACCGGGCTGTGTGTTGGGAGGGGGCCTGATCCTGCTCATGGGGACGGGGGCCTGAGTGGTGTGTGGGGATGGGGAGCATGCTCCTCGGGGTGGGGCCTGCTGGGGGGGCGGTGCTCTTCCGGGCGTTTGGGTGTCTGCTGCCACTGGTCCTATGCTCTGCCGCATCGCTGTCCTCTTGCCTTAGGGCTCGTCGGGGATGGTTCTCCGGTACGTGGGTGGAGCGCTGCTGGTTCTGGGGGCTGGGGGGGGCTGGCCCTCCCGGTGGATGGTGGGGTCCGTCGGTGGCCTTGCGCTGGTCTTAACTCCTCGGCTCTGGTGCTTGGCCTCCCTGTGACTTGGAGCTATGGCTCTCTCTCACGGGGGTGAGCTGCCCGGCGTGTGTCGGCCGGCCCAGTGGAGCGCCTCACCACTCGCCTGCTCGCCCCCTCCGCTTGCTCATATGCGGGCCTCCTCCCCTCACCCGCTCCTTTGTCTGCCACACTGCCGTAGCCCTGATGCCGTGGTCGAGGGGAGTCTGGGGGTGCTATGCCTTGGCGGTCCGTACCTCCCTGGGCTCGGGGCCTGGTTGTGGGTCTGGGACCCCTGGGTCCCCCGCCCTGTGATGCCCCGGACGCCCCACCCGGGGATGTCCACAGCATGTGCTTGCATGTGTGTGTATTGAGTGGATGGGGTGTGCATGTGTTTGAGTTTATTTTATGTATTTATTGTTTTAAATACTTAGATAAATAATGATGATTAGTTTTATTATAATTATATATATATATATATATATATATATATATATATATATATATATATATATATACGTATATATATATATATATATATATATGTATATGTGTGTGTGGGTGTGTATGTGGGTATATGGCCATATAGATATACGAGGGGGGGGGCTCTGCGTCTGCGGGGGTCTGGCGTAGGGCGTTCCATCTCTACCGCCCGGTCCTCCATGGGGCAGTGTGCCCGGGCCTCTTCTGTCCTGGCCGGGGCGGTCCTATGTCGGTGGTCAGGCCTGGGGTTGCCTGGGGCGGGCCTGGTTCTGCTTCCTGGGGGTGTGTGGGGGGCGGGAGGCGTTGCCTCCGGCCGTGGACGGGCTCCCTTCCGGCCGGCGGGGGCACCCCTGTGCCCACGGGTGAGTGGCCTTCGATGCCCTTCTGCCCTAGTGGGGTATGGTCTCCCGCTGGTCCCGGGGGTGCGGCTCTCCTCCGGCCTGCTGGCGCCCTGTTGCTGGTTGGGATTGCTCCTCCATGGCCTCTTGCTGGTCTCTTCGGGGAGTTGCTTCGGGGGCGGGTCTTGGGGAGTCGGCCCTGGCTTTGCCCACACCCACGGGGTCGGAGGATCTCTGGCGGTGGGGGCTTGACCTGGCTGCGCGGGGCGGGGTTTGCTGGGTGGTAGAAGGCAGTCTCTCTCCTTTTGTCATTCTCAGTGACAATTACACATTATTGTCATGTCACCTAGCCATATTGTACTGAGTAGCCAGGATAGAGATGCAATTACATTTGTTAGTAGCACTTTTTCTGTTGCTATTGAGCACGAGATATGATCCCAAACCTCCTTACTGGGTAAAAACCAGTTGAACTATATGGTGCACAGGTAGCTCTCGATTAGGGCATGCTCAAGATTCAACATTCATGATTCAAATTTGTACACACTCACCTGCAGCCTGGTGTTGTGAAGCATGAACTCTTGCTGCTTCTTCAAGTTGGCATCCATGGATTTCGACAGCAGAAAGCCCATGATGATGTTGGTGGTGGTAGTTGATGGTTGGTCACCTGGTAATAGTACAAGTACACACCTGGTTACTGTACAATTAGCTTCTTAGCGTACTCCATTCTCAACATGGCCATTTTCACGAAAAAAAAAACAGTGACTAAACTTTTTGGGGCTTAAATTCGAAAGTTCAAATGACATTGGTGTGACATTAGTTAGCTTTACTTTCGAAGACAGTCGATTACTATACATAATTGCTCACAGAAGCTAACAGTGTTTCGCCTGCGATTTAGACCAATAACTGTGCAAACACACATACCTGAATTATTTCCAGAGGTGTTGAAATAGACGGCTAGTGGCACTATAGAACACGGTTGTCACAAATTCCAATAGGTCACAACTCAAAACGTCATTTTCCGTGTTCGGCACTTTCCATTTCCGTTTGTGACTTCTCCACTTCCGCTGTAATCCTTCAGAATAAAGGCATTAAACTCACCTTCTTGCTTCCTTACGGAAAGCGGTAAACAAATCTAAAGTCAGGCTCGTAAATGATTAAAAACATTTAAAAAATACGACACCATCAGAACAAACCAAATGTGTATATTTTATATCGAGGGCAGTGGTATGAAGCATGTAAGAAAGGGCGCCGTCTGTTGGTCATTACATGACATGTTTTCATGTTTATTTATGCCAAAGAACATTCCTGAAACACACCTTACCGTCACTAAGGTGTGCCCCGTAGGTCATGGACAAATAAAGGTGACTGTTACCTGGCAACAGTAACTTTATGTGTGATGGTGGCTGATTAGTAGTAGTACAGCGGAACCTTGGTTGTCGTTATTTACTTGTAGCCACGTGTAGTTTAATTATGATGCGGTTCTAAATGTGTTTATATTATTACTTACAACAATATCTTTGTGAAAATGTCTGAAAGTCTGTTCATAAACTATAACATGTTTTGTGTTCTGTAGCTAATATACACAGTGCGTTTTTGTTTGTGTTTGTTTGCACTGCAATTGATCATTGATCACAATCTACAGTGCTGTCTGTGTTCTGCTATTATGATTGGTAGTTTACGTGTCGTGTATTCTTTCCTGTCCAGCGATTGGCTGGGGGGCGGGAAGACTAACACTAGTGGCGGGAGAGGAAGAAAATAAGGGCAAGACAAGGCAACGGCAGATTTTCGAGTGAAAAAACAAGAATATTGGACGGTCTAACGTGACAAGAGGGACATTTTGTTCCAGCTCTGTTGGGAGTGAACAGTGAACAGCTTTGCTGCTGGAACAGGATTGAGTGTTCCAGCTTCGTTTGGGGATGAAAAACTGGTCAACCGCCGCATTAGCCACCACCAGGGGACGTCTGAGGACTGTCAATAGTTAGATACTGCATTGGCATGGAAACAAAACAAAGTAAGTTTTCCTTTGTGCTCTTAGAAACAAAGCAGTTGTATTTTTTAAGTAAGTCCTTATTTAAAGAATAACATTTACAAGAAGAAAGATGTAGTGAAGGAGGACATGAGGGTAGAAGACAGGGTTGGATGGAGGAGATTGGTTTGCTGTGGTGACCCCTGAAGGGAAAAGCCCAAAGAGAGAGAAGAACAAATTAATTTTAAAAATGAAATAAAATGAAAACAAATATGAGACTGAGATTTAAAATATAAAATGTAATAATATATGCAATATTGTACGTATGTTTTGATAACAGTAGTCTAACAGTAGGAGTAGTTAATGGGCAAAACCGTTCATTTCAGTGAACGGGATCATTCCGGTTCATTCAGTAAAAAGATCCGTTCATTTTGTTCATTTCGGTCAAGTGGTCGTTCGCCTGTGCATAGACCCGTTCACAAAAAAGAACTACTTCTTTTGACCCGTTCGTTCATGACTGACACGCCCCATCGTCACTAGGGGGCGTGTCTTACCACTTTAAAATGAAGCAGCTTCACTGCATCAACGATTACAACTAAGAGATCAAGAGTAGTGTACTTTCTGATCTTTTTTCCTGATTAGAAAAAAAGGAAAACTTGCTTATTCTGAGAAAAAGGCAGGCCTGGACGAGAACACTACTACTAGCCACATAAAAACAGAATAAACGATTCTTTTTTTAAGCTCGTCTGTTCTGTGACATACAAGCTGAAGCATAAGGTAAGACACTGAATTTGGTTTGTTGATAAACTGGGAATAGATCTGTGATGGCATTTTAAATGTAATTTACCAATCTATGATCAATGTACCACTAAATTAAGGTAACGTCATTTAATCTGATTGATGAAGAAATTGAAGAAACAAGCCTGGTCTCGTCATTTTTTCCCCCGACTATTTTCCGTCTGCTTGTTCAAACCTGACTTTAAAAGTGTGGAATATTCTGCTGTTTTAGGCTTTGTTCTTTATTTGTCCCTCAGGTCTCTTCATGCTCTGGTTCCTGCTGGTCATTGTTCAAGTCGCACCCCAAGCACATGTCCAAGGTATTCACTGAGGAAAAACTCCATCACCATCTCCCCCCATCCACGGCTTTACATCTTACATCTTGTCTTTCTTTCACTTTGCAGCCATCTTGTTCACCGCCCAGGCGGAGAGGGCGTTATACACGGCCGAGCTCGGAGGCGACGTCGTCATAGGATGCCATTTCTTCCCTCTACCCGCACACCCTCACCAGGACGTGATGGTGTCCTGGTATCAGATGGCGGGGGCCTCGGTACGGGAAGTGTACCGTATAGATAACGGGGTGGAGCAAGTTGGAACGCAGCATCCAGACTTCAGGGGTCGGGCCAGGCTTCTCACGGAGGACATTAAAGATGGCTGGGCCAGGCTGCAGGTTGGTTTGAGGACCGGGACCCCGGTCCCCCCCTCCCCCCGCTTGGAGTCATTTGGACTGGGTGTGATTCCCTTGTACTTTCTCAGGTGTCCAGGCTTCGCATCAACGACTCGGGGACGTACCAGTGTGTGGTGCGGACAAGCGAAGGCGCCGACTATAAAGACGTGAAGTTGTCAGTTATTGGTAAGTACCGCCCACCTTGACACTTCCTCCACACCAAACTCAACGAAGCACACATTATTATTATTATTATTATTATTATTATAGGGGACCTATTATTCTCATTTTCCACCCTTTGTATGTTGTGGAGTTAGGGACTCCTATAGAGCAGGTACACACCATAACCTGCATATAAAGCTTTCTAGACCTTCCACAATCTGCACCTATCCCTTGTTTCTTGTTTCTTACTTTTGTTCTTAAGATTATGAAAAGAAGAATATTTTGACTTTATTAAAAAAAAATACAGCATTAAAAAAAATTACCAAATATTTCAACTTCGTTCTTAAATATTTTTTGTACATTTTCTACTCATATTATGGGCTGTATTTTTGTATCTGCCCGGCACCGCGCCTAAGCCACATCAACAGGGTGCGAGCAGCACAGTGTGGCGCAGCGCAGCGCACCCCGCGCCTCCGTTCTTCCCACCGGCGCAAGTGGCAAAAAAGGGAGGATTACACAGCAGAGTGTAATCTTAACCGATCAAATGGGCGCCTCTCGTTGCCTTTAAATGGGCACATCAGGGGCCACCCTGAACGACATGCACTCGTGGGACACGTCATCTGTTCCTGACAGTTACATTAAACACAGCAGCAGGCTAATCCAGGCATCTCGCTTGTGATCCACCTGCATTCATGCTCGGCTTTGCTAAATAGGGGAACCTTTGATGCTATCAAAGCTATCCTTCTCATCCTCCTTCTCCATTTTTTTTTAAATATTTTATCATTTTGGCTGCTGTTGTAATATCTTTTGAATATGCTGTTGGCCAATAAGATTTAAGATGGCATCCTCTCCTATTTATGTAATTAATGTATAGGCTACATACACTGTCACCCACTTGACATGCTTAGCAGATGAACCACAGCTTCCTATAGTGCCGGCAGCACTCATGCAGCCCCACCACCATGCTAAACAATGACCACTCCATGGTGCTGACGGCTACATTAGGAGTGGATAGTAATTCTATACAAGCTGTACACAGACTACTCTCCTTGACGAGTGAAATGACCACGCCTCATCTCCCTGTGGCAGCGCCCTACAAGACGGGGACCAAACGCATTCTCAAATCGCCCGAAGGGGAGGAGGTGCTGCTCACCTGCCAGTCTGAGGGATACCCAGAGACGGTCGTCAGTTGGGTGGACGCTCGCCAGCTAAATCTGACGGCAAGCACCACCGTGCGGCCGTGGGCGGACCACTTCTTTCAAATCACCAGTCAGATCCGCGTGGCATCGCTGGAGGAGAACAACTACACGTGCAGCTTCCACCACGGAGGATACTCGGCTACTTTTGTCCTTCCAGGTGAGCCTCGGGACTTTTACACGGAAGGACATGTGAATTTTATCACATGAACTTGGTCTCTTCCTTCAAGCCGTCCTCTCGAGGAGCCGGGGGCAGCCGGATTGGGGTCCTCGGCATCCTTGGGGGCAAGTGAAGAGCGAAGAGGAGCCAACCCTCCGGTTACTAAAGCACCCGCTCTACCTCCTGAACAAGGCCTCACCGTGGCTCACGCTGCTGCCTGTGTTTCCACTTCTTTGTTGTAGATGATGTGCCGTTACGCATTTCCAAGTGGGTCATCCTGGTCCGTGCGCTCCTGGGCACGGGCATCGCCAGCGCAGCCATCGTCCTCGTTGCAGTGCTTCTCCGAACATATCCACGCAAGCAAGGTCAGACTCCATTGACAGAATGTACAGTATAGCGTTCATGATTCCTTTCTATTCCAGTAGTCATTCAAATACTTAGTCTGGGACTACGTATGTGACCCCGGTAGTCTGGGGCTACGCATGTGACCCCGGTAGTCTGGGGCTACGCATGTGACCCCGGTAGTCTGGGGCTACGTATGTGACCCCGGTAGTCTGGGGCTACGTATGTGACCCCGGTAGTCTGGGGCTACGCATGTGACCCCGGTAGTCTGGGGCTACGCATGTGACCCCGGTAGTCTGGGGCTACGTATATGACCCTGGTAGTTGCCTGGTGGTTGGGCCTTCACCCCGAAGAAGCCACACGGGATCTCCCCCTTGTAGACCCACCATCTGCGGGGGCAAGCATCAGGGTCCGGTGCATTGTGTTTTGGGTGGCAGTCGAGGGCGGGCCGTGTGTGTGGTACTCCCGTTAATGCCGACTCAGCGTTTTGCTTTTACAACATTTTGTTTGTGTGACCGCTGTAGAAAATACTTATACAAATACAATACAAATACAAATGAGATGGTAATCACATAAATCATACATGCATCCAATACATACATGTACACAATATCAAATAAAAGGGAAAATTTGCTACATTTTCCTTTCCACTTTCTCATGCACCCCAGACCATTGTTGAAAAATGCACTATTGGTAGATAATGAATGAATTTCATATTTGGGAGAATATTACCTGCTTCCATTGAGTATATGCTTTAAACTTTCTGTAGGTAGAAGTAAAGAAAAACGTCAGCTAGAATTCCAACACTCAATTACAGTCCTATTCCAATCTATTATTATCGACTAATCCATCTATTTATAGAGTATGACATTGCTAGATGAGCAAGTATTATGTCACTGTAGCCTTGAGGTCACTGAAGAGTTAGCGATTAGTGACTTAGTCATAAGACATGACTTTGCTTTTTATTTGAATGACTAATTGGAAAAAAAGTCTTTTGGAAAATCAAACTGTTATTGTTCAACATAAGATTTCACATCAATGAAAATGGAAGACTTTACTCTACTGTACTCTACTGTACTGTACTGTGTACTTTTACAGTGTACAGTATATAATAATAATAATAATATATAACTGATTCTTCATCTCCAGCATGCCTTTGCGGGAAAGAAAACAGGCAAACGGACAAAGAAGAAGAGGAAGTAAGGACATCTAATCAAGGTAAGTGGTTGGAAGGGGGACGGGGGGCGGGTTCTGGGTGAAGTATTTCTAATGAGATATTGCAGTAGAAGTGAATAAAAATGTAACATGTCTTTTGTGACATTAAGGATAATTACAACTTGAGAAAAAAAAACCAATGGGCTTAGAACGGAACCCTGGGGAATACCACAAGCCATTTCTCTTTGTAAGAAAAGGACTTGGATTGTCTGCAGGTTACATGGATGCCTTCTGGAAATGTTACTCAGACCTCGCCTCCAGAAGCAGAAGACACTGGGGGGCTGTCAAGTGTACGGCCCGTCACTCACAGATTGAACAACAAGTAAGTCAGTAGTAATACTCTATACTAGTAATATACTTTATACACTGGAGGAATCTATCTTGCCTTTAAACCAGGGTGTTCAAAGTGCAGCCGGGGGGCCTGTTTCTTACCAACCTGCGCTACATTCTAAAAATATAATTTTGTTAAAGTTGTTAGCATGTCTACGTGTTGCTTTTCTAAACGTCAGTCTAAACTATGTGGCCCCCACTGGTTGGAACCTGCGGACACCCTGACGTAACACTAACAAGTTAACTGAGGAAATGTGAAAGTATAAAACAAAATTTTTAAAACAAATTTTTCCTTATTTTTTTCAAGCTGCTGCGGCTTCCCTGAAGTGTTCTGTCGCCTCCACCATGCCTCCTACACTTTCAACACCGCTCACCTCAAGAACCAAAGTATTATGGGTGGTGCCCGCTTGGGGGTCCGATCAAGGGGGGGGGGGGGGGTGTCGGGGATTGTTGCTAGCTTGTAAAGATGTTTGAGAGGGCTATTTACAGTTTTTCTCGATTGTTTACCCACAATTTGTGATGCCCGAGACACAATGACCACAACATATAACCAATGCACCAACTCCATGAACCAAGTCTGATAAACTGTTAGCACGATTCCTGCTTTACACTCAAGACTGCAGATCTACAACACAATTTTTTTCAAAACACTACACACAATTTTGTGTTTTGAGTTTTAGCACAATTTTCATGAAGTAAACTTCTTGTTTTCACAAAGAATACAATGCCACTCAAAATTCAGTCAAATTAATATTCCTATTATTCACACTGACTCATCACATGGGTAAACACCTGTCACTCATTTTTACAACTAGCAATTACAGCTTTAGCATAAAACGGCAACAGGTGAGTTTCTCTGTTTTGGAACAATGGATGCCAACATTGAAATCAGAGGGGGAGCCAGAGGTGTGAGAATGAGAGGGCCATGATGAGGGCCATAATCTGTGATGAGATCAGGACCACTTTGGTTGCCCATGTGGTAAACCATGTTCTAACAATGAAGGAGGCTGAGCAAAGGGTCAGAAATCCACAAACACACAATCCAAGCTATGGAAGATGCATGTGGAGACATTCCATTGGATGCATTCCATGCTTGGATTCGCCATGCTAGGCGATATTTCCCCCGCTGCTTGGCCAGAGAAAACCTTGCATGTGATGTAGATGAGGTGCTGTGGCCTGACCCAAACAGAAGATGTGATGCAGTAGTCTTTTGCTTTGTTATTGATTGATTTTTTTTTAATGATTATTATTATTTCTTGAACTGAAGCTGTATACATTTAGATACAGACCACTGTATGTGGAACACTTTGTACATTGTTTTTCTGTGAAAAATAAAAAATATATATTTCTGTGTAATTTTGTGTTCTGAGTCAAAAAATAGACCCCCCCCCCCCAAAAAAAAAAAAAAATCTAAAATATTTTGCAAGAAGTGTCACACTGAACACAAAAAGGCCTGAGTCATGATGAATCACATCAGTGTTTAACTGGTTCATATAAATGTTTGTTCATTTCGTGGTTTGTGTGCGTCATTTGGAGACAAAACACCATATTAAGAAGAATGAAGACTGTTTTGGATGTAAAGTTTCATTTTTGCAGGAGAATTGAGGGGTTTTCAGAAATGTGTGAGTGATTTTTTGATTTGTGTGTAGACTTCTGAGAATATCAAAAAAACTGTAAATACACTTGGGCTGGGTATGGCTGGACCCAGAAAAACACAGAAAAGACCCCCCCCCCCCCGCACACACACACACTAAAAAACAAAACAAAATGACTTGAACCTCAGAGATGAGCCCCCCCCCCCCCCAAAATGACTTGCCCGCCCCACTCACAAAAACACAGAAATCCAGAAATGAGTTGCCCCCCCCCACAAAAACCCCAGTAATGTATTGTCACCCCCACTAAAACCCCCAGAAATTTGTTGCCTCCCCCCCCACAAAACTCCAGAAATTAGTTGTCCCCCCCCCCAAAAAAACAGTAATGAGTTGCCACCCCCACCTAAAAAACTAGTCAGCCCCCACACACACACACATAATACACAAAACCAGAAATGACTTGTGTTTGTATTTCCATTCAAAGAGTGAAAGTTCTGCTGACGTAGAGATACGTATAAGGTAAAGGTAAGCACCAGACCGGAAGTGCATCATGAAACCGATGGAGGGATTCCCTGAGGATGACGCGATTTTCACCATGTCATGGAAAAGAAGATAATAGCATAGCTTAGTTAGTTTGTGGAAACGCAGGTAGCACAGGTTTGACTGGCTCATTGCTAAATAAAGATCTTATGTTTACTCTGGCCTGGGAACTATTTTTCTTCTTCATGTGCCTACACTATAAATACCACTTCAGTTATGGGAATTACGGGAATAAAGTCATAATATTACAGGTATAAAGTCATAATATTACAGGAATTAAGTCATAATATCACAGGAATAAAGTTATAATTTAACGGGAATTAGGTCATATATTACGGAAATGAAGTCATAATATTACAGGAATAAAGTCATAATATTACACCTATGAAGTCATAATATTACCGGAATAAAGTCATATTATTACCGGAATAAAGTCGTAATATCACGGGAATAAAGTCATAATATCACGGGAATAAAGTCATAATATCATAGGAATAAAGTCATAATATTATAGGAAATGAAGTCAAAATATTACAGGAATTAAGTCATAATATTACGGGAATAAAGTCATAATATTACACCAATGAAGTCATAATATTACCGGAATAAAGTCATATTATTACCGGAATAAAGTCATAATATCACGGGAATAAAGTCATAATATCACGGGAATAAAGTCATAATATCACGGGAATAAAGTCATAATATCATAGGAATAAAGTCATAATATCACAGGAATAAAGTCATAATATTATAGGAAATGAAGTCAAAATATTACAGGAATTAAGTCATAATATTACGGCAATAAAGTCATAATATTATAGGAATAAAGTCATAATATTACACCAATAAAGTCATAATATTACCGGAATAAAGTCATAATACCACAGGAATAAAGTCATAATTTAACGGGAATTAAGTCATAATATTACAGGAATAAAGTCATAATATTACGGGAATAAAGTCATAATATTACACCAATAAAGTCATAATATCACAGGAATAAAGTCATAATTTAACGGGAACTAAGTCATAATATTACAAGAATAAAGTCATAATATTATAGGAATAAAGTAATAATATTACACGAATAAAGTAATAATATTACACGAATAAAGTCATAATACCACAGGAATAAAGTCATAATATCACAGGAATAAAGTCATAATTTAACGGGAACTAAGTCATAATATTACAAGAATAAAGTCATAATATTATAGGAATAAAGTAATAATATTACACGAATAAAGTAATAATATTACACGAATAAAGTCATAATACCACAGGAATAAAGTCATAATTTAACGGCAATTAAGTCATAATATTACGGGAATTAAGTCATAATTTTATGGGAATTAAGTCATAATATTACAGGAATAAAGACATAATATTACAGGAATAAAGTCATAATATTACAGGAATAAAGTCAT
The DNA here is from genome assembly GCF_037039965.1 of Doryrhamphus excisus. NCBI lineage: Eukaryota > Metazoa > Chordata > Actinopteri > Syngnathiformes > Syngnathidae > Doryrhamphus > Doryrhamphus excisus. The sequence goes on from NC_136375.1 coordinate 6,085,944, forward strand.
AATATTATGGGCATGAAGTCATAACATTACAGGAATTAAGTCATAATATTACAGGAATAAAGTCATATTACGGGAATAAAGTCACAATATTACAGGAATTAAGTAATAAAGTCCTAACATTATGGCAAGAGTCGTGCCTGAAAGACATTGGAACCTTCGACTTAAATATCCATCAAATAATCTACCTTTAGCACCATCTAGCGGCCAGCCCAAATTAAAGTCACTAAACGCAGACCGCAAACGGATTCTTTCCGTTCGGTGGTACGTCCAGCGGAGCGGGAGCTGCACCGCACGGCGCCAGATTGCCTCGAACAACACAAAGTGTTAGTTTTATATGAGGAAATGCAATACTACACAAAATGTTGTGATAATACAAGAAGTATATATATATTACACTGAAGTATTTCACCTTAATTAGAGCAGCTCCAGAAGGAAACTAAGACGGCGGCCATGTTTTCCAACCAACGTGATGTATTTTTCAGACAAATAATAGCACAGGCAACAGATTGGGGGTGCTTGTTCTGACAAAGTTTCAGTGTTTAGCGTGCGGTGCTTCAGGAGGAGTAGCCTTCTAAAGTGTTTGGATGGCAGCAAAAATTATTTTCAATTCAACTTGCATTATTTTATCACTAGATGGCGCTATTATCCCATCCGTAAAAGCTGCACAGTCTTTGAAAATATCATTTGCAATAACTATTTGAAATATAACAGAAATGACAGCTACCAATAGCAGAGCACCATGCCCCCCCTCATTTTCTTTATGTAAAAAATGCAATTATAAGGAAGTGTTCACTATGAAATAAAAACTTTCTATTTTTCTATTTATTCTTATTTATTATTATTATTATTATTATCTTATTTATTATTATTCTATTCTATTTCACTTTGGTCTCAGTAAGACTCAGACTATTTTTTTCAGGAAATTTACACACAACTGTTCAGGATAAGATAAAATGACAACATGTCAAGTGTAAATTAAATCATATATAAATAAAAATGAAAAAGAAAATGACTTTATTTAAAAATGACTAATTAAAATGAATGAAAGAAATGACCGTGTATGATAAACAAGCAACACTTGAATAGACAACTGCACTAAACTATCTCACACACACACACACACACACACACACACAACAAGCACGTCCCCCCACCCCCCGCCTCCCATTTCCTCTTTGGATCTCAACCTTACAGACCAAAGGGTTGGTTTCATCCTTTGGTAATTAATATTCGAGGGAAGAAGAAGAAGACGAAGCAGGGGAGCATGAGGAAACAATTATTCCTATGATGTGGAGATGTACTACATGCACACCGTTTACACACAAAGCCTTGCACGCGCTCACAAATATTCCTCAGCCACAATATACGTATAACTGTATCTAACATATTGTACATTACCTTAGTCAGGTTTAGTGCTAACTACTGTGTACTAAGGTGTACTAAAGTGTACTAGAGTATGCATGCAAAGCCTTTTTCGCGGCTTTTTAAAGGCCCCTGGAATGAAAGCCACGCATCCCATACGTGATCTGAAAGCAAAAAGACACGTGACCTTTCACCCTAAACACCAAGAAAAACTCGTCATAATTAATAAAGATTCCTGCCACTGCTTTTGCACAAAAGCCAAACATGCATAGATCCATGCTTTTCATTGGCCAGTCAAATAGAAGTGTTTTGGTTCTACTGCCGTTCATTGATCCACTGTTGGAAATGAAACGATAACCATAGATCTCCATCTCCAGTTTTGTGTTTTTCTCCCTTTTTTAAAAAAATTTAAAACAGAAACTAAATGTTGGATTGTTGTTGTTTTGGTGTGTTCATGAAAGCACCATGGTACAAACTGTGGAGATATATGAACATGTCAGGCTTTCAAAGATTACAGGACTAGTCAACAGCAAAAGTGCTAAAGCTCGTGCCTAGCTAGTTCTGACAGCCATGCTAACATGCTAACTCCCAATGTGAAATGCAAAAGTGCACATAATGTGCTGACACTAATACAAATTTTGGGAGAATACCAAAAATACAGCAATGCTAACAATGCTAATAGTTAGCATGCTAACTGCTAGTAAACTGCATGGACACACAGTGATAACAACATATCAGGCTTTCAAAGATTACAGGACTAGTCAACAGCAAAAGTGCTAAAGCTCGTGCCTAGCTAGTTCTGACAGCCATGCTAACATGCTAACTCCCAATGTGAAATGCAAAAGTGCACATAATGTGCTGACACTAATACAAATTTTGGGAGAATACCAAAAATACAGCAATGCTAACAATGCTAATAGTTAGCATGCTAACTGCTAGTAAACTGCATGGACACACAGTGATAACAACATATCAGGCTTTCAAAGATTACAGGACTAGTCAACAGCAAAAGTGCTAAAGCTCGTGCCTAGCTAGTTCTGACAGCCATGCTAACATGCTAACTCCCAATGTGAAATGCAAAAGTGCACATAATGTGCTGACACTAATACAAATTTTGGGAGAATACCAAAAATACAGCAATGCTAACAATGCTAATAGTTAGCATGCTAACTGCTAGTAAACTGCATGGACACACAGTGATAACAACATATCAGGCTTTCAAAGATTACAGGACTAGTCAACAGCAAAAGTGCTAAAGCTCACGCCTAGCTAGTCCCGACAGCCATGCTAACGTGCTAACTCCCAATGTGAAATGCAAAATTGCCCTTAAAGTCCTGACACTAATATAAATTTTGGGAGAATACCAAAAATACAGCAATGCTAACAATGCTAATAGTTAGCATGCTAACTGCTAGTAAACTGCATGGACACACAGTGATAACAACATATCAGGCTTTCAAAGATTACAGGACTAGTCAACAGCAAAAGTGCTAAAGCTCGTGCCTAGCTAGTTCTGACAGCCATGCTAACATGCTAACTCCCAATGTGAAATGCAAAAGTGCACATAATGTGCTGACACTAATACAAATTTTGGGAGAATACCAAAAATACAGCAATGCTAACAATGCTAATAGTTAGCATGCTAACTGCTAGTAAACTGCATGGACACACAGTGATAACAACATATCAGGCTTTCAAAGATTACAGGACTAGTCAACAGCAAAAGTGCTAAAGCTCACGCCTAGCTAGTCCCGACAGCCATGCTAACGTGCTAACTCCCAATGTGAAATGCAAAATTGCCCTTAAAGTCCTGACACTAATATAAATTTTGGGAGAATACCAAAAATACAGCAATGCTAACAATGCTAATAGTTAGCATGCTAACTGCTAGTAAACTGCATGGACACACAGTGATAACAACATATCAGGCTTTCAAAGATTACAGGACTAGTCAACAGCAAAAGTGCCCAAGCTCGTGCTTAGCTAGTTCTGACAGCCATGCTAACATGCTAACTCCCAATGTGAAATGCAAAAGTGCACATAAAGTGCTAACACTAATACAAATTTTGGGAGAATACCAAAAATACAGCAATGCTAACAATGCTAATAGTTAGCATGCTAACTGCTAGTAAACTACATGGACACACAGTGATAACAACATATCAGGCTTTCAAAGATTACAGGACTAGTCCAAAGCAAAAGTGCTAAAGCTAGCGCATTGCTAGTCCTGACTGCCATGCTAACGTGCTAACTCCCAATGTGAAATGCAAAAGTGCACATAAAGTCCTGACACTAATACAAATTTTGGGAGAATACCAAAAAAACAGCAATGCTAACAATGCTAATAGTTAGCATGCTAACTGCTAGTAAACTGCATGGACACACAGTGATAACAACATGACACGGTACAAACTGTGGAGATATACGAACAGATCTCGTTAGCATTATCATTACAGTCTTTGGGTTACCTATTAGGCCACATTTACACGTTTTTATCAACCCAGCATCCTGTGAAATAAAATGTAAAGTATGGATTTCCAATTTATGTTTCTTTTTTTATCTGAAAGACAAAAAAATGTAGGATTTTGGTAGTTTTTTGTGTGGACGTTGGACAGCCAGGGTTCGATTTATTTATTTTATGATGAAAAGCATCTCTAAAAAGTAAACAAGGATTGTTGATATCTTTGTAAGACGCTAACTTTACCAACGCCATCGCTTTCGTATGATTTGGTTTCCGACTAAAACGTTGTCGTGGTGCAATACCTGCCGGCATGCGGTGACGTATGTTCAACGAAAGGTGAGGAAGATGAAAACGGTCTTAGATAGGACGGCGTGACTGCCTGGCGGTGGATAAGCGCCGGGTGGCGTGCGCCAAAGCAGAAGAACACACGGGCCGAGCCCATCGGCCAGGAAGTCTGTTAATCTGCAATCCAATCCGGGCCGAGTCAAGTGAAACCCGGCTCGGCTTGACTGAGCGAGGCCTGCAAGGAAGGAAGCGAAGGACTCAGGAAGCGGCGTTCAGAGCTTTCACCAGTCATATCCATCACCAGCGTGCACGTGTGTGTGTGTGTGTGTGTGAGTCATTAGAGGGGCCGGGCTGCAGCGCTGCATTTTAACTAAACATCTTTTCCATAAAATAAATGCTTCCAGGTTAGCCCGGGTCCTCGGAGAAGCCGGGTCGCAGAGGGTTTCTGCGCCGCCACTCATCTGATCCCAATTACCAGGGAGAGACCGGGTCACGGCGTACGTGCACGTGCTCGCGCACGGAACTCACAACGCGAGCGTGGTGCCGTCCCTTTTTGCTTCCAATTGACACATGCTCACCCCGCGTTAACCTTGCAAAACAAAAACAGCAATTACACGACTCTTATGGGAGACTAAAGTATTGGGACACCTCCACAGCCTCCTACTAGTGGGGGACCATTTGTGTTACACGCAAAATGCTACAGTGCTAAAGCTAGCGCCTAGCACGTGCGGAAATTCTCACCTATTTTCATTTGACAAAAACCCCCCCCAAAATTGCAATGCTAATAGTTAGCATGCTAACTGCTAGTAAACGCTATGGACACAGTGATAACAACATATCAGGCTTTCAAAGATTACAGGACTAGTCAACAGTGCTAAAGCTCGCACCTAGCTAGTCCTGACAGCCATGCTAACATGCTAACTCCTAATGTGAAATGCAAAAGTGCACATAAAGTCCTGACACTAATTCAAATTTTGGGAGAATACCAAAAAAACAGCAATGCTAACAATGCTAATAGTTAGCATGCTAACTGCTAGTAAACTGCATGGACACACAGTGATAACAACATATCAGGCTTTCAAAGATTACAGGACTGGTCAACAGCAAAAGTGCTAAAGCTCGCGCCTAGCTAGTCCTGACAGCCATGCTAACGTGCTAACTCCCAATTATGAAATGCAAAAGTGCGCATAAAGTCCTGACACTAATACAAATTTTGGGAGGAAAAAAAAACAGCAATGCTAACAATTTTAATAGTTAGCATGCTAACAGCTAATAGCCCGCCTAGTGTTTCAACAAGACAGGTTCTACAGACAAATATTCTGACACCCATTTTAATCCCCCCCCCAACAAAATGGCAAGGCTAACAATTCAAATAGCATTTTAAGCTAGTAACCCACATAGCTAAAGTACAAGTACATCTCAGCAATATCTCTTGCTTCAGTAGATAGGTCACTAAAGTCACAAATCTCCATTTGACATGCTAAGTTATAAAGAGCTAAACTAGCATGACTAGCATGATAGCTACCGTAAAACTGGTTAATAAGGGACAATCTTCGGGAAAATGTTTTTTGACGATTTGATCAGAATATACACTTCTTTGAAAAAACAACAACACAAAGAAGCTTCCTGTTTAACATGAAAAGGCACAATTACATTTATTACCCCGTTTTACGGTAGCTATCATGCTAGTCGTGCTAGTTTAGCTCTTTATAACTTAGCATATCAAATGGTGATTTGTGACTTTAGCGACCTATCTACCCTTATTACCCTGAAAATTGTCCCTTATAACCCCTGTTTTACGGTACTAAAAATGTAAAAAGCTATTTTAATTTTGTGAGTAAAACAATGTCAGTGTTGACAATGCTACGAGCTAGCATGCTAACAGCCAGTATCACTTTACTCAAAAGATACAGTAGCTGGCTAAAGTGCTAAATTGCCATATGACATGCCAAATGCTAATGCTAGCACCAAGAAAAACAATTGTATTTTTAAAACATTTTAAAAATACAAATAAATATATTAATGAAATATTAAAAAAATAGTGTTTTCCTTGAAAGAGCTTTAACTGCTAGCATATTTTGACCTACATGGCAGCGTGTTTAAATAAGTTTGTAACCCCCCCCCCCCCTCCTTGGTTTAAGTATTAATTATAATTAGCGTCCATTGTCCTGCCCTCTGCTACAGCCCATCATCATCAACATGCAGCGATGTCCACCTCTCATCTTCCACCCTGCTGGAAGACTTGATTACACTCGTCTCTTGGTGGGGGGGGGTCCTGACATGGGGGCCACTCTACTAGCTAGTCACTTCAGATCAGCGCGTGCGGAGGAAATGGCGACGGACACAAAGCTAAATATGTAATTCCTCCCATGCCGGTAATCATGGCGGCGGGACTGAGGGCGGCTTTGTTCGCGTTTTGCTGCAGAAGCGCGTGCGTGCAGGATGCTTGAAGGTAAATGTTCAAGAAGTGTGTGTGTGTATGTGTGTGTGTGGGGGGGGGGGGGTATAGACAGGAGCAATTGTGCCTATGACTGACGTGGCGAGCGCTTGCGGAGGAAGGAAACACTCTCGCCCGACCGCCATTTAGTTGAGCTGATTATTAGGGATATCCAGCTTCCTCCTCGCCTATTTCCTAGTTAGCCCCCCCCCCTACACTCCCGTAAGAGCATCCACCTGTAGCACGGGGGGCGGGTGGGGACGCTCCACCCCACTATCTATAAATATTAATAGGCTAATCTGCACTATTTGGCTTGAAAAGGTCAGAGATGCTCCGGGGAACATCAGAAGATGCTTTTCAACGTTGGCCTTCATTTGCATAAGCAGCTCTTTATGCCGCATTTCATATTCATGCGCTGATTGGAGCCTCCCTGGCATCTTCACACTCCAAAAGGTGACGAGGTGGGGGGGGGGGGGGTTGTGTGCGCGATGCTCCCTCTCACATATGCAATCTAAAAATCAGCAAGAAGAGGATGAGAGGACGCACACAGTGCAAATTGCCCTTTAACATCTTCTTCCCTACTCGCGTTTTTAACTTCATCCTCTCCACCCGGGACACGGACACACAACGTTAGCACGGCCGCCCCACGCCACCTCATCCTGGAGCTGCGCTACCTAGTGGGCAAGGTGGTCTATTACACTTTACCCCTTCACAAACGCACGCAATTCATCTACTGTTATTTATAGCATTTTTTCTTCCATATTAGCTTTTAAACAGCTTGGATTCATGATTAAAAAAATATTGTTTTTACCTTGTTTTCATATTGGTGTTGACATTTATACACAAATAAAGTGGTACATTTACCACAAAACAAATGGAGAAAAAGTGGCCTTGGGCACATAGCCCCCCTTTTCATAGCTGTCCCAGGTACTGCCTGTTATGACCGAGTATTGAAATACTCATTGATTTTGTATATAAAGTTACAAGAAAAAAAAATGGTAACTTTATGTTACAACTTGCATACAACTTTTTTTTTTCTGAATTTAATTTTTTCCCCCTCATAAAATTACAACTTTATTCTCAAAATATAAGATTCCGACCCCCCATGTGACCCTAATATTACCCTAATAAATATATATTAAAGTCGCTGTGTTTTCATTTTCAGAAAACAAAAAATACATTCAAACTGCAAAGAAAACCATCTCAGTGATTAAAAACAAATAGATATCATATTTTCATATTGGTGGTCAAAGTTTTTGAATTTTAGTTTACCCCCCCCCCAAAAATAGAAAAATGCAAAAAAAATTAATAAAAAAATATGCTTAGTAATGTTAATTTTAATATTGGTCCTTAAAAGTCAAACAAAGTTTAAGTTTTTATTTATTAAAAAAAATCTCAAAACTGTAAAAAACTGATTCAAATCATTTAAAAAAATGAAATGGCAAAAAAAAAACATCTTAGTGATTTAAAAAGAAAATTTATATTGTTGGACTTTCTTCATTTTGTTTTTATAAAGTGCAAAAAAAAACTCTTAATAACTTAAAATAAATACATACAGTCGCGAAAAAAAGGATTAAACCACATTAGATTTGTTGACTTGAATATTTGATACATATTTCTTTGGACTGCTCTCAGAACATTTTTCATCGAAGAAATGATATCTAGCAACTTCCATGCTCTTCTTCATCATAACCGAAATCACTCATATTTTGACATGAATATGACTATAACATCATATTTCCCAAAATGCAACTCTTTGTCCAAACAACTGCCTTTGGTCGTACCAGTCATTCAAATGAACAGGAAACTGAAGAAACTAAATGTTCCAATTCATTTTTTCCATGACTTTTATATTTATTATAATTTTCTGAAAAATGTAATGATTATTTTAGAAAAACTGTCTGTACAATCACAATAAAGACATTAATTGTTTTATTATTTATGGAAACATTTGCCTCTAAAATGGCACAAAAGTTGAGGTAAAATGTAGCAAAGTGACTTAAAACGGTTTAAAGAAATATGATACGATATGATATTTTTGTTTTGCTTTTTCTTTGGCTGTAGAAATATTGACTGTACCTCCAAGGATACCATCCAGTGTGCAGTGAACGCATCGTTTGATGGTGTATAATAGGGTACGTCTTTATGGGACGTTCACTGGTACTTTCTTTTGTGCACCAAAAGCCGATGCTAAATAAAAAAAAGAGGTCATGTAGACTGAAGTCACACACGCCAAGAGGGCGGGGCCACAGGTTTTTGCAGTAAACATTTGTTAAAAAAAAAAAAAAAAAAAAAAAGAAGTGGTCCTCCACTTGATAAATGTCAACCTAAATGAAGCTATCAGCTGAAAGCAATTTCCTCGCCTGCGCTTTGCCAGCGTTGCGCGCCAGAGACTCGGGGAGGTTTTCTTCGCCCCTCCATCGATCATGAAGCCTCTGTTTTAGGCCAAGGTACACAATGCCCCCCAAAATTGCTGACATCTGGACACGCGGCGGCCAAAGAGAGAGAGAGAGAGAGAGGGAGTGCTGCCATTTCCACGCCGTCCCCCGCTTGTTTATCCAAAATCTGCTCTCTTTAGGCCATTAAAGCAAAAGCACGGCTGAGGACGGCCCGATGCCGCCTCCCTTGGACAACTTCTGTTGGACCAACCCAATAACCACGGGTTGGGGTGCCGTGGACGCCCCCCCCCCTGCGCCACAAGGCCCCCTGCACCACAAGCTCAAAATAAAGACAAAGTAGTAGTTACCTTGGTCATGGTCTTCTAGTCCATTCCAGTCTTGGATAGGTCTACAAGCTTGTTCATGGTCTTCTAGTCCATTCCAGTCTTGGGATTGGTCTACAAGCTTGTTCATGGTCTTCTGGTCCATTCCAGTCTTGGATAAGTCTACAAGCTTGTTCGTGGTCTTCTTGTCCATTCAATGGTCTTCTCGTCCATTCCAGTCTTGGGATTGGTCTACAAGCTTGTTCATGGTCTTGTAGTCCATTCCATGGACTTCTAGTCCATCCCAGTCTTGGATAGGTCTACAAGCTTGTTAGTGGTCTTCTAGTCCATTCAATGGTCTTCTCGTCCATTCCAGTCTTGGATAGGTCTACTAGCTTGTTCATGGTCTTGTAGTCCATCCCAGTCTTGGATAGGTCTACAAGCTTGTTCATGGTCTTGTAGTCCATTCCAGTCTTGGATAGGTCTACAAGCTTGTTCATGGTCTTGTAGTCCATTCCAGTCTTGGATAGGTCTACAAGCTTGTTCATGGTCTTCTAGTCCATTCCAGTCTTGGGATTGGTCTACAAGCTTGTTCATGGTCTTCTGGTCCATTCCAGTCTTGGCTAGGTCTACAAGCTTGTTCATGGTCTTCTAGTCCATTCAATGGTCTTCTAGTCCATTCCAGTCTTGGATAGGTCTACTAGCTTGTTCATGGTCTTGTAGTCCATTCCAATCTTGGGATTGGTCTACAAGCTTGTTCATGGTCTTCTGGTCCATTCCAGTCTTGGATAGGTCTACAAGCTTGTTCATGGTCTTCTAGTCCATTCAATGGTCTTCTCGTCCATTCCAGTCTTGGATAGGTCTACTAGCTTGTTCATGGTCTTGTAGTCCATCCCAGTCTTGGATAGGTCTACAAGCTTGTTCATGGTCTTGTAGTCCATTCCAGTCTTGGATAGGTCTACAAGCTTGTTCATGGTCTTGTAGTCCATTCCAGTCTTGGATAGGTCTACAAGCTTGTTCATGGTCTTGTAGTCCATTCCAGTCTTGGATAGGTCTACAAGCTTGTTCATGGTCTTGTAGTCCATCCCAGTCTTGGATAGGTCTACAAGCTTGTTCATGGTCTTGTAGTCCATCCCAGTCTTGGATAGGTCTACAAGCTTGTTCATGGTCTTGTAGTCCATTCCAGTCTTGGATAGGTCTACAAGCTTGTTTATGGTCTTCTAGTCCATTCCAGTCTTGGATAGGTCTACAAGCTTGTTTATGGTCTTCTAGTCCATTCCAGTCTTTGATAGGTCTACAAGCTTGTTTATGGTCTTCTAGTCCATTCCAGTCTTGGATAGGTCTACAAGCTTGTTCATGGTCTTGTAGTCCATCCCAGTCTTGGATAGGTCTACAAGCTTGTTCATGGTCTTGTAGTCCATCCCGGTCTTGGATAGGTCTACAAGCTTGTTCATAGTCTTCTAGTCCATTCCATGGTCTTCTAGTCCATTCCAGTCTTGGATAGTCTACAAGTTTGTTCATGGTCTTCTAGTCCATTCCATGGTCTTCTAGTCCATTCCATGGTCTTCCAGTCCATTCCAGTCTTGGATAGGTCTACAAGCCTGTTCATGGTCTTCTAGTCCATTTTCCTCCACTTATCCAGGTTCGGGTTGGGGGAGTGCAGTCTCAGTCGGGAAGCCCAGACTTCCGGATCCCCGGTCAGAACCCCCAGCTCCACCAGGAGGACACCAAGGTGTTCCCAGGCCAGCTGTGAGACATAATCCCTCAGCGTATCCAAGGTCTGCCTGGGGGCCTTCTCTCGGCTGGGCATGCCCGGAACTCCTCCCAGGGAGGCATCCGGACTAGATGCCCGAGCCACGGTGCAATGCGGTATGGGAGGCAGGCACCCAGGAGACCTGGTCTTTGACGGTCAAATCTGGTTCTTCAGACCATGATATCCATACCAAAAAGATGTCTGATAATGTCTCCTTCATTACTGGACACAATGGTATGGTACAACTCCGAGGTGCCACTGTGCTGTGGGCCAGAAGGAACCGTGTTCTCAGTCTGAAGGTTTAACAAGCACGTTAGGGGGGGACGGATGGAGACCCAAGCAGAGACCAGACCGGTCCGACAAGACACTTGGGACTTATCACAGACACATCAAATTTGCATAGAAATTCTGGACTGTTCATATCTTTGTAAGGGGGATGAAATACTTATACATAATAATACTAACAATAATAATTAATAATGTCAGTTCTGTGCCAATACTCATCGTTGTAAAAATAAGAACTCTAACTTAAAACTGGAACTGGAACTAAGTGCAAATTCAAAACAAAGACTAGCCGGCGACATTCACTTTGTTAAGTCCGCTAATGGACCATTGTAGTGCCGTGCACACAGGAAAAGTCCATTATCACTCCAACTAATGGGGGGGGGCTTCAAACTGAAAGTGGAGAAAAAGAAAATAAAAAGCCATTTATCTCTCACACACACACATGCTACACACACACTACAAAGCGACTGAGTCCATCAATAAGCCTGTGATGGAGATGTAATGGTACTGTGTGTGTGTTTGTGCGTGTGAAGCAAAGCTCTGTGTTGACCGTAACGTTGCTGCAAGCAGGCCTTTTTCCACCAAGACAAAAAGCCGGCAGCCGGGTGCGTTTGTTTTATCTAAATAGACAGCCCTTGTGGCAAGAGGTTTGCCACGGAGGAAGCCCACGAATCCCATTAAAAAGCCATTTGTCGCCAAGAGCTGTGTTTATTTTAAGACAGGAAGAGTGCTAGCTATTTCCTTCTTCATGTGAAGATATACTTCGTACAAACACTGCAATGTGCACGCCAGGCCGGTAGATGGCGATGGGGGGGGGGGGGACCACCCCCCACACATTTCTGCTGTTGAATATCAACGTGGATGATTCCGTGATGTCTGCGTGTGTGTTTTTCACCCCAACAGCTCCTTGGTCTTCACCGCCAGGTGTTTGTCGATGTCTGCCGACACGTCGTCCGCCATCCGCTGAATCTGCAGAGGCAAAAACGAAAGCGCTTTGCAAGGAATGGCAGCAAAAATACAAGACCTTGACCCCCCCCTTTGTCGGCTTGGCTTTACAAACGATCCACTAGTGCTGTTAAAGCTTTGCTTTACAGACGGTCCCTGAAGCCCGGGCTTTAAAAATACTCATTTTGTCCTCTTTTTTATCTTTACAGAACGATGAACATCAGGGGTGCCCTAGGACACTGGCTCTCAAATGCGGGGGCAGGACCCAAAGGTGGGCCGCACATGACATGAAAATAAGTAGTATATAACTCATGTCTAACTTCCTTTCAAGTCAATTTGAACGATATTTCAGTCATCTGAATGTTTATTCAACAGTGACATTGGAAATGATGTTATTCATTGTTCATGTTGTAATAGAAAAATCTAACAATAAAAATGGCTTAAAAGTCTAAAAAAAATGATAATAAAAATGACAAATAAATGTGCAAAAAATAATAAAAATGTTGTAAAAATGCATAAAATAATTCAACATATGTAATATCCCACTAATATTTGGAGAATATTTCAGTCATCTTACTCCTTGGTATACTGTATGTTTACTCAAGAGTTACATTGGAAATAATGTTATTCATTGTTCATGTTGTAATCAAAAAATCTAACAATAAAAATGGCTTAAAAGTCTAAGAAAATGATAATAAAAATGACAAATAAATGTGCAAAAAAATAACAAAAATTTTGTAAAAATGCATAAAATAATTCAACATATGTAATATCCCACTAATATTTGAAGAATATTTCAGTCATCTTACTCCTTGGTATACTGAAATACCCGATGTTATTCATTGTTCATGCTGTAATAGCAAAATCTAACAATAAAAATGACTAATAAATGTGCAAAAAATAATACAAACATTTTAAATTAAAATGAGTAAAAATGCAAAAAATAATTCAACATATGTAATATCCCACTAATATTTGAAGAATATTTGAGTCATCGTACTCCTTGGTATACTGTATGTTTATTCAACAGTTACATTGGAAATATCTGATGTTATTCTTGTTCATGTTGTAATGGAAAAATCTATCAATAAAAATGGCTTAAAAGTCTAAAAAAATGATTATAAAAATGACTAATAAATGTGCAAAAAATTATATATTTTTTTAAATTAAAATGAGTAAAAAACGCAAAAAATAATTCAACATATGTAATATCCCACTAATATTTGAAGAATATTTCAGTCATCTTACTCTGTTAAATAAAAGCATAAAATATAGAAAATACTAAAAATAAAATATTTATAGTCAAATAAAATTTCAAGGTGACTATAGGGGTGTTGTTTCATGTCTAGAGAGCTCTAATAATGTAAATAATGTATTTGGAAGATTGTAAACAAGTTTTATATGCCATCATTTATTAATATTTCATCTTACTTGTGCAAATTGACTTATGGTGGTCGGGTCTGGAATGACATCTTACACTCAACAGGAGCTTTTGCAACCAAGTTTCAGTCCACCTACCTCTTTCTCCACCAGTCGTATGGTGTCCTCCGAGTGTCCCTCCTTGGCCTTCTTCACCTGCGTGACGGCGCTGGAGCGCACCCTCCTCAGCGCCTCTTTGGCCTTGTTGCTCAACTGCTTGGCCGTCTTGGCGAGGTTCTCTCTGTGCTCACGGGTCACCCTGCCAGGAAGTAGCAGCAAAGTGGTCTGGAACGTCTTTTGTTCCTCGCCATCACTTTGGAGAGAGGAGGTTTCGCTACACATCCTAAATTTACTATTTTAAAAAGGAATAGTTTAATACTGTGGAATTTTTTTTTTCTTACAAGAAAAAAATTTAATTCTCTGAGGGCATAGTTTAATATTGTGGATTAAAAAAATACAGAATTTTTTGTGGGAAAAATATATTTTCACAATAATGACTTCCTCATTTGAATCTTAAATCTTTTACAAGAGTAAAGTCAAAATATGTCACAGGAATAAAGTTGCCATTTTTAAAGAATAAGGTAAAAGAAAATGGCTAAATATTTTTTATGAGAAAGTAATTTTTTTTGAATGAGGGGGAAAAAAAAAGTGAATGTGGCTGTGCAAAAATTCATTTTCTACCGCTTTTCCTCACGAGGGTCGCGGGGGTGCTGGAGCCTATCCCAGCCAATCACAGGGCACATATAGACAAACAACCATTCACACTCACATTCATACCTATGGACAATTTGGAGTGGCCAATTAACCTAGCATGTTTTTGGAATGTGGGAGGAAACCGGAGTACGCGGAGAAAACCCACGCATGTACGGAGAGAACATGCAAACTCCACACAGAGATGGCCGAGGGTGGGGATTTAAGTCATAAGTTTCCGAAAGAATACTTTAATATTATGAAATGCATTTGGTTTTTTTGTGTGTGCAGGTGATGATGCAACTCCGCAATAGAAGAGATCATGTGTGATGCAGCTGAAGAAACAGCCACAAGGTGGCAGAAGCGAAGAAGTCGCCGCAGAAACCAGGAAGTGAAAAGGCATCTCGCCGATGTGAACATGGTCAATAGTTGATGCTGTTATATTTGTAGTAAGTATAATTGGGGACACGTCTCTCACCATATACACACATTTAATTCTGTCTTTTTGACATGGAAGTGCGTCCCCTGCCTCTAAATCAAAAATGGTACAGTCCCCCTTCAAAGCCCCAGACTGCTTCACTATTGCCAGAATGCACGCTGCTGATTGCGGAAATACTGCTCACGTGGGCCCGACAAACAAACACTAATACCGTTTACACAGAGGAGGCCGTAGTAATAAGATAATACCGGTAGAGTAGTATTAGTAGACGATACTAATATTTAGTGTGGTGATGTAAAAAGGCAGAGCAAAGTGCAAAAATGAGCTCATCGTGTAAAGTTTGTACTTCCTCCTCAAGGTTTCCATCGGCAACTTTGCAATCACACCTCGCTTGTTTTAATCACCACTTGGCCATTCTCCTCCTTTGTCCTTAATTGGCGTTTTCTGCCAGGTGGAAGTATTTGCAAACAATCCGAGAGCAACGTATATTTACCGCAAACAATACGGCCTAATTACCGATTCTGCCGCCAAATCAACCACGGCGCCTTCGTCTCTTTGGAAATGCAAATCCTCAGGCTTGCCAAGACTGATTGGAGGAGGTAAAGGGGGGAGGGGGTTGAAACGGGCGGACGCGTGTCCCGCCTCAACCAGACTAACACCTGCTGCTGCATCCGCCAGGAAGAGCATGCGTGCATGCTCATGAACAGGAAGCACAGTTATGGAGATATTATATGCAAATGTGTCGAGATGCTCAGATCAACGCGATGGGCATGAAAGCCCCGTTTCATAACACGAGCAGCCTCCATTATGTTCTATGCCACAGACGGGACAGTTGACTGAAAACAGTTATTAACAACAACGCAGCTTGGTGAGTGCAAAGCACTGAACTGTATCAGGGTCAGCTTGAAGCATGGCGCGACCAAATAAAAATCAGGGGTGGGGTCTTGTTAACGCCGTTTGTTAGTTAGTTTGCAGGACTACACAAAAAACCACACCAGTGATTTCTATGTAACTTTGAGAAGGGGTGGCGCGGGTCATATTTGGGTGGAAGTCTGGTCCCATCATCTTATTGATCAGCCGTGCGCCACACCATAAGATTTGTGTTGTCACGTTTAGCTTGTGGTCAAACTACTAAGGTACAGGAAGTGTGGCAAACATGGGAAAGACACTTTTGGGGGAAGTGATTTTTCAAAATAAAATTGAAATTGGTAAAAAAAAAAAGTTTCAATAATCCTCAGTCTGTGACAACTGAAAGTGCACAAAGACAAGCGAGGGTAATTGTTTATGATTGACGTTTGCTTGTTAGCTAGCGGGGCTACACATAAAAAAAAAGACACCATGATTTTCCATGAAACTTATTACGTAAAATTATTACTTATTGTGTGTACCAGTGTACCATTAGGCCTAGACAAATTTCATATAATAGGGCAAAAACAGGCTAATAAGCAAGCCAATAAGCAGGCTAATACTAGCCTACTACTACTACTAGTAGTAGTCATCATTATCATCATTATTCTTCTTCTGATTATTACTACTACTACTAGTAGTAGTAATAATCAGAAGAAGAATAATAGTGATCAATGATATAATAATCATTATTATATTATTAATTAGCCTATTATTATTACTATCATCATTATTCTTCTGATTATTACTACTACTACTAGTAGTAGTAATAAAGAATAATGATGATAGTAATAATTTACTATGATCATAATTATTCTTCTGATTATTACTACTACTACTAGTAGTAATAATAAAGAATATTGATGATAGTAATAATAATAGGCTACTAGTAGTAGTAATAATCAGAAGAAGAATAATGATGATAGTAATAATAATAGGCTACTCGTAGTAGTAATAATCAGAAGAAGAATAATGATGATAGTAATAATAATAGGCTAATTAATAATATAATAAAGATTATTATACAATTGATCACTGTCTACTGGACAGAATGGTTGCAGTGCTTGATCAGCGGTTTTGCAGTGTAGATTGTGTGTACTTTTGTACATTTAAATGGTGGCCTAAAACAATTGAGTATCTCTACTAAATCTGTCCAAAAGTGGGAAAGTTAGATCCCGGTTCTTGTTCGTTATTTGTTTTTTTTGTATTTTTTTGTATTTTTTGGAATGTCTACTACATTCATTCATATCCTGTGCATCTCTAGGTGGTCTAAGCCCCCCCCTGTCCTCAGAACCTAGTGACGCCCCTGGCGTGTACCACACCTTATGCTGTCTTTTGCGTCTGTACCTTCTCAATAAAGGCCATTCAAAGATATCTAGCACAGGTTTCATTTTCACTCTCTCTGTGGCTCCTTTGGGCTAAGGTTAGCTTGTGGTCCTAATGGATTAGTTAGACATTAAAACATGGAAAAGACAAAAAGAAAGAAGTCATGAGGATTTGTCAAAAATAAAAGTGGTTGAAGGGATAAAATATAAGTTGTCACTATAATTGGTTCCCGAGTAATAGAATAAACAGTAGAGTGTTATTGTATATAATCCATGTGTTGCCTGGAGGAGGAGCGGGAAAAGTGAAAATACAGGGAAAGTCTTTGTGTGTTTAAGAGACTCACTTGGGGACGGGCACCTTGATGATTGTCCCATCCACCTCAGGGTTGAGGTTCATGCTACTCTCTCTCAGGGCACGGGCGGCCGCCGCTGTAGCCTGGAGGCACGCAAACACAAGGAGGGCGGGGTGAATATGAAAAGAAAACTGCAGGTAGTGGTCTTTCTCCAGCTGGCAATCATTAAGGTGTGTGTGTGTGTGTGTGTGTGTGTGTGGCGGCCCGTGCACTGTGGAAGTGCCTTGGGCCACTGTCAGCGCCAAGTCCTGTGGGACAGGACTGAGAGGTTGCAGGGCAGGGCGCTGACCCCCGGTGACCCCACAAGGGTGTCTGCTTGCGACACACACACCAAAACACACACACACACACACATAAATGGGCCACACTGGAAAGAAAAACAGTAAACGCTAGAAGAATCAATCAGTGACATAAAAGTAGGGATTTCTCCATCCTCCATTTTGGCTTCTGATCCAATCCGATTAAAAAAAATAATAATCTTACTGATCCGATACTGATTTTTGAAATAGTGACCAGGTCCCTAACCCAATAAAAGACAGAATGGGCATTCAAACTTTTAGGGTAGGACTAATCATTTGAAGTGGTGACAAATGACATGTTTCCACAAACCCTCCTCAACACAACAATCAATCAAACTTTATTTGTAGAGCACTTTTCATACATAGAATGTAGCACAAAGTGCTTTACATGTTAAAAAAAAAACAAAAAACGGTCATTTATTGACAGTCCCTAGTACAATGTTTCATTGGGGTGGCCAAGGTGAGACCATTGCTCACAACGGGGTGGCATGAAGTCGATACCTGCCGTGTCTAGATGTGTTGGGGTGGCACCTGCCGGCCCCCCCCCCAAATCAGGTCATGTGATGGATTGCTGCTTGTGTACCTGCTGCGGCTGCCACAAATACCGAATGATAGTATGCGGCTACTTGAAGCAGGCTCTGATTGAGATTGCGAGAAAGTGAGGCCTCGTTAGCGTGGGCCTGATTGGACATCAGATAGGCTGAAAATCCGCCATGGTGCTGCGTGACATTGAGGGCCAAGTGGTGCAGAAATGCAATCATCATGCAACCACAAAAAGGCATTATTGATAGATTGCAAACATCTGAGCGCGTGCATATAGCTTCCCGACAATTAGCTGCATGACAATTCCCTTTGCCGAGCATTCCATTACTTTCAACATGAAGAAAAATGGGAATATCATTTTTTTCAGCCCCTCCTCCCCTTTCCCGTTCCTTCTCGACAGCTCCTTCTGCTGTTTTCCTCCGGGAGGAAAAGAAATGGCAGCCAGATTAAAGGAATTTATTTGTGTGCGTTGAATTAATTCCTTCAGCTCTTGTTTCTTTTCCTTAGCGAGAGCTCAGACCTCTGCGTGCTCCCTCCCAGCGCCGAGTGATAGATTCGACCCATACCTCTGTTTGATTGTTCTCCGCATCAAATTCATCACTGCTTCCGCTCTCACGACCACCAGTCCAGCGCAACAACAACAAAAAAAAAGGAACGGGACCGGAATAGCCCGGGCCAGGTTCTTGTTAATGTGTAGGAGAGGGGGGGGGCTACACTGAAGTTTGACATCAAACGTTGGCGCTGAGAGCTGAGAGGAACGTCCGTGTGCGGTGGCGCTCACCCATACAGGCCTTGCGTGCCGTCTGCTGCCCGGTGAATTCACACAATGGAAGCCCAGGGTCCAAGCCTGGAGGCTGTGGCTGTGGGCACCCTGGACTCTCCTCAAGTGGCGGAGTGTGTGTGGTCTGCGGTTAGAAGGAACACTTACCAGAGGGGTTGGGGGTTCGTGTGTGGGGGGGGAGAGGGGCACCCTTAGATGACTGGCTAAAGATGTTGGCGCTCTCACATTTACATCCTCACACAAGACTGTAAGTGTAACTGGGTCAAAGTAGCTGTGGCTGTAGGCAACTCCTCATGTAGGTGTTTTTTTTTCTCTTTATCTAGCTCTGCCTGCTCATTAAATGTTGCTCCTCATCAGTGCTACTATTTGCTCTTTAGCGAAAAGGTGAGAAGAAGTGTTATCTGGTCAAGACGTCGCTGGTGAGGCGTTCAGGGCCCGCACGATCGGTAGGAGGCCTCGGGGGAGCTGGGCCAAGTAGCATGGGAGAGACAACCTCACATGAGCGGAAGAAGATGGATGTTGTGTAAATGGAACTTGGTTGGTACGGTGGTGTTTTAGGTTTTAGGTGCATTGTTAGCTAGCTCGTAAGGATTGGAGATGGTAGGCAAATTTCCCACAAAAAAAAATGCCTGCATTTTATTGCGTTGTCAGATTTCACAAGAAGCCAGGAGCTCTACTGTCTGTAAGCGACATGATCATGACGGTGTAATGCCTCCATTCTCGTAACGCCTGGACTTTCCAGACCACCAGTCTGGAGGTCTGGACAGTATAAGCCTACTGGATGAAGCACAGCTCTAATTAGCGCTGCGTTGCTAAAGAAGGAGAGAAAGAAATGTAAAAAAAAAAAAAAAAAGAAAATAATTCATTCCTTCCTATCCTGGAGGTAAGATGAGGTCATCTCCTCTTTGGTGACGCACACAAACACATACGTCTACACTTTGAACACACGTCTTGTTCAAGTCCTTGGTGCTATCTTTCACTGCTTCCCCCAGTGATCAATCAATTAGCATGGGAGATTTGACAGGGGGGGGGGGTTATCATATCAGGCTGGAAACATTCCACTTGTGTGTTGTTGAGTTGTTGTGTGGTGGTCTTACCTCAGGGAAGCTGCTCATGTTGACCAGGATGATCTGAGGGGATTTCATGGAGACCTGACCCAGCTGGTTGAGGGGGAACTTCCCATCCTGCGTTGACACCACAATGTGGTCCAGAGCCCCTAAACACAATTATCGTTAGCAACGACCTGCAGTGTCATTCATGTCATTGTTATTAACAGTAGAGTTTGGAGATACTTTCCCATTCAATAGGTGCCTCAAAACTTTTCAATGGCTTGTGTCTTTCACACAGAAAGATCATTTATTCAGCTGTGCATTTCACACAGAACACAGAAAACGACGGTATAAAGTATGCAACAATCGAAAGTTTGGAGATACTTTCCCATTCAATAGGATACAAGAGTGCCTCAAAACTTTTCAATGGCTTGTGCCTTTCACGCACAAAGATCATTTATTCAGCTGTGCATTTCACACAGAATACGGAAAACGGCGGTATTAAATGTGCAACAATCAAAATTTGGAGATACTTTCCCATTCAATAAGATGCACGAGTGCCTCAAAACCTTTCAATGGCTTGTGTCTTTCACACAGAAAGATCATTTATTCAGCTGTGCATTTCACACAGAATACGGAAAACGGCGGTATTAAATATGCAACAATCAAAATTTGGAGATACTTTCCCATTCAATAAGATGCACGAGTGCCTCAAAACCTTTCAATGGCTTGCCTCTTTCACACAGAAAGGTGATTAGGCATTTATTCAGCTGTGCATTTCACACAGAACACGGAAAACTGTAGTATAAAATGTGCAACAATCAAAAGTTTGGAGACACTTTCCCAGTCAATAGGATGCAAGAGTGCCTCAAAACTTTTCAATGGCTTGTGTCTTTCACACAGAAAAATAATTTATTTAGCTGTGCATTTCACACAGAAAACTGTAGTATAAAATATGCAACAATCAAAAGTTTGGAGAAACTTTCCCAGTCAATAGGATGCAAGAGTGCCTCAAAACTTTTCAATGGCTTGCCTCTTTCACACAGAAAGATCATTTATTCAGCCGTGCATTTCACACAGAACACGGCCACCTGTAGCATAAAATATGTAACAATCAAAAGTTTGGAGAAACTTTCCCAGTCAATAGGATGCAAAAGCGTCTTCAAAGTTTTGACTGCTAAACCTTTTTCCCAACAAATTGGGAATCTGGCATTTAGTCGCTCGGCAAAGTGGAAAACTGCACTATAAAACACACAATTTGCAAAAGTCGGATGCCAAAGGGTCACCGAACTTTGGACTGGTTGGCCTTTTTCACAGCGATCCAACAAATCAGTGATTCTAAACAGAGGAGCTGGAATTTACTCATCCAAATGCCAGCGAATTGCAACATTCAGTATAAAACACTCATTAACCTTTCTCCTCCAAAAATGCACCTTTTTGAGGAAAAAAACCCCATTTCTTCCAAAACAGATCAAAAGTTTGGAGACGCATGTCCATTCAACAGGATGCAATAGTGTCTCAAAACTTTTGATTGACAAGCCTCTTTCATGCAGAAAGTCCACAAAATTAGCAAATGTGATTCATAACAAGCGACAGGGCATTTATCCATCTGTGCATGTCACACAGACAATGTAGTACAAAATAAAAATACTTGATTGCAGTGTACAGAATGATAGAGAATACGGCATCGGACATGACAGGGATGGAAATGTCAGTGAAAAAGCAAAGGTGTGTTGACCCCCCCCTTCTCTTCTCTTCCATCTGGCTAACCTCAAGACGCAGTTGTTTCCTTCCCTTCCACCTCTGCCTTACATCACACCATCCCTGCTGCTGGGCATGTTTCGTGTGTGTGTGTGTGTGTGTGTGTGCCAGGGAATGAAGGGGGTGTGAGGGCGACTTTCTCCATTCCATCCTTTTATCATTTGACTCCAGGAGCCAGTCAGACACAGAAGATGTCAATAAAAGGCTGTATGGTTGTTGTCCATGTAGAGCACGTACATAGACGTACATAGACGTACCGTACACTCCTGTCTGCCTGTCCGTCTTTGCTACTTGTGGCTTGACGATGTGCACCTACACATCTGTTAGCAATTACGCACGCGGGCCAGACAGGCGGCCATTTCTTTACCCGGGAGGTGAGGAGGGCGAGGGGTCTGACGGGGAACGTATCAGAAATGGGCTAAAAAGTCGACTTAACCGCATTACTTAACGTGGAGTAGTACGTGACGTATGATCACATTCAAGGCTAAGAGAGCCATGAAGGCCAGATATTTAAAAATGTGTATCTGTGAGAGCCATATACATTTTTTTAAACATTGAATGCAATAAAATGTGTGCATTTTTATGTAAGACCAACAGTTTTAGATATAGTGGGCTCTAATTGTGTAGACCAGGCACACTACCACACGCCAATGGGGTGTGGCCAGCACACTTTTGTGAGCAGCGCAGTGTCTAATAAATCAAATACTTGTTGCCATTAATACAACTTCTGCTGCTGCATAATTTTGCACCATACTCAGTACATTTCATTTGGCCATCTTCGTCAGAAGGCTTGGTTCTGCAGCTTTAGCTAGGTGACTATTTGACTAAAGGAGGAAAGTTTACATTTACATGTTGACATCTCAATGACCGAGGTAGACTACAGCATTACCCAGTAATAATCGAGTTTTGGTGTTTGACCTGGAAAATACAGTGCATCCGGAAATGAGTTTGGAATGAGGCTGTAACATGACAAAATGTAGAAAAAGTGAAGCGCTGTGAATACTTTCCGGATGCACTGTATCTTCAAGAAAGATGGATATGGTTGGCCGTATTGCAGTAGAAAATAGATGGACGAATTAAAATGCATAAAAAAGTTGTTGATTTTTAATATTATTTAATTTACTATTATTTCTGTGATGTTTACTTTAAAATGTTAGCAAAAATAAATTTTTATTGTGGTAAGAAATGCTTGAGAGCCAGATACAGTCATCAAAAGAGCCCTACCTGGCTCCCGAGCCATAGGTTCCCTACCTCTGTACGACAACGCAGGAAGGTTTAACCAATCATATCACAAAAGCCTTTACACATACTTAGTAAGTCATTCTCACGACTTTCTTCCTCCAAATGTACGCCATTTTCATGCAAGAATCAACCCAGTTTCGCAACATGCACCTTGTAAATGCAAAAATTATTTTTATAACAACAATATAATAAAAATTGTATACTTTCATCCTTAAAAAATACACCTTTCCTCCAAAAAGAAGCATGTTTCCTGCAAAAATTTAACCTTTCTCCTCCAAAACTGCACCTTTTTGAGGGAAAAAAAAACCTTTTCTTCCAAAACTACAGAATTTACGCAAAAAAATATACAATGTTAACTTTAACCACCAAAAATACACCTTCTCTAAAATGCTAAATACAAGTTTTCCGCAAAAATACATCTTTGTAAACACAGACCCCCATTTTCTTAGCAAAAAGCTAACTTTTCCTCCAAAAATATACCTTTTTTCTGCAAAAATGTAAGCCTTTTCTTCCAAAACTACAGAATTTACGCAAAAAAAATATACAATGTTAACTCTAACCACCAAAAATACACCTTTTCTAAAATGCTAAATACAACTTTTCCTCAAAAATACACCTTTGTAAACACAGATCCCCATTTTCTCAGCAAAAAGCTAACTTTTTCCTCCAAAAATATACTTTTTTTCTGCAAAAATTTAACCCTTTTCTTCCAAAACTACAGAATTTTTATGCAAAAAATACACAATGTTAACTCTAACCACCAAAAATACACATTTTCTAAAATGCTAAATACAATTTTTCCGCAAAAACACATCTTTGTAAACACAGATCCCTATTTTCTTAGCAAAGAGCTAACTTTTTCCTACAAGAATATAACTTTTTTCTGCAAAAATGTAACCCTTTTCTTCCAAAAATACAGAATATACGCAAAAAAATATACAATGTTAACTTTAACCACCAAAAATACACCTTTTCTAAAATGCTAAATACAATTTTTCCGCAAAAATGCATCTTTGTAAACACATACCCCCATTTTCTCAGCAAAAAGCTAACTTTTTCCTCCAAAAATATACCTTTTTTCTGCAAAAATGTAACACTTTTCTTCCAAAAATACAACTATTGTATGCAGACCCCCTTTTTTTACTCAACTTTAACCTCCAAAAATACACATTGAAAATGCAAAATACCATTTTGTGCTTTTTTTCTACAAAAATTACATTTTGTTCTGTAAAAATACACATTTTTTATGCAAAAATATACCTTTTCTCCAAAAATATTGTACACCCTGTTAAACAAATATACATGAAACAAATATTTCATTAAATATTACAATTACCTTAAAAAAATTACAATTCTCACCAAAAATGTGGCCACTATGTGCATTTTTCTTGGTATTTTTCCGATTTCCAGGCTTCGGCAATCAAACGTATTTTCTTAGCTGCTCATTTCTTTCATCACCATCTTTTTCTCGTTTTTTTTTCCATTTTGGACACGTGGCACAAACAGTACGTATGTATAGTACATAAAGAGTGGTTACCATGATCACCATGATCCACACATTAGTCCAGATATGAAACTTTTTTATGCAATTCGGTCACAGGCCAAGAATTCTATTGGTATGAATTAATTATGAATTATTGGCAGGATATTGGGTGCTGAAATATTGAGTCTTTCATCCCTCCAACTCTTCCTTTGGAAGGCTCGGAGGGATGTCGGCTTCCACCGGGAAGATGCTCCATGGGCGTTTCCACGGCAACAGACCTCCATCCGTCTCGGACGGACGTCCATGCGCACACACACTTATTTGTAAGCCTGATGGAATCCAGATTTGCGAGAAAAAAAGACTCGGACAACTGACGTCATCCCATTCCAACATCTCCTCCGTCCTGTCAGCCCTTTAAGTTCCTGCCTGCCTGGATTAGCACGCAGCTGGACGCACGCAGAGATGGACGCCGGCTCATTTCATTGGAAAGGTTTGAGTAAAAGCCAGAACATTACAAAGATGAAGGATACATGAGTTTGGGAGGGGGGCAGGAAAGCGATGAGGTTGAAAAAAAGGACATCTTGACAGGCTGCCCATATAAGGACACTTGTGCTGCGATTGCGTCCTACATCTTTACCAACGGCCTCCAGGAAGGGGCTGTGCTGTATCAAACTCATCAAAAACCAGCAAGTGGCGCTTTAGCCAATCGGAAGCCCGAAGAAAGTCATCTCCGGGAAAAGACGGAATTTTTTTCCTCCAATAGTAAAAAAAAGTACACCTTGATGCAAAATACAGCTTTTTTTATGCAAAAGTTCAACTTCCTTCCTCCAAAAAATAACTTCTTTTTAGGCACAAATACACAGTTTTACATTTTCTTTTTATGCAAACATCTTTCAATGCAAAAAAATATTTTTCCTCTAAATGCACTAATATTTACATTTTTTTACTTTACATTTTTTTCTTCCAAGAACATTTTTTTCAGCAAAAAAAAATGTAAACAGTGTTTCACTCCTGCAGTACAAAATAGCTTTTATAATGCAAAAATACAATTTTGGATGCAAACATTAAACTTTTTTTTTCCCCTCTAAATTGACTTTTTTCCGCCTGAACTTTTTACTCAAAAATAAAAAACACAAATTTTTATGTAGAAATACACCCTTTTTCAAAATAGAGAACTGTTTTAATTCTGAAATACACTTTTTCATGTAAAAATACAATTTTGAATGCAAAAATTTAACTTTTTTTTCTCTCTAAATTGACTTTTTTCCGCCTGAATTTTTTACTCAAAAATAAAAAACACAAATTTTTATGTAGAAATACGCTCTTTTTCAAAATAGAGAACTGTTTTAATTCTGAAATACATTTTTTCATGTAAAAATACAATTTTGAATGCAAAAATTAAACTTTTTTTCTCTCTAAATTGACTTTTTTCTGCCTGAACTTTTTACCCCAAAATAAAGCACAAACTTTTGTGTAGAAATTGTTCTCCCTTTCTCAAAATAGAGAACTGTTTTAATTCTGAAATACACTTTTTCATGCAAAAATACACTTTTTCATGCAAAAACTCAACTTTTTTTCCCTCTAAATTAACTTATTTTTTTACATTTTATGTTTTTGGTCCTGCAATACACCTTTTTTATGCAGCAATACACTTTTTTAATCCAAAAAAAATTCAATGTTTTCCCCTCTGGCAAATCTTTTTATGCAAAAATACAACCTTTGCCTCCAAAATACATATTTTTATATAAAAGTACCCCCTTTTTTCCTGCAAAAAGACCCCTTTTATATTTGGCTGTATGTTTTTTCCCCATTGCTTGAAATTGATTATTATTTATAATAATAAAAAAACTGTACTTCTTCTCAAAGGATCAATTTTCAGCACCATTTTGGGCTAAAATGCTGAAAAACACTGTTTGATACCTGTGAAATAGACTTTCCCTTTCCTTTCCTTCCCCCCCATCCCAACCCCTCACCCCTAAGCCCCAAGCCCTAAGCCAGCTCTCTTCCTTTGGAGGGCAAGAGGCAGCAGGTCATGACCTGGATATAGTAAAGGAAGGAAAGGTCAAGCGCGGGGTCAAGGTAAGGCCATGTGGAGGTCTGGTTGACACAAACAAGATTGGAGGGTTTGGTGGGGGGGGGGGGTAAAAGCGAGGTGAATACCTGGTGAGGTTCGGATGCTCAGGTTGCGTGTGAAGTCGTCCTGAAGCGCAGTAAGAACGGCCGTCATGTCCTCCTTCACGTCAGGCAGGCTGATGATGTCCTCCACCAGGGCGGCGCTAATGTTCCCCTTTGACGACTGCGCCTTGGCCTTGGCTGAGAGGAAGAGGATGGAATGAAAATCATGAAGAGTGCGAGCCATTCCAGCACACCATGCTCCCATCACCGACCTTTAGCCTTCTTGGTGGCATAGAGTCGTGCCCATGCGGCAGGGCGGAGCGGAGGCGGGGCGCCGACCCTGGCGGATGCCACGGGGGGACACCTGAGCGGTGGCACCAGGGACCGGCACAGCAGCGGACGTAGTCGGATCAGACGAGTCGCTGCCATGACTGACAAAGAGTACGGACAGGGACATATTATTGGATGCCGACATGAAATGTGGAGCGTGTGTCATAAGATCCGACATTAATGACACAATAACTGACAAACATGGATTCATGGACTTTACTACCACCTTAAATGGGATTGTACTCATACATTTACACAACATACTATTTTGTTTGTATTATTTCTGTGTTTTGTATTTATTATTGTATTTATTCATTCTTTGGTCCATTTATCTGAACATATTTGAAAATTATGCTTCATTTTCACCCATTTTGAAGGATTAGTACTTACCATTTTTGTGGATACTTATATTTATATTAGAT
This sequence comes from Doryrhamphus excisus, assembly GCF_037039965.1. Lineage (NCBI taxonomy): Eukaryota > Metazoa > Chordata > Actinopteri > Syngnathiformes > Syngnathidae > Doryrhamphus > Doryrhamphus excisus. The sequence goes on from NC_136375.1 coordinate 6,113,330, forward strand.
ATTTTTTGCACTTTTATGTCAACATATTTGAATTTTTTTCGTTTTCACCCATTTGAAAAGGTTTGATTTCTTTTGTATTTTCTATCATTTTATTCATACACATTGAGAATACTTTTATGTGAACATGACACTTTTTTCAAATGGTGTTTCCTGCCATTTTAAAAGATGACTACTTTATTTATATTCTATCATTGTTTAGTGTTTTATTTTATTTAATTTGTACATGCATGTGATACAATTTTTTTGGTATTTGTATCTGAACATGTTTGAAAATTGTGTTTTCATCCATGAAAAAAAACAGCATTTTTTTCTATTTGTTATGATTTTATTTATACGAGCGCAAAATATACCGTATTATATCAATTGTAGAGCTTTGCATTGATTATTATTGATGGCTAAAATGATTAATTATGGCTGAAAGAATACCGATCCATGCTGATGCATAAAAATATCTAAATCTATGTTCATGTTGGCAGCCTCCTCTGCCATGTTTTTGTTTTCCTCTAGTACAGGGGACTCAAACACGCGGACACTAGTTTGAGGCCCCCGCCTTGATATGAAAGTTTAATGTTAGTGCGGCCCGCGCAAGTTTGATATGGATGCTGTATGGTATCATGTACCCAGAAAAAATTATTACATTTGATTAATGTTCATGTTAAAGGTTAAATAACTTAATAGTTATCCTCCCTATCCATGTGGAAGTGGTAAGTTTTTGGCTATTTAAGTTTAAAGGAAATAACTTGAAGGCTACCGTTTAGGTTGCTAGCTCTGTAGTTTGCGAGTTAGCATGTGTCTCAAGACCCTGCAGTTGTGCAATATGTTGTAAATAAAAAGAGTATAAATGTGACAGTCGTGTTTTGTCATGTCTACAGGGCTCTAATAATGCTTTGGTAATTTTAATCTGGAAAAAAATAATTTGTCTACCCACCAACTATATGTGGTTTCTTAAGTTTTTCTTAATATTATTATTATTATATTTATTTATTACTGATTGATTTTCTTTCTTGATTTGTTTATTTTTTATCTTATTTTGTGCAGAAAAATAAAAATTAAGATATTTGAGAACAGTGGAATGTTTTATCAGCGCTTTTATTGTAGAAAATCGAAACCAAAGCACTGAAAAAGTTTGTATATTTTTCTGTTTTTAATAAATGCGTGTTTTTTTTTTAAACCTGATGCGACCCAGTCTCACCCAGACCATAGCTCCAGTGGCCCCCAAGTAAATTGAGTTTGAGACCCCTGCTCTAGTACTACTGTGATGAATAAGTACACGGTAGTAATGGCAGATATCAGCCAGTAGGAGGTAGACAATCATTGTGTACTTGCTCCATCCAGTCAGGTGTTGGGGGATTCCTACAGGGGAAACTCCGGCTCTTAAAAACACGAGCAGACTAACCTCCCTCACCTTCTCCTCCTTTATTACGGACTCACCACCTCCCACCTTGAGACTGCTAAACTGCGGAACTGAACCTTAGAGCGCACACAAGTACAGACAAACTGGTGGAGTAACAAAAGGCCACAGACGCAAACACACCAAAGCCCGTCTTTCATCGTCAGTGGCTGTGAAACTCTCTTCGGCAAGCCGTGAAGGTGGAAACATCCCACGCTGCGTGCGCTTAAAAACACATTTCTCAATGAAAACATGAGGAATGCACAACCACACACCCTTTACACTCCGAAATGTACTTTTTAAGGACGTTCAAGCAGTCCAAGGTGTCCCTCTAGCCCGTCAATGTGCGCCAAACCTGAGAAGAATCCACCATCCACTTGTCCGCCTAGAAGCACAAAAATGGTCACTTCTGACAACACCTCTGACCCTCCCACCAACGTATCTGCACATCTTTTAGGTTGTTTTTTCGCCAGTGGCAAAAAGAGGTGATGGTGCAATTCATGAATCTGCATGTATTAAAATTTCCCTTCAATGCAAATCTTGTGCAAGCTACACCCCTCCATGCTTCTTGCTGGCTTCCTGCTTGCTGTGGAGTGCTTTATCACATGGGAGAGAGAGATGCATGCCAAGCTCTTTATGGCCTTTTTAAGGCTTAAAACTGCACCAAACATGATCTATTCTGTTGTGGAGTTGCATCATCACCTCTTTGTGCTTCTCATGCAAAAAGCGTAAAAGATGTATAAATACGTCTTTGGGATCAGGCGTTTGGGTTGAAAAAAAAACATATAATTAGTAGCGAATGAGCTAACAGTAATGGTGATTAAGGGTGCAAACAAGTCCGAACATTTATGTGTTTTGATCTGATAAATCTAGTAATGTTTATCAAATGCAGATCATCAGATCATCAAACAAATGTAAACATTACTCAATGACAACACAACTCAACACTATTTAAATGAAACACACGTACAAAATTGAGACCTAGCGCTGTGGGAAAGGTTCTCAAGCCATTTGCAAAGCTTTGGGACTTCAACCAACCACAGAGAGAGCCATTATCCAGCAATGGCCAAAATATGAAACAGTGGTGAACCTTCCCAGGAGTGGGCGGCCGACCAAAACGACCCCAAGAGCACTGCCATGACTCATCCCAGAGGTCACAAAAGACCCCACAACAACATCCAAAGAAGCGCCTGCATGTCAGAGTTCCTAGATCAAAACATGAAGGTTGGTGAAACATCTTGATGATCCCAAGACCTTTGGCAAAATACTCTGAAGGCCCGTGTCCCATTCCATCTGGCATTGAGAAAAAGAAGAGTCCAACGTGGTGGTGGTAGTGTGATGGTCTGCTGTTTCAGGACTTTTTGTACGGTGGCAGTACTCATCGGGACGCTGCTCTAACACACCTCATTTACACCTGGACTGCCACGGAAGAAAACGACGCGGAAAGGAAGGATACGTTTTTCCAACTTTGCCACAATGTTGCTATATTTAGTATTCAGACTCTTCCTGATACTCAACAACAACAACAACAAAAACTAAATGCCAAGCGACCTTTTCTGGTACTTGAGACTTTTGGAGATTGACATAAAGACATGTATTGCTCTTCCCCGATTGTCCCCCATTGCAAAGCGCAAAAAATTGCAGGCTGCTATACTTTTGTTTTTCTTTTTGCTAGGTACTAGGTCAGTAACATCTTGAAGTACCCTCTTGAGAAACTACCAGTCTACTACTACTTTCATATTGGATTCGGAATCCAACACATATGGCTGGTTGTTAAAAGCGGACATTTAAAGAAGATAAATCGTCGTTAAAAAATGGGTTCGGCAGCCATACGGAAGTCCTTGTGAGCACTTGAGAGTGCTAAGACTGCGGAATGGGCGTGCCTGGAGGCGGGCAGTGGGTGGAATAAATAAAACAGACCATTTTCACAGGATGCACGAAATCTAAAGAAATACAGCTGGAATAGGTGCAGATTATGGAAGATCTAGAAAGCTTTCTGTGCTGGTTATCGTGTGTAACTGCTCTACAGGAGTCCAGGACTTAACACAGAAGGGTGACAAATTAGCACAATAATAATAGGTCCCCTTTAATGTTTCCGGCTTCAGTCTGACTCATTACAGACATAAAAATGTACCTCCAGCGCCCAACAGATATCCAAAAAGGTGCCAAAACCGGGCTAGACGGATCCCTGACAGGCTTTGAAGGCTGGGCAGCAGCAAGCTGATACGATCCCACCCACCGTGGCAGAGCAGATCTGTGGTGATGCGGGACGCTGACGGAGCTCCTTGGAGGGGAAGTCGAGCAGAAAATATGAAGCACAGGTGTTCAATGAGATACTGTAGCCACACATCCTGTGCATGCAGCTGCACTCGCACCTTTCCTACAGAAGCAGCGAGTCAACCCGCATCGACCTTACCTTTGTACACTTTACAATTCTAACACACACAAAAAAAAGAGATAAAGAACAGTATCTGATCACGCTCTTCCTGGTTTAACATCACAACTGCTCCATCACACAAACACAGGATGGAAACGCAATCTTTTATGCGTTACAACCTCTCTATAATGATTTGTTTGGATAGGACTTTGTTTATTTAATGCAAATAAACACGAAACACAACCAATGAACCGAACCGTACTGTCATTAATCAAAAAAGTGTTCGCTAATTGATTAATTGATTGATAAGAGCACTAAATCATTCAGCTGGCAGGATGAAGGTCGGCGTCAACAGACATTTTCTAGCCCCCTTTCTCCATTTTTAACACCACAGTAATTCACAAAAAAGTTGTCACGTGCATGATACAAAATAATTTCCACAGTAGACATATATTGCAAAAATATAATCAACCAAATAAGCTTACTTACTTATAACTTATTTACAGGAGCGTGCTTACGAGGCAGCCATATTGAAATGCGTGTCGTCATCTTTACGCGACGAGGTTTTCGAGACGGGAGCGCTTAAAATATTCACCATATGTCCCAGCCAAGCGGGAACCTGATACGTCACTGAGCCTCCCTGTGCTTTTTGGCATGTGCTAAACAACAAAACAACTGCGCTACAGTGACAACTGTTACGACATCACAATGCGCCTTTGTTGTTAGACGGTTGCAAAGCCAGTTGCATTATCAGCAACTAAATGAGAAGAAATACATGATATATATATATAAAAATGAGCCCTTGTAGTATTTGACACGGGCGAAGCACCCCGAAAGTGGGATTAGAAGGAAGTCAAGTGGGAGAAGAAGCCGCGTTTTCTTGGAGGAAGTTTGACTTAGCGAGGAGTAAGTGCTAGTAGCCACTGACAAGCGAGCAGCTAGCAACAATAAAGCCGTCTCGTAATATCTTCACCGGCCAATTGTTACTCTTAATGAATGTGTTTCTTGCTTTACTATGAATAGACAGAAGCCGAAAGCGGTTAAAATGGACGTTAGACGTCCAGCTGGGAGTCACTTATAGCGCTAACTTTACGAGCTAGCTTGTCCCCTGTATTGTTGATGTTTAGCTACAAATTGGCGCCACATAACATAATTTGTCTTTGCCCGTGATGTTCTCGCGGTAATATAAATATGTTGTTAGCTAATGTTTTGTGACGGCAATTGCATGAGCTCCGCCTGTAATTGCTGGTGTAATTTATCATTAGCACTCCAGAACTACTGAACATTGCGTTAATGATTTATATTTCCCCCCTCAGAGGACACATGTCGTCTGCAGCAGAGACTGTGGAAAATGCCTCCATCATTTCCGAGAGTGGGGCCCATGAGGGGAACCGATTGTGGATAGGCAACATTGATCCTAAAATCACTGAGTAAGTAAATGACTTGCTTTCTGTAGATATTGTCTAACCACCATAATCTATTCCAGTATATACTGACTTTGGAGGGACAATTGCTCCATGATCAGCACTTGTGTCATAGTAACTAAAGAAAATGTCACGAGTAGTAAATGTAAATCAACATTCCACCGTAAAGCTTACACGCAATGCTGCCAACTTTAAGACATGAGGATGATGATTGGCAGCCTGCGTTATAAATCCCAAACTTTGCTTTCCAAACTTGCCAGGCTATGCCTCCAGGAGAGGCACTGCATTGTGTGCATGATTGATGAACTGTGTGTGTAGTGTGTGTGTGTGTGTGTGTTACAGGCTGAGACTGAGCAGACGTCGCTCTTGTGTGTGAAAAAGAGGCAGCGAGGCGTGGAGCCGCTCTGCAAAAGTGGGCAGCCATCATTCTTCACCCACCTGCCCTGTTTACTTTCTCAGTGTCAACCTGGAGCTCTGTGTGTGTTTTATGAATTATTTTTTGTTTATATTCTATTATACTCATGCAGCCTCTCTTGTTGCTTCTTGGAAGGTGTCTCAATGTGAAATAGCACCAATGTACATGGTCGACAGCACCTTTATTGCGCAATGTGCTGGAAAGAATTGTTTTACCTTTATAATAAGAGATTGCTTTTGTGTGCCCGTGGGGGGTTCTGCAGAATATACATGCTGCAGCTCTGGTGGGCGTCTAGACAGGCGTTTCCTTCCCTTTGCTTTGCTATGCTCTGCTCCACTTCTGTTTAAATAGCCTAGCGGCTCACCGTGTGGAGGGAAAACATGAGAAATGCCCACGGCCCCCTGTTGCTGATTGAGAAGATTAATTATAGCTCCTTTTCCTGCATTCGCAATACGGTCTTTGCTCCACTGTGCTCGGCGAACTTCCATACCTGCAGTTAAAGTTATTTGGAAAATTGTTCAAAATTTCAAATTACAGCACATACATTTCCCCACTGTTACTTGCAGGAATGGTAAGTCTGTCTTGATTCCGAGAGCGCTGCTTTTTCCAGGGCACCCTACAGATGATCCATTGGATCTACATCTGTGGTCTGGCTGGGTCATTCCAAAACTTTCTTCTTTTCTTGATTGGGATGTACCTCGTTTCATTGTCTCTTTACTTTCCAAAGTAAAGTATTCACTGAGGTGGACACTAGTACTGTTTTTGTCATAGCTCCACCCCCCCGCCATCATTTATCTGGAACTACACCCCCCCACGGCTTTTCCTTTTCCTCCCACTACCTGGCTGCCCTCCCTGGGCTTCTCACCTCTCCGTATCCTCCCGCCGCCTCAACCTTTCACCTCGCCGCCAACATTCCCTGTCTGAACTTTACTCTCACTCTCCCTACGCTCTCCCACCCTTTCCTCGCCCCCCATCTCCTCCTCCTTTTCCTCCGGTGGTTTTTACGGCTCCCGTGAGATACACGGTCCATTGTGGTGCTTCTGCGAGTATCCAAAAATGTTCTTGGAGTGTCTTGCATTGTAAACGCTCTCGCATTTACGCACATGGCCTCTGTTTGGATTCTGTATTTTTAACATTGCCAAGGAGGGTTTTTTTTCCTCCTTAGGTTGGTATTGTCCAAATGCATGCTAAGATTATGCAGTGTTCCCTTGTCTACCCTTTATTATGTATGCTTCAAGGCTGTAAACCCCTTCACCGTACACTTTTACTGATGATTAAGTGACACGTGTTATTTCACTTCTGTGACCGTCCCTTTTAGTCCTGGCGTCGTTCTGCTGCACTGTAGCGTTTTTGTATCCTTGTTAAAACATATCGCTGCTTTTTCCTTTGCCTTTTGGCCTGAGGCATTGTGGGAAAGTGTGTGGTGAAGCGAGCCGTGTAGTAGCAAGCCGGTGAGGTGTGGCAAGGTGTCACTAAACCAGTAACATAGTTCTTGGGCGTAACAATGTTAACAACGTCGCTGTAGCTTGGTTAATATGTTGGCACTTTTTTTTTGAGGTTTTTTAATCAGAAGGCGTTCGAAGTGGTATAGGTGCGTCCCATTGCGTGCATTCTTATCTTCTTTTTTATCTGATTGTTTATCTTTAGAACACAGAAGAGTGAAAGACGTGTTCGTGTTTTACATAGGAATTGTGAATGGGAAAAAGTGCATTTGTCCTTTTTAAAGGGGGTTGGAAAAAAAATGCATGCAGTAAAAATGTTCTTTTGACTGGACAGAACAAATATTTTTAGTGAGAAACATTCTTTGGGATGTTTTTCATTTTTATGTAATATACGGTTTCATTAATATATAAAAATCGTTGTGTCTTTTTGACATGCATTACTTCCATTATTTTTGTATTGTGATCTCAGACCGCAAAAAAAACAAAGTGGCGTGCCCATTGTGGCCTTGAGCCTGACACATGTGATCAACTGGTGAAGATGGGCTTGCAGGGTGTTGTCTGGGAAAAGCAGAAGTCATTTGTTGTGCAAAGCACCCGTCACGGGAGTGTAGACCTCTGCTGCAGCCTGTAGCATTGTCACATTGTCATACAGTCGCCCCCTGTGGTGACAGGCACACAAACTGAACATCAGCTGAACAGTAACGGAAGTATGGTCACTGTTAGTAGAGGAGGAAAAACCTGGTCCAATTGTCCAATTTTTATTCCTTAATTCTATGTGAAGTAAACCAGCAGTATAAAATCATGCTAAAATGCAGTGGAGCATCCAGTAGCGAAGAGGGAAACTTGAAATAATCTGTTCCAGTGTCAAACTGTGGCCATCTCATCTCCTGTTTCCGTGTCAGTGTTTTGTATTGAGTAAAAATAAAAGTAGCCATCGTTCGGATGTCGCAGAATTTCCCATGGCAGACTTTATGTTGCGCTTATTTCAGAAAAACAGAAAACAGCGCCTCTGCTGGTTGCCGTCAGGTAGTGTGCTCCATCCTCCCCCACCTGATTCAATCAGCTCCAGTCAAAATCCTTAACTGTCAATCAGCTGAAGCTTATCATACCCATACCTCTTCCTGGAGTTGTCCAAGCAGCTAACGTCGGCCGTCAACTGATGTTAGCGTTTAACATAATATGGTGCTCAATTCCCTGCAAAGTGCTTGTGAGAATGCATTGAAGTGGGGGAAAAGGGGGGGGTCCTTATGCATTTAATTGAACATGAGTCATAACACAAGTGCAGCCAAGCAGAGCCTCGGTTTCGGCAGGTGACGCAGGTCTCATTGTATGGCCTCTTTTCCCAGAAGACACTTTTCTTTCCCATGCCGCTCGAGGCCAGTCGCTTACCCCCCCCCCCCCCCCCCCACACACACACACACAGCACATAGCTCTTCAGTGAGGACATATCTATGTTCAGTCGCTGGTTCGGATGTTGTTTGTGCAGAGCGCGGCGCTCGGGAGGGGAGCTGGAGGTTTCCTTTGTTTTATTCCCTCATTGTCCTGCTACTGTATCCTCGCTGCATTGTCTCAATAAAAGATTTACTGTCTCTGCCGTGCCACCGCCAACGCTAAAAAGGTGTCATGGTGGGGTGGGGGTGGCTGGGGGCATTGTCATTATCCCATGCGTTTGACAGATTGACATGCTACAGTAGCAGTGCACAGGATGACAAGAGTTAGTATCAGCACTCAATAAAGATACTGTACACTGTACATACTCACTTGCTTTGTGTATGGATGCCTTCTCTTTGCAGGTATCACTTGGTCAAGCTCCTGGAGAAGTTTGGAAACGTTAAACAGTTTGACTTCCTGTTCCATAAGTCTGGGCCTCTAGAGGGGCAGCCCCGTGGGTACTGCTTTGTCAACTTTAACACCAGAGAGGTACCGACCAGATTAATCACAACTTTTATAAGTGTTTACATTTTATGCATTTTTTATCATTTTGAAAACATTTTAAAAAATCTATTTTGTAAATTATTTAATTTTTTGTAGTTTATTTTTTACTAATACTAACTTTTAAAAAGTGTTTGGAATATTTCACATTAAGTTTTATTATTATTTTTATTATTTTTATTGATTATAATTAATTTTTTTTCAATTATAAAAACATTTGACTTGTTTTTTTATTTAAAAGTTCAATATATTAATTGTAATTTATTTATTATGTATTTAAAAAAAACTTGTTTTTAAATTTAAAGGTGTATATTCTGCCGTATATTTCCCACCCCAATACTTTTGCATCAGTGTCTGCCACACATCAATTTTATTAGTTGACTTTATTTACCAGATTAATGCCAACGTTTAAAAAGTGTTTGTTTTTTACATTAATTTTTATATTTTAAATTGTTTCCATTTAATTCTATGAATTGTAATTCATTTATTATTTAGGTATAAAAAATACTTAAGGTTCCTATAACACTTGTAGTTATTTATTATTTATATTTTTAACTTGTTTAATAAAAAAAAAAAGTAAATATTTCTCCTTTCATTTCATACCCCAATACTTTTGCATCAGTGTCCAACACACATACATTTGGACCACAATGACAAGGTTTGGCCACGCCCATAGACACATTATAATGGGACTTTCTGTGTGTCAGCACACCTCATCCGCATCTGAGAGAATAAGTTCCGTAAGATTCAAATGCCTGTTGTAGGCTCACACCAGCTTCGTGCGGCGCTGCTCCGTCTGCGTCAAGATGGAAAGAATCCGTTCAGGTTCTAACTTTTTTTTCCGGGCGTCGCAGACATCAGAAGAATTGTCATGCTCTTTGAACACACATACAGTCATCTGATGCTTATTTTTTTGAAAGAAGCAGTACATATTTGTTCAAGTCCAAGAGCACGACTAAGCCGTGGCAGCATTGGGGAAAGTATTGCATTTCAAACGGTATGTTCAGGGACCGCAGAAGTGTGAAATCATAATGCTCAACAAAAAAACCTTGCTTGATGCAACAAAGAGGGCTGAGGGTGGTTGGATATGGGTTTTTTTCTGTGTATACAAGGAATAATATATGTTTTGTTGGGATGAGTTTGGAATCTGGGTGGACTAAATAAGTCTTGACTTCCCATTCCCTTTCGCACACGTGTAAGTTTATATATGGTAATGGTTTTATTTAATTTGAACATGCATCAGATTACAATTGAGTGCATGACATAAGCAGTTCCCAGTTCCACATGTCCAAAAGGAGTAGGAAGAAGCAAAGCTTATTAAATCCTACCCCTCCGTCTGGTACTTTTACAATCAGTAACTGTTACATTTGTTCACTTCCTGCTTTTCCATAATACAGTTTAAGGTTTGTTTGTTTTTTTAATAATACACCTTGTACCGAAGTATGAGACGATATGACCATACAATGCCATAATGGGTACCATAGTATGTGTCAATATAGTGATATATATAGCACATCATGACTGGTTCAAGACTCTTCATCCTTGTATTTAGCAAACATCAACTGCTTGTATTGTTTCTTGAATTGGCTCATCGTTGTGCATTGTTTGATTTCCTTACTCAATCCATTCCATAGTTTGATTCCACATACTGAAATGCTATGGCGTTTTAACGTAGTCCTAGCATAGAAGTGTTTCAAGTGTAGTTCTTCCCTGAGATCATATTTCTCCTCTCTTGTAGAGAAGTATTGGATGACATTTTTCGGTAATTGGTTATTTTTAGCCTTATGCGTTATTTTTGCTGTTTGAAGATGATATTTGTATTTATTTGTAATAAATGTGATAAAATAAGGAAATAAGGAGTTAGTATGTTCTCTGTAGGCGGCATTGTGAATTATTCTTACTGACCTTTTTTGCAGTACATTTAGCGAGTGAAGATTGCTTTTATAGTTATTACCCCATATTTCCACACAATATATACATAGGTATTTTTATTTTAATTGATTTTGGTTAGTTTGTTGTGCTTTGGATGTTTTTCATGTTCCAAATAAACTTAAAAAAAAGACGTAAACAGTCGCCAGCGTCCATTAAAGTGACATGCAAATGTGCTATGTCTCCACACAAATTTGACCACCACACATGTATATTGGAGGCCGGTGGGGAGTTATTGTGGATTTTTATGTTTAAAAAAATCAAATGTAGCATAATTTAGTATATTTATTTTTATTAAAAATATAATATGTTTTTTCCCCTACAGCCCTACTGCATCACGTGACAAATATCAAATAATTCTTAATGATGTATTTGTACATTTTCCTAATTTTTTAAAATTGTATTTAAAAAATATTAATAATGTATGTTTTTTCCCTATATATATATATACACACCAGCTCAATACTGATGCATCACTGGTCAAATATCAACAAATTATTGATGATGTATTTGAACGTTTTCTTGTTAGTTTTTGTTACGTATGTTACTTAGTGTCATATATCAAACTCCTTTGTGCAGATGCATATTCACATGAGCAATCATGTAATGTAATATTGAATAGCTTAGTGCCAAGGAGGAAAAAAAAAGCTTCTTTTTTTTTACATATATTAATTTCTAGCACATATTTTCCAGTTGCTGTTGGTATTTTTTTCAGTATATGTGCATCTTCAACAATTGGCTGTATTTCTTTTATTTGCTGCATTTCGACGGCACCACATGAGTGTGTCTGTCACTGGGGTGGACGTCTAGACTTTATGAGCTGGGCGGCTTGTATTTGTTTTAGAGTGAGCCGAGCTGGGGGGGACGAAGATAAGCATCTCGTTTCACGGCCAGTGTCTATTGGCGGGCTGTGAAGTCCTCCCTGAAGAGTTATACCGAGGAAGTGTGTGTTTATCTTCAGCACTCGCTTACTCAAACATAGCCACGCAGCCGGATTAAGTACTTCATTAATACGCTGTCATCAGAGCCGCTGAACTATTACTATTACAGTACTAACTCCATTTTCGTCTTTCTTCCGCAGGAGGCCGAAAGAGCCATTCAGTGTTTGAATGGCAAGCTGGCGCTGTCCAAGAAGCTGGTGGTGCGATGGGCACACGCGCAGGTAAGGGTAAGTGTCATGCTTGCACCTGCATTTGCAACACACACACACACAGTGTGTATCAGTGGGGGGAGTACTCCTACCGTAGGATGTCTGCTACGTGCAAAGAAGGTGTGCACCAAACGCTACGACCGCCTTGCATCGGAGGTACTTAGTTTACAAAGTAGAGCACTGGGATCTGTCTCTTAACAATAGGCTGTCGGCTGGCAAATAGTGGAGGGATATCCTGAATAGAGATGAATCACACCCTGCGCTCACACACATTTCCATCACTGCCGATTTGTTGGAACAATTGCCATCTTTTACCGAAGCGTTATAAATACCTTCTGCTTTGATCTTCCGTTCTTTCGTTTCATATTATCTACATAGTGTATTGTAATAACTCTGGGAAAACTGTTGATTTTGTTAATACTTGGGTTGTTTATATTGTTTATTTTTCTATATTGTGTATTTTGTACTGCTTAACTGACTCTGTACTCTTGCTGCTGTGCAATACAAATTTCCCCACTGAGGGACGAATAAAGCCATATCTTAATCTTAATCTTTACTTGCAGAAAAAGTCTTAATATTACCAAATAATGTTGATCCCATGGGTGTCCAAGCTTTTTCTGCTTAGGGCCGCATACAAGGATGCAGGGGCCTCTTGGACATTAATAATCATAAGAAGAAGAATAACCCATGATTCATTCACTCAGTCACACACTGGTGGTGGTAATCTACATGTGTAGTTACAAGTGACCTGGGTGGCCGACTGCCACCAAACATTCATACACCAGTGTGGGACACAACACACACATACACACACACTCAACTTGGACGTTAGATATGCTGAGCTGATGTACACCAAAACCTTGGACACCCCTGGTTTCACATCCTGTTCCACGCAGCACCAATGGCTGGGCTTTGTTCTGAATATCACATGACTGTTTTGTTTCTTTTGTCCCCGTTTTTTCTTTATTTCTCCGCAGGTGTGGAGAGAATCGAGTGTCGCAGGAAATGAGTGCAGACGGCAGCGTGTTCTTTGTCTTAGTCTTACATGCCTCTCTCTTCCTGCAGCTTGCTCTGTAGCCACGATGCTAAATGCTAAGCTATCTCCTCCATTCCTCCGCTGTAGATGTGTGCGTGTGAGATAACCCGATGCCTTCTTTCCACTTCTCTGACCTTTTGCTCGTCTCTCTCCATCCTCTGTGTGTGCTTAATTGTGTTTCCATCGCCGCTTGTTCCCGTCGCCTATTCTCCGGCCGTGGTTATCGTCGTCGTCGTCGTCGTGGTGGTGCAGAGGTTTGAGGGTTTCCGCAACGACAAGACGATGCCGTCCAGCCTGGAGCCATCCAGCAGCGGGTCGGCGGCAGATGGAGCGCTAACGACAAACCACCTCAGGTTGTTTGAGCACACTCGCATTTACACGCATTTATTCTCGTATTTTACCGTATGCCACAGGAAACAATGCATTTATTGACATTACCAAATTATATTCACACAATTAGAGCAGTCGGCAATAACTCGAGACGATGAATTGTTAAAACCAATACATACATAGTAGTCCCTCATATGGGCCCAGTAATTACCGTCCACCCCTAATAACTACTCCTCAGACCAAAATAAAAGTCCTGCTCCAGGGTTCTTAGTTACGAGCCGAGTACCTGTCTCACTGAACACTGACACAATTATTCCCAATTATAAGGCTGCTTCTGCCTTGTACTCTATTTGTACTGTATTATATTTCATTTACTTAACATCATGTAGCCATTTTTATGCTGGAAAATGCTTCTTCCAGACCAAAAGTGAGTACAGTTTGCTTCAATACGTTTTTTTTAAACCAATACTGGACTGTATTCATCCACTAAACAGGGATCATTGATGAATCAACGCAAGATAGCGATAATCAAACCGCATTACCATATGAGGGATATATGCTGTATGTGTATATATCGGTATCGGCCATGAGAAGCAGGAAGTTGGCGGTATCGGCTTGGAAAACGATATTGTGCATTCCTAGTACAACACAAAGCACACATTTTGTTAGCATGAACATTGCATTGGTTCAAGCCTCTTTCCACAGTGAAAAATATCTATACATCCATTTTATATACTGGAGCCTATCCCAGCTAATCACAGGGCACATATAGACAAACAACCATTCACACTCACATTCATACCTATGGACAATTTGGAGTCGCCAATTAACCTAGCATGTTTTTGGAATGTGGGAGGAAACCGGAGTACCCGGAGAAAAGCCATGTATACACAGGGAGAACATGCAAACTCACACCGAGATTCCCATCCCCTGACTGTGTAGCCAACATGCTAACTCGTCCACTGTGCGGAAATCAAAATCCTTTTATTTTTCAGTATGCTACCCACAGTCCAATTTCCCCACTAGGTGGTAGCTCTCTAATTGGGATTTCTCTCTCATTAGCTACCATAGAGGTATTTATACTTATTTTTTCGCTCCCAAGAACAAAGAAGTGATGATGCAACTCCACAATAGAAGAGATCATGGCGAAAAAAACTACCACAGGGTGGCAGAGGTGCATTTTATAAGAACTCGGCATGCATCCCTCCCATAGAAATACACTCTGCAGCAACCAGGAAGTGAAAAGGCAGCTGGCCTTGTAGTTTACAGGTTACTCATTGGAAGGAAATTTGAACACATGCGTTCACATGCACACACGTAGTTCGGTTACGGATGTCAAAATTGTAAACAAAACAATTGTTATTTTCATGTAAAGCAACCATTTTTGTGTTGTTGATGCTGTGGCATGGGTGTTTAGTGTGGGCCTTGAAAAATACGTCCAAATCGTCAAAACATTGAGGGGGACAGGGTTTGAAAAATGTATGGCATTGAATGAAGTTAATAGATTGAGCGGGGGCGCGAGGGGGGGGGTGTAAAAAAAAAAACAAAAAAAAAAAAACAGGACAGGACAGACATGCAGCTATTTTGTCCAGTCCGGTTCTGGCCTCCAGACCCTCATCTTGTTTTATTTTATTTGTATTAATTATGTGGGTGATTTTATTATTGTATTTATTAATTATTATTGTTATTGTATTTATGTACATTTTGAGGGACCATTTGTACAAACCACATTTAACAGAATTCTATAATAACACTACATATATGGATTCCTGCTGGGCACCTTTTGATTTCAATGTAAGTAAATAACTAATGCAAGTAAGTAATCAAACGTGTGATAGCATGATACATTGATACGGTTTCACAGGTGACCCATAACGGCCATGTGGAACGCCCCTCTTTTTTACGGCATCCCAATTACAGAATGGTCCCAGCAGCCCCGCACACGTCAGATGAGCGTATTTGCATGCCGGCGAGTGCTACCATTCTTTCATGTCTGCAGTCCCGGTAAATAAAGCAGAGTGAGAGCTCTCAGGGAGACAGTCTGCGAGCGTGGGATGCCATCTCAAGGGCTCTCCTGGAGACGGCGCCGCACACTTGGACTCTAGTGTGGCCTCCAAATGGCTCTCTTCACGCCTGGCAGGAGAGGAAATAAAAACACTCCCTTCCGAGGCGCCGAGGCGTCATCTTGCCGCTCTTTACTCCTCTCACCTGCCGCGCGTCCTCCTCTCAGTCCGCGCTTCAGCTTGCATTTCTCCGTTTAACCCCCCCCCCCCCCTTCCACCGCCGCCCCCTCCATATACTCGCCACAGGTATTATCTTGTTGAGCCTCGTCACTAACTTCCTCCATTTTTCTCCCCCTCTCTCTGTCCGTCAAGTACGAGCGCCAAGATCCGCGCCATCGAGGCCAAGCTGCAGATGATGGAGGAGAATCCAGATGATGACCCGTCGGGCCCGTCTGCGTACGTCTACAACAAGCCGCCGGAGAGGAAGCGCTGGGAGCCCTACTCCAAATCACACAGCAGGCCCTTTCGGCGCTTTAGAAGATGACCCCGTCCTCCCACTTACCATGGAGAAGCCATCACTCCTACCACCTCTTGTATTTACCTCTCTTGCTACACGTCAGAGCACCCCCACAGCCCCCAATCCCCCCTCAACACGACTCCCTGCAGGAGCTTTTCCCCACTGACTTTTCATGAAAGACTTTTTGTTGTGAATAAGCAGGGACAGAAAAAGCAGTGGGTTTGTTGTGTTCTCGTATCATTTAGGAGTGTGTGTGAGAGAGGGCCTCCATTCGGGAATCGAACCAAACACCACATTCATCGGGCGCTAAATGGCATAACTCTGTTGACTGTATTTATTTTTTTTTTTGCATTTTCAGTATCGACAAACCAGCAGACATTTAGAAGGGAATGTGTGTGACGTCTTAGATCCGACCATTCTTTAAATTAAATTGGATTTCATCTTTATCAAAAACTCATTTTGTTTCTTTTTAATTATCCATTTTAGTGATATATCTATGCACTTACAGTACAGAAGCTAGTACTATGAAACTTCCAGAGCCATATCCACAATATGTCAAAATATTCTAAATATTATATTTCATATGCCGGTTTTTCCTGCTATTTTAATTTTATATTCGTTCTTATTTTTGCTGCAAAAGGATATGTTTAATAATGGTTTTGCTTTAATTACAGTAGCTATGAATTAGCACATCATATTGGGAAAAAACAGACAGTATTATGTCAATGATTCCAATCCAATCGAACACAAATCCTTTTATTATCCCTTATATTGTCATTTTTATCCTGGTGCTCCCCCCCCCAAATTGTACAAAATGAGCGTATTCTGGATTGAATCCGTTTATTATTAAAATGTTTTTTTTCAGTGTAAACGTGTGAGGCCTCATGCGCGTCCTTTTTAAAAATATTGCCACGAATATTGTTGTCTATTGGGAAGGAGAAATGCAAGTGGTGATTTATTTTAGTATTTATAGCCGCTTTCTCGGTCCAGACCAACCAAAGTACGTCACGGCCGGTTGTCATTTGGGAATGTGATGTTATCACGTGATTGCTGGAAATGAAACGGAATCATCCTTTGCTGAATTTGAACGATGCCGTCAAATTGTTGTTTGTTTGCTGTTTGTGTCTTGGCCGAATGATGCTGAGGGCAAAACGGGCTTAGTTGAGAAAATATTTGCAATTGTTTGTTGTGAAAAGCGTCTGAATATATCCGTTGGCAAATGTCAAATATTGATGATTTTTGGATGTATTCTTGTTTTGCTGCATGCAAAAGGCCACATTTGCCAACTTTCCTCTTTGCTCCCTTATAGTTGCAGCCTCCTCCCTTCCTTCCATCCCTGCCTCCCTCTCTCCCTCCCTCCCTCCCTGCACCTTGGAAAGCTTTGCATGGAATAAAGAGTTCCACTTCCTGCAAGTCACAACTCCATCCTAGCCGTGAGGGAAGAGGTATAGTGGGCGAAGTGAGGGGGTGTGTGTGTGTGTGTGCGTACATGCATGTTCCTATTTCTATTACCGTCCTCTCTTCAAGTGGAGCTGCCTCATATACCGCATAAGGAGCGGACACAGGAGGGTTCCGAGGTTGGGAAGTCGCGGACCGTGGAAGCTCTACCCGCCGACCATCGACGACTACAGCCCGGCTTGAGTGCTGCTGCTGACTCGGGAGGAGAACCGCTGCAAGCAAGCTGAGGCTCCGGGGGAGTTCATGTACTGGAAAAATGAAGTTCTGTCCCCTCTATCAGAGGGCAACACAGTTCCCACTACGAAGCAGGTACCAACATGTTTTAATTTTTTTTATTATTTTTTATTTCTGCTGCATTGTGCAACCTTTTTGCTGATGTTTGTTGTCGTGCAGCCAGAAGCGAGCCGTGCTTTTAGCTCCCCGCAGCCCGGAATGCGATTTTAATTGCAAGCATTTGAACCAAATCACATTTGCAGCTCTTTGCATGACCCGTCGCCTGCTTCTGATTGACACCTGAAATAGACACTCGGGCAGCCCTCTTATCCCATTGCAGCTATTTGTAATTACAGCTAGTTTAAACGCCAGGCATCATCCACCCACCCAGCCCCCCCACCCCCGTCCTTCCTATCCACGCGCCTGGATTGCAAAGAAGAATGTTATTATTCATGGAGCCAATTTCAGATCATTTAAAGCTGCCTTTTGTTGCTATCGAGAGAAGGGGGGGCTTTTTCAGGTTTATTGTGCGTGTAAGCGAGGCTATAAAAGCGGAGCATTCATTGGTTGATTTATCAGAAGTGATGGAGATGTTTGTTTGCTTGTAGGTGATCTCCACGGAGCGGCAGAGCGCAGCCGGCTGCAGCGTGGACTCCAAACAAATGGTCAGCATCTCCTCGTCCTTCTCCTTCGATTATTCTCTTCTGCTTCACTTTGTTGCGTGGATTTCGATCCAATCCAATCCAAATCAAACACTCGGACTTGTGCAGTCTCAGTCGGACGCAGAGTCCCAGCGGGCCAACGTCATGGAGCGGGAGGACGCGCGGTCGTCCCCGAGCACGCCCTCCACGCCCTCGGTGTGTTCGCCCACCTCCACCGCCAGCTCGGTGCCTTCCACCGGCAAGAACGTGTGCGCCAGCTGCGGCCTGGAGATCCTGGATCGATACCTGCTCAAGGTAAGGCGTCCCGAATCGGACTTTATAGGAAGATTTTCGGTAAAGGCCTCCGACGCTGCAGGCCTTAAAAAAATACAAACATAGCGACGCTTAAAATGTATACTTTAACGTGATTTCACAGAGCATATAAACACAAAGCCGTATTTATTATTTATTGTTGTCTTCGGCCGTCGTGGTATTTCCGCGGGTTTTAAACACATCACAACACACATTATTAGTCACGTGCCCGTTTGAAACGTTTGATGATGGCACATTTACAACCGTAAATATCACCTCCATCAGGAGGACATCGTTAGCACAAAATCTTACATGAGTGACTTAGTAGTCTTTGATTTGTAATGATTGAGATAAAAAAATAAATCATACTGACATTATCATATATATATATAAAATCATATTTTAGCAGTCACGTGCAGGTGATTTGGTTTCCAAGATAAAACCATGTTATTTTTTTTCAAGACGCAAACGAGACGTGTTGATTTTTCATTTTCTGGGGAAAAAAATAAAAAAGAGGCTTATTTACGGATGGCATGTTTATATTCGATTGATGGATGGAATTGTCATCTATTCTAATGAACCGTTTCATTATTTTTTTGAAGGCTGGCTTTGTTTTAGCAATGTAGGAATGTTTATTTGTTCCCACTAAGACTCGTGCTCTTACGTTTGAAAGGAAAACAACATCAGTTAGCTTAGTTATACTTCCGGTCGTCTGATAGTCGGGCATCAAACCCACCGGCATCTATTATATTCTATAAATGTATTTTTAGCAATTTTATTATGGATATGAATGTTGTGATTAGCCATTTTTAGCAACTACATTAATGTGGTTTAAAAAAACATTACAAAGGCCTCTTATTTGGAATCAATTTCATAAAATATGTCATTTAAAAAATGTAAATAAGCTTGATTTGAATATTTAATAAATAATTGGCTGCTAGGGTGTATTTCCTTGCGGTGATATTGTCATATCTTGTCATATATAAATAAGATGCATAAGAGATTGATTGTTGCGCGTGTGCGCATGTGCGCTCGTGTGTGTGCCACAGGTGAACAACCTGATCTGGCACGTGCGCTGCCTGGAGTGCTCGGTGTGCCGGACGTCGTTACGTCAGCACAGCAGCTGCTACATCAAAAACAAGGAGATCTTCTGCAAAATGGATTATTTCAGGTAGGGTAAGTTTACCACTTTGTTTTCACAAAACACCACGGCCTTGCCCTCTCTCTCTCTCTCGCTCTCTTTCTCTCTCTCTCTCTCTCTCTCTCTCTCTCTCTACCCACGGGAGTTTCGGCAATAATGGCGGGTATGTCCTTATATCTCTTGTTCACTTATTTTTTTTATTTTCTTCCTCTTTCCTTTCGATCATGAAATATGAGCGAAAATAAGCCGTTCATTTCTAAGCACGTGTTCCCATATTCATGTGTTGACTTTTTAAATATGACCAAATATTCCCTAATATGTCTAATTCATGTGTAAAAAAAAAACGATCATATGAAGTGATATTATTACAAACACTTCCTGTGTTCGATTGGAGACTGAAGTGATGGCAGTAGATTTGTAATAATAATAATTAATAATAATCATTTATTATATATAATACATTATGTATAAATATAATATATTATTATATTTTATTACTATATTTTCATGTAAGTCACAATCGGATAATAGAAATAGTCACGAGGAAAATGAAGCTGAGTTGCTGTGGAAATTATTGATCATTGATTATGAATCATTGATGGTTGCATCGCTGCAGCAACCGTGGAAGCTCATATCTCTGAATATATGCTGATTGTTTTATGATTTAATGTTTTTGGTTTATTGCAATCTTACTTTCTTACTTTAAATCAAAAATCAAAAAGCACCAGCGAGAGACAGCTTGACTCTTAGAGGCAACATTTTTTTTTGCATATATTAATAGACAAATTATGTTTTATTAGTCTCAACATTTTAGCTTATTTTATTATGGTTTTGGTTCCATGTTTCTGATGATGAAATACTTTTCCGTGTTATTGATTTTTACGCAAGTCAATGGCAGGTTTAGTATTTTACATAAGGGGGGAAAAAAGACAGGTTAGCAACTAAACCAGGTGACGTGATCATTCAGTACATTAAAGGCAGCATTGCTTGGTTTTATTATTATGATTTTATTATGAGTTTTTAGTGTCAACATTCCAGCTTCTTCTTTTTCCATTTTTGCTCATTTTGCTGGGATTGTTGTGGAAACAAAGACAGGTTAGCAACTAAACCAGGTCACGTGGTCATTCCAGACCTCCACAGAAAAAATAAAAAAAAGCTTGTTAAAGATGGAGGAATTAGTATTTCCTTCATATAGCTCTAATAATAAAAAATAATACCAAAAATGTAAGAAAATTAAAGTGTTGTAAATGTAATGCATAATGATGAAATAAATAAATAATAATAATAGTGTTTTTATCCTTGATGAAATATGCACACCCCACCCAAATAGTTGATGATGCAATCCCACTCAGGGACAAACACAGGGTGTTGGCACGTCTTCATCCTGGAGGAGGAGGAGGAGGAGGAGGAGGAGGAGGATGTGTACTAAACACAATAAAACACCACACATTATGTGTGTGTTATGTTGTGTGTGTGTGTAAGAACATGAATGTCATTCAGTGTGATGGAAACCTGACACAACCCCCCCCCCTTTTCTAATCACCAGCAATTAGCCATCCTCCACCCCCAAACCCCCAGAGCAGCAATTAAAGCGCCAGCATGTTTGCTCTGATCTGAATGTGATTCTTATCCACCCGGCGACACGTACTGTATATCACCTTCACACACACACACACACACACACACACACACACACTCCCGGCCAGTGTTTATTTATGCGCGTCCAGCAGCTGTCAATCAGGGGCCTTTTGACAACGCTCACGTCTGTTTGCTCCGCCAGCTTCCTGATAATATTCTACCATCACCCCCCCTCCCCTTACAGCCTGAACTGTGAGCCATTATTATTAAATATGTAAAGCACACCTTAAGAGTATGCGGGGTGGGGTGCCTTCCACAAGTGGTCAGGAGGGCAGGGTGCAAATAGCTGTCACATGTTGGCTGGATGCCAGCATCGGAGACCTTCACTGGCTATCCCTGTCATGGAGGTCGACGGAAGGCCACGGCCTGGCCTGGTCTAGCAATGGGGTGAACGCCCGCAGGAATAGTTTTTTATTGGCCCACAGCAAAAAAACAAAACAAACAGCAGCGATAAAATATTAAGTAAAATATTAAGAGGAAGGATAAATTAGGTGTTTTACCACCTCATTTTTCACTCCGAAAATTTAAATATTTAAGAAAGTGTATTTTAACGTCATCATATAAAGAATAGAAGAAACATTTAATCAGCGTAGAGTTGAAGTGGAAAAAATAGTTTTTTTTCTCTTAAAAAACGATGAGAAGCAAACCAAACTAAATAAAATAAAGTTGTCGTTTTTGGAAAGTTAATACAAATATTATTATGAAATATGATCAGCAAAAATTAAAGCATTTTTGTCTCCTCATGTTGAAATATAAATATAATATATAAATATATAACATATATATAAATATAATATATATATATAAATACAAAATAAATACAATTAATCTCAGCTATTTATTATTCATTTATTGTATTGATTTAACGAGTTCAAATTAACAAATGTATTGCTTATTTTGGTCAAATGCCATATATAGCTACTTTTAACATGCTAACACATGAATGAGTACAGTACAATTGATTACTACTGTGTATATACAGTACACCGATCAATAGTCCAAATAGTATAAATCAATTACTTATTTTAATTGAGTGGTATTTGCTTAGTAAACCTTTCTTAGGAGCGTGTTTTGTCCCTCCCAGCTGGTGTATCTATTTGACTTGACTCTGCTTGACTACCATGGGCCGCAGGGGCGTGGGGCCGTGGGGCCGCGGGGGCGTCCAGCTGAGTGTTTCTGTTGCATATTTGTGGTCAGCTTTGAGATGTGCGGAGATGTTTCCTCATCTGTGTCACTCTGTCCTCTGGCTTTGGGCTGACGGATGCTTTAATGAGGAGTAATAGCAGGAAATGGCCGCCTGTGTTTGGCTAGGCTAGGCTAGCGTGTGTTGGGGTAGCTGGGGTAGGGGTTGGAGGACAGAGCCCTTGCTGTGTCACTCGGGGGGGTTGGGGGGGGGGGGTGACTTCCACACGCACACACAGGAAGAAGGAAGTTGCAAGATTGTTGCAATGAGCCACCCCCCCCCCCCCACCGGGGTGCCGGCAGCGTATCCAAGCAGTATTCATCAATCCACCTCTGCTGAGGTGATTGGGTTTCCATGGCAACGATGCTGAGGAATGAATCCAAATGACAATAAGACATTCGTCAGGTCACCCAAAGCCGCAGACGCCAAATGTATTTCCTGCCCCCCCCCCGAAAGACAGTTTTCTAATGATATATGACTTTGTTTTTTCATTGGATAATATTATGTGTGACCAGTACATTAAAAATATGGGTGCAGTATCTGTTAAAAAAAAGTATACAAATATTCAACTGAAACAAATTGAAAATATTATTATTATAATATTATTAATAATGATGATAATAATAATAATATTTATTTCCAAAGATGGCATAATTAAAATAATTTAAAAAGTGGTGGAATATTGTTTAAAAAATTATAACAATGTATACAAAATCTTATTTTAATAATTATTATAATTCAAAATATACTATATTATTATTTAATTATACTAATAATATAATACTTATTTATGTAATTATTATTTTATTTTAAAGTTATTATAATTACAATTCTAACAATGTATAAAAGATGTTTTCGAAATCATGAATAGAAAATAAAATAGAAAATATCAAACATTATTGGGAGAATATATTTAAAAATATTAAATTAAAACATTTACATTATTTTTTATGATGAATTAATTTTATAAAAACTGGTGGAATAGGAAGAAGGGGCCAGAGACCAGGAAGTCTGGACTTTGGTCCTGAGACTGCTGCCCCCAAGACCAAGGCCCCGATAAACAGAAGAAGACGGATTCTAAAATTGATTTCTGATTTCATCAGTAAAACGCTAGAGTACCCAAAGTTGGCGTATTTCCCCCAGAAAGACATCCTGTGGTCACGCCCCCTTCCCCGGGGTTTACTGGTGGCCTGCGTAGAAGCGGCGGATCCTCGTACCGTGCCCAGATAGTGGTGCTATGCTTTCAGCTTGTTAGCTTCCGAGTGAACAACTTGGGGTTGTTTTGGTTGGCCGGCCAGTTTGTGGATGATGGCTCTCACTGTGGTTGGTTGGAGTCCCAAAGCTTTACAAATGGCTTTATAGAACCTTGTAATGCAGATCCAAACTGCTGGATCTGCATTACGTACGTTTGTTTCATTTAAAAAGTGTCGAATTGTGTCGTCACCTGATTAATATTGAGTAATATTTACATTTGTTTGATGATGAGAAACATTTCAGTGTAACAAACATGGAAAAACGTAGGAATCAGGAAGGAGGTAAACATCGTATGCAAGCATGCGGAACACGCTGCTGAGGCTTCTGGGTACAACATGGGCTTTCATCCCAGCCAGAGTGGGCTGGAGTGGGGGGCTGGTGCTGCGCCAAAACCCACTCAAGTGTCAGCCCTCATACTCCCAAACCCCCAACCCCCCCTGCCCACATCTCTCATCTCACTCTACTCGCTTCATGTCTGCTTTTTTTTTTTATTTCTCGCTGCTTTTCTTGCTAGCCTGAGTGCTTGTGTGTGTGTGGGGTGGGGGGGGGGTGGGGTGGGGGGGCTGTGTACTGGCAGAATAGCATCCGTTTTCAAAATGCATGTCCCTTCCAAAGGTGCAGTCATCAGTGGAAAGATCACTGCAATGATCATCTCCTTCTCTTGTGTCTCTTCCATTGTTGTCTTAAACAACAACATCATTCAGAAAGTGTGAACATCCAGCAGCAACGCAGCCATTTTGGCATGACTACTATTTGGATGCCAAATACAAACCTCCAGAAGCGTTTGTTTACCACAAATCCATCCATTCCATCTTTGTCCTCTTTCCTTCTCAATCTCCTACCAGGGGGTCTGCAACCCCTGGTTCTTCTGCTGTGGCGCCAGCTGGTTTATGCTTCCGTGTCATCCTCTGATGCCGTCTGTCGATGCTGAGCGTGTGTCGTACAATTCTCCGCTGCAGTGCTATAGGGGTGTGTCCACTCTGTGAGAAAGCACGACGACGCTGGTCAACTTCAGCCTTTGGTGGCCTTTTATTGGCCTGCAACATGTTCTAAAAATAGACTTTAAACACTAAAAACAGGTTTTAATTCATTAATTTCTAAAAACATTTAAAATATTGGTGGCATATCTGTTGAAAAATGTACCAAACATTTTTAACTGATTTGAAAAATCAATGTTAAAAGTCTATGGAATCAAAATCAAGGTAAAAAATGTAAAATTATAAAAACAAATTAAAATTCATTAAAATTGAGAAAAGAATATTAGTGGAAAAATATTAAATTTATACACTTTTCAAAACATAAAAAATACTGGTGGAATATCTGTTTAAAAAATGTACCAAACATTTTTATTGAATCTGATTGAAAAATTAATGTTAAAAATTTTGGTTGAACATTGTTTTAAAAAGTATAAAAATGGGAAAATTTAAATTCATTAATTTAAAAACATTAAAATAATAGCCAAAATCTGTTTTTAAAAAAAAAGTACAATAATATATATGTTTTTAATTAATTAAAATTAATCCAAATTAAGAAAAGAATATTAGTAGAATTTATACACTTTTTAATTAATTTTCAAAACATGAAAAATATGTGTGGAATATCTGTTAAAAAATGTAATTGAACGAATGACATGGAACATTTTAAAATAAATGAATTAATTAATATTATAATTAATATATAAATATTGGTGGAATATTGGTTTGAAAAAATATATAAAAATGGAAAATGATATTAAATAAAATATCAAAGTAAAAAAAATTCTTCCACTGAGGCCAGTGACAACCCCCCCCCTCCCTCCCTGGACAAGCCAAATAAAGTGGATGGCTGGATACATTAAAAATGATTCTTTTTGATAACTCAAACCCCATAAGTTGGCGTATTTTCCCCCAGAAAGCCATCTTGGGTTTAAAGAGGCAAGCAGTATGGATCATATTTAGATTTGGTAACATTCCGTGTAACCATGGCGACATCATTGACCAACAAAGTTGAAACTAGGCCACTTGATTAGAAACCCCTCCTTCAGTCCACACGTGCGTGTAACAGGCGGACCCTTTCAAAATGTCCACAGGAGTGATGATTATTATTATTATTATTATTATTATGATTATTATGGTTATCATGGAGGAACGTCCGTGTCCTGACAGCTCCAAGCGCTCTGCCTCCGTCAACACCGCGTTTGTTCAATCCGTCCTCACACATTTACTACCCTGCCCAATATTCCTCATGGACCCACATCTCTTCTCACGCTTTTCCCCTTGTTTTGCTGGCTGACCTCAGTGTTGCTATCGGTTACAGAGTGATGTCATGCACGTCTGTGTGTGTGTGTGTGTGTGTGTGTGTGTCATGCAACATTCAGGAGATTTCAGGTGTCGCTTTGTTTGCATTCAAATCTCAGCCAGGCCTCCTCCAAGGCTCGGTAGGGCGGAAGCACACATATGTCATCAGGAGGAAGTAAGAAAGGTTTCCCGTGCCTCAGCGTGTCCTCCTCTGTCCCTCACAGTAGGTTTGGTACCAAGTGCGCCCGCTGCGGGCGTCAGATCTACGCCAGCGACTGGGTGCGGCGAGCCCGAGGCAACGCCTACCACCTTGCGTGCTTCGCCTGCTTCTCCTGCAAGCGGCAGCTCTCCACGGGGGAGGAGTTTGGCCTGGTGGAGGAGAAGGTGCTCTGCAGGATCCACTATGACACCATGCTGGAGAACCTCAAGCGGGCGGCAGAGAGCGGTAAGTGGACACGATTGGACTGGTGGACTCTTTAGAGTAGTCTGTGTACAGCTTGCCTTTATATGTTATCCACTCCAATAGCTGGCAACGCAAGTCAGCAGTGCACGAGAGAAATATGATGATGGATGTTAGACACGCCTCAGACGTACTTGACCTTTCCATGACCTTCACCTTCAACCTGCCATACGTCATGCTTGACAATATCACAGAACATGTTGGAATTCATCTTTCCCAAAAATGAACCGCAACTGCTCGGTGCCGGCGGCACTCATGCAGCCCCGGATCGGGACACGACCTCCATCAAGGGAACCAGTCTTCAGAATGTCAAAGTACAAGTTGGAATTCAGGTGGCCCCTCAATAAAATGCAGCTCCCCCTGGTGCCGGCGACTGCCCGGTGCTGGCGGCACTCATGCATCCCCGGACCGAGACACGACCTCCATCGAGGGAACCAGTCTTCAGAATGTCAAAGTACAAGTTGGAATTCAGGTTGCCCCCCAGTAAAACACAACTCCCCCTGGTGCAGGCGGCACTCATGCAGCCCCGAACTGGGACACGACCTCCATCGAGGGAACCAGTCTTCAGAATGTCAAAGTACAAGTTGGAATTCAGGTTGCCCCTCAATAAAACGCAGCTCCCCCTGGTGCCGGCAGCACTCATGCAACCCAAGACATGACACCCACCATAGAAACCATGGAAGTCTTCAGAATGTCAAAGTACATGTTGGAATGTTGGATGTTCGTCTTTATTCTCTATTAACCAGTGCTTCCTAAGTGCTGGCAGCACTCGTGCAGACGCGGACTGTTGAGCTACCACCTCCCGCTGGAAACAGAATGTCAGAATGTCAAATTCAAGTTGAAATTCCTGTTTATCCTCAATGAAATGCATCTGCCCAGTGCCGGCAGCACTCATGCAGCCTCGGACTGTGACCCTATCACGACTAAGGGAGCCAATCTTCAACATGTCAAAGTATATGTTGGAATTGAGGTTTCTTCTCAATGAACCACAGCTCCATTGGAGCTGGCAGCACTCGTGCAGTCCTGGACCTGACTGAGACTGACTGAGAAGCTACCATTAGAATGTCAAATTACAGGTTGGAATTCATGTTTCTCCTCAATGAACCGCATCTCTCCCAGTCTCGGTGGCACTTTGACGCCACCACCACCAAGGGAGCCAATCTTCCGAGTGTCAAAGTTGGATATATCTTTCCCAAAAATTAACACATCTGCCCCGTGCCCACAGCCCTCGTGCACCCAAGGTCCGTGACGCTACCGCCACCATGGGAGGTAGTCTTCCAAATGTCCAAGCACACGTTGGAATTCATCTTTCCCAAAAATGAAGCGCAGCTCACCCTCAGTGCCGGCGGCACTCATGCTGCCCCAGACAATGACCATCACCACCATGCTTGACTGCGTTATTTTACTATTTACCCAGCAATGCCAGTGGGCTGGCAATGTACAAGCTGTACACAGACACTACATACTAGACGTATGATATGCTCCGTCATGACGTATTATATGCTACATCATACTGTATGATACACTATGTCATGACGTATGATACACTACGTCATGATGTATGATACACTATGTCATGGCGTATGATACGCTATGTCAGGACGTATGATACGCTATGTCAGGACGTATGATCCAGTATCTCATGACGTACGATAAACTATGTCATGACGTATGATACGCTATGTCATGACAGATGATACGCTACATCATGACGTATGATACGCTACATCATGACGTATGATACACTATGTCATTACGTATGATCCAGTATCTCATGACGTATGATACGCTATGTCATGACATATGATACGCTTCGTCATGACGTATGATACACTATGTCATGACGTATGATACACTATGTCATGATGTATGATGCGCTATGTCATGACGTATGATCCAGTATCTCATCACGTATGATACACTATGTCATGACGTATGAAACACTATGTCATGACATATGATCCAGTATCTCATGATGTATGATACACAATGTCATGACGTATGACACGCTATGTCATGACGTATGATACACTATGTCATGACGTATGATCCAGTATCTCATGACGTATGATACACTGTCATGACGTATGATCCAGTATCTCATGACGTATGATACACTATGTCATGATGTATGATACACTATGTCATGATGTATGATACGCTGCATCATGACGTATGATACGCTATGTCAATACGCATGATACGCTATGTCAATACGTATGATACGCTATGTCAATACCTATGATACGCTATGTCAATACGTATGATACGCTATGTCATGACGTATGATCCAGTATCTCATGACGTATGATACACTATGTCATGGCGTATGATACGCTATGTCATGACGTATGATGCGCTACGTCATGACGTATGATACGCTATGTCATGACGTATGATCCAGCATCTCATGACGTATGATACACTATGTCATGACGTATGATACGCTATGTCATGACGTATGATACACGCTATGTCATGATGTATGATACGCTATGTCATGATGTATGATACCCTATGTCATGGTGTATGATACGCTACATCATGATGTATGATACGCTACGTCATGGCGTATGATACGCTACGTCATGACGTATGATAAGCTACGTCATGATGTGTGATACGCTATGTCATGACGTATGATACGCTATGTCATGACGTGTGATACGCTATGTCATGACGTATGATACGCTATGTCATGACGTGTGATACGCTATGTCATGACGTATGATACGCTATGTCATGACGTGTGATACGCTATGTCATGACGTATGATCCAGTATAAATGAGCACTGCATAGCTAGTATAAATATGAATACATCCAGTATATGAACAGTGATGTTGATGCTAAGTCAGGCGAGGGATGAAACTTTCCGTGTCTTTCATTGCCGATGTTGTGATGTTGTGGTACTTTTGCAGGTAACGGTATCACGTTAGAGGGGGCCGTTCCCACGGAACAAGACAATCAGCCCAAACCGGCCAAGAGGGCTCGAACGTCCTTCACCGCAGAGCAGCTGCAGGTGACACCCCACCACTTCATGCAACCAGAAAAGCCAAAGAAGAAGTTCTTTGGGTCTCCCTTGACGTGCTGTTCATGTCCTCCTGCAGATCATGCAGGCTCAGTTCGCCCAAGACAACAACCCCGACGCTCAAACGCTACAAAAACTGGCTGACATGACGGGTCTCAGCAGGCGAGTCATCCAGGTGAGCACACCTCTGTCCTTTTTAACAAATACTACATTCTACTATACATTCTACTACAGTACTGAGTGTACCTCGTGTCTTACAGGTGTGGTTCCAGAACTGCAGAGCGCGACACAAAAAGCACACGCCTCAGCACGGCGGAGCCCCCCAGGGTCACCCCCAGGCCAGGATGACCCCTTCTCTGCCTGATGAGCTCCACTACTCCCCTTTTGGCAGCCCTGATCGCGCCCGCATGGTCGCCCTGCACGGATACATCGACAGTACGCAGTACTTTGGATTTCATGACACTACAATTACACAGAGATCGTACAATTACGAAATACCATCAAATTGACGAGGATACGCATCCTTTCTCCGTCCAGGTCATCCCTTTTCCGTCCTGACGTCTCAGAGCCTCCCCCATCAGGCCATGTCGCTGCCCCAGCTGCCTCTCAGCCGCTAGCGCCGCACGCCCACGGCCCCCCCACCCTTCAACTCCCTTCACTGAGCCCAGGTCAAGAAGGACCGTAGCCCCGCCCCCCCCAGACAAGGACGTCATTCAACGCAACGATATTCCACCTGAGCAGGAAATGGCTACAGGACCCATCGGGAGCCGTCTAATTGCTGGAACAGTCACTCGTGTGTGTGTGTGTGTGTGTGTGTGCTGTTGGGCCGACAATGAAGGAAAAGCACAAATTCTGACATGAACTCAAGTAAAAAAACGATCAGATTGTGTTTTTTTTCATGTGTGAGCAGAAAAAAACAGTATTGGTACAAAACTGACAACATGGAATGGAACATGTGAGGTTTTCTTTGTGTGTACTTCATGGCCATCGTGTAAAGACGCGACTCCAACACGACCTCAATGTCCTTGTAATAATTTATTGACATGGTAAATCCCTGTAAAGCACTTTTTGTCTTCTTTTCCGAGATGCTTTTGTTATGAAAAAAACAATCAAATAAAAGAAAGTGGCAATGAAAGGAAAACACTAAAAGTTGATTTGTGCCTCATCAATGTTTTGTGTAAGAAATGCAATAAAAAAAAATAAGAATGTGAGGATTTTTTATGGTCCTTTTCTGGATTTTTTTAAAGAGGGGGCATTTCCACGGATAGCCTGAGGCCACATTTAAAAAAATCAAGAATAAAGTTAGAAATTTTCGAGAAAAATAGTTGGAAATATGAGAAAAAAAAAAACATTGCCTAAGGCCCAAACGTACAAAAAAGCAGTACATTTACCAGAATAAAGTCAGAAATTTTGTAAACATTTTGTAAAATCATTTGTTTTCACCACTTATTTTATAGTACACATACTACACATACTTTGTTTTCATGTAATTTACAAGTTTATTCTCCAAATCCAAATGTACGACTTTATTCTGGTAATATTACAACTAATATTCTGTATATTCTATTCTATATATATATCTTTTACATTTCTATTTATTGATTTTCTTTTCATTCTAAATGAATTATCAATGTAAAATAAACAATTAACATGAAGAATAACTATTATAAGAAATACAATACAATGAAAAACAACATTTAATATGATCTGATTTATTTCTAATAAAATACTTATAATTATGATTATAATTTATTATTGACAGTATTGACATAAAAACATACTTACATCCATAATTCCATATGAATACAAATATTTTATAATAATACATAATAATAAATAATGATGGCGTATGAAATAGTATTTATTTGGTACTAAGTAGCAATATGTCATGATGCTAACCAAGACAAAAGACTAAAGCAGACGTGCTAGCAGACGCGTTATGTTGTGTTTGTGGTCTCCCGGCTGGCAGCTGCGGCGCTGCTGCGGTGTTGTTGGGTGCACACTTCCTGTTTCTGGGCTAAGCACTTCCCTTCCAAAGGCTTTGCGCTGTGAAAAAAAACCCAGTACCAACACAAACACCTCTGCTGAGACCCCCCCGCCCCCACTCCCCACGGCTTGAGGAGCGAACATTTCCTCACTCACTTGCAGAAAGGCTTTTTACTCTTTGCTAGAACGTGCAATCATCATTGAAACATGTCATGTAAACATGCTAGCTTGAAAATAACATGGTTAGCATTCTGTTTTTTATGTTTATACGCAAGACAGACCTCGAAAAACATCATCTTTTGGTCCATTTGTGTTGCTGTCCTAGTCCTGCAAATACTTCAGGAACATAGACCTACACAAACATCGGGAAGGAGCTAATAACAATAGCCGTAAACAAGCTAGCCGGTATTAGCCAGCCCGCAACTAGCATGTAAAAAAAATGTGGTTAGCATTTTGTACAACGACATTCATCTAGCTTTTCATGTTTACACGAAAGATAGTACTAAGAAAAAGTCGAACAACGTTGGCAGCGTGAAAGAGGCTAATCCTCGTAACCAAGCTAGCCGATAATAGCCAGCCCGCAGCTAGCATTGAAAAAAATATGGTTAGCATTTTGTACGACGACATTCATCTAGCTTTTCATGCTTACACAAAAGATTAGCACTAAGAAAAAGTCAAACAACGTTGGCGTGACAGAGGCTAATCCTCGTAACCAAGCTAGCCGGTATTAGCCAGCCTGCAGCTAGCATGGAAAAAATGTGGTTAGCATTTTGTACAACGACATTCATCTAGCTTTTCATGTTTACACGAAAGATAGTACTAAGAAAAAGTCGAACAACGTTGGCAGCGTGAAAGAGGCTAATCCTTGTAACCAAGCTAGCCGGTATTAGCCAGCCTGCAGCCAGCATTGAAAAAAATGTGGTTAGCATTTTGTACGACGACATTCATCTAGCTTTTCATGTTTACACGAAAGATAGTACTAAGAAAAAGTCAAACAACGTTGGTGTGATACAGGCTAATCCTCGTAACCAAGCTAGCCGGTATTAGCCAGCCCGCAGCTAGCATGGAAAAAAATGTGGTTAGCATTTTGTACAACGACATTCATCTAGCTTTTCATGTTTACACGAAAGATAGTACTAAGAAAAAGTCGAACAACGTTGGCAGCGTGAAAGAGGCTAATCCTCGTAACCAAGCTAGCCGGTATTAGCCAGCCCAAAGCTAGAATGGAAAAAACTGCGGTTAGCATTTTGTACGACGACATTCATCTAGCTTTTCATGTTTACACGAAAGATAGTACTAAGAAAAAGTCGAACAACGTTGGCAGCATGAAAGAGGCTAATCCTCGTAACCAAGCTATTATAACCGGTATTAGCCAGCCCGCAGCTAGCATGGAAAAAAACTACGGTTAGCATTTTGTACGATGACATTCATCTAGCTTTTCATGTTTAAACAAAAGATTAGCACTAAGAAAAAGTCGAACAACATTGGCAGCATGAAAGAGGCTAATCCTCGTAACTGTAGCTAGCTGGTTGTTTAAGTGTTAGCGTGTAAAAACAAACGTGATTAGATCATGATATTTGTTAGCATTTTGTCCATATGTATCGTTGTCCTTGTCCTGCGAAAATTTCTGGGTCAAATTTACGTAAAATATTTTTCCATGCTGGCAAAATACGTGATTACAGTTGTGGTTCTAGCTAGCATTTTGTCCATTTGCGTTGTTCTCCTTGTCCTGCAAATATTTATGGGTCAAATTTATGTTTGGAAGAATTCTTCCATGCTAGCAAAACACAAGATTAGATCATTTTTCTTGCCTTTATACTTGCCTTACACTGAATGTAAACATTGGAAAATGCTGGCATTCACAGGCACCACAAAAGGAGCTAATAACTATAGTCCCAACCAAGCTAGCTGGTATTAGGCTAGCGGCTAACATGGAAAAAAACATGGTTAGCATTTTGTACAAAGCTTTTTTCCCCACATTTATACGCAAGAAACCTCGGAAAATGTCAGACAATGTGGCTGTTTTGTCCATTTGTGTTGTTCTCCTTGTCCAGCAAATATTTATGGGTCAAATTTATGTTTGGAAGAATTTTTCCATGCTAGCAAAACATACGATTAGATCATTTTTTTTTAGCTTTATACTGAATGTAGACTTTGAAAAACACTGGAAAATGCTAGCATTCACAGGCGCCACGAAAAGAGCTAATAACTATAGTCCCAACCAAGCTAGCCAGTATTAGGCTAGCGGCTAACATGGAAAAAAACATGATTAGCATTTTGTACAAAGCTTTTTTCCCCACATTTATACGCAAGAAACCTCGGAAAATGTCAGACAATGTGGCTTTTTTGTCCATTTGTGTTGTCCTCCTTGTCCTGTGAATATTTATGGGTCAAATTTATGTTTGGAAGAATTCTTACATGCTAGCAAAACATACGATTACATCATTTTTTTTTAGCTTTATACTGAATGTAGACTTTGAAAAACACTGGAAAATGCTAGCATTCACAGGTGCCACGAAAAGAGCTAATAACTATAGTCCCAACCAAGCTAGCTGGTATTAGGCTAGCAGCTAACATGGAAAAAAACATGATTAGCATTTTGTACGAAGCTTTCTTTCCCACATTTATATGCAAGAGACCTCGGAAAATGTCAGACAATGTGGCTTTTTTGTCCGTTTGTGTTGTTCTCCTTGTCCTGTGAATATTTATGGGTCAAATTTATGTTTGGAAAAATTCTTACATGCTAGCAAAACATACGATTACATCATTTTTTTTAGCTTTATACTGAATGTAGACTTTGAGAAACATTGGAAAATGCTAGCATTCACAGGCGCCACGAAAAGAGCTAATAACTATAGTCCCAACCAAGCTAGCCGGTATTAGGCTAGCGGCTAACATGGAAAAAAACATGGTTAGCATTTTGTACGAAGCTTTTTTCCCCACATTTATACGCAAGAAACCTCGGAAAATGTCAGACAATGTGGCTGTTTTGTCCGTTTGTGTTGTTCTCCTTGTCCTGTGAATATTTCTGTCAACTTTGTAAACAACCTGACATTGTGGATTTTTCCATGCTAGTAAAAAACATGGTTAACAGCTTTAGCTCTTCTTTTGCCTTCATACGGAACATAGACCTAAAAAACATCAACCAATGCTGGCATTCACAGGCACCACAAAAGGAGCTAATAATGGTAGTCCCAAACAAGCTAGCCAGTATTAGCCAGCCTGTAGCTAGCATGGAAAAAAGTTAGCATGGTTAGCGTTTTATACGAGACATTTGCTGAGCTCTTCCGGTTGTTTTCACATTCCCATTCCAAAAAAAATGCTAGTAGAGCATGCTAGTAGTACAGCATGTTAGCGTTAGCGTGGCCATGTTGTGATTCCGTCTCCTTGACAGAAAGTAAGATGGCGTGTTACAGGCGGGGGTCAATCCAATCATCATTAATGCATGTTTTTTGGGGAGGGTGGGGTGGCTAACAGAAAAACCTCTTGACCCGGTGACGCGCTACACGGAGGCCAGGATAATTACCTTTGAAAATGTTTGCAGCTGCTGATAAGTCCAATTCCCCCCCCCAGGTAGAAAAAGAGAAAAGATTGTCTGGAGTTTGGTACGTGAAGTGGCTGTTAGCGTCCGAGTCCTTTGCTGCCAAATTACACACAATCACACGTCGGACGGCGGCGGACCTGCACACCCCCCCCCCCCAAGTCACAATGGAGGGGCCCCGGGCGGCGTGCTCCGACCTGGGGGGGTGGAGTCCGGCGGGGGTGCTCAAGTGCGTGCAGCTGGGGGCGCTCCTGAAGGGAAGGCTGACTTCCCTGCAATTAGCTCGGCATTTCAGCGCTAGCAAGACTAAACGCAGCATTATCCGCACAAAAATCATAAAGACAAAAATAAAAAGGCACCCCCCCCCCCACCCCCACATCATTTCTTTCAAAGGAGGTGTGTGTGAAGTGGCTGTGAGAAGTTATTTGCTCCTAATTGTCAGGCTTATCTTGATTGGCCAAATTTACCACTTCACTGCCGCTCGGGTCTTTTCTCGTTCTTTTGTTAGCACACAGCTTCAACACGGCTGCACGTGGCCTTCACTGTACGGCACATCGTTCACACACAGTATTATGTAGTACTATTAGTACTATCTAGTACACATCTAGTAAGATTTGGAAGTGTTGGTCAAGGTAATTATTTAGGACATTCACATTTGCTATTATTCATCACTGCTTTCATGAACTTTCATATTTCATAGAAAACCATTCAAGACAATCTAAAAAGACATGTCATATTTTGTTATTAATGTCATATTTTATCATGTATTATCATTTCAGTTGGGAAAATATGCCATGAAAATGAATATATTCAACATTTAATGTTCAATTCCTTTTGTCGCGAAGGGTGCTGGAGCCTATCCCAGCTGTCTTCGGGCGAGAGGAAGGGTACACCCTGGACTGGTGGCCAGCCAATCACAGGGCACATATAGACAAACAACCATTCACACTCACATTCATACCTATGGACAATTTGGAGTCGCTAATTAACCTAGCATGTTTTTGGAATGTGGGAGGAAACCGGAGTACCCGGAGAAAACCCACACATGCACGGGGAGAACATGCAAACTCCACACAGAGATGGCCGAGGGTGGAATTGAACCCTGGTCTCCTAGCTGTGACACCACTAGACCACCGTGCCGCCCGATTTGGAAGTGTTGGTCAAGGTAATTATTTAGGACCCGTCTACCATTCACATTGTGTATTTCATGAACTTTTATATTTCAAGACAAAAATCATTCAAGACAATCTAAAGACGACATGACTCTTTTAATGTCATATTTTATCATGTATTATCATTTCAGTTGGGAAAATATGCCATGAAAATGAATATATTCAACATTTTCAAGTTCAATTCCTTTTGTCGCAGGGGGGTCGCGGGGGGTGCTGGAGCCTATCCCAAGGCGTTTTTCCAAAATAATTTTACAATTATTTGTAAAAATGTACACATTTTATTATTGTAATATTAAAACCATTTTTCTTGTAAAATTAGGACTTTATTCTCGTAATAATAATAATAATAATATCATATATTTTGTTGCAAATTTAAGGCTTTATTATCATAATTATTATTTCATTCATTCATTCATTCATTTTCTACCGCTTTTTCCTCACGAGGGTCGCGGGGGTGCTGGAGCCTATCCCAGCTGTCATTGTAATTTTACAATTATTTGTAAAAATGTACACATTTTATTATTGTAATATTACAACCTTTTTTCTTGTAAAATTAGGACCTTATTCTCATAATAATAATAATAACAATAATAACAACAATAATAATAATAATAATAATAATAATAATAATAATAATAATATCATATATTTTGTTGCAAATTTAAGGCTTTATTATCGTAATTATTATTTAATTCATTCATTCATTCATTTTCTACCGCTTTTGCCTCACAGGGGTCGCGGGGGTGCTGGAGCCTATCCCAGCTGTCATTGTAATTTTACAATTATTTGTAAAAATGTACACATTTTATTATTGTAATATTACAACCTTTTTTCCTGTAAAATTAGGACTTTATTCTCATAATAATAATAATAATAATAAAATATATTTTGTTGCAAATTTAAGGCTTTGTTATCGTAATTATAATTTTTTTCATAAATTTCCGACTTTGTTATTGTTATAGTACAACTTATTTTCTAGGGAATTTTCAACTTTATTCTCGTATTATCCTGTTATTGACTTTTATTATTGGAATTTACAACATTATTCTCATAACATTCTGCCTTATTTTCTCGTAAACCTTAAATAAATGTGACTATAGGGGTGTTATTTGATGTCTTGAGGGCTCTAGTATTGCTGAACAAGTGTATTTAGAAGATGGTAACCAACATATTATACAATATAAGTTTCTAATGAAGGTGTCTGGAAGCAATGAACTACCATAAAGAAGGGATGACTACATTTTTTACCAGCTTGTTTACATTAGTTGGCATTGTGTCTGCCTAGCAACAAGAGGCGTGGCAAGAGAATGGGAGCAATTCTATCAGGCTATGCGCATGCCGGGTCGCTTCTTAAGATTCTTTTCCATTTCGCCTCGGTTTTCTAATTGAAAATGTCAAAAACCGAGCCCCAGTGAACGCAACACATGTAAACTAGAAACAGAAATGGAGGGCGGCATGGCCAGCTCTGTGAATACGTCAACAATAAATAGGTCGTCTTCAGTGCAGCAATTCATGATGAAGTTCGCTCTAAGTGGAGGAAGTCTCAGGTGACTCCTCAATGGCGCCGTACACTTCTTCCGGAATCGGCGTCTCGGCCCTCCGACAGCAACGCACGATCCACTCGGCCTCCGAGTCGTCTGGTGATGGGAAGTAAGGACAGTCACAAGTCTGCAAGTCCAAGTCTTTGTTGATATTTCTTTCTGAATGTATATTTTGTATCCATTTGAAATAAGACATTTTCAAATTCTAAATTAAATAGATTCCTTTTGTAAAAGTGGAATTTTGCAGGCCGGGCCTACACCCATGGGGCCCGAAGAGGCATTTATTTTCCTAGCTAAGGAAGTGCAGGGGGCATTTGTCAGCGTCTGTGTAAAGACGGGATTTATTGCCTCACGGCTTCCCGTCCAGGATGCAATGATGCTGATGGGACACCAGGAAGGAGACCCCCCCCCCCAACCTCTCCAGCCCCATAATGGGGTTGTAGGGATCATCCTAA
Source organism: Doryrhamphus excisus (assembly GCF_037039965.1). Classification (NCBI taxonomy): domain Eukaryota; kingdom Metazoa; phylum Chordata; class Actinopteri; order Syngnathiformes; family Syngnathidae; genus Doryrhamphus; species Doryrhamphus excisus. The sequence goes on from NC_136375.1 coordinate 6,151,575, forward strand.
GACAGTAGAGGAACTGCTGGATGTAAGAAAAGATACAAGTCAGCTTATTGGACAGGAAAGACCTGCGTTAGCTTTCATTGGGCTCCTCGTTAGCATTAGCCTCCTTGGTGGTTAGCCTCAGGAACTGGCACGGTGCCAAGATGGAGAACAATAAGCAGTATTCCCCCACATGGACGTGGGCACATGGCGGGAAGACACGATGGCAGCAGCAATACAGTTAGCACAATATGCTAACATTAGCATTCCTAAACATTTCTACTTTGCATTTTTCTTCATTCAAACTGGTTCAAGTCAACAAATCCTTGATAAATTAATTTCATCATGACACAAAACGAAGCTTTTGGGATCATTAAAAATGCTTTCCTTGACCCTCATTCTAAGACAGGGGTCCCAAACACGCGGCCCGTGGGCCAAATGTGGCTCGTAGGACATTAGTTTGAGGCCCCCGCCTTGATATGAAAGTTTAATGTTAGTTTGATATGGATGCTGTCTGGTATCATGTACCCAGAAAAAATTATTACGTTTGATTAATGTTCATGTTAAAGGTTAAATAACTGTTAATAGTTATCCTCCCTATCCGTGTGGAAGTGGTAAGTTTTTGGCTTTTTAAGTTTAAAGGAAATAACTTGAAGGCTACCGTTTAGGTCGCTAGCTCTCTAGTTTGCGAGTTAGCATGTGTCTCAAGACCCTGCAGTTGCGCAATATGTTGTAAATAAAGAGTATAAATGTGAATATAGTCGTGTTTTGTCATGTCTACAGGGCTCTAATAATGCTTTGTTCATTTTAATCTGAAAAAAAATAATTTGTCTACGCTGCTTGGTTAGTTTTGGGGTACGGTAATCCTGCTGGTTCCTGATCTATCATGTCTCCGGTAAAAGCTGCCAACAGTTGTTGCAGACCAAATAGCCCCCAAATAGCACGCTGATCAGGGGTCGGCGAATAAGACACGAAAGCCTCACCTGCCGTTCTGAGGAAGGTCCCGTCGTAGGAGGTCACGCTTCCCGTGGCGGGGTCGTAGAAGCCGTCGCCGCAGTCGTAGCAGCCGTCAGGAACCACGCGTGGAGGGTGGAGGTCGGTGAGCTGGGATTCACCTGCCATCAGCAAAGTGACATCACGTGACCATTGTTAAGTCCGACATGGACTTAACAGTGAAAGCAACCTGCGGGTCTGAGTCCGTGGCATCTCTCTGTGTAGAAGCGCCTGTCCCGGCCGATGCAGTAATCCCAGTCCTTTTCCTGGTACAGCAAACCGTCTGCAAAGGTGAAGGATCCCTTTGGATGGAAGGATAAACAAGAAACCTTCAAACAAGCAAAAGCTGCTGTTTTGAGTAGCGAAAAAGAACGTCCATTTTCTCCATTACTGTTTTTTAGTTTGAGGCAGAGACGGAGATCTAAATCTTCTTTTAATGCCAGACAATGACAAAGGAATAAACATTTGTCTGGAACGTTCCTACTTTCCTAAATCAACAATGCAATCAGAAAAATCGGCGATAGAGGAAAACAGATGCTAATCACGGCGTACATTTGTACCCAACACCCATCTGTCAGTTAGCATCATGGCCACGCTTCAAACCTTCACGCTCCAAAACAATTCAATATTCAAGCTGCTGGGCCACCTTTTTCCGTGGAAGGAAACATCATCTGGTCCAGGGTCAAAGTGTCATCGCTTGTTATTTCTTAAAAAAACTACTTAAAAAACAATACAATAATGATGACCTTTTTTGGCATTGTTCATATATATTATATTCATTGTTCATTTGTTTAAAAATACTGATAATTACTTTTTTTTTTACTAATTACCCTTCCGTGGCGGCACGGCGGCCTAGTGGTTAGTGCGCAGACCTCACAGCTAGGAGACCAGGTTTCAATTCCACCATCGCTGTGTGGAGTTTGCATGCTCTCCCCATGCATGCGTGGGTTTTCTCCGGGTACTCCGGTTTCCTCCCACATTCCAAAAACATGCTAGGTTAATTAGCGACTCCAAATTGTCCATAGGTATGAATGTGAGTGTGAATGGTTGTTTGTCTATATGTGCCCTGTGGTTGGCTGGCCACCAGTCCAGGGTGTACCCCGCCTCTCGCCCAAAAGACAGCTGGGATAGGCTCCAGCACCCCCTCGACCCTTGTGAGGAAAAAGCGGTAATTTTTGCCAACTTCCAATCCACCAATGACCCTTTTGGCATTTCTTTTGGATATCAGCACCAATCACCCTTTTCTCATTTTTCCCCCGATACCAAAACCAACTACCTTTTTTGTCATTTTTGTCTGATACTGATTTTTTGGATACCAATAGCAATGACCTTCCTTAGCTTTTTTTCCCGACAGGATTAATTTTTTGTATTTTTTTCCCCCCACCAACAACAATTACCCTTTTTGGTACCCATTTTTGGATACCATTATCGACCATCTTTGCCTCAATACCAAAACCAATGACCTTTTTTGTCATTTTCCCTGACACTGATTACCATTTTGTCATCTTTGTCTGATACCGATTAACATTTTGTCATTTTTGTCTGATACCGATTAACATTTTGTCATTTTTGTCTGATACTGATTTTTTGAATACCAATAGTATTGACCTTCCTTAGCTTTTTTCCCCGACAGGATTACTTTTTTGTCAATTTTTTCCCCCATCAACATCAATTACCCTTTTTGGTACCCATTTTTGGATACCAATATCGACCATCTTTGCCTCGATACCAAAACCAATGGCCTTTTTTGTAATTTTTTCCCGACGCTGATTACCATTTTGTCATTTTTGTCTGATACCGATTAACATTTTGTCATTTTTGTCTTATACCGATTAACATTTTATCATTTTTGTCTGATACTGATTTTTTGGATACCAATAGCAATGCCCTTCCTTAGCTTTTTTTCCCCCACCAACATCAATTACCCTTTTTGGTACCCATTTTTGGGTACTGATATCAACCATCTTTCCCTCGATACCAATGACTTTTTTGTCATTTATTTTCAATACTGATACGATTACCTTTTTGTTTTTTTCCAATAACCAATACCAATTATGTTTTTTTTCATTTTTTTAAATACATTTTTGGGCATTTGTCCCTGATACTGATGAGATCTTTGCTATTTTTTATACCAACACAATTACCTTTTTTGGTATTTTTCTGGTTATTGGTACAGATGACTGTTTTGGACTTTTTTTATATAAAACAGCACAAGTGTCTCCCTAAAAGATGCGGCAGTGACACATGATCCTTTTTCTTGAGCTAAATAGATAATAATTCGATTTTCACATGCGTATTGATACATCAATACAATGTAATCAATATGTTCATCACAACTGTACTGTGCCAGTAATTGTTCTCCATTGGTCTATGGGGCAGTTATCGTTCTGCATTCTATGGGATCTGCCTAGCAACAGATAGCCATTCAATGATACAGAATACAGAATGACATCCATGCTGGATCCATGCAAGACTCAGGCAAGTTTAGACCAAGTGTCGCCATTGTTCATCGTCGCTATCACGTGAAATGACCCTCAGCTGAATGAATTGATGAGCTTAATTGCAGTGATGGAGGTCTACCTCTGCCAAGGAAAAGGCTCAAGAGAAACCTAATAACGACTAGAATAGTGCATGATTGCTGTAACAGGGACCAGATGTATGCGTGTATGTATGCGGAACATGTTCTCACACACACACACACACACACACACCTGTGTAGCGATGCCATTTTCCCAGGTGGCCTCGTATTTGCTTCCATTCAGAAAGTGGAGCACCCCCTTCCCGTGGAACATCCCGTCTTTCATCTGCCCGACATACTTGGTCTCCGAGGGGAAGGTGTACTCCCCTTCTCCTTCCATCCTGACAAAGGAATACAAATGATATGATTATTTCATGTGTTGTATTGTCTCACTAAAGGGCTTCATGAACTAGCTTTCACTCACCTGCTATTTAGCGTCGGCCCCTTGTAACTGCTTCCTGTCAGCTCCATTTTTTTTTAGCTTGAGATGCAGTCTTCCCAAAAGTGAATTCCTGGTTGTTTTCAACTTTGACCTTTTGGCGAGCTACTGCAGCTCAGTGTTATATGCTTCTCACAAGAAGATAGGGTTATTAAGTCTTTTTATGAGCATTATCTCAGTTGTTCCAGTATATTGTTGACTAGCTGCTCTGTGTGCCTTCAACTGGCGAGACAAATAAAGTTTTTTTCAGTTGAATTAAATTGAAGAACCTTCACGTTTTGTTAAGTTGCGAAGATGTGGGCACAAAAAAGACTACGAACTGGAAGCAAAAGTGAACCGTCTTCCGATGATAGTCGGCATTGTGTACAGTTACCATGGCAACAAGGTGTCCAATGCAAACCGTCACCATTTAGCCAACATCCTCGTGAGGAAAAAGCGGTAGAAAATGAATGAATGAATGAATGTGTCAAATTAACATAGCATTTAAGCGCTTCGTATGCTACTAAAACATAATATTACAGAACAAAAACCTAAAGTTACAGAAAGATTATAAATTTCATACTTCACCCTGGCAACTATTGCGCACGCGGGCTCTGCTGTTTGGAGTCGCTCGCTTCTGACGTCATTGCCGCGCGCCTCCTCGTTGACAGCAGACAGAGGAACGCTAGCTGACCTTCCACTGCGCCTCGGCGCTCCTCGACGAGAAGACCTTCAAAGTTTACTCAACGTCTTGTGTTTCTCCCTGTCTCTGTGTGTGCTTTATTACACACTTATGCAGCCATGCCCTCGACGAGGGAGGTTCCCACTTTGCAGGAGCTGAATGTGGACGAGGTGAGTTTATATGTCAATGGACGACTAGAGGAGACGGCTAGCTAGCTACTTCGCTCATAGGCTTCTATGAGCCGCGGCTATATGTCTAACTAATTCTGCTACCGTGCTTTAAAAAATGTACATGAAGTTAAAAATAACATTCCAGATTATGTTTCATGTCTTCCTGCAGGTGTTTGGCCATTTATCGTATTACATCCACCGCGTAAGCGAAGTACAGTATAGCTAGCATTACAATGATGATAACTAACTTTAGGGTGTCTGGTTATGACTTTGGAAGACTGTGACAGCAATGCTATGGACACATTGAGCTTGTCCTTGGAAAGTCAGGTGTGAGCTGACAGCGTGTTTTTGCACGGTTCTTGGAGGATCCCTGACATGATTAGTCAACTTTGCTTAAATATGTTATATATTGTTTTTAATTATGTTCAACGTTTGAAAGTCAACTGTAAATTTGCAAAAATAACATTTATAATTGATGGTGCCGCAGTTCAGCGTCATTCAGAGTGACACGTCTCAGCTAAAGCAGGGTAAACAAACGCTTGTCAGGTAGATGTCAACTTGGTTCAGTGTATTTTTCATCAAAATAGTACCCATGCCAAAATGTTGTGTTGCTGCTGGATGTTCATTCCGAGCGATACTGTAAGTTTTTCTTTTCCTAAAGAAGAAGGTTTGGTACCGCAGACTTGCGGTAATGCCAGTCTTCTTCAGAGACAAGCGGCGTGGCCATCTTTTTTTTTACATATGTGTTCCACAGCAGAAGAAGATTAGAGTGTGTTCATCACATACCCATGAATGAACAGGCGAGTGTGCACAAATCCAGCGGGAGATGAATATAAAGCCCAGTGTTTTGTGAGGTCTGATTTTTATTTATTTTTTGAGCAGGCACTTTTATGATACATCCTTTTTTTGAATGATGATTGTTTTGACAAGCCAAACTCTCTACAAGTGACCCTGCAACTAACTGGAACTATGTTCTCATGTTCTCATCACCAATCTCCGACTTAGGAAACCAAGTAGGGATTAAGTTGCTGTTAACGGACGACACTGTCGATGGGGATGTTCACACAGGAAAGAGAAGATTGCCACAGAACAGAGCGAGTTAGCCAGATTGTTACCAATAAATACATTCATTCATTCATTTTCTACCGCTTTTTCCTCATGAGGGTCGCGGGGGTGCTGGAGCCCAGCTGTCTTTTGGGCGAGAGGCGGGGTACACCCTTGACTGGTCGCCAGCCAATCACAGGGCACATATAGACAAACAACCATTCACACTCACATTCATACCTATGGACAATTTGGAGTGGCCAATTAACCTAGCATGTTTTTGGAATGTGGGAGGAAACCGGAGTACCCGGAGAGAACCCAGACATGCACGGGGAAAACATGCAAACTCAACACAGAGATGGCCGACGGTGGAATTGAACCCTGGTCTCCTAGCTGTGAGGTCTGCGCGCTCCAATAAATACATGTGCTTTACAATTTGACACACCTGTATTTCATGATAAGGCTCAAGTTTTTAGCTTTTTCTATAAGACTCAATTTAAATTTTATATTGTGATACATGTTAAGGTCCATATCGCCTAATTCTAGCGACAAGGCCATAAAGCATTATACAGTACATGTTATATAAACATCTTTTCATAGCTATATGTATGTTTACCGTGGTTGGACACTGTGTTGGCGACAATATATAAATAAATCAGACTATGAAGACCCCTTTACGCTCACGAGGAAGCCGATTTAAAACAATACAAAAAAGCGAGAGCTTGCTCGTCATGGCTGGCACCATCAACTACACATATCATTTTTTGGGAATTTACCCTTTGCTTTCAAAAACTGGACAATGTAGAATACTGTATTAATGCAAAGTGGATCAATCATGTCAGGGATCCAGGGATAGAAATGGATATGAAGGTGGACGTAGCACTAATCAATCGTGTATGAGCGTTATTACAGTGCAGCGTACCTCATGATGTGGCAGATATTCATGTTGATTTTGTGTCCAGATCAATGTTTCCTCGGCGGTGCTGAAAGCCGCCGCTCACCACTTGGGCTCCCAGTGCGACAAGCCCAACAAGGAGTTCATGCTGTGTCGCTGGGAGGAGAAGGACCCCCGCAAGTGTCTGGAAGAAGGGAGGAAAGTCAACGAGTGCGCGCTCAACTTTTTCAGGTACCGACACACCAGCCTTTTGTCTTATACTGGACGTACAATGTACTTCTAGATACTCCACGCAAACGGCTCCAACCTCATTATTGCGGTTGTAGTTGAGATAAAACATCTTATGTGGAGCTACAGATAACCCAACCCCCCTTCCGGCTTTTACAGGCAAATCAAGGGAAACTGTGCCGAGCCGTTCACCGAGTACTGGACCTGTCTGGACTATTCTAATTTAGCGGAGCTGCGTCATTGCCGCAAGCAGCAGCACGCCTTCGACAGCTGCGTCCTGGATAAGCTAGGCTGGGAGCGACCCGGGCTGGGAGACCTGTCAAAGGTGAGCCGTTTGCTTTGATGGGCGCTCTTCTTCTTCTTCTTGCTGATGAAGAGGCGCTGATTGCTGAAATTATGCAGCGTCGACGCGCAGAATGCCATGTAAATGGTGATTACCAGGATGCCACTGGCTCACTTCCACGGCCTGTTCAGCTCCATGTCACGGGAACGCTACTTACTGTATGTTGGTGGCCATGATATTTTCAGTCCTTTATACACATCACCTGTTTTTCACTGCTTAGAGTCATCTATTCCGTTTTTCCTCCTTGTTACCTCTTTTGGTGCAATGATAAATATTAGTTTTAATCAGGTTAGTCTATTTTGTTATGAATTCCTTCTCTTTTTAATGAAGCTACTTGCATGGGTGCGCCAGATTTTGCTTGCCTAAGCCCTTTAAAAACACCATAGACTCGTACATAAAACAAGTGAGAGACGACATACACGGTACAAAACATTATATCATATTGCAAAAACATGATAGAACACAGCTTGGATACAACACATCATATACTGCATCAACAAGGTACTATTTCCCAAATGCCTTCACTATGATGTATCATTTATATCATTTTTAGATTATATAACATAAAACATAAAAAGCCCCTGCAGCTCTATACTGTCAATTGATGCCTGTCTTATAATTAATTAGAATTCTTTATTCTTCATTTTATCCATTTTCTGTGCCACTCATCCTCATTAGAGTGGGTTGCCTATCTCAGCTGACTCTGGGCGGGAGGCGGGGTACATATTCTTCATTTAAATTTTAATTTCTTGAATTGGTTGATTTGTGTAGTTTTGCATTTGTACACCCAAATTATGAAGACTGGAGCTTTGGAGGCTTTTTGTTTCGTTTTTTTTCTAAATGAAAATGCAGCAAAGTCATTTTACATCCAATGTAAATATAATATAAATCTAAAATTGTAATAATATATAATAACGCACACATGCACTCCTGAATAAAATGTTAAGACCAGTTACAAAATGTCAGGAATGGATCTTAAGGACATTCTAAGTGGAGATTAAAAATGCAAAAACTAGAAATGGGAATGAGACAAAAAAATCAAATGATTGCAAAGAGCATTGCTGTGAAATAGGCTTTGAAATAGCCTTTAAAAGGCAAAATATTGGTAAAAATGTGGATTTAGTGTCTGTGTTTAGTATTCACACCGTCCTGTTCTCCTGATGGAAAAGGCAAAGAGGCTTTCTGTCTTTGGACAAGGTGGGATTGTTGAGCTGCGTGAGCAAGGCCTCCTTCAGCTCGCCATTGCTCCAGAGGTTGGGCGCAGTAAGATTATTTGTTTATTTGTTTCTTTCGGCTTTTCCATGATTACGAAGTCGCCACAGCTGATCTTTTTGCTCCGCATACTGATTTTGGCTTGAGCCTTTTGTATTCCGGATGCCCTTCCTGACGAATACTTATGGTGCTTAGTAGTGGAGATTCATTCTGAAAAACATCCTGAGGCTCATGGAACCAAAAAATCAAGAGGTAGACCCAACAGTGCAATAACAAGGTAGGATAAGGATAATTCTATTATGTAATATAGAAGAACTAAATGCTGTCATGATAGCCAAGGTGTTTTGTTTACCTCAGAAGCATACCATTTATTTATTTTATTCTTTATTATTTTCATCTGACAAGTTTATTTTATAACTTTAAGAATGATTTGGAGTGCATGAGAAAGTGGAAAGGTTACTTATGAGCAAATTAGTAGCAATGGCAATGGTGATGTAACCAGCAGCAGTAGCGTACACAGAGCTAGATATAAAGCTGCTGGATGCTGACCACTGGTGCTACTTGACACTTTAGAGGAGGTTGCCTACAGCCACAACTGTTAAAGTCGTCCGGACATTGTGGGTGGGGTTCATTCATTGGCGCCTTGAGGTTGTCTTCTGTTGAATATGTCCTTATTCGCGTCATTTTGGTAGGTGACAAAGGTGGCGACCTCACGGCCCCTGCCTGAGAACCCCTACCACTCCCGGCCACGCCCCGAGCCCAACCCCACCATCGAGGGGAAGCTGGAGCCCTCCAAGTACGGCAGCAAGTTGTTCTTTTGGCCCTGGTGAGGATGGAAACATGCTGCTTCTGTGCTCACCTTTGCTCCTCAACGTTGTTTTGCGTTCTTCTCTCAGCTTGTAAATGTCACACGTGAACATCTAGTAATAAAATAACATTTAGAAACGCAACCTTTCATTTGGCTCTTTTTGCTCTATCTGCTGTGCTTGGTGTTGTCAAGACTGATGGAGGGTGGAGCAGGAGGTCAGGACTTTAACGGTCGCTACCTGCAGGCCACAAAGTGCTGCCTCCGCTTCCTCCTTTTTCTCCCCGCTCGCTTCCTGCCCGCTGAACTCCTGGACGGGACAATGTCTGAGAAGAAGCGCTGATGAGACGCGTTTGTGTCACAGAGTTCACACGCGTGTATGCATGACCTCCCAAGGGAAGAGAAGCCCATTCACACCACCGTCGGAGCAAAAGCGGGACTTTTCTGGGGGTCCAAGTTGTTATGAGGAAGGTCTTTAACCTCTTGCCATGTTGCCTCGTGCAGGGACCAAGACTTTCCTTCATTTAGTCAGAAAACCCAATGGATGTTTCCCCCTTTCCCTGGATGCCAGCAGGCCGTGGCCAATAATAATCAGTTCCAGGGTTAAACTGCTGCCCCAGTAAGTAATAATCCCTACCAGGTGGGCAAAAAAAGCACACATTGTACTTTTTCTGTTTGTAGTTTAATCTTTAATCCAATGAAATATGGGAACTAATTTTCCTATCAAACTTTCAAATCATTAATCCTTGGAAAAGTGTGCTTGGTCAATCTGTGGTCCCTGATGGGGAATAATCCCTAAGGCATCATGGGAAAACCACAGATTTTCCAGGTTTCCTGGCTTCTAATCCCATGAAAAGTGCTTCAGGAATGTGGCCAAATACAGCGGAAGTGAAATAATCTGTTCCAGGGTCAAACTGTTGCCACTGCTAACGAATGATGGAGCACACGTGTGGTCTTTCTGTCAAATGTGTCATCATTAAAACCTTGGTCATCTTCCTATTAGGGCCACATATAGTGCAATATTGAAATGGTCTATTCCAGGGTCAAACCGTCACCGTTTGTGGCCACTGGTGGCTAGTTGAAAACCCCCGGTTTCCCGTGGATTCATTATTCATATTCATTAAAATGTTGAAATTATGGCAAAATACAGTGCAAAGTGGCAATAGTCTGTTGCAGGGTCAAACTGTCTGCATGTAACCTTTATGAACATTTTAACATCTCAGCAACTGTTCTGAACTCCTGCTTCCATGCCAGTGTTGTTTTTAAGTGTTGAACTTGATTGAAGGAGAAATCCCCTCACAAGGTGTGGTCTGGATCAGCCGCTTGCACAGGAAATGTCTGACAGAACCTCTCCTGACCCGGGGGGGGAGCGGCCGGGAGGGGCAGGGGAGGGAAGCAAAGAGGAAAGGAAGGATGCATGGAGGAGGTAAATAAGGAGGGAAGATTCACGGCAACGCCATTGACATCTAGAAGAAGAAAACTACAGGATGGAAAAGGCCAGGTGGTGTGATGACTTGAAAGTGAGGCGGGGAGGGGGGCGCTCCTGGTCTTGGCCCCCCGGGCTCGTGGCAGGGCCTCGTCTCCATGCGACTCGCAGGAAGCGGCGGGTCATCGTCGTTTGACACGGCAGCCGCCACAGGAAACGTGCGCCGGGCAGGAAAGAAATACAATACGGGACTTTCTCAGAGCAAGAAGCTGCAGTCGCTAAGAGACTCCCAACAAGATGGCAGCTTCACAAGCCCCCCCCCCCACGTCAATGCGCCCCCCCCTGCGTTTTTTTTTGATGCGTGTTTGGATTGCCGATGAGCACCAAGGATGCTTTTGATACTCAGCATCTCCGACATGAGGAGCCCGCAGTGCGGGTACTAAAATGTTTACGCTCCTGTCATCTTGCTACTTTCATGGCCCCTCCGCCCCCACCCCATCCCACCCCCCCTGCACTTTGAACAGCCATGCAGGTTGGGTTCCATGCTGCTGCCCACATGCTTGTTTGCATCATGCAGGTTTTTATTCTTTCCTGCCGATCTTCAGCCTCTAACAGATGCTTCTAGCACTCCATCAGCATAGACAACCAAAGACAACATACTGTATATATTGTATATACTGCTTTGCCCCGTACACCTTAACACAATACACATTATTATCTTACTATTATTCATTATTGGTTATTATTCTGACTGGAATTCATTGAAATGTTCAAATGAAACATTAAACTGATATTTTATTACATTATTAGAATTTGTTTTCAGAATTTTTAAACTATTTGTTCAAATTTTAAGCTACATTTTTAATTTAATTAAACAATTTAAATTGTATTATTTCCCTACATATACAAAACAATGCATATTTTTAAATATATATAATACATAAAAATACATGTTTAAATTTTTAAATAAATGAAACCTATAATATTATGGTAAAACTTATTACATTTGTAGTTTCTATTGTTTTTTTAAATATTTGTAGTTTTTTTTATGAAACACAGTATATGACGTATATATAATATACATTAATTAATTTGAAAAAATGTTTTCAAAGTATTTAATTTGCACATTCAAAAATAATTTGTTATTCAACTTTAATCTTCATTCACCGCTTTTTCCTCACGAGGGTCGCGGGGGTGCTGGAGCCTATCCCAGCTGTCTTGGCGAGAGGCGGGGTACACCCTGGACTGGTGGCCAGCCAATCACAGGGCACATATAGACAAACAACCATTCACACTCACATTCATACCTATGGACAATTTGGAGTCGCTAATTAACCTAGCATGTTTTTGGAATGTGGGAGGAAACCGGAGTACCCGGAGAAAACCCACGCATGCACGGGGAGAGAACACGCAAACTCCACACAGAGATGGCTGAAGGTGGAATTGAACCCTGGTCTCCTAGCTGTGTGCTAACCACTAGACCGCCGTGCCGCCAACTTTAACTTTTCAATTCAATCAAAGCATCATCATTCCAAAATATTATGAAAATAACTGAACTTTGTTGTCATTATTGGGGGGGGGGCGTTCCGAGATGGGGCATTGACCCAGATCATAATTAATCGAAAGATTCTGCTGTATTGATCACTATTGTGCCAATATGGGCCAAAAACTCTGTCTGAGATGTCATTTGGCGCCACCTGTGAGTTTGTATGGGGCGTGTGAGTGACAGGGAGAAAAGCTCTGACTGATTTGGCGCACTGATTTCAGACTTGTCTTCCTTGTGTAGCGGTGTCAAAACGTCAAAAAGAAATCTCACGGAAGCTTTACGTCTGGACAGAGTGATGACCGTGACTCGTGTTTCGCATTCCAGGCGGACACGCTTCGCAGAGCATCTTTTCACGCTACGTTTTTTTTTCTCCCCCCGACACCTCTTCTGAATGCCGGCTAAAGAAAACACCGAGCCCATGTCGGTGGCAAGCTCCAAGACAAGACAGAGCTCGCTAATCATGTCAAGACGCCGTGTCGTGAAATTCACAATGCGTCACAGAAATCCAAACGTGACACGCCATGTTTGGCTAAATGGCTAAATTCCCCGTCCGAATGTCTTACTGTGTCTGCGCTGTCACTGCTATGTCTGCGCTGTCTGTGCTACCATATGCTATGCTACCACATGCTATGCTACCATATGCAATGCCATGATACACTGTGCTACGATACACTATGCTACTACATGCTGTGGTACAATACGCTATGCTGCCACATGCTATGCTACTGCATGCTATGCTACCATACGCTATGCTATGGTATGGTACAATACGCTATGCTGCCACATGCTATGCTACCATACGCTATGCTATGATATGCTGTGGTACAATACGTTATGCTGTCACATGCTATGCTACCATATGCTATGATGTCATATGCTATGCTACCATATGCTATGCTACCACATGCTTTGCTACCATACGCTACTATCATATGCTATGCTACCACATGCTATGCTACCATATGCTATGCTATGATATGCTGTGCTACCATATGCTATGCTAGCACATGCTCTGCTCCACATGCTATGCTACCATATGCTATGCTAGCACATGCTATGCTCCACATGCTATGCTACCATATGCTATGCTACCACATGCTATGCTACCACATGCTCTGCTACCACATGCTTCGGTACCACATGCTATGCTACCACATGCTATGCTACCATATGCTACGTTACCACACACTAGGCTGTCTTTTCTTTCTCTGGCGCTTTAGCAAAGCAAGGAATCGCATTTTAGTTTTTGAGTGCGCTTGGGAGACATATTCTGCGTGTGTTTATTTCCCACGTGTAAAAAAAGAGCCATATTTTTTTTCTTCTTGAGTGTTTATGCTGCGGTGTGGTAGCGAAGTGGACTTCATGTGGAGTATGTGATGAAATGAAACCACACACGGCTTAACACTCAACATGTTGCGGTTTGGGACTCGCACCGTGCACTGTGTGTGTGTGTGTGTTGTTTGCGTGACGTACGTATGTACAGTATGTTTCTGTGTTTGTCTTGGCCTGAGCCCAGACCTTGATGGCCTGTCTGCTGATAGCTCCATTTCTCCTTCCCTTGCGTCCCCGCGGCTATTTACAATACGCTCTCTCACAGGCTGACTTTCCCTGCGTGCCAACATCCAATCCTTTTCTTTTTAACCCCCCCCCTCCTCTTCCTCCTCCTCTTCGCCTTCCTGCGCTGTCATCCCTTTGGCTGATGTCACATGGGGCCGCCTCTACTCTTGCGTTCCCATTACTTTCTATCATTGTTTAAACACACCGGTCTTTTTGTCAGGAAAAATGATGCATCATTTTTGTAGTGTGTGTGTGTGTGTGGGGGGGGGGGTCTTGGATTGTTTACTAATGAAACGCTCTTCATCAATCCATCACTTCATAACACTACATGTTGGGACAAATCTATTCCTCCAACCTGGCAGGAACTTTGAAGAAGTTGACAATCCTTTCCATCCCGATATGGACCCTTAGCTCATTTGTATGCTCGTTACCACCATAATGGACATCCCTGTTTTTATATGTCATGGCCAGCCGGCTGTGGAAATTCTATTCTCCATATTGGACTGATATATTTTTTATTCATTTATTTTTATGTTAATTTAAATGTGTCATATAATGCAGTCACAATTTGACTGTATATTCTCCGCACTGTAGTGGACATTTTTATTTCAATTAATTAACTTGTTGCTTCACAGTTAGCTTGCCAGCTAATTAGCCGCTAGCCTAGCATTGGACACATGTTTCCCAACAAAAAAAGAACATGTAGTGGCAGTTAATACAAAACATATTTTAAGGCTAGAATGAGAAAACTAATGTTAATAATGAAAGCAAAGCAACAATGTGGCAAGCAGCTAGCTAGCTTGCCAGCTAATTAGCCGCTAGCCTAGCATTGGACACATGTTTCCCAACAAAAAAAGCACATGTAGTGGCAGTTAATACAAAACATATTTTAAGGCTAGAATGAGAAAACTAATGTTAATAATGAAAGCAAAGCAACAATGTGGCAAGCAGCTAGCTAGCTTGCCAGCTAATTAGCCGCTAGCCTAGCATTGGACGGATGTTTCCCAACAAAAAAAGCACATGTAGTGGCAGTTAATACTATAAATATTGTAAGGCTAGAATGAGAAACTAATGTTAATAATGAAAGCAAAGCAACTATGTGGCAAGCAGCTAGCTAGTTTGCCAGCTAATTAGGCGCTAGCTTAGCATCGGAGGGATGTTTCCCAACAAAAAAGCACATGTTGTAGTGGCAGTTAATACAATAAATATCATAAGGCTAGAATGAGAAAACTAATGTTAATAATGAAAGCAAAGCAACAATGTGGCAAGCAGCTACCTCGCTTGCCAGCTAATTAGCCGCTAGCCTAGCATTGGACGCATGTTTCCCAACAACAAAAGCACATGTAGTGGCAGTTAATACAATAAATATTGTAAGGCTAGAATGAGAAAACTAATGTTAATAATGAAAGCAAAGCAACAATGTGGCAAGCGGCTAGCTAGTTTGCCAGCTAATTAGCCGCTAGCCTAGCATCGGAGGGATGTTTCCCAACAAAAAAGCACATGTTGGAGTGGCAGTTAATACAATAAATATTGTAAGGCTAGAATGAGAAAACTAATGTTAATAATGAAAGCAAAGCAACAATGTGGCAAGCGGCTAGCTAGCTTGCCAGCTAATTAGCCGCTAGCCTAGCATCGGAGGGATGTTTCCCAACAAAAAAGCACATGTTGTAGTGGCAGTTAATACAATAAATATTATAAGGCTAGAATGAGAAAACTAATGTTAATAAAGAAAGCAAAGCAACAATGTGGCAAGCAGCTACCTCGCTTGCCAGCTAATTAGCCGCTAGCCTAGCATTGGACGGATGTTTCCCAACAAAAAAGCACATGTTGTAGTGGCAGTTAATACTATAAATATTGTAAGGCTAGAATGAGAAAATAATGTTAATAATGAAAGCAAAGCAACAATGTGGCAAGCGGCTAGCTAGCTTGCCAGCTAATTAGCCGCTAGCCTAGTATCGGAGGGATGTTTCCCAACAAAAAAGCACATGTTGTAGTGGCAGTTAATACAATAAATATTATAAGGCTAGAATGAGAAAACTAATGTTAATAATGAAAGCAAAGCAACAATGTGGCAAGCAGCTAGCTAGCTTGCCAGCTAATTAGCCGCTAGCCTAGCATTGGACGGATGTTTCCCAACAAAAAAAGCACATGTTGTAGTTTCAGTTAATACTATAAATATTGTAAGGCCAGAATGAGAAACTAATGTTAATAATGAAAGCAAAGCAAAAATGTGGCAAGCCTGCCAGCTAATTAGCCGCTAGCCTAGCATCGAACGGATGTTTCCCAACAAAAAAGCACATGTTGTAGTGGTAGTTAATACAATAAATATTGTAAGGCTAGAATGAGAAAACTAATGTTAATAATGAAAGCAAAGCAACAATGTGGCAAGCGGCTAGCTAGCTTGCCAGCTAATTAGCCGCTAGCCTAGCATCGGAGGGATGTTTCCCAACAAAAAAGCACATGTTGTAGTGGCAGTTAATACTATAAATATTGTAAGGCTAGAATGAGAAAACTAATGTTAATAATGAAAGCAAAGCAACAATGTGGCAAGCTTGCCAGCTAATTAGCCGCTAGCATAGCATTGGAGGGATGTTTCCCAACAAAAAAGCACATGTTGTAGTGGTAGTTAATACAATAAATATTGTAAGGCTAGAATGAGAAACTAATGTTAATAATGAAAGCAAAGCAACAATGTGACAGGCAGCTACGTATCTAGCTTGCCAGCTAATTAGCAGCTAGCGTAGCATCGGACGGATGTTTCCCAACAACAAAAGCACTTGTTGAAGATGTAAGTATTTTAGCAGGTCATAACTTTCCAGTGTGGAGTAAAAACAAAGTCTGTTGGCAGTCAACTGGACTTTTTTTTTGTTTTTTTGCCTCCGGAACGTCGGCTCCCATCACGTCACCGCGGCTCCTTTCTGAAAATCAAGTCTGACGCAAATCCACATAGGAGTCCTTTTGCCCTTTTCAATTCCCATTAAGCTTTTGCTGACAATGCTACAGCATCCAAGCTAATGTTGACTGAAGGATACGATACGAGCTAGCTGGTAGCCAAAGCGTACGCCTTCCCATGGTGCTGGGTGTTGTGCTTGTGGTTACTTTAAGGTGCACCGGAGCATTCCTGGGCCGTGCCCTCATGTAAACAGCGCTAGTTAAAGAGGACACGCGGCTGCTCGGGCTACACCGTTCCTCTGGGTGGCTCCCATCTGACCCAGGTTTGGGTTTCCTACGCATGTCAGGATGTATTAGCCGTTTCCCAGCATCGTGGGGGGATGGGGGCGATCTGTGGGCCCCCGCTGGGCTATCGCTCCGCTTATAACGGCCACTACTGACTCACGACCTCCATCCGCATGCTAGCCTTCCTGTGTTGGTCTGATTGGTCCTTTGAGTCAGCCTCCACGCAGTCATTGGCCGTCCATGTGCTTAGCATCCATGCTAAGCTAGCAGCCTGCATGCATCATGTGACTCATTCCCCGGGATTGATATGATATGCTGTGATCTTGATAGTTCTCTGAATCTGAGTTATCCAATTCTTCATAAAAAATGCAAAAAATCTATCACATAACATTTAATCCAGTTGTGAGATTGATTGATTGTCATTTTATTTTTTATTTTGTATTTTTTTTTTATTTTTATTTATTTTTTATTATTTATTATTATTTATTTTTATTATTATGAAATATGTATTTAATATTTTTTCATGTAATATTTTCCAGTATTTTAAATTTTACTTAAAAACAACACTATGTAATAGTGTATATGAATATTTCATCATTTTATATTTTACTCAGGATTTATTGAGGAACAATAAATAAATGTTTTATTTATTGTTTATTTTTGAATGCCAAAACTTTGAATAGAAATAATGAAAAGGATTTGTCCCCAATGCCAATCTATTTTAAATATTGATTTTAATCAATTAATCTATAGTGACCAACAATCCGTTTTAAAGGGGATTATTATTCTAATATTATTGTCATTAAATAATCTTAATATTATTATTTGTTATGTTGTTAAATATGTTTTCCGAGAAAATAAAACAATAATGTATTAAAAATAAAAAAATAATTGAACTGTTCAATTATTAATTGAATGAATGAGTCCATCAAATATAATATTAAATCAAAAGCTATTTAAGTATCCGTATTTTATATTCATTTTATATTTTTATATTCATTTTATATTCACGACCACTGTAGGTATTTAATGACATTATTTCTATTTCAATATTGTATATATAAATAATTATGACATGTAAATATGTATATATTTATGGATATATAATATTTAAAAATATTTGATATTAAAATATTTATGATATTAAAATATGAACTAAATCCAGATTCTATTAGCCATATTTCTATTCCACTTTATTGCCATGTATTTCTGTTTAATTACATTTTTTATTACTTCATTGCATATTTTGTTTTTTGTCATGTATTTATTATTGGAATATTATTATATATAATATAAGATAAAATGTTCTATAAATTATAATTGTATTATTAACTTAATTCTAGCAGCATTTAGATTTGAATAAATACAAAAAAATCTAGTGAGGAACATTCAATTTAAATTCAATTTTAACCAGGATTATTATTCAATATTATTTTTTGATTATGATTATTGGAATTAAATAATAAAATAATTATTTTTTTCTAACAAAATGAAGTCAATATAAAAAATACATACTTTGCAAAAATATGAAATAATAGATCAAAATGTGCAATATTTAAATACATGTATAAATTCATGTGATTTAATTAATGAATTAATGATATTAAGAAATTTACATAGAATTTATACATTTCTAATAATGTCTTATTTTGTATGTACTCATTTGAGATTGAGTTGCCCGTATGTTTTCATTTCACCATCTATTGATATATTTAATGGCCATTCCAGTAATGGAATCCCGTTTTAATAACAAAGTAGTAGTAGTGATAGTATGTAGTGTAGTTGTGGTAATAGTATAGCTGATATAGTTGAGCCACGCTAGCGTCTGAAAGGCGTAAAGAATGGCAGCACTTCCACCTTTACGTTTGTCTTGTGGCCTTCTCGTCGCCGCGATGGAGGGCCGGCCTGCGGGTCAAAAACCAACTTTTTGCCGCGGAAAAATAAACTGTCAGGGATTTTTCCTGAGAGGAAACCTTTCGTTTACGATATGACATGTTGCTTAATCGTGCTAAAGTGTTCAGCCTTCTTTAAATAAACAATGTGGACTTGTGCAGGACAAAAAAATGGGCAGGCGGAGTCTCGCTGCCCCCTTCTGTCTCTCTCGCTCACACATGTCAGCAATTTGGCTGCCTTGTGTATTTTGGAAGTTTGGGGGTGTGGGGGTGTGCGGGAGGGGGTGGGGGGGGAGAAAAAGGAACATTTCAAAGTAAACGAAAGAAGGAAAGTCTTATCCGCCTGGCAGCTGCGCTCCGGACCAAATTGCTTTCAGCTGATGCGCCGCATCTCAAAACGTGCTTGGGTAATGTCAAGCGATGCGTCGCAACGCTGAGAAAACAACACACACAAACACACACATACACAAACACACACACACACACTCCAATTAAATAAATAGCAAGCAACACAAACACTACCAAACTTCTCGTCTTTTCCCTTTTTCTGTATATTTATTCTTATTTACTGTAAATCCTCAAAGCCAAAACCCACAGACTCGCTCACTCAAATGAAGCCATGCCATCGCTCCTCACCAGTTGTGCATGACAACAGCCACCTTTTATAGAATAAATCAATAGACTCCCAACATAGATCCAAAAAGTTAAACCCCACGGCCACACTCGCTCAAAGGATGTGTCGTAGAAATAATGCGATCGCTCCTCACCAGTTGTGCATGATAACGGTCACCTTTAATAAATAAATCAATAGATTCCAACATAAAGCCACAAAGTCCAAATAAAAATGTGTTGGACAATTAATGCGATCGCTTCTCACCAGTTGTTATTCATAACATAAATCAGTTTACCCCAACATGAATTCACAAAATCACAACTCAAGGATGGATGGATGGGTGGATGGATGATTGAATGGATGGATGAATGGTTGGATGGATGGATGGTTGGTTGGATGGATGAATGGTTGGATGGATGGATGAATGGTTGGATGGATGGAGGGATGGTTGGGTGGATGGATGGATGGATGGATGGATGGATGAGTGGGTGGTTGGCTCGATGGTTGGATGGGTGGGTGGATGATGGTTGGATGGATGGTTGGTTGGATGGGTGAATGGATGATGGAGGGATGTTGGGTGGATGGATGGTGGGTTGGATGGTTGGATGGATGGTTGGTTGAATGGATGGTTGGTTGGATGGATGGTTGGGTGGGTGAATGGATGGATGCATGGAGAGATGTTGGGTGGATGAATGGATGGATGATGGATGGGTGGGCTGGATGGATGGTTGGATGGGTGGGTGAATGGATGATGGTTGGATGGATAGTTGGTTGGATGGATGAATGGTTGGATGGATGGATGATGGTTGGATGGATGGATGAATGGTTGGATGGGTGGGTGGATGATGGTTGGTTGGATGGGTGAATGGATGGATGAATGGTTGGATGGATGGATGAATGGAGGAATGGTTGGGTGGATGGATGGATGAGTGGGTGGTTGGCTGGATGGTTGGATGGGTGGGTGGATGATGGTTGGATGGATGGTTGGTTGGATGGGTGAATGGATGATGGAGGGATGTTGGGTGGATGGATGGTGGGTTGGATGGATGGTTCGTTGGATGGATGAACAGTTGGATGGATGGTTGGGTGGGTGGTTGGATGGATGCATGGAAAGATGTTGGGTGGATGGATGGGTGGGCTGGATGGATGGTTGGATGGGTGGGTGAATGGATGATGGTTGGATGGATAGTTGGTTGGATGGATGAATGGTTGGATGGATGATGGTTGGATGGATGGATGAATGGTTGGATGGGTGGGTGGATGATGGTTGGTTGGATGGGTGAATAGATGGGTGAATGGATGAATGGATGGAGGGATGTTGGGTGGATGGATGGATGGGTGGGTGGGTTGGATGGTTGGTTGGATGGATGGATGAATGGTTGGATGGATGGAGGGATGGGTGGGTGGTTGGATGGATGGATGGATGGTTGGATGGATGGAGGGATGTTGGGTGGATGGATGATGGTTGGATGGATGGGTAAATGGTTGGATGGATGGATGAATGGTTGGATGGATGGAGGGATGGTTGGGTGGGTGGTTGGATGGATGGGTGGGTGGATGGATGGGTGGGTGAATGGATGATGGTTGGATGGATGGATGGAGTCACAGGTCAATTCACATGACCAGGCTGAAATAAAAACGGCCTCTGTTGGTCACATGGAAATGTCCGACAATGAATGCAATCGCTCCTCACCTGTTGCGATACCTGCTGCCTTTGATTAAAGATAATAAAAATAAAAATAAATAATCCACATGGTCAAAACTGGCATCCACGCTCGCTCTAATGAGGACTGTGGTGTAATGAATGCGATCGCTCCACGCCAGTTATACTCACAACATCAAAACCCCCAGCCACAGTCAGTCAAGTGAAAACATGTCGTGTAATGAATGTGCCTGGTAGGTGATTGGGGGGGGGGGGGGTAGTCATGTTTTAGAAGGTGGTAAACAGCTTTTGACGTGAAACCCATTGTTGAATAAGAAACCCTACTTGGTGGAGATTCACCCATCAGGGAGGGGTCTAGAGCCAATGAAGCACCATAAAGGGGGGGGGTGTGACTGTCCAGTGTACGGTAGACTGCATATACACGCATGCGTGTGTCATTCCACATTGCGCCTCATCGTTGACTTTTATTCCCTTGAAGAGAAATGTTTGATAGCACAGCAATGTTACATCAAGCCTACATGTTGTTGTTGGGGAACCTTGGCCCCGCTTAAATGTTGGACATCTCTTCGCTCGGCTGTGTGGTAAAGACCTCAATGACACACACACACACACACACAGGTTAGCGTCAGCGCTCCCTCCCAGCCGGCGGCTGTGTTTACTTTCCGCTGGCAGGGCGATCTGGAAGCGTTTGGCGGGGCTCTGCACTCACTGGGAACTATCAGCCAATTCACTTTTTAAACTATTTTGATATCAGCTCTGTGGAGAGTTGCTCTTTTCCTTGAGAACATGACTTGCCTTTGGGCTCGGGGCCCCCCGCTCACACGCCCCCTCCCCCGCTCGCACGGCCTCCGCACCAATAAACATTCATGGAAGCGGAGTTCCTTTCCGCACTGTGGATAAAAAATGTTGCAGCTGAAATATACCTTTTCATAAATAAACAACATGAAAAATAAATCACATCAAAAATATTCAGTATAGGAAATTGAATGTAAAATATCACATCTCAATACAAAAAGTACAAATAAATAAATGGTCTGAAAGACCTGACTTTACCTTTCACTTTCTCATGCACTCCAAATTATTTTTAAAATGTAAAAAATGAACTTATAATACACAGGATCATTTTCACATGCCTGTTTCCAATCCACACTCCATCCTCTATGTAGCTACAATGAAAGCATTTATACCAGTAATATATATAATAATAACAATAATATTGAATATACCAGTAATATATATAATAACAATATGTAATATACCAGTAATATATATATACAAATAATATGAAATAAACCAGTAATATATATAATAATAATAATATGAAATATACCAGTAATAAAATATAATAATATGGAATATACCAGTAATATATGTAATATACCAGTAATATATATACGAATAATATGAAATATACCAGTAATATATATAATAATAATATGAAATATACCAGTAATAAAAATATAATAATATGGAATATACCAGTAATATATGTAATATACCAGTAATAAATATATGAATAATATGAAATATACCAGTAATATATATAATAATAATATCAAATATACCAGTAATAAAAATGCAATAATATGGAATATACCAGTAATATATGGAATATACCAGTAATATATATACAAATAATATGAAATATACCAGTAATATATATAATAATAATATGAAATATACCAGTACTAAAAATGCAATAATATGGAATATACCAGTAATATATATACAAATAATATTAAACATACCAGTAATATATACAATAATAATATGAAATATACCAGTAATAAAATGAAATATTATGGAATATACCAGTAATATATGAAATATACCAGTAATATATACGAATAATATGAAATATACCAGTAATATATATAATAATAATATGAAATATACCAGTACTAAAAATGCAATAATATGGAATATACCAGTAATATATGGAATATACCAGTAATATATATACAAATAATTTGAAACATACCAGTAATATATATAATAATAATATGAAATATACCAGTAATAAAATGAAATATTATGGAATATACCAGTAATATATGGAATATACCAGTAATATATAATAATAATTTGAAATATACCAGTAATATATATATATATATATATATATATATATATATATATATATATATATATATATATATATATATATATATATATATATATATATATATATATATATATATAAATAATATGGAATATACCAGTAATATATAAAAAAAAAATTATATATATATATATATATATATATATATATATATATATATATATATATATATATATATATATATATATATATATATATATATATATATATAATATGGAATACACCAGTAATATATATATATATATATATATATATATATATATATGGAATATACCAGTAATATATATTATATTTTAATTAAATTACAGTCCAATCTCGTTTTGGTTTTCGTACCATTCAGTAGTTTTCGTTGTCATACGCTGTCTCGGTTTTCATTCAATGTTGCAGCTAACAAGCTAGTTTTTTTGGGCCCTGCACTGTATCACTCACTCATGAACCGGCTGGTTTTTATGGCGTGTGGCTGCTGAATAACGCGCCATGGGGCCAAAGAGGTTGCGGGTAGCAGCAATAACTTCCATCCATTCCTCACTTTGATTTATTTCCCAATGTTTTCTGCCAGTAAACTCCAACTTTTCTCTTTCAAATGTATTTTTGTTCTTTGTTGTGGTTGTCCCAAACGGATACCTTGGTTTGCCCCGGTTTTTGGACCTTTTGGTTTTTGTTGAACCAAACCAGGTCTGCTGGTCGGAATATTAATAATGAAGCATCTTGTGTTGTTGTTGCTTGTGTTTTGCACCTGGAGGCCATGTTGGCGTCCTGGAAGGCTCGCAGCCAATCAGCTGACCCCCATCCTCTCCGCTTCGGCTGGGAGTGACCTATTAGCCAAATGTGTTTATTCAGCGTTTAGTCACTATTAGCCTCACTGTGATCCCTGCGCTAAAGGGCTAATGGCTGAAAAAGGCCGCCCCCCCACCCACACGAATCCCCCTGCTGGACTTTGCAGTAATTGGTGGCATATGACAGCGGCTGGCACGCGTTTCCTCGTGTTGTGCTAAAGAGGTGCTATCATGCCGCCTGGTTGTGGGCGAGATAGCGTGGAAGGAAAGCGGGGAGGATGTGTGAAATCACGTCATGTGACGCCGTAAGTCCCAACCGGATTTGCTTGACTCTTTTTAAACGGCCTGTCATTAAAGGAGCAGGAAATTACCCCTCGTCTAAAACTACAGCGCTTAAAATAACATCAGCTCAACGCAGTTGGACTCTTTCCTCATATGTAACGCAGAACATTGCATTTCCTTTTTTCCCCCCACCACAATGACATATATGACATATATGTGTACTGTTGTAAAATATGATAACTACAGCAACGACTCTCATCAAAGATCCTCTGTATGACAGGAGCACCCTGCTGTTCAAAAAGACCTACCACAAAAATGCTAGTCAAAGATCCTTTACCCGACAAGAGCTGCTGTTTTTAACAACAAACTGCAGAAACACTAGCCAAAGATCCTACGTATGACAGGAGTGCTCTGCTGTTTTTGCCAAAACACTAATTACAGGTCCTCTGCATGACACCATCACTTTGCTGTTTTTAAGGACCTGCTGCCAAAAGCAAGTCAAAGATTGTCCACATGACAGGAGCTCTCTGCTGTTTTTACATTTAAGGATCTACAAACTAAAAAATCCATTCAAAGATCCTCTAGATCAGGTGTCTCAAACACACGGCCCGCCAAATGTGGCCCGCAGGACACTAGTTTGAGGCCCCCGCCTTGATATGAAAGTTTAATGTTAATGCGGCCCGCGCAAGTTTGATATGGATGCTGTATGGTATCATGTACCCAGAAAAAATTATTACGTTTGATTAATGTTCATGTTAAAGGTTAAATAACTGTTAATAGTTATCCTCCCTATCCGTGTGGAAGTGGTACGTTTTTGGCTATTTAAGTTTAAAGGAAATAACTTGAAGGCTACCGTTTAGGTCGCTAGCTCTCTAGTTTGCGAGTTAGCATGTGTCTCAAGACCCTGCAGTTGCGCAATATGTTGTAAATAAAAAGAGTATAAATGTGACTATAGTCGTGTTTTGTCATGTCTACAGGGCTCTAATAATGCTTTGTTCATTTTAATCTGAAAAAAATAATTTGTCTACCCACCAACTATATGTGGTTTCTTAAGTTTTTATTATTTGCCATTTTATTATTATTATTATTATATTTATTTATTTATTACTTATTGATTGGTTTTCTTTATTCTTGATTTGTTTATTTATTTTTCATCTTATTTTGTGTAGAAAAATAAAAAGTAAGATATTTGAGAACAGTCGAATGTTTTATCAGAGCTTTTCTTGTAGAAAATTGGAACCATTTTTTTGTTTTTAATAAATGTTTTTTTTTTTTGGAAAACCTGATGCGGCCCAGTCTCACCCAGACCCGAGCTCCAGTGGCCCCCAAGTAAATTGAGTTTGAGACCCCTGCTCTAGATGATAAGAGTGCTGTGATGTTTTTAGGGACCTACTACAGAAATACGAGTCAAAGATCCTCTATGTGACAGGAGGGCTCTGCTGTTTTTCAGTTTAAGGAGCTACTGCCAAAAAGCTAGTCAAAGATAGGTCATCTACTTGACAGGATCACTCTGCTGCTTTTGAGGGTCTACTGCAAAGATTGTCAATATAAGAGGAGCACACTGCTGTTCTTAAGTTTAAGGACCTACTGCCAAAAAAGTCAAAGATCCTTTATAAGAAAGGAGTGCTCTGCTGTTTTTGAGGATCTTCTGCAAAAGTCAGTCAAAGATCCTCTAAATGATATGATCACTCTGCTGTTTTTGAGGACCTGTTGCCGAAATGGAAGTCAAAGATCCTGTATCTGACAAGCGCATTGTGTTGTTTCTAAGGAGCAAACACAGAAACGCTCGTCAAAGATCTTTGAATATGACAGGAGTGCTGTGTTGTTGGGAAGGACCTGCTGCCAAAACTGCAGTCAAAGATCCTCTATGTGATGGCATCACTGTGCCGTTTTTGAGGATCTACTGCAGAAACACGTGTCAAAGATCATATATTCAGATAACAAAATGCAAGTCACTCGGCACTCGGATACACTACACCAGGGGTCTCAAACTCAATTTACTTGGGGGCCACTGCAGCTCGGGTCTGGGTGAGACTGGGCCGCATCAGGTTTTCCAAAAAAAAATAAAAAAACGCATTTATTAAAAACAAAAAAATTAAAAAAACTTCATTTTGGTTCCAATTTTCTACAAGAAAAGCTCTGATAAAACATTCCACTGTTCTCAAATATTTTAATTTTTATTTTTCTACACAAACTAAGATGAAAAATAAATAAACAAATCAAGAATAAAGAAAATCAATCAATCAGTAATAAATAAATAAATATAATAATAATAATAAAACGGCAAATAATAAAACCTTAAGAAACCACATATAGTTGGTGGGTAGACAAATAATTTTTTTCAGATTAAAATGAACAAAGCATTATTAGAGCCCTGTAGACATGACAAAACACGACTATAGTCACATTTATACTCTTTTTATTTACAACATATTGCGCAACTGCAGGGTCTTGAGACACATGCTAACTCGCAAACTAGAGAGCTAGCGACCTAAACGGTAGCCTTCAAGTTATTTCCTTTAAACTTACATAGCCAAAAACTTACCACTTCCACACGGATAGGGAGGATAACTATTAACAGCTATTTAACCTTTAACATGAACATTAATCAAACGTAATAATTTTTTCTGGGTACATGATACCATACAGCATCCATATCAAACTTGCGCGGGCCGCACTAACATTAAACTTTCATATCAAGTTTACACACTGTGCACTACACAGTACACAGAGTATACACTACGGGTACTGTACATACTACAATACTGTACATAGTACTTCAATACTGTGTGTCCTGTATAAGATAGACTTACCTCAACTGCCGCTCTTCCTCGCTTTTCCTGCTTCTTTTTGACAAATTTGAGTTTCCAGGAAGCCTCTGAGGTCAGAAACAGCATCTGTTGCTACTTAGACACACACACACACACACACACACACACTAAGCAAGTAGGAGCCAATCAGACATGAAAGCTTGTTTAGTGACTTTTCCAGAAGACTCCAGGTTAGCATGGAGGATGCTTCAGGTTATGAGCGTGTATAATTATGGAAGCGTTATGTCAGGAAAGGATCTACATAGCGTGTAATATTCAGATGGCTTATATACGTATATACTTATATACATAGGTATATACCAAACTGTACATCATCTGCATCCTGGCTCTGTTCTACGGCCTCATCATCCATGACCATATATGGTATGATCCTCTGTATATGGACGTACCTCTTCATTGGTGGCTTGACCAGCCGACGGTCCATGCTGTCCAGTATTCCATTTGATTGGAGTCCCATTAGTTATGGATATGCATAACAAACGTATGATACACACGGACTGGCGTTTGTGTCTGGGCATGTGAGTCTGCTTGTCATCGTCTCTGTCCCGCAAAGGAGAAATTTAATTAATTACATTTTTGATAATACTTCTAATATAAAATATAAACAGCATGTAAATATATAAATCCAGTTAATAAATGCTAAATTCCAGCAAGACTGTAGTACACTGTAGTACACGTCCAATGGAGTATTATGGGATGTATTTACCATCAACATGTATGTGGCAGGTGTGCTGCAGCAGCCGGAGCGGAGATGTAACCATGTTAGCGCGCCGACGTTGCCTGCCTGTTAACAGCACTGCTGGAGGAGAGGGGACCACCCTCACGCCGCCCCCCGCTGCCCCCCCTCCTTGCCAAAACTCAAGCAGATGTTTGATGAAGGCCGCTGTACGTGTAATCACTCTCACCTGCGTCCGCCTTAACCCCTCCCACCTCGGCCATGAGCATGAGTGACATCACCCAACAGGTCTTTTACATGCGGGATTGATTTTTATATTACCCCCCCCCCCTCCCTCCAGCCCCCGGACCCGTTTCCCTCCTGGTAGGTTCCAGCTGTTGTTTTGGATTAGCCAAATAGCTCCTGTCAGAGGCGGCCATCGCTGCGCGATGCCACCCACCGAGCCGCACGCTCCCTTTCTTGCACGCCCCGTGCACGTGCATGCATGTCTCTGACAGGTGTGTGTCAAGATGCCCCCCCTCCCCGCACACACCCCGGGCCCCACCACCCTCATTTCTATTAGCGGCCCCGTCCTCCTCCGCTTGTCTTTTCTCAAGTGGAGCGGCAAAAGTTTCTTGTTTTTGTGTCAGAAAAGGGGGGGGGGGGGGTTCTGACAGCCGCTGGAGAGACAGGAGGAGTGTTTTGACATGGAGATGGCGAGCCTAATCGTGTTATTGCAGCAGTTGGAGAGGACACGTCCTAATCATCTGACACGGGCCTGTCAAGAGGCCGGCTGGGACTGGGTGGAGGTGCCGTGGGGGTACCGTGGAGGGATGCCGTGGAGGTGCTGTGGGGGTGCTTTGGAGGTGCCGTCGGGGTGCCGTGGAGGTGCCGTAGGGGTGCCGTGGGGATGCCGTGGAGGTGCCGTGGAGGTGCCGTGGGGGTGCCGTGGAGGTGCCGTGGGGGTGCCGTGGAGGCGCCGTGGACGTGCCGTGGGGGTGCCGTGAAGGTGCCGTGGAGATGCCCTAGGGGTGCCGTGGAGGTGCTGTGGGGATGCCACGGGGGTGCCGCCAAGGCAAGGCGCCAGTGCTTTATACTTCATACAGAGCAGCCATTCAAATGCAAGATTAATGCGTGCGCCATTGTATATTATTTTATTGTTGTTATTATATTGCAATAACACAGGACACCCGACATAAAATAAAACAATAAGAACATAAAATGACAAGAAATAATTGAAAGGTGTCAAATTTCGTATTAATGAATAATAAGAGAATAATGAAATAATGCCAGATATAGTAAAAATGATGAATATTTGATAGTAATAATGGAACGTGAATGTGCAGCCCATCACCATATTTATATTTTTGGATTACAACCAAATGAGGCTGCACGGCGGTCGAGTGGTTAGCGCGCAGACCTCACAGCTCGGAGACAGAGGGTTCAATTCCACTCTTGGCCATCTCTGTGTGGAGTTTGCATGTTCTTCCCATACATGCGTGGGTTTTCCTCCCACATTCAAATTCATGCTAGGTTAATTAGGTTAAAATTGTCCATAGGTATGAATGTGAGTGTGAATGGTTGTTTGTCTATATGTGCCCTGTGATTGGCTGGCCACCCCCCACGACCCTCGTGAGGAAAAGCGGTAGAAAATGAATGAATGAAGGATTATCGTTTTGAATTTTGTCGATTTTAAAATTAGTAATGCTAATAAAATGATAATAAATATAGCAATACATATTTAATTAACACAACTGTGTCAAATGTTTATGTAATAGTTAATAATAATAATCAATAGCATACTAATAAATATGGTAATAAATAACTAATAATTGCTAATAATGAAACGTGAATGGGAGGGATCTAGTATACGATCACAGTATTTATGGAAGACAAAATCATTTAAATGGTGTCAAATTCCATTTTCATAATAACATCAGTCATTATTAATAGGTAGAATAATAACGCATATGGTCATGCATATTTCATAATAATAATGAAACAGGACTACAATCACAATATTTGGGAGAAACCCAAATAATTTAAAATGAAATTAAATGTAATATTCATTACCATGTATATAATACTGATACTAATATAATAATAACATGTATAAAATATCATATTTGAATATAAATGAAAGTCCAAATGAATAAAATAATGAATAATGAAATAGAATGAAAGTGTAAAATGTCCAAATTGCACATTTTCCCAGCTGGCCAGCACGTGAGCATATAGATATAGATATACAATGTGTAGATTTATGGACTATAAACATAACGGGTTATGCCACTGTCAAACAATAGAAGCGTGCGGACCACGTGTACCTTCCGCTTCAGGCCGGATGTAGCAGAGCCAATCGTCATCTACGAGACAATGGCCTGAAGTGACAACCGTCAGCGTCCCGTCTCGACGGACGTCTGGAAGGACCTCTTCATACCAAGTCTCGCGGCGGCATCGAACCTCGGCCCGGCGCCATTAAAGCTGGCTTTCATTGAGCTTTCTCCAGCCCTTTCTCTCCCACAACGAGCCGCCAGTCAATCACCTGCGTGACGAGCCGCCTAAATACAGGCTGGAAGACGTGTTACACCACGACGCGCCGCCACGGCTTGTAATTGAAACTTTTCCATCCGTCGGCTGCTTTGCCTGCCGGGGGGAGATTGGCAGCTCTGAGTGGCCGGCAGATGAAGCGGCTGGCGGCGCTAATGAATAGAACGCTGATTGCAGGATCCCCCCGAGATGCAAATTACGGTTCCTGCCACCCCTGACGACCGGCAATTACCGGGCGGCCGCCGCCACCGACAAGCGGGAGGAGGAGGAGGACGACGACGAGGAGGAGAAAGAGAAGGAGGAGGAGGCCTCGTGCATATTCATCGCGCTCGGCGGCGGCCATGTTGGCTTACGAACTTCCTCAGGCAAGACAAATGTTACAAATATTACAAATGTTACAAATGTTACCAGCTACAGGTCTTCGGGTTATTCGACGGGCTAGCATGCCTGCTGACTGCTTTTACGCTTCAAAATGACTAAAGTACAATTTTATTGACTAAAGTAGGAACACTTCCTGTTGGGGTTTGTCAACAGGCCACAACATTAGGTACAGTGTGACAAGTGTGGCCTGTTTAAAGACGTCATGCAAAATAATCAAAAATGGGTCAGAAAAACAAAACAAAATGTGGATGTAGAACAAAAAATGTCATGTAAATAATGTATAGGATTATGACTTAACTCTCAAATACAGATAATAAATATTTAAGAAAACAACTTGAAACTGAAAAAAACTTGAATTCCTACATGCAAAAATTTGAGCTTCACAAAAACTGTTCTAATAATATTTAAAAAGTCGACCAAAAAATGTCAAATCATATTTTCCCCACCACCTTAAATCAGCCAGTCTTTTAAAAACATTCAACATTTTTATGAAATATAAAAAAACCTCACACCTACATCAAAAATCCCACTTTCCAAAAACTGCTGCAAGAATATTATATACTATCATTTTTTTTAATTTTTTTTAAAATTTAAAAATTTTTTTTAAAAGAGTCACATTCACATTGAAATGAGCATGTCAAATAATATATTAGTGTGTATTTGTAAGTGTAATAAAATGGCTGAATACTACAAATTGAATTGAAAGGTTGAATACGTAGTTTTCCATACACGCCATGATCCACACACTTAGCATTTCAGCGTATGCTTTGAATGGGAAATAGTAGTGCCACCTAGTGGGCAAATGTCAAATAATTAAATATTGAAAGCCGGTAGTACAAATGGAAATGTGAAAGTACAAAGATTGTGTTAGTTCATGTTAAAATAACGATGGTATTTCATCATTTTGGCATATGCGAGGTACCATGGTGTCACTTTTTGTGTTTGGGGTTGTCATTTTAGATTCAATCCAGGAACATGGATGAATAAAAAAGAAATAATACGACTAACGATAATAAAAAAATCACAATGTCCATTTAATCAACACAAGCAAAATGGCTTGAAAATAAGGAAGTGAAAGCAACACAGCATCCCCTAATGCTCGTCTCCCAACATTTGCATGAAAAGAAACACATTTTCTCACCAACGCTTACATTCCAATCCAATATTTTACTGTCGTCAGGCCACACAAACTGAGAGTAAAATAAAGAGTAAAAGTGGTGATTATCGTCCAAAAGCGTCCTTGTAAGTACGACACACAAGACAGTAAGGACCCGGCTGTGATGCGTAGCCAACCATCATGGATGTCGGTTTGGAGGCAGACGCTGGCCTTTCCGGGGGCTGGCACAGCAGCTTGTTGCCCAAGCAGGCCTTTCATATTCATATTCATATTCATATTTATCGTCATGGACACGTGCACGTTGCACATTGCAAAGGCTTCACGACTCCCACATTTAAAATTCCTTCTCATTCTTCAGCAGACAAAAACATAAACCCACTTTAGTAAGAATGGAAAGAAATGTGGACATTCATTCAACACATGAGTTGCCTTCACAAAAGACAACATTTGACAGCTATTTCATCAACCGTATCTTTATTATTGTACTTTGCAGTGGTGCACAACTGCACACATTTTGTGTGTTTTAACCCTTAACACTCCTGAACAGAACATAACACTGAAGACATCATTTATATAGGCTACATTTATGATTTTTAACAAAAAAGAATGCTGAGAGATGTTCTTGCTGATGAAATACATTAAAATTATATACAAAAATACAGTATACAGTCATCCCTTTTTAACAGTATTAGAGCCCTTTAGGCATGACACAACACCCCTATAGTCACCTTTACACTCCTATTATCCAATGTAGTAGACATAAGAAAAAAAACAAGACACATTAAACATAGAAAGCCTGTTTACAACCTTCTAAATATGCTTTTTAACAGTATTAGAGCCCTTTAGACATGAAATAACAGCCCTATAGTCACCTTCACACTCATATTACCCAATACAGTAGACGTAGTAAGAGAAAAATAAGACGCATTAAATATAAAACACAGTTTTGCCACCTTCTAAATATGCTTTTTAACAGTATTAGAGCCCTTTAGACATGAAATAACACTCCTATAGTCACCTTTACACTCATATTACCCAATACAGTAGACGTAGTAAGAGAAAAATAAGACTCATTAAATATAAAACACAACTTTGCCACCTTCTAAATGTGCCTTTTAACATTATTAGAACCCTTTAGACATGAAATAACACCCCTATAGTCACCTTTACACTCCTATTATCCAATGTAGTAGACATATAAGAGAAAATAAGACACATTAAACATAGAAAGCCTGTTTACAACCTTCTAAATATGCTTTTTAACATTATTAGAGCCCTTTAGACATGAAATAACAGCCCTATAGTCACCTTTACACTCATATTCTCAAATACAGTAGACATAGTAAGAGAAAAATAAGACGTATTAAATATAAAACACCGGTTTGCCACCTTCTAAATATGCCTTTTAACATTATTAGAGCCCTTTAGACATGAAATAACACCCCTATAGTCACCTTTACACTCCTATTACCCAATTTAGTAGACATATCAGAGAACATAACACACATTAAACATAGAAAGCCTGTTTACAACCTTCTAAATATGCTTTTTAACAGTATTAAAGCCCTTTAGACATAAAATAACACCCCTATAGTCACCTTTACACTCATATTACCCAATACAGTAGACGTAGTAAGAGAAAAATAAGACGCATTAAATATAAAACACAACTTTGCCACCTTCTAAATGTGCCTTTTAACATTATTAGAGCCCTTTAGACATGAAATAACACCCCTATAGTCACCTTTACACTTCTATTATCCAATATAGTAGACATATAAGACACATTAAACATAGAAAGCCTGTTTACAACCTTCTAAATATGCTTTTTTACAGTATTAGAGCCCTTTAGACATGAAATAACACCCCTATAGTCACATTTATGTACACTCATATTATCCAATAAAGTAGACATAGTAAGAGAAAAATAAGACGCATTAAATATAAAACACCGGTTTGCCACCTTCTAAATATGCCTTTTAACATTATTAGAGCCTTGTAGACACAAAATAACACCCCTATGGTCACATTTACACTCCTATTACCTGATATAGTAGACATAGTAAGAGACAAATAAGACACATTCAGCATAGACCATCTGTTGGCCATCTTCTAAATACACCTTTTAACATTATTAGCATAGAACACTTGTTTACGACCTTCTAAATATGCTTTTTAACTTATTAGAGCTCTCTAGGCATGACATAACACCCCTATAGTCACCTTTACACTCCTATTACTATCCAAAATAGTAGTCATAATAAGATAAAATTAGTCCCAAAGAACACTTGTTTATTACCTTCTAAATAGTTTTGTAACATTATTAGAGCCCTCTGACTGTGAAATAACACCCCTGTAGTCACCATTCATATAACAACTTTTTTTTAATCTAAGAAAAAAAATTATTCTGAGTTTAAAGAAGAATAAAAAAATGCAGGATGTCCGGAAAAAACATCTCCTTCCTGGGCAGCGTGGCGTGTCGGCCACAAGGGGGCAGATTTTCACGACATCAGAGGGCCTGCAGTGACCCCTGCTGTATAATCAGTGGCCAATGGTGGCTGTGGTCAACCCCCCACTGTATGTGGGTAATGGTCTCACCTTGGCCACTCGATGAAACATGGCCGCCTCCGCCACTATTTGAGTTTATACTGTATACATGTTGGGGCTGTCATTCTATTTTTTGTTGCAGAAACTTTTTTTTTTTTTTTGGGGGGGGGGTCAGGAAGTGCTACTGAGCAAGGCACCACCATTCACTTTACTATACAGTGATGGAGGAAGGAGGAAGAGAAGGACCTTCCCGGGCCACGCAGAGGACAAGATCGGGCTCCTGGCCAACTTTCCACTTAAATAAAAGGTTACCACACAACACCCCCCCTTTGACCCCCCCAAAACACGTATGGCCGTGCGTCACTTTTTCCCTTTCCAGCTCCCCTCCCCTCTGCAGCTAACCCTTGTAGATGCATATCTCCAAACATATCACCAGCTTTCTGAAATCATCATCTCCACAAACACTCTGATGTTTTCGGGTGGGGGGGGTATGTTATATTTGTTCCTCCCTTGGATTGCTATGGTCTTATCGCAAAATGGCTGCTGGCCTGAAATGAGCCCATCAAGCTGATGTTGGGGCCCCAGGGGAAAAAACATATATACTGTACGTATACATATGCATATATACTCTATGTGAATATACTAAAATACTCTGAAGTTTAGCAGACAAATTTGTATGGAGGACATGTAGTCATGCATGCTAACAAGTACAGTACAGTACAGTACTATATATACACACAAGTATACACTGTAGGTGTATCTTATTTTATGTTATTCTTCTTCCAATGTTACGTCTCTAAAAGGATGGCTTTTTGGGGAATATTTGGACTTTATTTCTCGTGAAGCTGCAGCACTGTTTTCCATACCAGGAATTCCTGGTGTCCATGTTTGACTTTATTCCAGTCATAATATTACAACTTAAAAAAATGAATGTTTCCTTTGTTTCTCATCGTCGTACAGCTTCAAAAAACATTTTATTATTTATGCCTATTTATTATTACAGTCATAATATTACAACTTAAAAAACTGAATTTGTTTCCTTTGTTTTTATTATTTATGCCATATTTTTTCTTTGTTTCTTTCTTATCATAGAACTATCAAGAAAAAAATATCACGTTTTTATTCTGAGTACTTCAATTCTATGCTGCTAAAATGATATCATTTCCCCAAAATATTACACATTTATTCTTGGAAAATTTTCATGTTTTTGTTTTGTCTTCAAATTATTTTTAGATTTTATTTTTGTGAAATTACAGCAGTTTTTTTTATTTTAATGTGCAACTATATTCTCCGTGTAAATGTACATGTTGTATTTATGATTTATGGCCATAATATTTTGACATGATTTCATAATATAACAACCAGAAATGTATACAAATTACAGTTTTTCATCATAATGCTACGACTTAAAATGAAGCCAAAAATAGCGTTAGGACGTTGTTCTCATAAAATGACTCCTTTTCAGGTTGCAGTACATTTTTTTATTTGTGTAAAAATAATAGCAGATTTTTACATTTTTACTGTTTTTTTTCTAGTCAAATTATATTTTTAGAATGTTCCACGGGCCCAAATATATATATACATATATATATATATATATATATATATATATATGGGGGGGCACACTTTGGAGACCTCTGCCTTAGCTGGATTGCGCTGATATGGAAATACCGACGACGACCACCAGGGGCATCTTTGCCATGATTTGTGGTCCAAAGGAAGAAGATAAAGCATTTTAGACCAACTTGCCATGGCTGTAGCGTTTAGTTAGTTAGTTAGTTAGTTTGTCCACCAGGGAGAGAACGTGAGAGGCGGTAGCAGGACTTCAAACAGGAAGTCATCACTTTGAGAGGCGGCACTCGTGCGCTGCGCACAGATGCACCATCTTGTGCTCTGCGTTTTTTTTTTTTTTTTTAACCTGATCCAAGCAAGATGGTCCAGGCCGGCCACTCGGTCGCATGCGCCCACCGAGGGCGTCACATGATCGCTTGTGACAGAGGTCACCAGAGGTCAAGTGGGGTCGTGGTGAGCATCCTGACGGCCCGCTCGTTTAATCACAGCTTTATTTATGTAACGGCCAAACACCAGGAGAGGAAAGCCGAGGAGGAAGTGAAAGTCGAGTCATGGACTAAATGCTAAATACGCCTTTTATTATTTATAACTTTTGCAAGCCTTTCATATACTCAACTAAGAAGTAAGTATCAAGTCATTAAAAACAGTTTTATATATTCTTATATATATTCCAATATAATCCATGTGGGATGTGGGGGGCAATCAAAATAAACAATAATCAAATAAGCGTATTTTTTTAATAAATAATTCATATAATATAAATAATATAATTGATTCCATATAACATATATGTATTTATATAGTTTTAATTTTTGTGTTTTAATTGTATTTTTTGAAACTCAAGTAGACATTATACATGGTTCCAAACAAGAAGTACAAGTAAAGATTTTCAATGCAGCTCGTTGCTACCCTCTTTTGGCCACTGGTGGTAACTGCAACTGTCGCTTGACTTGCCGTTACCTGTGACGAAAATACACTCGATATATTTATTAATTCATTCATTCTTTTTCTACCGCTTATCCTCACTATATATTATAATATATGACATATAACATATTATTAATAATATAATATATATATATAATATCATCAATATATATTAATATATATTTAATATATTTGATTATTTATTATATGATATATGTTATAATTATTACATATATTTATTCATATGCTTTTTATATGTGAAATATGTATAAGCTTTATACTGTATGTATAATTATATATATATATATATATATATGTATATTAGGCCTGTCAAAGTTAACACATCAATGACGCGTTCCCTTTAACGCCGACAATTTTTTTGATGCGCGATTAATGTGCAAACCTCCTCGGCCCCCACCGTAGTTTGGTTGAAGTACGTTAACTCTGTAGCTCCAAGCTGGAACAAATATTGATGGGAAATGGAGAAAGAAAAGAGTATTTGGTGTGGAATAGCATGACACTGTTTCTTCATATTCATCTATAACAGGTGTATAACGTCTGACTTGCAGGCTCCGCCCCCTCCCTCCCCACCTGAATATAAATAAGCGCAGGCTCAGCATCTGCAACACAACGCCCGCCCGCCGGCTGCTCTACCAGAACCACCTCGTCACAATCAAGCTCTCGTCTCCAGACCATCTCGGTAAGATGAAGCTTTATTGTTTTATCTAGTGGCTCGCCTATATGAATGCTCGCCTAGATGACCGCTCATTCTGATGGCCAATATCGCTAATATCGCCAATATTGCCAACATCGCACGTTTCTTCCAATCGGAATTGGCTGTCAAGCATTTTCCTGCCATCCTTTTCCCACGCCAACAACCAGCGTCTGTGCCCTCCTGCCTCCTGCGCTCGTCTGGTGGTCAGGATCAGGTGACACCGACACAAGAGAGCTTCCCTTCACTTCACCCATAATCCGCCTCCACAACACACACACACACACACACACAAAGGCTGACTGTCCGCCACGGACACATGAACTGGTGCCATACAGGAAGTAAGGTGACACCTGGAAACGAGAACATGGACAGAAAGACTCTTCTACAATATATGTACGATATATGTAGGCTATATATAGGATATATGTAAGATATATGAAGGATATATATATATATATATAGGATATATGTGTGATATATATATATATATAAGTATATGTATATAGGCTATATGTATGATATATATATAGGCTATATGTAGGACATATATACGTAAGATATATGTGGGATATATATAGGCTATATGTAGGACATATGAAGGTCATATGTAGATATATATATATAGGATATATGCTGGATATATATAGGATATATGTATGATATATATAGGATATATGTATGATATATATAGCCTATATGTAGGATATATGAAGGTCATATGTAGATATATATATGTAGGATATATATAGGCTATATGTAGGATATATGTAGGATATATATAGGCTATATGTAGGATATATGTAGGATATATATAGGATATATGAAGGATATATATAGGATATATGAAGGATATATGTAGGATATTTATACGTGTATATAGGATATATGAAGGATATATGTAGGATATTTATAGGCTATATGTAGGATATATATGAAGGATATATGTAGGATATTTATAGGCTATATATAGGATATATATGTAGGATATATATAGGATATATGTAGGATATATGTGGCATCGTAGTGTATTTAAAACACAAAACAAATTAACTCCAATCTTGAGTTATTTCGGAAATTCATGACGAGTAAAAATCAGTCAAAGTACCGAGTATCGAGAAGTACCGAGTGTGGTTTTCATACATGGTGGGGCACTGCCCCGTACCCCTAATGCAGAGACAGCAGTAATGTGGAAGGAATATTTTGAAGTGGAGACAAATCAAGCGCTGTTCTGAATGTCCTGAATGTCCTGATGTTGACTTTGGTCGGAAGAGAAGCTTCCGTCATGTGGAGGCTCCTCGAGTCTTCCTCCATGCAGGAATTAAAGGTCTTCAAGGGCTGTCAGGGCCTTCAAGTCCTCATGTGACGCTATCAAACCCATTGACTTCCCTCCCGTCCCTCCTCAACAGCCCCCCGCCATGGCCTCCAGCATGTCCCTACGAGGTTACTCGGTGAGCCGTCAGCCGTCTTTCTCCTGCCGCTCCCTGATGGACACGGGCCGTTCCCGCTCCCGCGCCTCCGTCTCCTTCTCCGGCACCAGCCCGCTGACCCGATCCGCCTCCGTCGGCCACGACCTCAACGGCCCGTCTGGTCTCCCGCTCAACGGCCTGCACGGCAACAGCGCCAACGAGAAGGAAGCCATGCAGAGCCTCAACAACCGCCTGGCCAAGTACCTGGACAAGGTCAGATCAAGGAGCAAGGGTCACCACTTGTTGCTAGGCAGACTTCCTTCAGCACAATCCTAAATGGCTAAATGCCCCATGGCTGAAAGTTGATGGAAATTCCTTCATGTCAAGCACTGCTCTGTATGCAATGTAAACATAAACATATTTGACTTTAAAAATGTAAATAGAATGTAAATGCTGATCTTGTGGCTGGAAACTAAATTAGGGAACATAACAAAAATATGTTATTTTTAAAAGTAGATTGACCCAAAAAAATTGTTTTAATATCATACATGCCAATCATTGCTCTGTATTAAATATAAATGCAAATATTATCATAAAAAGCTAAATTAGGGAACATAAGAAAAATATGTCATTTTAAAAAGTAGATAGAAATAAATATTTTGTTTCAAAAAAAGTAAAAAATTTAAATTTTCCCCCATGTGAAGCATTGCTCTGTATTAAATATAAATACAGCAAAATTAGGAAACATAAGAAAAATATATTTTTTTCCCAAAAAAAGTAAAATGACCAAAAAAGCACTGTGAAGCACTGCTCTGTATTAAATATAAATCCAGATATGGTCATAAAAAGCAAAATTATGGAACATAACAAAAATATGTTATTTTAAAAAGTAGATTGACCAAAAAAAAAATTAAAAAATTTCATGCATGCCCAGCATTGCTCTGTATTAAATATAAATACAGCAAAATTAGGAAACATGAGAAAAATATATTTTTTGCAAAAAAAAGTAAAATAACCAAAAAAGCACTGTGAAGCATTGCTCTGTATTAAATATAAATGCAGATGTGGTCATTCATTCATTCATTTTCTACCGCTTTTTCCTCACGAGGGTCGCGGGGGGTGCTGCAGCCTATCCCAGCTGTCTTCGGGCGAGAGGCGAGGTACACCCTGGACTGGTCGCCAGCCAATCACAGGGCACATATAGACAAACAACCATTCACACTCACATTCATACCTATGGACAATTTGGAGTCACCAATTAACCTAGCATGTTTTTGGAATGTGGGAGCAAACCGGAGTACCCGGAGAAAACCCACGCATGCACGGGGGAGAACAACAAGGGTGGAATTGAACCCTGGTCTCCTAGCTGTGAGGTCTGCGCGCTAACCACTAGACCGCCGTGCCGCCCCAGATGTGGTCATAAAAAGCAAAATTAGAGAACATAACAAAAATATGTTATTTTAAAAAGTAGATTGACCAAAAAAAAAAAGAGAAAAAATTCCATGCATGCCAAGCATTGCTCTGTATTAAATATAAATACAGCAAAATTAGGAAACATAAGAAAAATATTTTTTTTCCCACAAAAAAGTAAAATGACCCAAAAAGCACTGTGCAGGACTGCTCTGTATTAAATAGAAATGTATCTCTGGACCTCTTTGAAGAAAGCAAAAATAGGGAACATAAAAAGTATAAATACTCCATATCCCATGCATGCGAACAATTGGGTAACATCATGAATACAGGATACGAAAGAGGTCGAAGTTGTTACTACCAAAATGAAGCGGTGGAATGGTGTTTGGGCTTTTTGTGATGTGTGGGTCCTTCAGGTGCACACCCTGGAGCGTTCCAACGCCGAACTGGAGGCCAAGATCAAGCGCGTGATGATGGAGCGCATCCCCAAGGGTCACGACCTGGACTCCATGATGGCCCAGGCGCACGCCGTGGAGCAAGAGGTACCGTACGTAGGACCGCCGCCAAGTACGGCGACTTCATTGTGACCGAGCCTTCCCGCCACCTTCATCCTGTTCATGTCCATCAGGTGAGGAAGAAGACTTTGGAAAACGCTCGTCTCATGCTGGAGATCGATAACGCCAAACTGGCCGCTGATGACTTCAGAATCAAGCGAGTAGTGAATGAACGGCAAGCGTGTTTCTACTTCCTGCTGAGCGAGTCATGGGCTGATCGTGTGGGGGGGGGGCGGGCCCATGCAGGTGGGAGACGGAGCTGGTGATGTGTCAGTCTGTGGAGCGAGACTGCGTGGCGCTGAAGAAAGCCAAGACCGACCACGAGCAGATCATCGCCTCCCTGAGAGGAGATCTGGACAGCCTGAAAGAGGAGCTCTACTTCCTCAAGAGGAATCATGAGGAGGTACCGCATCTCAGTAGCCTTTTGTTGGAGCCAGGGAAGGAATTGTCACTGCCTGATGAAAAGCAAGGATTGGTGGTGTTAAACCATTGTGACCTATAACTGTAGTACCAATGTAGTATTCTGGTGTTAAACCATTCTGACCTAGAACTGTAGTACCAATGTAGTATTCTGGTGTGAAACCATTCTGACCTATAACTGTAGTACCAATGTAGTCTTCTGGTGTTAAACCATTCTGACTTAGAACTTTAGTACCAATGTAGTATTCTGGTGTTAAACCATTCTGACCTATAACTGTAGTACCAATGTAGTATTCTGGTGTTAAACCATTCTGACCTATAACTATAGTACCAATGTAATATTCTGGTGTTAAACCATTCTGACCTATAACTGTAGTACCAATGTAGTATTCTGGTGTTAAACCATTCTGACGTATAACTGTAGTACCAATGTAGTATTCTGGTGTTAAACCATTCTGACCTATAACTGTAGTACCAATGTAGTATTCTGGTGTTAAACCATCCTGACCTATAACTGCAGTACCAATGTAGTATTCTGGTGTTAAACCATTCTGAATGTAGTATTCTGGTGTTAAACCATTCTGACGTATAACTGTAGTACCGATGTAGTATTC
This sequence comes from Doryrhamphus excisus, assembly GCF_037039965.1. Taxonomy (NCBI): domain Eukaryota; kingdom Metazoa; phylum Chordata; class Actinopteri; order Syngnathiformes; family Syngnathidae; genus Doryrhamphus; species Doryrhamphus excisus. Next base: position 6,193,612 of record NC_136375.1, read on the forward strand.
TGGTGTTAAACCATTCTGACCTATAACTGTAGTACCAATGTAGTATTCTGGTGTTAAACCATTCTGACCTATAACTGTAGTACCAATGTAGTATTCTGGTGTTAAACCATTCTGACCTAGAACTGTAGTACCAATGTAGTATTCTGGTGTTAAACCATCCTGACCTATAACTGCAGTACCAATGTAGTATTCTGGTGTTAAACCATTCTGAATGTAGTATTCTGGTGTTAAACCATTCTGACGTATAACTGTAGTACCGATGTAGTATTCTGGTGTTAAACCATTCTGACCTATAACTGTAGTACCAATGTAGTATTCTGGTGTTAAACCATTCTGACCTATAACTGTAGTACCAATGTAGTATTCTTTATTTGTTGCTATGGGGAGGGCAAAGAGCTTGGGGGAGTGCTTATCTGGCTTACAGATACGCCCATATAAGGAAGTCCATCCCTTTGTGACATCACAAAGAAACAGTTTTACCACGCCTTCTGAAACCGAGCATTTTTGTCCCAGGAGGATTACAAATCCACTGCTAAATATTCGAATGACCCAATTAGTTGGTCCCAAGTGGTCTTTTGGGGAGTGTGGGTGGGCTGGGGTCGGTCCTCTGGTTACAGCAGACAAAAAGGAAGGCAGGTAGCTCTTGTTACTCCAATCTGCTGATTGTGTCCACCCGGCATATGTGAGGTATAGTACAGTATAGTATAACCGCGCTCCTGTGGAGGCTAGGAGGCTACTAGAGGACACAAAGTGGACACAAGAAGGTGGAAGGTAAGCCGAGTGCCGCTTCATCAACTATTGATGGACGACGATGTAAATAATGCACATGTTCTTGCGTTCTCACTCCACATGTACATTTGTAGCACACATACCAGATATACTACCTCCCATCTGCAGGAAATGGAGCAGATGAAGTCCCGCATCGCCAGGGATGAGGTGAACGTGGAGGTGGACTCGGCACAAGGACCGGAACTGGCAACCATCCTGTCCGATCTGCGGATCCAGTACGAGGGGATTGTTAAGAAAAACAAGGAACATGCCGAGCACTGGTACCGCAAGAAGGTACAGTCGTACGCTGCCTGTATTGTTATTCTATCATAGTACATACTTGGACCAAACCTTCCTCCTGTGTAGCTGGAGACGGTGCAGAATGACGTCAAGGAAAGCAACGAGGCCCTGAGGGGTGCCCAGAGCGAGCTGGTCGAGAGGCAGCGCTTCCTCCAAAACCTGGAAGTGGAGCTTGAGAGTTTGCACAAGCAGGTCGGTACTGGTTGTACTGCAAAAAAAAAAAAAGTACCACGGCACCTTACATACCATGTCAAGTTACACACCATATGCAGTAAGACTTCACTAACTACTTCACCCTACTATACAGTGGTCTAAAAAAGTTTTGGCACCCCTGGTCATTTTCCAGATTTTCCTTTATACTCTAAATCAGGGGTCTCAAACACGCGGCCCACGGGCCAAACGAGGGCCCCGCCTTGATATGAAAGTTTAATGTTAGTGCGGCCCGCGCAAGTTTGATATGGATGCTGTATGGTATCATGTACCCAGAAAAAATTATTACGTTTGATTAATGTTCATGTTAAAGGTTAAATAACTGTTAATAGTTATCCTCCCTATCCGTGTGGAAGTGGTAAGTTTTTTGGCTTTTTAAGTTTAAAGGAAATAACTTGAAGGCTACCGTTTAGGTCGCTAGCTGTCTAGTTTGCGAGTTAGCATGTGTCTCAAGACCCTGCAGTTGCGCAATATGTTGTAAATAAAAAGAGTATAAATGTGACTATAGTCGTGTGTTGTCATGTCTACAGGGCTCTAGTAATGCTTTGTTCATTTTAATCTGAAAAAAATAATTTGTCTACCCACCAACTATATGTGGTTTCTTAAGTTTTTATTATTTGCCGTTTTATTATTATTATTATATTTATTTATTTATTACTGATTGATTGATTTTCTTTATTCTTGATTTGTTTATTTATTTTTCATCTTATTTTGTGTAGAAAAATAAAAATCAAGATATTTGAGAACAGTGGAACGTTTTATCAGAGCTTTTCTTGTAGAAAATTGGAACCAAAGCCAAGTTTTAAAATTTTTTTTGTTTTTAATAAATGCGTTTTTTTTGTTTTGATTGTTTGTGATTGCATCTCGCTGTCCAGCGTTTGCTTTGGATGGCAAGGGTTTGTTGCTAATTGGTCGTGAAGTCACTCTCGCGGTTTGCCAGACAGACAGTAGCATGAGTCAGGATTAGCAATGCCAATTGCTAATTGCTAATTGCTAATTGCAATCTTTTCTTCCGTTCCCATCACGACCCTCAGGTTGCCGCCCTGGAGGGTAACCTGGGCGAGACGAGCCACAAGTACTCGTCGGAGATGGAGCGTCTGCAGGTCACACTCAACCAGCTGGAGGAAGACCTCTCACAGCTCCGGCTGGACATGCAGCGCACCAAAACCGACTACGAGCAGCTCCTCCGCATCAAGCAAAACCTGGAGATGGAGATCGCCACCTACAGGCGACTGCTGGAGGGCGAGGAGAGGTTAGAACAATTCAATTTGATGTTTCTGTTTATTCCGTGAATACATTGTGCTAACAGGAACTACAACCGCTTAGCGTAAGATAGAAAACTAGCTTTGTCAATGTCTTCAAATAGATGTAAAGTGTAGATCCATGAGCCTATGGAGTATTATTAGCTGTTTATGTTACTTCTTCTGTCTATCATGGTTGCTAGCATGTAGCGTTAGCAGTTAACTAGCTGAGCTTTGGTTAGCATGTGCTCTGCTGTTACATTAGCTAGCACCTGCTGCTAGCATGTACCTGATGAAGTTGTTGATCATTTTCAGTAAATGTTTCTACTCAGTAACACGTTCTGTGTATATTTAACACATACAAAGCGGAATGTCAGACGACTCTAAAATGGGCTACAATTTTTTATTTCCACTTTGGTTCAAAGTTTTCCTTTTTTCTGTCCCTCAGTGTGAAGGAAGTTCCACCTCCTCCAAAAAGTGAGTACTTTTTAATATTTAAGCCATAAAACAAATTGTATTGTGTAACAATATTATCCGGACTGGTAACATATTCAAAGCATTAGAGCAGAAAAACGACTTTTTTTTTTAATACGCTTTTTATAACAAAAAAAAGTATTTTTCAAGATATTCAATACTTCCATTTTGTTTTTGTTAAAAATAAATACCACCAAGTATTGGAACTTTTTAAATCATGAATTGAGTATTTTGTTTTAGATTTGTTGATGAAAGACATGGACGAGACATAATAATCAATACAGAGTTGGTAGCAAGTAGTGAGTTTGTGGTCGTACAAAGTAGGTACAGTAGCTACCATGAAGTATTGTATTGCAGTTACCATGTATTAGGTTTTTGGTAGTAAGTACAGAAGTACAGTAGGTACAAGGTAGTAGGGTCTTTGGTATTAGGTAGCAGAATGTTCCGTCAGTACAGTAGAAAATAGGTTTTGGGTTCTTAGTAGTTAAAAGTAGGCATAGTGGGTACCAGGTGTATTGGGTTTTTAGTAGTTGTGAGCAGAATGTGGGTACAATGGGTACTGTGTTTAGTTTTTTGTAGGTAGTAGGTAGTAGAATGTTCTTATGGTCAAAACCGAGTAGTGTTTTTTGGTTGTAGGCAGTACAATGTTTGTATGGCAGGTAATAGGTAATAGAATGTAGGTTTGGTAGTTATCAGCTTTTGGATTTGTTGTAGTAGGTAGGAAAAGGTTTGCAATTGCATTACCACGTAGTGTTTTTAAGGTAATTGGTAGTCAAATGAATGTACAGTACTTACGGGGTTTTGGGTTTTTTGTAGTAGGCAGTCAAATGTTTGTATGGCAGGTACCAGGCAGGTATTTTGGTCATAGAGGTTTTGGTTAGTAGGTACCAGGTTGTAGGATTTGGGCCGTAGTTTGAAAAAAAGTTTAGACAGATAGAAGTAATGTTGTTTTTTTGATAATAGGTAGTAAAATGTATGAATAATACTTACCAGGTTTTGGTAGGTCATAAAATGCTAGTATAGTAGGTACCATGTTGTGGCATATGGGTAGTAGGTAGGAAAAGCAATTGGTAGGTACAAGGTGGTGTTTTTTTGGTAATAGGTTGTAGAATGCAGGTATAACTATGTATTAGGTACTGGGCTTTTGGTAGTGGGGAGCTTTATAGTGGTAAACAGGTTTGTAGTTTTTGGTAGTACGTAGTAAAAGGTTTGTATAACAGGTACCAAGTAGTGGGGTTTTTGCCATTAGGGAGTAGAATGTATGTAGTTATTTGGGCTACTGGTAGTAGTTAGTAAAACGTTTGTATGGCAGGTACTAGGTCATAGTACCTGTAGGTCATAAAATGCGTGGGTACCAGGTACTTACCAGGTTTTGGTAGTAGGTAGTAAAACATTTCTATAACAGGTACAGGGCTCTACATTAAAACCAAAAATGACTTGCCCATGGGGAATCCTTAAGGTGAGAACTACTTGCCCGAACTTGCCCCATGTAAAATGAAAAGACTGCCATCATGATATCATCAAATTTTTGTGGCATCACATGGGAATCTCAAATAAAGATGAAATGATTATCATTTCTCGTGGTTGTTTTCCTACATAGATCATGACGTTGCATGGAAATCTGGATTGTCAAGAGACTTCTAGGCACTTTGCCTTTTATAAGTTGTGTCCCACAATGAAACATTATTGAATATACACATTTGTGTAAAGTGTTTTAAATCCAGAAAAAAAAAGGCTCAATGCTCAAACAATAATTTGTGAAGCAAAGCTGAGAAAAATACACAGAGAAATGGAAGCGCTAGATTTTGTAGCTTGTGCAAAATCAGCACTTGGTATTGGATCTAATGGGTGGTGTTTTATTGTGACCACTTCAAATTGTCACAGCAATGTGATTCACTCACCTGTGCCATCATTTGATTTGCTGCCGCTAATAAAATACTTGTTTAGGAGGCACTGGTTCATCACTTTTTGCTGTTTACCTTCACAAGTTGTTGAAGAATTAGACCATGTTGGCAGGGACGCCATGATGGATGTTTTCCTAGTCAAACGATCGCTGATTGGTTGATCGCAAACAAGAACGGGTGTGGGTAAAACGCGGACTGTGGACTGCGGACCGCGGTCTAAATAAACGATTCTGATTGGTCCATTTCAAGATTTGCAAGGATTGGTTTGCTAATTACCACCGGAATTACGCAGTCTGTGTTTTACCAACACCCAACAAGAACCGCTTTAAAAAAAAACTCTTGGCAGTATGGCATGCCAAAGTGCACTTGCCCGACGGGAATATTAATGATTGGATTTACTTGCCCCAATTTTGTTTTAACTTGCCCCGGGCCATCGTTACATCGTTATTGTCGAGCCCTGCAGGTATGAAGTAGTGTTTTTTGGTAATAGGGACTAGAAAGTAGGTATCACAGTTACCGGGTACTGGGTTTTTGGCAGAAGGTAGGAAAAAGTTAGTATAACGGGTACTAAGTAGTGTTTGCTTTATGGTAATAGGAACTAGAATGTAGGTATAGTACTTCCCGGGCTTTGGGTTTTTGGTAGTAGCTAATAAGAAGTTTGAATGACAGGTAGCAGGTAATGATATATAACATTGTACTTTCTGCAGAAGAGCCCGACGTTCGCACCAGGAAGATTGTGAAGGTGGTGACCCAGACCATGGTCAACGGCAAGGTGGTGGACGAATCCAGCGAGGTGGAGCAAATCGAAGAGACCAAGAAATAGGAAAGAAATATCACGTATTGTTCATTATTTGGCGTTGAATACTCTTTAGACGTACAACATAGTCATGCGTGTTTATACCAAGTTTAGATTAGACCTGTATACCAGATAGATAACTGTAGAACCAAACAAATCAGTGTACCCCAAGGAGATATTTATTTCTTAGTGTTGTAAAGTTTACTGTAGTGCATCTAAGAGAGGGGTGGGCAAACTGGAGTGAGCGGGCCACATCAGGGCAACCGAGCGTCTTAATCTGCCATGATTTGCTATGCTCATGTGACACGCTTGAGTCGTACAGGAAATAGACAGATGCGATCTGTAGCTTGTACACAAAAGCAACACAACACGTCAACACACGTAACCTACCTACTGCACCACGTGGGCATACAAATAAATACCTACGCATGTAACCATGCCAAAGTTAAACCCATATATTCCTGCCTCAAGGCATGCTGGGTAGCCTGTGGTACTGTGTTTCCCAACATTTTGCAGTGTTTGTCACATTTTTGCTTAATTGCAAAATATGTTGAAGGAGGTCGTCAAGGAAATAAACTAGGATAGCCATTGTTATTGTTCACTGGACTACCCAGCATGCCTTGCGAGCACAGTTGTAAGTTACCTGCTTAGTTGTTGTGCATACAACACTTAGTAGTGTGTTGTGTTTTGGTTTTGTAGCACCGTGACTAAGTATATGGTTCTGTGTGAAGGCCCCTCGGCCAGGTTTTTGAACTCGGTGTGGCCCAAAGCTCCAAAAGTTTGCCCATGCCTTGGTCCCTAGGTCTCAGACGATAACGATTCCTCTCCTTGGTTGTGATTCCTGGAATAAACGTTGCCTTAGCGAACTCACATTGATATTGTTATTGATTTAATATGATATTCATACGTTTAGTAGTAAGGTCAAAAGATGAGATTTTGTTAAAGAGGATTCAATGACAAAGTTGAGGTTGGGCTGGATACTTCTACCAAGACAATGACCCTAAACACTGCTCCAGTTCTACTAAGACCTTCATGCAGAGGAACAAATACAACGTTGTGGAACGGCCATCTCAGTCCCCACACCTAAATATACTTTTTCATACCACTGTAGATCTGTTTGAAACCTGCTTCGACGTCACGATACAGATTTCAGCTTTCTGAGATCCTGCCCCAAGTGGAGTAGTTCAAGTATCTTGATCTTGTTCACGAGTGAGGGAACGACGCATGGAAGACAAGATGGACAGGCGGATTGGTACGGTGTCTGCAGTGATGCAGACTCTGCATCAGTCAGTCGTGGTGAAGAGAGACCTGAGCCAAAAGGCAAAGTTCTCAAGTTACGCCCAACCGATAAGGCTTTGGAGAAGACCTACGACATGTTAGAGGGGTTATGTCTCTCATCTGGCCTGGGATCGGCTCGGGCGTCTGGTCAGGATGCCTACGGGATGCCTCCTTGCGGAGGTGTTCAGCGCGCCCAACAGATAGACCTTGGACACGTTGGAAGGGTTATGTCTCTCATCTGGCCTGGGATCGTCTCGGGATCCACCAAGAGGAGCTGGCCAAAGTAGCTGAGGGAAGTCTGGGCTTCCTTGCTGCCCCTGCGACCTGACCTGGGATAACTGGAAGACGAAGGATGGATGGGTTCCAGAATGTTACAAACACGTCATAGGACACATTATATTATTCCAGATCCACAGATGACCCAGTTTAATAAAAAATACCCTCTTTGTTTGATAAGCGGAGCTCAATATCCAAATTCCTTGCCAGCCACATATCAAACGCTGGGAATGTCTCGGATTTCCAGATTTGTCCCAGGAATCTTCCGGTCATGAGTGATGATGATAGACACTTTAGAAGCTCCCAAAACAGCTTGGACACAAAGACTTTTTCATCAATCCGCTCGTTGAATGAAGGAGCTTCTGGAGTTTGACTTCAAACTAGTAGATCTGATCAGTTGTGCTCAGCCAGTTGAACCTCTGCCCATAGAAACTTGTAATTGAATCAAAATCAAATCAACTTTATTTGTATAGCACTTTTCCTGCAAAGACATGCAACACAAAGTGCTTTATAAAATTAAAAACAATTACCACAATTAAAAGGAAAAACAAATACTAAGAAAGCCCTTCCCTCCCACCCTCCATACTAGAAACACACACACACACAATCACACACAATAGGGAGACATGCCATGGCACTGAGGATCAAGGAAACGCCACCTTTGGGGCCGTCCACACTGGGAGGAGCCGCAGTTTGGGGGGCCTGGGTGCTGGTCCCCCGACCCCGACATATGGGCAGACCCCCACATCAAAGGGAGGAACCCCCAGTCGGCTGGGTCGAAGGGACCCAAGGATGGCACCCCCTCAGCAGACCCGACACAGCCCCCAGTGTGGAGGACCCCCCCCCCCCCCCGAGGAAATAATGGAGTTAAAAGCTAAAAACTAAAAGCATAAAATACGACTAAAAAGTTTTAAAATATTAGTTAAAAGCCTGATTAAAAGGCACGGCGGTCTAGTGGTTAGCGTGCAGACCTCACAGCTAGGAGACCAGGGTTCAATTCCACCCTCTGCCATCTCTGTGTGGAGTTTGCATGTTCTCCCCGTGCATGCGTGGGTTTTCTCCGGGTACTCCGGTTTCCTCCCACATTCCAAAAACGTGCTAGGTTAATTGGCCACTCCAAATTGTCCATAGGTATGAATGTGAGTGTGAATTGTTGTTTGTCTATATGTGCCCTGTGATTGGCTGGCGACTAGTCCAGGGTATACCCCGCCTCTCGCCCATAGACAGCTGGGATAGGCTCCAGCATTCCCTGCGACCCTCGTGAGGAAAAAGCGGTAGAAAATGAATGAATGAATGAATGAGCCTGATTAAAAAGGTGTGTCTTTTAATTTAAAAAAAATATATATATCAACAGTCTCCGCAATTGAAAAGCTGATCTGCTGATGTGATTGTTAGTTTTGACAGTGCATGGCTACCAAATATTATGACAGGTGAGCTCAGAATGGCAGAGTTTGAATCTCGAGCTCTGGACTCTTAAGCCGAATAGCATAACAGGACTAGCATACGCAAACATCGGACCACCAGTAAGCCCATTACTGCTCTGTGTTTCACCGTCGGGGTTCTTATAGGCTCAGGAGGGATCAGCAGCTCAAAGTTCAGCGTATTCTCAAACCTCAACTAGCGTAGCAAAGAGGCTTTTTACACCCCCCCCCCCCACACACACAAAATAAAGACACAGTTGTTAGAAAAAAATATTTTTACTTGATTCACTCAAAGACCAACAGAACTCTTGGACTCCAGGTAGAGGATATCAGCATCTCATCAGTCCGTGCAAACATTTCCTGTGTTGAAGCCACAAAAACCGCAGCTCGGTGGCACTCGTGTTCACCACCTCAGCAAGCTCCGGACTGCAGCACGGGCTGGAACTGTCCGGCCATGCAGACGTCCTCCTGCTTCTGACGCACGATGCGCTGGATAGCCGGGGGCAAACCGCGGGGGTTCCTGGAGAAGACGAGTGCGTAGCCGTCGTCGCAGCTTCCGTCCTCTTTCACCGTGCGGCAGGCATAGGTGATAGCGTAGTTGTCGTAGTCGGTGTCAATCACCCAGTAGTTGTCGCCTAGCGATGGATGGACAAATGTTAGCAGGAAGATGTGGAGTGGAGATGAAAGGGGTTATGGGGGTGACGCTGACCTCCACTGGACAGGTAGCTGGCCAGTCCCTGGTAGTTCATGAACATCTTGCCGGGGGTGGCGGGGTCGGGAACGGAATACTGGGCGGCCATGTCGGCACATACCACCCAGAAGCTACATGGAATCATACAAGAAATGTTTACAGAAGTATGTAAACATGGAGAACTTAGAGAACTCCTACTTCTGGACAGCAAGGTTTTGTGGGAACCTCAAGGAACCTCCAACAGTTTTCAGAGTTCAATGACTTACCCGAAAAGAGTGACGCGTCCTTTGGAGGAAGCCGTCATGCTGCCGTCATCATCAATGGTGTATTCTGCAGAGATGTTGTCCTGCAGGAACAAGCCTTCCGGATCTTTCTTCTGCAGAGCATACCACTTCCCGGAATACTGCGGAAAATCAAGGAAGTTGTTTCAATTTTTTTTTTTTTTGTAGGTTACTCCTACCACTTTGGCTTCACTCACCCTCTTGGGGTCAAAGTCCTCTTTGACTGTGAAGCTGTCCACCACGCAGGAAGTGGCCAGACAGCCCTCGATGCAGGACAGCAGAACCAGAAAAAGGACCAGTTTGGAGGATGCCATTCTAGGGTCTGGGTCAAAGAATCCCAAACAATGATTAAGGTATAACATTTCCTGTTTCCTGCATTTTATTCGATAGAAATATCTTTTTCTTACCTTCTGAAAGTGGACGCAAAGATGAAGTATGAGGTGTACGTGGACGAACACCAGAGTGGATCTGGCTTCTGTCGCCACTGTCGTTATATACGGCAGACGCAGACCAGCTTACGCCTGATTTTCATTGCCGGGAACTAAATAAGGTGCTTAAATCTAGAGCTAATCCTGTTGGTGCGAAATCCTTACCGTAATCTGGCTTCTATGTTGGAAGTGGCCATAGATTTACCATAAAAACAATTGGGCTTTTATGTAACTGATTTAGGAGAGCAATCACACACTGTCTTTTTTTTGGGGGGGGCGCTGACACAAATCCTCATGGAAAGACCTCAGACTGGGATCATGTTATGAAGCAAGAGTGCTAGCTACCTGACATGAATTTTTCTTTGTGTTGCTGGAGCTAACCAAGGGAATGTACTAAGTATGGCAAAATGGGGTGCTCCAGCGCTACCAACTCAGTCATCGTCACCTTGGAAACGTAGCAGAAACGGAACAGCTAACTCGAGCTAACTCCTTTACAAGGAGACAAAATACAGCTGAACATTTTGATGGGCCTGCCTGTTGCTTACGTGCCTGTAGCCCAACCTTGCAGGTTGCTAGCTTGTTCTATGCACGGTATGACCTGAGGGGTGGCTCCCTAATCAATTGATCCTTGACCATGCAGTCAGGGGATGGGAAGACCTGGGTTTGATTCTCCACCTGGGCATCTCTGTGTGGAATTTACATGTTCCCGTGGCTGGGTAAGGGTCTTTTGGGGCACAAAGCAAGAAATTCATGGGGCCCCCTGTGGCCGATAAATGAACTAACCTTGCGGCTCGCGCTGATTGACGCAGACAGCGCTGAAGGCGGTGCGGGGGCCCCCCAAGGGGTGTGCTACGTTGTTGTTTTGTGGTAAATGTTTGTTGTCATTTCTGTGTATTACATGTATTAGTATTTGGGGCACCCGGTCTCTCGGGGGCTGGTGCCTCTGTTCCTCCCCACATTCCAAAAACATGCTAGGTTAATTGGCCACTCCAAATTGTCCATAGGTATGAATGTGAGTGTGAATGGTTGTTTGTCTATATGTGCCCTGTGATTGGCTGGCCACCAGTCCAGGCCCCGCCTCTTGCCCAAACAGATGGGATAGTCTAGATGTGAATGCATCGTCATTAGTTCTTCATTAGTTCGTCTGTAACTACTCTAAATGTATGTGTCTTAGTCATCGGTTCTTCCTTAGTTCCTCAGTAACTACTCTAAATGTATGTTCATTTGGCAATACTTTCTCTGTAACTACTGTAAATGTATATGCTTTGTCATTAGTTATTTGTTCGTTCCTCAGTACCTCCTCTAAATGTATGTTCCTTAGGCAATACTTTCTTAGTAACTACTCTAAATGCGTATGCTTAGTCATGAATTCACTATTTCTTCAGTAACTACTCTAAATGTATATGCTTCGTCATTATTTCTTAATTTGTTCCACAGTAACTACTCTAAATGTACATATATGCTTAGTCATTAGTTCCTCAGTAACTACTCTAAATGTATATGCTTAGTCATTCATTTGTCCAGTAGGTTCCCAGTAACTATTCTAATGTACAAGCTTAGTCGGTAGTGTTTCATAATTTCTTCAATAAATATTCTAAATGCATATGTCATCGTTTTTCCTTAGTTCCTCAGTAACTACTCTAAATGTATGTTCATTTGGCAATACTTTCTCTGTGACTACTCTAAATGTATATGCTTTGTCGTTAGTTATTTGTTTGTTCCTCAGTAACTACTCTAAATGTATGTTCCTTGGTCAATACTTTCTCAGTAACTACTCTAAATGTGTATGCTTAGCCATCAATTCTTCATTATTTCTTCAGTAACTACTCTAAATGTATATGCTTAGTCATTATTTCTTCATCAGGTCCACAGTAACTATTCTAAATGTACATATATGCTTAGCCATTAGTTCCTCAGTAACTACTCTAAATTTATATGCTTAGTCATTCATTTGTCCATTAGGTTCCCAGTAACTATTCTAATGTACAAGCTTAGTCAGTAGTGTTTCATTATTTCTTCAATAACTACTCTAAATGTATATGCTTTTGTTCGTCATTTGTTCATTAGGTTCCCAACAACTACTCTAAATGTACGTACATGCTTTGTCATTAGTTAAATGACTAATGTATTAGTCTAAATGTATATTCTTAGTCATTCATTCTTTATTGGGTCCCCAGGAACTAATCTAAATGTATGTTCCTTAGCCAATACTTTCTTAGTAACTACTCTAAATGTGTATGCTGTCATGAATTCTTCATTATTTATTAAGTAACTACTCAATGTATGTGCTTAGTCATTATTTCTTCACTAGTTCCACAGTAGCCACTCTAAATGTACATATATGCTTAGTCATTAGTTCGTCAGTAACTACTCTAAATATATATGCTTAGTCATTCATTTGTCCATTAGGTTCCCAGTAACTATTCTAATGTACAAACTTGGTCAGTAGTGTTTCATTATTTCTTCAATAACTACTCTAAATGTATATGCATAGTTGTCATTTGTTCATTAGGTTCCCAGCAACTACTCTAAATGTATGTGCTTAGTCTTTCATTCTTTATTAGGTCCTCAGTAACTACTCTAAATGTATGTTCCTTAGTCAATACTACTCTAAATGTGTATGCTTATTCATCAATTCTTAATTATTTCTTCAGTAACTACTCTAAATATATATGCTTAGTCATTCATTTGTCCATTAGGTTCCAAGTAACTATTCTAATGTACAAGCTTAGTCAGTAGTGTTTCCTTATTTCTTCAATAAGTACTCTAAATGTATATGCTTAGTCGTCATTTGTTCATTAGGTTCCCAGCAACTACTCTAAATGTACGTAAATGTATAGTCATTAGTCAATTCCTAGTCAATATTTTCACGGTAACTACTCTAAATGTAAATGTATAGTCATTAGTTCTTTGTTGTTTCTTCAGTAACTACTCTAAATGTATGTTCCTAGTCAATATTTTCAGTCATTTGTTCATTAGGTTCCCAGCAATTACTCTAAATGTACATAAATGTATAGTCATTAGTCAATTCCTAGTCAATATTTTCACGGTAACTACTCTAAATGTAAATGTATAGTCATTAGTTCTTCATTCTTTCTTCAGCAACTACTCTAAATGTATAAGCTTAGTCGTTAGTTCTTCATTAGTTCCTCAGCAACTACTCTAAATGCATGTGCCTTCATCATTGGTTCCTCAGTAACAACTGCTGTGTGTGAGTAAAGATACGGTGGATTGGGTGTCACGCACAACGTGAACTCCTGAACTTTGACTTCCTGGATTAACCCCGGCCATCGGAGATTACTGCTGACATAATCTGTTTCATGTTATTGTTGTCATGACGATAACAATCCAAACACGCCTCCAAAAAACACGTCCAGTCAAGAAGACTTAGTGGTAAACACAATACAAAGTGTCCTCTGTGAGATGGAGGCCCAATTACTGCAGCTAATCAAGTCTATTTTCCACTCTGCCAGCCTTTAATCCTTCTTGCATGCACTTGCCATTGCACTACAATGGCTCAAATGGACAAACAGATGTGAATGTTTTTTTAATGACGCAGTCATTTAATAGTTGAATTCATAAGATAATACAAAGTAATATTATGTGAAGCAATAAAATATATGAATTTTGGGGATTTTTTTGTCAATGTTTGGATATTTTAGAAGGTAAACACACTAATTGGTAAATAAATAAAAGTCCACTTCCCAACAGAAGCATATCATAGATACGCCATTTGATGTGTCAGCAAATGTAGCGACTAAAAACATGACAATTAGAACCCCCCCCCCCCATTCCTCACAGACCTGATCCACCCACACAACCCTTTGGGCCCCCTTCGCTCCTCAGACACCAACCTCCTGGCACTTCCCGGTAGGACCAAGCTCCCGACCTTTGGAATTCATTGCCCTAATGGGCCCCACACGGTGGAGGAGTGGTTAGCATGCAGGCCACACATTCAGGAGATTCGATTCACCGCTTGGGCATCTATGTGTGGAGTTTGCGTGGGTTTTCTCCGGGGACTCCGGCCCCCGCCCCATCATGCTAGGTTCATTAGCCACTCCAAATTGTCCATAGGTATGAATGTGAGCGTGAATGGTTGTTTGTCTATATGTGCCCTGTGATTGGCTGGCCACCAGTCCAGGGTGTACCCCGCCTCTCACCCAAAAGACAGCTGGGATAGGCTCCAGCTTGACATTGTCTTCTCTAGTAAAACAAATAAGACAGAAATGAATAAACATGAACATGCTAGTCTGTATGATCACAATTCCATCCCAATAAAAGGCACATCGGGAAAAACTATCCTCTTCTGCCCTCTTGTGGCCAGTCCTGTCATTGCAACCGGTGCCTGCTGTAGACATATAATAATGAATTAATAAAATAAATTTATAAAAATAATATGGAAAATAATCACATATAATTTTGTTGTATTGTTTTTTTAAATGTGTGGATATTTTGGAATTTAGACATACAAAATACTATACTAATAATGAATTAATATAAATTAAATGAATAAAAATCATATGCAAAATAATCACATAAATATATTAATCATATAAATAATTGGCTGGCCACCAGTCCAGGGTGGATCCCGCCCCAAGACAGCTGGGATAGGCTCCAGCACCCCCATGATCCTCATGAGGATAAGCGGTAGAAAATGAATGAATGAATGAATGTCTGTATGATCACAATTCCATCCCATTATGTATGGAATGAAAGGCATCTCTGGAAAACCTATCCTCTTTTGCCCTCTTGTGGCCAGTCCTGTCATTGCAACCGATGCCTGCTGTACAAACTTGGAACTATGACCACTCCTCATCATTATTCCGCAGTATTATTCATGGGTAACAAAGTAAATGATACATTTTTGTAGGTTACTCCTATCAGAGAAATGCCACGGCAGATCAGAGGCTGCGTGGCATTTAAAGAGATCTCTCTGTGGTGTGGAGATAATCAGGAGTGTCCTAACTCAGTAAGTCTTAAGCTGCACCGGGTCTTGTTTAATAAGCACTTAAACAGCTTGGACAGGCAGGCCTGCCAGTCTCACTCGGCCCAACGTATAGACAGGCACATGGCTTCTTATCCAGGCCAGGTAGACGGGACTAACCACACCCTCATCACTTTAAAGCTCCCTGGACAAGTTCATACACGTTTAATGGCAGAGGTTTGACCCTGGAACGGATGATTTCTTTTTGCCAAAAAAAACAATTTACTTGTTTATTTTGGGAATAACCGCCATTGGCCGGCGACCAGTCCTTGGTGTCCCCCGCATCTGGACAGAAGTCATCTGGGATAGGCTCCAGCATGCCCCCGCCATTCTAGTGAAATGGACTTTCCTAATAAATAACATTAATAATGTTGAATAAGATTTAATACGCTCAAGAAAAGATGACACAAGCTATGAACTCTGGGTCGAGATGATGTGTGGCCTTTTATTGTGGCCAGCATGAGGCACACCTCAGGTCAGGGCATGCCCCATGTGCGGCTTGTGGCTGTTTTTTTATTGCTTATATTCTAAAAATCGAATTTAAAAAATCTGCAGTAATTAAAGAAAATTTTGATTGCGGAAAAAGTTATGATATGCCAAAAATAAAGTCAAAATACTATGGGAATAAAGTCATAATTACAAGAAAAATGTACAAGAATGAAGTTGAAATAGTTGAAAAAGAAAAAAAAGAATAAAGTCACAATTTTGCATGAGAAAAAAATATGTAATTTCAGTAGCATGGAGTTGAGATTTTATTAAGTTTTAATATAAAAAAAAATATATATATATAAAATTATGTTATGAATTATTATGCATAATTTTAATATTAAGTCATAACACTACAGCAAACAAAATAAAGTCGTAAATAAACATCATAGTTTCATGAGAAAAAAGGTACACATTTTGTGAGAATAAACTTGTAATATATGTATATATTTATATCTATAATAATACAATAATATTGTATATATATATATATATATATATATATATATATATTGTGAGAATAAACTTGTAATATTTATATATATTTATATCTGTCTATATTATATATATTCATATCTTCTATAGAGCAGCTACACACCATTACCCGCACATAAAGCTTCCCAGATCTTCCAGGATCTGCACCTACTCCAGCAGGATTTCCTTGGATTTCCAAAACAGTCTGATTTAATGTATTCCACCGACGGCCCGCCTCCGGGCACGCCCACTTCGCTGTGATTGGTCACAACTCACCTTGACCAGCCAACTGCTTGTACCCCGGCACGCCCATATAAGGAAGTCCGGCTCGCAGTGACGTCATGTTCGAAAAAACTCTCTCCGAGCCATCCCAAATTGAACTTTAAACCTCACTATGTGAAACTTTGGCACGGTTTAACATTGTAACAACATTTATGATGCGGCTGTGATGCGGCTGTGATGCGGCCGTGATGCGGCTACATCCGCCGATGCCTCGTCCACTGTTGAGATGATCACCTGACCAGACAGATCCCAGCTAACCTTCAGCACTCTCTGTAGGACTCTCTGGAGGACAGAAGGATTGTCTGCCTCCTCCTCGGGGACTCTCGTCTGCCCCCCCCGGACCAGTTCTGCATTGGCTTTGTTTTGTGTTGTCATATTTTGGAGGTAGACCGCAATAAGGGAAGCATGGGAGTGCAACAGGAGGATGTGGAAAAGTTCCTCAAAGGGAATCCGGCGTTTGCTAAAGAGTACTTCGCCAGGAAGATGAACCAAAGCTCCATATCCAAGGTGTCGGCACTCCAGGAGAAGCAGGTGGACTTCAGCCAGTTTCAGGAGCTGAGCCAGGTACGAGTACCAGCATTATCCATCATCATCATCTTCATCATCAAGATCCGTCAACCCTTCTTTCCAGGTGGAGGAGAGCCGAATCATGTACGGGCTCATCAAAGACATGCAGGAGAACATCAACATGGAAAAGGTGGTCTTCAAGATCCTTAAAAGAATCAGCGCCCTCATCCACGCCGACCGCTGCAGCCTGTTCATGTACCGGCAGAGGAACGGCGTCGGCGAGCTGGCCACCCGGCTCTTCAACGTGCAGACTCAGTCCGAGCTGGACGACTGCGTGGTGCCGCCCGATTCTGAGATCGTCTACCCGCTGGACATGGGGATTGTGGGCCACGTAGCCCAGACCAAGAAAACTGTTAATGTTAAGGACGTTAAAGAGGTAAGCGTCGCCTGTAGTTCACAGTATTACCACCAGGTGGCAACAAATCGTACACCAAGTTTCCCCTCCCATGTACTTATTACTAAAGTCTATCTTCTCAGCCGATATGTGTTGAAAAACACTTAAATAGTTTGGGAAAAGCTTTCTTTCCTTCATACAGTTGGTAACATTAGAGACTAATATGCTAGCAGTCAAAATAATCACCGTGACTGTTACTTCCTGGTTCCGAAAACGAAGAAGATGGAAAATAAGCGAAGAAGAAGAAAAAGCTGATCCATAAGTAAATTGAATGTCTGTAAACATTCTAAATAAGTTTGGAAAAGGCGACCAAAATGAACACTATGAATGTCCCGAGTGTCTTGGGTAAAGCTGAAGAACAAGGTAAAGAAGAACAAGGTACAGAAGAATAAAGTTAACGAAAAGGGTATATTTTAGTGCGGCTAATGATTGTTATTTACACAACAAGCTAGCAAGTATGGCGAAAAAGATGGTTCTTTTGGAGACAAGCTAACAGCGACTTAATGCCGCCTAGCTATACTTGACAAGTGAAGGTTTAAATCCCTTGGTAGACATAATCCATTTATCTGCAGCTCCACTCCATTGGATTAGACAGCCCCCACCAGTAATGTACTACTCAGCTACTTTAGTGTCTCCCATACAAACTGGACATTCGGCAGGGTGTACAAAGTGTGGCCCGGGGGCCATTCTAAACAAAAACTCCAAGAAAAAAATGCATTAATTTTAAAAGAAGTCAAATATTTTTTTAGAATAAAGTTGAAACCTAACAAGAAAAAGTCATAATTGTAAGAGAATAACATAGTAATATTGCGAGGAACAACAATGTCATTTTAGTGGTATAGAGTTGAAATATTAAACAGGAGGCTGTTTCTTTAAACATCGTAATATAAAGTTGTAATTTTTTTGGAAAATTCGGCTGCGGAAAAAGCTATAATGTTACAAGATGAAAGTCAAAATATATGAATAAAGACATCATTACGAAAAGAAAAAAAAATGATATAGAGTAAAACGAGAGTAAAAAAAACAGCATAAATTAAAAAAAAACAGCTGACTTTTTATGAGAATAAAGTCAAAATATTAAGAGAAAAATGTTGCATTGTAACAGAAAGAAAAGTTGCAATTTAATATTTTGTGGAAAATTATAATAATCATTTTAGCAGCAGAGATTTGGAATGTTGACATTTTAGATGATTTGGACTGATCTTTCACACATATAATTGTGTTCTATGGCTATAGGAACATGGAACGTACCAAAAGAAAGATTAGGAAAAAAAGCTTGTTTTTACCTTTTTTCGTTCCCCAGTAATCAGCAGGACAACATCGGTAAGTTTCAGGAAAATATCAGTTCCTGACTAGAAAAGGGAGAAAAGCTGAAATATCTAAACAGCTATACCAACATAAACAACACAAAAAGGCTTGTTTGACATAAAAATAACAATATATTTACAAATATTACAATTGTAGCTGAACTATGTGTGCATACATTTACATTTCTTTACAATAGGTGACCTTCTGCACGCTGCACTCCTCCATGCTCTCCCCATTGCTCTTTCCTGTGAAATGTCTTTACATGCAAACATCCATGACATGCACCTTGTGACCGTTTTTACACTTGCACTAGTAGTATAATCTTTGATTGCACACTTGTGTGACCTCTTTTTACCTCCTGTCCCAAAAAATGTAAAAGAATAGATCATTGGGGTTTATAAAAATGGTAAAATATGTCTTTGCTATTGAATGAGTTAGTAATCAGCTTTTTCACCAAAACGACAAAGCTGAGATGCACGTTTTTCTTGAAATGTACTGAATAAAACGTCTTCTTCTGTGCATCTTCTGTTTTTCAGAACCAGTACTTCAGCTCCTTTGTGGACAGCCTGACCGAGTACGAGACCAGAAATGTCCTGGCCACGCCCATCCTCAACGGCAAAGACCTGGTGGCCGTCATCATGGCGCTCAACAAGACCACCGGCCCGCATTTCACCAGCGAGGACGAGGACGTACGTGCCTACAGCGTCCAGCCGTGCAGTCGGAGCGGCGGGCGTTAACTTTCTTTACCTTTTTTACTCTTGCAGCTTTTTTTAAAATACCTGAAAATCGCCACCTTGAACCTGAAGATCTACCACCTGAGCTACCTGCACAACTGCGAGACACGTAAAGGACAGGTGCCCGTCACCATCTCACCTTCTTCAGTCATCCAGACAGCAGCACCATCCTATTAGATCCCAACCCAGGAGCTCCGTCTGCCTTTACGAAGATCATCAATTACACCTTTATGACAACCTAATGATAATACGACACATTTAGTTATTATTAGGGGTGCGCTATCATTATCGGGATGATATGAGGGAATTATGACATTCCACCCATAAATCTGATAACTATAAACACAGCTTCATAATAACAAAAATAACATACACTTTCCGAGGAAGACATTTTGTGTGCTAGTTGTACCAAATGCTCCACCCTGAAACGCCACTTGAAACGCCAGCGGTGTGGCATTTAAAAAGTTTAGAAGGTTTGCCAGAGACCTCCATTGTGTCACACCAGCTGCTCGGAGCATGTGCCCGAATGCAGTGCACCTTGCTGGGCCACGCCAGGCGGCTACTACCCCTCTGTACTCTGGTTCTCTGGACCTCCATGGTGTCACACCAGCTGCTCACAGTGTGTGCCCGAATGCAGTGCACCTTGCTGGGTCATGCCAGGCGGCTACTACCCCTCTGTACTCTGGTTCTCCTGGATCTCCAGAGCTGCCCTCCAGCTGCTCACAGTGTGTGCCCGAATGCAGTGCACCTTGCTGGGCCATGCCAGGCGGTTCCTCCCCTCTGTACTCTGGTTCTCCTGATAGTAGTGATGTGGTAGTACTACTGTCACAATATTTGATTAGTACTAATCAACAGGTCAGTCCATTTGGTCAAATCGTAATTTGTTCCCAGTCCTTTGTACCTCCAGGTGTGTGAACTTACAGCTACATTTTAGCCTACATAGGTTGGTTATTGGTACCAAGTTACCAAGTTAGCGGATGTCTGTAATTATTATCATTTTAACTTAACTACAATAAGTAAAGCTAGCATGCATGGGCTTTTCATTCCCAATGTGCACACTTTGAATGTGTGTTTGTGTGCGTCCATGCATCCTAGTTGCTGCTCTGGTCGGCCAACAAAGTCTTCGAGGAGCTGACCGACATCGAGCGGCAGTTCCACAAGGCCTTGTACACCGTGCGCGCTTACCTCAACTGCGACCGCTACTCCGTGGGCTTACTCGACATGACAAAGGAGAAGGTGAACTTTACTCGTCTCCGCATCACATCCCGTGTCATCTTCTTTTTTGTAAGCAGACGTTTCTCTCCGGCTGTCCTCCAGGAGTTCTTCGATGTGTGGCCAGTGTTGATGGGAGAGCAGCCACCTTACTCCGGGCCTGTGACGCCCGATGGGAGGGTATGCTATCTTTAGAAACAACCTTTTACTTCCTTTGGTAATTACTACATTTGGAATGACTCTTTCTCCCCCCATCCCACAGGAAGTCAGCTTTTACAAAGTCATTGATTATATATTACATGGGAAGGAGGAGATCAAAGTCATACCGTAAGTACATTTCTACTTTTGCAGCTACAGTCATAATAATAATAATAATAATACAGGCATGATGTCACTATTTTAATGCACATTTTTTAGTATTATTATTATTATTTTTTCATTTGAAGTTGAATTAATGTAAAAATGAATCATAACAAAGCAAAATAAAATACATTTTATAGCAATAGTAGATAATATAATAATGATAGCAACATAGTAATACTAAATAAACTGAATAGGTAAGTAAAATGTGATTTAGTTTTCTTAACATTACTTATTTATTTTTAATTGTATGTTTGGCAAATTAAGAAAATAATAACAAAGAAAAAAGTACATATAATATATAATATATAATATATATATATATATATATATATGTATATATATAATAAATATATGTATATATATATAATAAATATATGTATATATATAATAAATAACTTGTTTTTTCTTTTGACTTGTTTTTTATTTTATCTTTGACTAATTAAGAAATTAATCACAATAAAGAAAACTAAAATACATAAGTTTAAGTACAGCAAATACAATAATAACAATTCAATAATTTCATGACATTTAAAACATTGTAGGATACATTTAAATGATTCTATTAAATAATTTGAATTTCATATTCACTAATCATGTTTATTTAGTATTTTTATTGATTTTCTATCGGTACTGACTATCAGTGGTTTGAGTTTTGCACGTGCGTACATGCGGGAGTCACCTTTGTTGTTATGCAATTAAATGTCAAAAATCTGCTAAAGTCAAAAGTGTTTTTTTTGCAGTTCAAACGATTTTTGGTAGGTTTTTGTCCATAAAATAATAATAATAATAATGTGCATGGTTGAAGATGACATAATTTCTCGTGTTGTCATGCAGCAACCCGCCTGCGGACCACTGGGCCTTGAGCAGCGGCCTGCCTACGTACGTTGCTGAAAGCGGCTTTGTGAGTAGCGTTTCCACGTCACGTTACTACGATTTCCCGGGCACGTCATTGCTCACGTGTTGTTTTTGCCGTGTTGTTAGATTTGCAACATCATGAACGCGGGAGCAGACGAGACATTTGGGTTTCAGGTAAGAGGAGAACACCAAGACCACCAAGGGGACTTTAACGGACGCCGGTCCCAGACCATGACCCCCACATGTTTGTTTGTTCAGACCGAGCCCCTGGACAGCAGCGGATGGACCATCAAGAACGTTCTCTCCCTGCCGATTGTCAACAAAAAGGAGGAAATAGTGGGCGTGGCCACCTTCTACAACAGAAAAGATGGAAAGCCTTTCGACGAGCAAGATGAGCAGCTCATGGAGGTATAGTCAGACCGAGGGATGTCCCGTACTGGCGATAATGGAGCTCCCCTGTTCAGCATCCGCCCGTGTCTTCTCCCAGGCGTTGACCCAGTTCCTGGGCTGGTCGGCTTTGAACACGGACACGTACGACAAGATGAACAAGCTGGAGAACCGTAAAGACATCGCCCAGGACATGGTGCTGTACCACGTCAAATGCCGGAATGATGAAATTCAAAATATCCTGGTGGGTACCGTCTGCTCGTGCCCTCACGGGGCCGCCACCCGCCGCACCTTCGCAAAACACAGGAAAACTACAAATAAAAATGGGAAAATCTGCAGAAATCCTACAAGAAAGTCCAAATGTTAAAAAGAAAACAACTAATATTGAATTTTACAAAAGTAAACTCGTAATATTCCAAGAATAAAAAAATATTTTTGTAGCATAAAGTTGAAATCCTAAAGAAAATAAAATCCTTTTTTTCCAAAGTCAAATAAGTTCAATTCTTTTAAATATTATTCATTCATTCATTCATTTTCTACCGCTTTTTCCTCACAAGGGTCCCGGGGGTGCTGGAGCCTATCCCAGCTGTCTTCGAGCGAGAGGCGGGGTACACCCTGGACTGGTGGCCAGCCAATCACAGGGCACATATAGACAAACAACCATTCACACTCACATTCATACCTATGGACAATTTGGAGTCACCAATTAACCTAGCATGTTTTTGGAATGTGGGAGGAAACCGGAGTACACGGAGAAAACCCAGGCTTGCACTGCGCGCTAACCACTCGTCCGCCGTGCCGCCCTTAAATATTATTATTATTATTATTTTTTACCAATAATAGGCCGTATTCAACCATGAAACGGTGATCTTTAATCATTGATTATTGTTTGGAGCCATAATCCAACCACAATATTCCAAGGGATTACTGTACTTGGAAAATATCCTTATTTTTTCACCATGTGGGCCTGGCTGGGAAAAGTTTTGGACCTTTGTGGGTTAGCGAGTTGTAGCGTGACTTGATTGTTTCCTAACTCCTCCCAGAACACCAAGGAAGTGTACGACTGCGAACCATGCGAGTGCGAAGAAGAGGAGCTTCTAGACATCTTGGTAAAAGACGCAAAGATCAAAGATCATCAACTCTTGCACGGCTCGCGCGTTCACGCCCGCTCCTTTTGGGCTGTTTTCAGAAAAAAGACCTGCCGCCTCTGATAAAGAAATTTGAGATCTACGAGTTCCGCTTTTCGGATTTCAACTGCACAGAAACGGAGCTGGTCAAGTGCGGCATACAGATGTACTACGAAGTCGGGGTGGTCAAGAAGTTCCAAATCCCTCAGGAGGTGACCACACCCTCATACATTTTGTATCGGCCGTGTTGTGGGCTTCCCGAGACTAACAGCGCCTCCCTTCCCAGGTGCTGGTCCGCTTCATGTACTCCGTCAGCAAAGGCTACAGAAGGATCACGTACCACAACTGGCGCCACGGCTTCAACGTGGGACAGACCATGTTCACCCTGTTGACGGTATTGTATTTAAAGTCCTACAAGGCGTTGTTGACCACCTTTGGGATAGGCGGGGCTTCTCAAATGCTCTCAACTTGGGACCCATATTGACTCGCCACCCACTTTTATTTAAGCCCGTTTTAGTTTTTACACATGCATGGAAGTCATTTTGATTTTTTTTTTATTATGTTTACCCTTGAAGGCATTTTAATTTAAAATATTTTTAACACTTTCATTAAAGTCATTCTTTATTTTTATTTTTTTTTTGTACATTTTTATGATTTGTTTTTATTTAAATAATTATTTATTTACACTTTTATTTAACTTATTTTATTATTAATTATTTTATTGTTTTTTATTTAAATCATTTTTATGTTTATTTATTGTTATTTTTATGCTTTTATTGAAGTCAGTTTTGTTTTTATGTTTTTTTCTACATTCATTTTTTTACACTTTCAAGTCATGTGTATTTATATTTAATTTATGTAATTGTTTTACTTTTTTGTAATATTTTTTACACTTTTACCATCCATTTTCTACCGCTTATCCTCACAAGGGTCGCTGGGGTGCTGGAGCCTATCCCAGCTGTCTTGGGGGAGAGGCGGGGTCCACCCTGGACTGGTGGTCAGCCAATCACAGGGCACATATAGACAAACAACCATTCACACTCACATTCATACCTATGGACAATTTGGAGTGGCCAATGAAGTTAGCATGTTTTTGGAATGTGGGAGGAAACCGGAGAACCCGAAGAAAACCATTTTTGTGGGTTGAGAACCACTGCTGTGCGCGCATGTCCCTCAGCCCCATGGGTGGGTTTTGCATGGTTTGGTTTGTGGACGGAATTTTTTGACCCACAAAACATTGGGGCCAACCCTGATCGGAACATCCCTGATACCGTATAAACTACAGTAACAACTTAGCGTATCTTTTCAAATATGAAAATCGCAAAGTTTCATCCTTTGATTTTTCCCGATGTGGCCCTCACTGGAAAAGGTTTGGACACCCCAGGACTACAACCATCATGAGCAACCCCTACCAAATCCTGAAAGGACTGATTGCTGCACTAATGTTTTGTCCTAGACGGGGATGCTGAAGAGGTACTACACAGACTTGGAGGTCATGGCCATGATCACTGCCGGCTTCCTCCATGATATCGACCACAGAGGGACCAACAACTTGTACCAGGTCAAGTAAGTGACGCTTTGCTCTCCATCTTCATGCATCGTTCCTGTTTGTTTTGAGGTTTTTCCATTGAGTCTTGTTGCCCGCAGGTCAGGCAATCCACTAGCCAAGCTGCACGGCTCCTCCATTTTGGAGCGCCACCATCTGGAGTTCGGGAAGTTCCTCTTGTCCGACGAGGTGAGAGCTGAAGCTAAAATGCAGATAGAAAAAAAAAATATATATAAGGACGTTGTCTTCATGTCTCTACGCGCTGCAGTCACTGAACATCTACCAGAACCTGAACAGGCGACAAGTGGAGCACGTGATTCACCTGACCGATATTGCCATCATCGCCACCGACCTCGCTCTTTATTTCAAGTGAGTTTGCTCGCTCTGTGTAATTTTGTAACAAAACAAGGAAGACCTGTCAATCATCTGCTAGGAAGAGGACCATGTTTCAGAAGATAGTGGACCTGTCGCACACGTATGAGGACGAGAAGAAGTGGGTGGACTTCCTGTCTCTGGAAACTACCAGGAAAGAGATCGTCATGTGAGTAGAGGTTCTCAAAGCTGGTTCTTTGCTGGCTGGTTCTTTGCTGGCTGGTTCTTTGCTGGCTGGTTCTTTGCTGGCTGGTTCTTTGCTGGCTGGTTCTTTGCTGGCTGGTTCTTTGCTGGCTGGTTCTTTGCTGGCTGGTTCTTTGCTAGCTGGTTCTTTGCTCGCTGGTTCTTTGCTCGCTGGTTCTTTGCTAGCTGGTTCTTTGCTCGCTGGTTCTTTGCTCGCTGGTTCTTTGCTAGCTGGTTCTTTGCTCGCTGGTTCTTTGCTCGCTGGTTCTTTGCTAGCTGGTTCTTTGCTCGCTGGTTCTTTGCTCGCTGGTTCTTTGCTAGCTGGTTCTTTGCTAGCTGGTTCTTTGCTCGCTGGTTCTTTGCTCGCTGGTTCTTTGCTAGCTGGTTCTTTGCTCGCTGGTTCTTTGCTCGCTGGTTCTTTGCTCGCTGGTTCTCTCCTTCACCGTAACGCCGTGTTTGGCTGCAGGGCCATGATGATGACGGCGTGTGACTTGTCTGCTATCACCAAGCCTTGGGAGGTGCAGAGCAAGGTGAGAGACAATGAAGACAATAAACATACATGTGCAGTACTCACCCGGGTTTTTTGGGCGGGGGGTGGTATTTTGTAGGTTGCCTTGTCGGTGGCAGCAGAATTTTGGGAGCAGGGCGACCTGGAGAGAACTGTATTGGAACAACAACCCATTGTAAGTCAGTTCATCGGTCCAGCTTGGACAAAAACGAAATTGAAGCATTTTTGAAAGTGAAGTCAAATTGCAAATTGCAATGCCACCGCTGGAGAGAGCCATTTATGGCTAAAGAAGGTTGAGAGACACCCAATTGCTCTCAGACCCTTGCCTAGAGACCATTCTTGTAACTGCGAGGGTAAAAGTCTAGCAGGTATTGATGCATCCATCCTTTGTCTTGTACTTATACGGGTCCAAGTCATGGGTGCAGCAGCCTCAGTAGGGGAGTCCTCGTATGCCCTGGGGCCTCCTCCCGGCTGAGCATGCGTGGAACACCTCACCAGGGAGGCATCCATGCCTCAACATTTATTACACATGATTAAGTGTTGGACCGTGTGACTTTATACCTTATCTCTGTAGTATCTCTCAGAAGAACTACCCCATCAATCTCACACTCCAACCAAACCTCACTCACGAGCAGGTATTTGTATGACTTTATAACTTATTGCTGTTGAGGTTTAAAACTCCCAGAAATAGGAATAACCCCTACAAACAGAAGTTTATGTACTGTACTCCCTCGATCTTCATCTTTAGCAATCCATCATAATGCTGCTGGCCAATGCTAATGTGTGAGTCTGTATATTGTCTTCATTTTTAGGGGTGCTCTGATCAGGGTTTCATTTTCCGTTACCGAGTGAAATTGTCCCATACAAACACATAGATGAAGTGTTTTCTGTGCATTTTATGTCTACTATATTGGGTAATGGGAATGAATAGATCACTATAGGGGTGTTATTCTATGTCTACAGGGCTCTAATAATGTTAAAAGTCATATTTAGAAAGTTGTATACAGGTTTTCTGTGCATATTATGTCTACTATATTGGGTAATGGGAATGTGTAGGTCACTATAGGGGTGTTATTTCATACCTTGAGGTCTCTAATAATGTTAATAACATATACAGAAGGCCATAAACAGGTTTTCTGTGCTTATTATGTCTACTATATTGGGTAATGGGAATCCATAGGTCACTATAGGGGTGTTATTTCATGTCTACAGGGCTCTAATAATGTTAAAAGCCATATTTAGAAAACAGGTTTTCTGTCTACTATATTGGGTAATGGGAATGTATAGGTCACTTTAGGAGTGTTATTTCATACAGAGAGGGCTCTAATAATGTTAATAACTTAATACAGAAGGCCATAAACGGGTTTTCTGTGCTTATTATGTCTACAATATTGGGTAATGGGAAAGCATAGGTCACTATAGGGGTGTTATTTCATGTCTACAGGGCTCTAATAATGTTAAAAGCCATATTTAGAAAGTTGTAAACAGGTTTTCTGTGCTTATTATGTCTACAATATTGAGTAATGGGAATGTGTAGGTCACTATAGGGGTGTTATTTCATGCCTAGAGGGCTCTAATAATGTTAAAAGCCATATTTAGAAAGTTGTAAACAGGTTTTCTGTGCATATTATGTCTACTATATTGGGTAATGGGAATGAATAGGTCACTATAGGGGTGTTATTTCATGTCTTCAGGGCTCTAATAATGTTAAAAGCTATATTTAGAAAGTCGTAAACAGGTTTTCTTTCGTAATGTATATACTATATTGGGGAATGTATAGGCCACTGTAGGGAATGACTATAGGGATGACTGTATTTAGTGTACAGCACTATAGATTTACTATACACTGAAGAATGATCCCTTTAGTGTCTCAATAGCTGGCAGTGCAAGGACATAAGAATGTATGGGGGCTGCATGAGTGCTGTCAGCATTGGGGAGCTGTGGTTCATCAAGGGGATTCATGGATTCCAACATGGAAGCGGGGAAACCGAGCCTCAAGCATGAACCCCACCTCCAATATTAGCAGGGTTGTTTACGATGGGTTGTTTTTGTTCAGAATATGTGTTGTTCTTTTTAACGGCCACCAGCCGATGATGGACAGGACTAAAGCAGCGGAGCTCCCCAAGCTCCAGTGTGGTTTCATCGACTTTGTCTGCACGTTTGTCTACAAGGTAGGTCCTCCTCGCCGTGCGTAGCGCTCCTACAAAGTGCAGGGCTCCCAGTAGGACCCATTGTTTTGTCGTCGCAGGAGTTCTCACGCTTCCACCCTCAAATCCAACCCATGTTGGACGGGATCCTCAACAACCGGAAGGAGTGGAACGCCAAGAAAGAAGAGTACGAGGCCAAACTCAAAGCCATCGAGGACGAGAAGGCGGCGAGGCAGGCTGCCGCCGCCAGCAAAGGTAGATCCCTTCTTTTGGCGTGACGGTCATTCGGTCTCATGGTTTCTCTCCTCCTTCCACATCAGTGGATAACAGCGGCGGTGGGGGCTCCAAGACGTGCTCGCTATGCTGAACGGTGAAGTTTGATGAGCAAAGATCAGAATGTGAAATGGTCAGGAATGTCCGGTAGGGGTTCTTCTGGTGCTCTGCAGAAAGGAGGTTTCTTTGATTTAGTGTTACATATTTGGCCTGAGTATATTTGTGTAAGATGCTTTTATATGTACAACGTGTAAATAACACCTCTGTCATCATGTAGTAGTAGTATAAATAAACAAATACTGTATATTTAAGTCATTGTAGGCTTCCAGTCTGACATTTTCCAAATTACTTTAGGACACAGTCAGAAGCTCAGCTTTGTACAGCACGCTTGCTTCTCTTAATGTAACTAGCTAGCCGCTTATTGGTGATGCCTTTATACTGTATTTACTGTATGTGTGAGGTCACACTACATGGTACAATCTATTGGACATCCACATTTACTAATGCTGCCGCCGCTGCTGCTAAAAAGTTGACATTTATTTTCTTGTACAGTTGGCCCTCGTTGCACCGCGGTTCTAACATCTCCGTTTTTCCAAAATGAATAAATGAATAAATAAATGCTGTTTCGTGGTTGACTACAGTACAAAAAAATCATTATTTAAAGCAGGGGTCTCAAACTTGCGGCCCGCGGGCCAAATGCGGCCCGCAGGATGCTAGTTTGAGGCCCCCGCCTTAATGGTTTGATATGGATGCCGTATGGTTTCATGAACCCAGAAATAACAGCTTAAAGCTGCGTGCACACCGGACACAATTGGTGCGATTTTGCCCCGCCCATACGCAAGCGAACAAGCCCGCCTGTTTTGCTTTTTCTCTCATTATCCATGACTGAGATCAAAACACTGAAAAAGTGTTGTTTTTTTTTTTTTAAACCTGATGCGGCCCAGCCTCACCCAGACCCTAGCTCCAGTGGCCCCCAAGTAAATTGACTTTGAGATCCCTGATTTAAAGGATCCATGACATAATTATCAACTTTGTTTGAATGTGTTATAGATTGTGATTATGTTCTACATTGTTCCATTTTTAAAAGCAAACAGGAAATTGGTAGACGTGGCATTTATAGTTGATGGCAGTGATGTCATTGGGGTGACCTCTATTAGCCAAACGTTTCTGGAGGTAAATGCTGGATATTTTTCTTCAAAATAGTAGTCATTCCAAATTGTTGTGTTGCTGCTGGATGTTCATAGTATCTGAGTGATGGTGTGAGTGTCTCTTTTTCAAAAGAGGAAGGTTTAAAGACAACGATGGATGAAGAGAGATTGTGATTTTGTTCTACATTGTTCCATTTTTAAAAGCAAACAGGAAATTGGTAGACGTGACATTTACAGTTGATGGCAGTGATGTCATTGGGGTGACCTCTATTAGCCAAACGTTTCTGGAGGTGAATGCTGGATATTTTTCTTCAAAATAGTAGTCATTCCAAAATATTGTGTTGCTGCTGGATGTTCATAATATCTGAGTGATGGTGTGAGTGTTTTTTTTTTCAAAAGAGGAAGGTTTAAAGACAACGATGGATGAAGAGAGATGGATGCCCACCCCGAGTTCTGTCATTTGCAGGGATCATTTCAGTGAAAAGTGCTACGAACGAATGCCTTTACAAAAAAAGGATGCTATTTTGCTCGGAGACAGCAAAAAAAGACAAGAACGTCAAGGTTGCCACAGAACAGAGTAAGTCATGTCTTGTTTATTACGTCATGTCTCGAAACACTATTCCATGCTAGCGACAAGGCTAAAAAGCATTATAGATCCTACATAAACATCATGTATGTTTACTGGGATGACTAAATGAAGCATAAGCAACCCCAGGGCAATTTACGCTCACCATTCTGTGTTTTGAAGGCCACCGATCTTTATCTCGATGTCCTAAGTCTATGTTCTGCAAGTTCTCCATTTCACTTCCTAATGTTTCTCCTTTTATTTTCTCCACCAAAACTATTGACAAATGGCTCCAATCTTGGATTTAATCCCTGTAAACGTCCTCTGTCTTGCACGCCTCCATGTTTGTTTACCTCAGTGATTATACAGTGACTGCACAGCGAGAGCTAGCTCGTCATAGCTGGCACCATTAACGATAAATGTCATTTCATAAGTGGAACCACATGGAACATAACTACAAACAACAAATAAACATATTTTAATGGATGGATGATAGGTAAAACAAAACAACCTTAAGCAAGACATAAAGACCAGAACAAGAAAATAAAATAAAAATAAATAAATATGGAATAGATCATGTCCAATTTAATAATAATACATCATTATAGTAATTTAATAAACCCAGTCTTGTGTGTTTTTATCGCTCCCCCTCTGTTGTGTTCAAAAGCCGAGTGATCAACTCAGTCTTTCATTGAAGCAGGGCAGTGATAGTAATCGGCTGATAGTGATAGTAAATGAAATTGAAGCAGGGCAGTGATAGTAATCGGCTGATAGTGATAGTAAATGAATTTTCCCCCTCTTATTACCATTTTATTGTTTCACATCAAGTGCACCGTTATTCTCTTATCGTTACACTTGACATGACTTTTTGTGGTATTTTACCGTTACTAAAAAATGTACCATAAATAGCTTCCTTTGGTAAATGTTCAATACACACACACACACACCGAAGCATCTAAATAAAAGGAATCTATTTTTAAACATGTGGCCTATTGAATAATGCCACTTAGAATAGATTCCACGGTGCAAACACAGCTTCTGTCCACACTGCACTTTCTCCCAGTGACCCCAATCCAATGGGATTACTGCTAAACTAGGCTGGGATTACATCATCATCATCTCGCTTCAAGTGAAGGACACACACACGACAATTACCGTAAATTCCAGTGTATAAGCCACACCCACTAAGTGGAGGAAAAAAGTACCGTATTTTAAACTAAAAAGAAAAATCCAGAAATCACAATGCATGATTTTTTAACAATTTATTTGTGTGATACAGCTGCAAATAAGTATTTGAACACCTGTGTATCATCTAGAATTCTGACCCTGAAAGACCTGTTAGTCTGCCCATTAGAAGTCCACCTGCACTCCATGTATCATCCTGAATCAGATGCACCTGTTTGAGGTCGTTAGCTGCATAAAGACACCTGTCCACCCCATACAATCAGTAAGACTTTAACTTGTAACATGGCGAAGACCAAAGAGCTGTCCAAAGACACCAGAGACAAAATTGTACACCTCCACAAGGCTGGAAAGGGCTACGGAGCAATTACCAAGCAGCTTGGTGAAAAAAGGTCCACTGTTGGAGCTATCATTAGAAAATGGAAGAAGCTAAACATGACGGTCAATCTCAATCGGAGTGGAGCCCCATGCAAGATATCACCTCGTGGGGTCTCAATGATTCTAAGAAAGGTGAGGAATCAGCCCAGAACTACACGACAGGACTTGGTCAATGACCTGAAAAGAGCTGGGACCACCGTTTCCAAGGTTACTGTAGGTAATACACTAAGACGTCATGATGTGAAATCATGCATGGCACGAAAGGTTCCCCTGCTTAAACCAGCACATGTCAAGGCCCGTCTTAAGTTTGCATATGACCATTTGGATGATACAGAGGAGTCATGGGAGAAAGTTTTATGGTCAGATGAGACCAAAATAGAACTTTTTGGTCATAATTCCAATAAGCGTGTTTGGAGGAAGAAGAATGAAGAGTACAATCCGAAGAACACCATCCCTACTGTGAAGCATGGGGGTGGTAGCATCATGCTTTGGGGGTGTTTTTCTGCACATGGGACAGGACGAGTGCACTGCATTAAAGAGAGGATGACTGGGGCCGTGTATTGTGAGATTTTGGGGAACAACCTCCTTCCCTCTGTCAGAGCATTGAAGATGGGTCGTGGCTGGGTCTTCCAACACGACAACGACCCGAAGCACACAGCCAGGAAAACCAAGGAGTGGCTCCGTAAGAAGCATATCAAGGTTCTAGCATGGCCCAGCCAGTCTCCAGACCTGAACCCAATCGAAAATCTTTGGAGGGAGCTCAAACTCCGTGTTTCTCAGCGACAGCCCAGAAACCTGACTGATCTAGAGAAGATCTGTGTGGAGGAGTGGGCCAAGATCCCTCCTGCAGTGTGTGCAAACCTGGTGAAAAACTACAGGAAACGTTTGACCTCTGTAATAGCAAACAAAGGCTACTGTACCAAATATTAACATTCATTTTCTCAGGTGTTCAAATACTTATTTGCAGCTGTATCACACAAATAAATTGTTAAAAAATCATGCATTGTGATTTCTGGATTTTTCTTTTTAGTTTATCTCTCTCACAGTGGACATGCACCTACGATGAAAATTTCAGACCCCTCCATGATTTCTAAGTGGGAGAAATAGCAAAATAGCAGGGTGTTCAAATACTTATTTTCTTCACTGTAAGTCGCACTGGAGTATAAATCGCCCTTTGTAGTTCCTCCCCCTCATACGTCTGTAAACTCGAGATTAATTCTTCGATCTAGCGGATTGTAGTTGCCATCCGGCAATCCCACTTCTGACACCAATCTGGCGCTCAAGGGTCTTGTAACAGAAAAAGGTTTAATTTTTGAGAGCAGTTTCATTCAACAACCACACGGCCTGTTAGATTCCACCATCGGTGATCACTCACCATAAGAGTCTCAGTCATGGACAAGAAAACCTAAACGCATCACACAGCATTCATTCATTCATTTTCTACCACTTTTCTTCACGAGGGTCGCGGGGGTTGCTGGAGACTATCCCAGCTGTCTTCGGGCAGAGGCGGGGTACACCCTGGACTGGTCGCCAGCCAATCACAGGGCACATATAGACAAACAACCATTCACCCTCACATTCATACCTATGGACAATTTGGAGTCACCAATTAACCTAGCATGTTTTTGGAATGTGGGAGGAAACCGGAGTACCCGGTGAAAACCCACGCATGCACGGGGAGAACATGCAAACTCCACACAGAGATGGCCGAGGGTGGGAATTGAACCCTGGTCTCCTAGCTGTGAGGTCTGCGCGCTAACCACTAGACCGCCTCACACAGCATTGCAACAGATAAACAAAAACAGACAATAACAAACAACCATGTGACTTAAAACTAGAAACTGAAGCGCTACTTACATAGACGGTGCCGCAAAGCCCTACAATATATTACATATATTTTTATGTATTTACTTTTAAAAATGTCTGAAAATCTATAAGGACATATTTTTTGTTCTTTGTCCTAGTGTTTATTTGTACGGTATTTCCACATTGATGCGGTTTTCGTAGTGCCCTTGAACGCACCTCGCTGTGGCCTCATGATAATCAGGAAGTGTCCTTCAGAGCAGGACGAGGGATGTGTTTGTGAGCTGAAGATGGATGCATGGTGTTGGATTTACCCAGCTATAAAAACAATAATGCTGAGAGCATGGTTTAATATTTATTCAATTGAAAAAAGAAGTCGTTATACGGTAGGTGTTATATACATCACATGGATCTATTATATACATATTTAAGTTGACAAAAACAACTTATTATGGCTAAAGATACTAAAGACGGGGTTGAGAACTATAAAATCAGCAACACAAATGAAAAAGTTTCAATACTGATGTTGCTTGTTTGTTGACTTCAAGCCAGCTAGGAGCCAAAATGGCCGCCGCCAGCGAAGAGCCTAAATGGCTGACGCTAATGTTTTCTGCTTGTGAGGCCAAGCGGCTATAAACTCAGTTAAATAACTAATAAAGTAGGCGGTGATCCTCATTCGTTGTCATAGATGCAGTCTGTGGGGGGAAAAAACACATTTTAAGAGTTTAAAGAGTTTTAAGGTCTGGGTAGTATCCGTGATACCACCGAGTAAAGTTCAGGCTGGTATCACCGATACAGATCCGATATCGGTAAATTTGTAGTATGTTTCATTTGGTAGCATAAAGAATACAAGACATTTCATTCATTCATTCATAATGAATGAAATATGAATACATATAAAATATAATAAAAAATAATAGTAATAATGTATTAAGTTCAAGAATAATTTATTTATTTTAAATCCTAAAGTATGCGAGGTACGATATAACCACTCTAATGTACACCAGAAAATGCCGTAAAAAATCAGAAAATAATATTATAATATTGTATTTCAGTAAATTATTCAATTAAATTAACTAATTTGTATTATAAATAATATATATTAATAAATAAATGTCATATTTTTATTTTTATTTTTTTATTTGTTAATTTTTATTTTTATTTTTATTTTTATTTTTATTTTTATTTTTATTTTTATTTTTATTTTTATTTTTATTTTTAGTTTTATTTTTATTTTCATTTTTATTTATTATATATTTATAGTAATAATAATAATACATTGATTTGAATTGCTAAATGTATTATTTAGTATATTGATTAACACTAAATATCCATATTTGTGCTTTATTCAAATGAAAATAAAAAGCTTTTATTTATTGTATTCAGTGGAATATTTTGTATAATTATAAAACAGCAAATGGATTTTATTTAACTTTTTAAATGTATTATTGAATGAATGAAAATGAAATAAGTACAATAATAAAAGCGCTAAAACCTTCCCATGCGCGGACAAAGATGAGCTGAAATGGCGATCCAAGTATGGATATTTGGATTGGGGAATGGCTTTCAGAGCGCGACGAGTTGGTATCGGAAGCATGGAAGCATCGACATCACGAATCAGAAGTTAGGACAAAACACACCGTCGCCGACGTCGTCGTAAATGTCGCCGTCGCTGCAGAAAGGAAAGGAGACACGGTTTAGTGAACTTGCGGCTTGATGTCTTGCCGTGTGTCGTTGTGGTACTCACTCTGTGCTAATATGGCCGATGGAAACGTAACCAACTGGAAGGACGGGAAAGGAGAGCGGGTAGAGTTAATACACCGTGGGGGCGAGGGGGCGTGCAGGGCGCCGGTCACTTACACTTCCCGTCCTCGTTGCGACAGATCATTTTGTCGTGCGCAGCCTTTACGATCACGTCCACTTTCTCCCCGGCTTTGACCGCCAGCTCCTTGCCGCCCCACTTGAGCGGAGCGCTGGGCGTGGCGATGGTCACCTGGTAGAGCACCTGGATCTCCCCATCGTACTTAAGGGCGAACATCCAAAAGGGAGTAGAAGGGAAAAGCGTAGCCAAACGTACGGAGGACCGATACTCACTTTAAACTTCTTCCTGAACTCTTTCTCCTCCTTCTCAAGCTTTTTCAGCTTCTTTGGGTCCGACTCCTCGGCTGCCTTGCCTTTGCCTTTTAGGCTGGGAATGCTGAGGAACAAACCACACTTGACAAAGTTTTCCACGCCAACCTGACGGCTTTCTATTGCTTACCTGCTAATGGGCGGAAGGGGGGGCTGGCTTTGGGCGTCCACGTCGTAGTAGATCTCATCGTCAGCGGCTGCTGCCAGAGAAGGGAATCCAATGTTTACCGCTTATTATTGTTATTTTAGTATATGAAAACATTCCATTCATAAAACAAATATTCATAATAATAAAACAAGTATGACATTAACATTTATATACATTTTAAATTTAAACGTATTCTTTTTTTCTACATTAAATAAAAAAAAGGCTTAAAAAAACTACAATTCCAATATTTAATTAATTTTAAAACTAAAATTTAAAAATAAAATTTAAAATTATTTCCATTTAAAATGAAAGAAAATCTCTGAATTATATTCTGACATAAAAAAATTCTGAATTATGTGTTTGCTTTTTATTAAAATAAAAAATAAATATATGTATATTTTCTTAATCAAATAAAAATAAGAGAATCATCCTATTTATTATAAATAACATTTTTATGAAGTACTTCAATTTAAAAAAACTTAAAAATATAAAGCATTCTTTTCTTTTTATATTAAAATGAAAAACTCTTGCATTAAATTCAATAATTAGTATAATATTTTGCTTTTAAAATGTATTTAATATAAAATTATGTTTTATTTTGAGTTGATTTTATATTGTGTCAGATTTGTAATAATGAATAATACTTTTCTTTTGTATATGAATTTAATGAATAAAAATATAAAAAAATATTTAAAAAAATCCTTTTGTCATTAAAAGAAAAAACTAATATGAATCATAGTGTTAGTTATTGTCTCTAATAAATGAAAGAAAATACTTTAATTGTTCTTTCATTTTTGGACGTGAAATTTAAAAAATGCTTAAAAATCACAATTTCTATATGAATATCTGATAAGGTTTTTATCAAATAAAACCACTGACCGTGTCAGTTCAACTTGACCTAAACATCGGAATTGTACGATATCGATCCCCAAGAATGGAACGACCAAATAAAGATGGAAAAAATGGAAAAGCAAAGAGAGCACCCACCCGCACGGTCTGCTGTGAACTGGCTGGGGGGAGGCAGTCTGCCACGAGCAGAAAGACCATGAGAAAGAGAAAAGAGCGACTGTCGGTTAATCACGGCGGAGGAGTGCACACTAAGACGTGGTTAGTGAGAGCCGATATCCGGTATTGATCGCAGGCAAAGACAATCATCGAGATGACCCACGAATAAGCCATGCGGTTATGCAAGAAGGCGCCACGCCCTTCTTCTGTCAGCCAATCATTGGAGGTGATCAGTGAGCGGTTTGGCCCCGTGTTTACAGTCTTACTATACTGATGCACGTTTACACTTTTACGCTGGCCGCACGTCCACTTCTATCAAACATCTTCAGGAGGGCGTGAGGCTTGGCGAGGTACTTCCTGGGCTGGGCGGGGCTAAAGAGCCAAGCACTCGTCAACAAAACAACCCTGTATTTCAAATTTGACGGTGTTTTTTTTTATACTCATTTTGATTTCATGGAGTTTCATGATCGATACTCACCGAACATCCAAGTCTGGATCCATCACGTCATTGTAGATTTCACCTTCTTCTTCTTCTGGGGGCGGCGGGAGAAGCACTGCCAACAACAATAATAATAATAACAGCATCACATAATCTAAACGGTCCATTACACTCCTCAACTCACTCAAGAAAATATAATACAAATAATTACAAATCACATATAATTAAAATTAATACAAATCATTTTTACAAATAATAATAAACAGTGAATTACAAATAAATACAAATAATACATAAATAAATAATAAATGTGATTTTTTTCAGTAAGAAAATTACAAAATAATAAAAAACAAATAACTAAAGAGAGTACAAAATTAAACACTTTAAATAAAAAAAATAACATATATTACAAAGAAATATTCGTCATTAAAAAATAAAAATTCACATAGTTAAAAACAATTAAATAAGAAATAAAAATAATAAATCAAAACAATACAAAAATAGTTTACAAATAAATACAAATGAGGCCTAATAAAAAATAATTCTTTTTACACAAAATATTTTTTAAATAAAAAATATTAAAACTATAACTACGAATTAATAATAATAATTAATAACAATAATTATATAATTAATAAAATATATAAATAATAATTAAGAATAAAAGAAAAGAAGTAATAAATAGTAAATAAGTAAACATAATAACTAATAAAAATAAAAATATATAATTTAAAATAATGAAAATAATAACTAAATATAACAAATAAATAATAAATGAAAACAAATAAATAATATACGTAAATGTAATTAGCACGGTATCCTAGCTAACGTATGGTGTAATGTCAAGCTAGCGATGATAATAAGTTGATTGTGTGTACCTCCTAGTCCACTGATCCCGCTGTGGAGAGAAGACAACGTTGTATCGTTACAGTCGAAAACAATCGGGTGTCCAAAGTGCGGAACTAGCCACCGACGCTTACGACCTTACCTGCTGTCTGACGAGGCCACGTCCACGTCGTCGTACAACTCACACTTGGACCCCTGCTGGGCCTGATGGCTCTTCAGAGTGTTGAAGTCGATCTCCACCGAGGTGGTCTTCACGTAGCCAACTGTACGTACGCAACATAATTCATACTTTCATTTTTATGGAAGCCATGACTGTACCTACACAAATATATCATACCTTTTTATTCACATGGAAGCCATGACTGTACCTACGCAAATTTATCATAATTTATAATAATAATAATTTATAATGATAATCATAATTTATCATTATTATGGAAGCCATGATCTAGCTAGAAAAATTTTTTCCACACGAGGGTCGCGGTCGGTGCTGGAGCCTATCCCAGCTGTCTTCGGGCGAGAGTCGGGGTACACCCTGGACTGGTTGCCAGCCAATCACAGGGCAAAATATATATTTAAAAAATTTAATTCTAATAATAAATCAAAAATATACAAAAATATAATCAAATATATATATATATATATATATAATCGAATATATATATATATATAAGTATATATGAAGAAATTAAAAATAAATAAGAATAAATCAAACAAAAAATATATATATATTTAATATAATGATAATAATATATAAATAATAATAACAAATAAAATAAAGCAAATACATCTAAAATAAACCCAAAATAGAATCTATGAAAAATAAAAACATTAAAAAATGTATGTATAATAATAAATCAAATAAATAAAAGTAAATGACTGGCTGCATTTTGGTCGAATCCAGTTTAATTGTACCATGCTTTTATTTGGAGCTTATTTTGCACTGAACAGGAAGTCACTGTGTGCAGGTGTGAAGTGGTTATGTTATGTTATGTTATGTTATGCAACAGTGCTTAGCCGTAACAATGGAAGTAAACAATTTAGAAAGGAGCAGATTTGCTGAGCCTTTATGACTTAGTTTTAGACAGAAGAACCAGAACCAGAACCACCAGGTTCTGGTGGTTCAGCATCTGACGAGGGAAGCAACTTACTGGATCCGTCCTGTTTCCGTCCCACCCATTTGCCCTCAGGGGTGCCCTGGACCCGGATGATGTCCAGACAGTCTCCTCGCTTGAGGGCCAGCTCCGTCCTGCCGCCTCTGCAGTCCACACGGGCCTTGCCTTGGTGGAGGGCCTCCAGGGGCCCCACCAGCTGAGACGGCCGAGAGATGTCATCCCACCTTTGTTGGGTTGCACCGCGGCACTTTTGCTCACCTTCAGTTTCTTTCTGGCTTCCTGCTCTTTCTTCTCTCGCCCCCTCTGCTCCTTCTTCTCCGCCTCCTGTTGCCTTTTCTCCTCCTGCTCCTTCCTCCTGTCTTCTTCTTCCCTGTTGACGGCAAACACCACTGGAGTTGGCCGTGTCCATGATGGGGCTCACATTCATCCTAATGTGACTCAGCAACTTTCAATTGTCTCATTTGTCCACAAGATGGCGCTACTGTTTCCCATTCAAAGCATGCAGCAACATTCCGGCCTTTAAAGGGTTCAAAATGTATTATTCAGGTTAGATATATATTTCATGCTGACGTCATTGACTTAAGTGGAAAAGAAATATGATATTTCATATTCACTGCATGACTTTTTGTCATCAGAACCCCCCAAAAGAAAATCTAACTGTATAGAAAAAAAGAACAATGCATGAAAATCAATCCAAAATAATAAGTAAAAACTGAGTAGTAAAAGTGTTGTGTAATAATAATAATACGTAATAATAATACTCTCACCAGGGTTCATCCAGCGGCTCGTACGTGTCTCCGCTGTGGTCGTCGTCATGGTGATGTTGGCGTTCCTCCTGGCCGGTAGAAACACAATAAAAGGTAAACGAGGCGTTCAGTGTCGGTAAGAAATGTGCGTTCGCATTTGTGTCACCTTGGCCCGCTGACTGGGATGAGCTAAACGGGAGCATAAACAGCAAACAATAAAAGATAGCATTAAAGCATTAAAGATTCCCGGAAATGATTGGCCATGTTAGCCGCTGCCCAAACGTCACTCCACCTGTGGACGGTGGCAGCGGAGGAGGAGGAGGAGACGTCTTCTTCACCTCCTCAAGGTCGTCATACGACTCTTCTTGGTGCATCCTGCAACCGCCACATATCAACAAATATCATGTACCATATTTACTGTAGCTACATGTTCTATATCTACATCTCACCTTTGTCATACAGCGTAAAATGTATGATTCTTATTATTAATAATATCAGCTTCACTCTTTGCTTCCATTTCTTAGTTTTCCAATATTTCCATTTTATTCTTAAATCATCTTCAATATTCTAGTAATATTATGACTTTATTACATTATTTTTTCCTTCATATTTCAACTCTGTGCTACTAAAATGGAATTTTTCCCTCGTAATATTGCAAGTATTGCAGCTATATTGCAAATATAATAATATTAATAAATATTAATAATATTGCAAATATTGCAACAGTTTTCTGGTTACAATTCGACTTTTGTCCTGTTAACGTTTGGACTTTATTCTGGCAAAATTAGCGTTTATTTGTCATTCTTGCTTCTGTTTTCATTTCAATTTTCTACTTTTAATATTTAAACTTTATTACCATAATATTTTGATATTACCTTTGTATATTATAACTTTTCCCTGAACCTAATTTTCCAACAACTTTTTCATTATTAACATTAAAATATTATTATGAACATCTTTTCATTATTAATATAAAAATATTTTTTTCTTCAATATTTCAGCTCTATCCTACTGAAATGGTTTTATTTATTTATTATCTTGAAATTGCTTACTTTTATGCTTTTTTTCTTGTTACATATAACTTTATTGTATTAATATTCATATATGTATATTCTATTAATATTTTGACTAATAATATTAATAATATTATAACTTTCTCCCCAACCTAATTTCTAAAAATTACATTTTTTTGTTTTGTTTGTTTCTCATAATATGACTTTTAAGAAAACATATTTTTTCTGTCATATTTCAACTCTCAGCTACTAAAATGTATTATTTGTGTCATTATTTTTCATGAGTACTTATGAGACACTTCATCTCTTTGTTTATTTTTCTCTTAATATTTTGACTTTATTCTTGTAAAGTTGCAGCTGTTTTTCCTATTTCCCCTTTCTGGTTTTTTTTGTATGAGGTAAAAATTCTCATACAATATGGATTTTTTTTCACATTCTAGAAAAGTACCACGAGCCAATAAATAACTGCCTCTACCCACAAATGGGCCCTAGGCCACACTTTGGACAGCCCTGATGTAAACATAGTCTAGGTCAGGGGTGGGCAAACTTTTTGACTCGCGGGCCGCATTGATATGACAAAATTTACGGGGGGGCAGACTATATATTTTACACGTAACAGTCCACCTGGTATTATTGTATCTGTAAAATTGTCATGCAAATCTGCTATTATTATTTATTATTTTATATTTATATTTCAATATTTTAAAAATAATAAAATATTATAATAATTACAATAAAATGTAAATAATAATTATTATATTATTATGTAAAATATGCAAATATAACAACAATATTATATATAATTAATATAATAATTAGCATTAATATAATAATTATAATAATCATAATAGTTCTAATAATAATTATAATAATCTAATAATAATAATAATTATAATAATCTAATAATAATAATAATAATTATTATTATTATGTGCTTGTGTCCCTTTTTTCAGGAGCACTTTGTAAACAACAGACCATGTCAAAAAACGAAATTGATAAAACCATCAAAAGGTTGGCTCAGGCCATGATGCCAGGTTGTATGTTGAGTTTAAATAAAATACTTTGGAAAGATTGGGCGGGCCGTATTCAAACACTTGGCGGGCCGGATGTGGCCCCCGGGCCGTAGTTTGCCCACCCCTGGTCTAGGTCATAGGATGGAGAAATAAGTTGAGCCATTTTACCGGACTCACACGCTAGGAACATACAGACGCCTACAGTAGAGCATTGTGCCTTGCCAAATAGCACCTACACCAACATTCGGTATTACTACACATAAAGTAGTCCCCGA
Source organism: Doryrhamphus excisus (assembly GCF_037039965.1). NCBI lineage: Eukaryota > Metazoa > Chordata > Actinopteri > Syngnathiformes > Syngnathidae > Doryrhamphus > Doryrhamphus excisus. Next base: position 6,235,688 of record NC_136375.1, read on the forward strand.
GCTGTACTCTCTCTCTCTCTGTGTGTGTGTGTGTGTGTGTGTGAGTGACTGTTTACGTGGTTCCAAAATGTCGCGGGGGCAGACTCGGGAGTGCACTTTGAGGAGGCTGGGTGGTGTGGTTGCTATGGTTACCAGGAGCCGAAGACATCTGGGTGACGCTGGAAGTGCTTCCTGTGAAGAAAAAGCATTGAACCATCAACCGTTCCTTGGGTATGTACGGAACCGTACACACGCTCATAGACAACTAGTCACGGTGGCTGACGTGTATGTGAGTGATTGGAAGAGAAGCTCTGAAACGCCGGCCCGTTTGTGAGTTAGCAGACCCCCAGATCTAAGAACAAATAATTAGTCCTGCAACCGGGCATCCATTTCTTTACTTTTTGTGAAGTTTCTTCTCGTAATTCTGATCTTCTCGTCACATGATCACTTTATCACTTAAATTAAGTTTTCTTGTGAAGTGATTCTAGAATGCACCACTAGAATGGCCCCCTGGCCGCCCTTTGGACACCCGTGAAGGAAGAGATTCTGTAGAAAGTGGTATTCGTTAATAGGCTCATGACTCATCATATGACTTCCTCATGTGATGAAGCAAAGTTAGCGCTGTGGGGGGGGGCGTTGTGGCTCACGTGGGTCCAAAAGAGGAAGTACTGTAAGTCAGTGACTGAGTGCAGGGTTCATTCCTACTGTACTATGTGAGATACTGGAGAGTATATCTGAAGTACTTACAGGTTCTTATTATGTTTATTGACACTGGACATTAGCTTAGAAGTTAGGGAAGTTCATGGACAGGGAAACTTCCCTAAATCATTAGCTGGGTTACAGGCTCTTATATATGTTATATAGGCTCTTATAGAGGTTATATAGGCTCTAATAGAGGTTTTATAGGCTTTATATAGGTTATATAGGCTCTTATAGAGGTTATATAGGCTCTAATAGAGGTTTTATAGGCTTTATATAGGTTATATGGGCTCTTATAGAGGTTATATAGGCTCTAATAGAGGTTGCATATGCTCTTATATAGGTTATATAGGCTCTTATAGAGGTTATATAGGCTCTAATAGAGGTTTTATAGGCTTTATATAGGTTATATGGGCTCTTATAGAGGTTATATAGGCTCTAATAGAGGTTGCATATGCTCTTATATAGGTTATATAGGCTCTTATATAGGTTATATTGGCTCTTATAAAAGTTATATAGGCTCTAATAGAGGTTTTATAGGCTCTTATATAGGGTATATAGACTCTTATATAGGTTATATTGGCTCTTATATAGTTTATATTGGCTCTTATATACGTTATATAGGCTCTTATAGAGGTTATATTGGCTCTTATAGGGGTTGTATAGGCTCTAATAGAGGTTTTATAGGCTCTTTTATAGGTTACATAGGCTCTTATATAGGTTAAATAGGCTCTTTTATAGGTTATATAGGCTCTTATATAGGTTATATAGGCTCTTATAGAGGTTATATAGGCTCTTATATAGGCTCTTATGTAGGTTATATAAGCTCTTGTATAGGTAATATTGGCTCTTATAGAGGTTATATAGGCTCTTATAGAGGTTTTATAGGTTCTCATATAGGTTATATAGGTTCTTATATAGCTTATGTAGGCTCTTATATAGGTTATGTAGGCTCTTATATAGGTTATATAGGCTCTTATATAGGTTATATTGGCTCTTATATAGGTTATATAGGCTCTTATAGAGGTTATATTGGCTCTTATAGGGGCTGTATAGGCTCTAATAGAGGTTTTATAGGCTCTTTTATAGGTTATATAGGCTCTTATATAGGTTAAATAGGCTCTTTTATAGGTTATATAGGCTCTTATATAGGTTATACAGACTCTTATGTAGGTTATATAAGCTCTTATATAGGTTATATTGGCTCTTATAGAGGTTATATAGGCTCTTATATAGGTTATATAGGCTCTTATGTAGATTATATAAGCTCTTATATAGGTTATATTGGCTCTTGTAGAGGTTATATAGGCTCTTATAGAGGTTTTATAGGTTCTCATATAGGTTATATAGGTTCTTATATAGGTCATGTAGGCTCTTATATAGGTTATGTAGGCTCTTATATAGGTTATATAGGCTCTTATATAGGTTATATAGGCTCTTATAGAGGTTATATTGGCTCTTATTGAGGTTATATATGCTCTTATAGAGGTTTTATAGGCTCTTATATAGGTTATATAGGCTTTTATATAGGTTATATAGGCTCTTATATACGTAGGTTATATAGGCTTTTATATAGGTTATATAGGCTCTTATATAGGTTATATAGGCTCTTATATAGGCCATATAGGCTCTTACATACGTTATATGGGCTCTTATATAGGTTATATTAGCTCTTATATAGGTTATATCGGCTCTTATATAGGTTATATTGGCTCTTATAGAGGTTATATAGGCTCTTATAGAGGTTTTATAGGCTTTTATATAGGTTATATAGCCTTTTATATAGGTATATTGGCTCTTATAGAGGTTATATAGGCTCTAATAGAGGTTTTATAAGCTCTTATATAGGTTATATAGGCTTTTATATAGGCTATATTGGCTCTTATAGAGGTTATATAGGCTCTTATAGAGGTTATATAGGCTCTAATAGAGGTTTTATAGGCTCTTATATAGGTTTTATAGGCTCTTATATAGGTTATATTGGCTCTTATAGAGGTTATATAGGCTCTTATAGAGGTTTTATAGGTTCTCATATAGGTTCTTATATAGGTTATATAGGCTCTTGTATAGGTTATATTGGCTCTCATATTGGTTATATTGGCTCTTATAGAGGTTATGTAGGTTCTTATATAGGTTAAATAGGCTCTTATATAGGGCATATAGGCTCTTACATACTACGTTATATAGGCTCTTATAGAGGTTATATAGGCTCTTATATAGGGTATATAGGCTCTAACTGATTGATGCAGCAAATGCCAGGGAGGAGCCTAATGGGGATAAGGGCCATAGAAAATACATGGATGAATGGATGGGTGGATGGATGGATGGATGGATGGATGGATGAATAGATGGGTGGATGTACGAATGGATGGATGGATGGATGGGGATGGATGACTGGATGGATGATTACCTACTCCTACTCCTATTACTCCTATTACCCAATATAGTACACATAATAACCCACATTAAGAAAAGACAACTTGTCTAACAACTATAGTAATATATTAGATATAATAAGACATAATATGGACTCCCACATTAGCATGTAATAAGGAATGCTACGTTGGGGAATCCTACGGTATGCTGCCATCATCTTACCAGTAACGATCCCAGCAGCCCTTCTGAAGTCGTCCAGGTCTACTTTCGGGGGTCGTTTGGGTTTAGCAGGAGGAGGACTCCACTTGGGGAGCGGGTTGCGTTTGGGGCCAGAGGCGGGGTCGTCAATGACGCCGTTCTGAGAAGCTTCTGTTGCGGGTTTCCTCAGGCTGGGCTTTTTGCTGACTGGAGGTTTTGGAGGCGGGACAGTCTGATGGACAGCCTGATTGGCCGTAGGTTTGCTGTCAAGTTGCGGCTTGTCCGGCTCTGCTGGACGTTTGTCCGTGTGACCTTCACTCTGCTGCCACAGTTTGGTGACACTGCTGCTGGGTTTTTGGGTCAAAGGAGGGATTTGGGGAGCCGAGTCCCCGCTGCTGGGTTTGGATGCTGCTGGGGGGGGTCTGGGGAAGGCAGGTTTGGGGTTGGAGAGGGTAGTGCTCAGTGGAGGCTTAAGGGTGGGCTTTGGAGTGGGCGGAGACAAGGGGGCGTGTCCTTTGTCAAGGAGAGGCGTTTTGTTGCTGCCGCCGCCATCCTGGCTGCTGTCAAACCTGCTAGCTAGCACTTTGGTTGTATTGGTCACATGATGCACCTCTCTGGCGCTCTTAGCGGGCGCCGTGTTTTTAAGGTGAGAAGGTTTGGGGGGGATCTTGATGGCGCCGCCAGACAGGCTTTCCAAGACGGGTTTCTTGGGCGGGACGGTGGGACCGCTGGAGAGGGCGAGGTTGAGGGGCGCTTTGGGTCGCCCCGGCGACGGTGATGGGCTCTCTTCGCTGGCGTTGGCTTGGAAGCGAGCCATGATGGCTTTTACATCAGCCTTGTTTTCCTGGAAAGAAGAGAAACATGTGACCTGTCGTGTCATGTCAGATTGTCCCTCGTTTATCGCTGCTTCCAGATCCGACCGCCATAAGTGAATTTCCACCAAGTAGAATTCAATATTAATAAATACATATACATGAGAGCGTGAATGGTTGTTTGTGTATCGGCCAATTGGGCTTCCTGTCTGGTGTGTGAGATTTTACTGTAGAGGTGTGAGCATACAGTACGAGGAAGTGGAGATAAGCACACAAAGCTGATGCTGATATTTCACTGCACAGGTACTCACTGACAGCGTTGCACAATAAGGTGAAAGTTCACTTCTGCATGCACTCGCTAACACACTCACTCGCTAATACTCACATGCTAACACACTCACTCGCTAATACTCACATGCTAACACACTCCCTTGCTAACACACTCACATACTTGCTAATACTCACATGCTAACACACTCACATACTTGCTAATATTCACATGCTAACACACTCCTGTGCTGATACTCATATGCTAACACACTGATATACTTGCTAATACTCACATGCTCACACACTCACATACTTGCTAATACTCACATTCTAACACACTCACATACTTGCTAATATTCACATGCTAACACACTCCTGTGCTAATACTCATATGCTAACACACTGATATACTTGCTAATACTTACATGCTCACACACTCACATACTTTCTAATACTCACATGCTAACACACTCATACTTGCTGCTAAAACACTCACTTGCTAACACTCACATACTTGCTAATACTCACATGCTAACACACTCACTTGCTAATACTCACATGCGAACACACTCATATACTTGCTAATACTCACATGCTGACACACTCACTTGGTAATATTCACATTCTAACACACTCACATATTTGCTAATACTCACATGCTAACACATATACTTGCTAATACTCACATGCGAACACACTCACTTGCTAATACTCACATGCTAACACACTCCCTTGCTAACACACTCACATGCTTGCTAATACTCACATGCTAACACACTCACTTGCTAATACTCACATGCTAACACACTCCCTTGCTAATACTCACATGCTAACACACTCATATACTTGCTAATACTCACATGCTAACACACTCACATACTTGCTAATACTCACATGCTAACACACTCGCATACTTGCTAATACTCACATGCTAACACACTCACTTGCTAATACTCACATGCTAACACATTCACTTGACAATACTCACATGCTAACACACTCACTTGCTAATATTCACATGTTAATACACTCACATACTTGCTAATACTCACATGCTAACACACTCACTTGCTAATACTCACCTGCTAACACACTCACATACTTGCTAATACTCACATGCTAACACACTGACTTGCTAATACTCACATGCTAACACACTCACTAGCTAATACTCACATGATAACACACTCCCTTGCTAATACTCACATGCTAACACACTCCCTTACTAATACTCACATGCTAATACACTCATATACTCGCTAATACTCACATACTAACACACTGGCTTGCTAATACTCACATGCTAACACACTCACATACACGCTAATACTCACATGCTAACACACTCACTTGCTAATACTCACCTGCTAACACACTCACATACTTGCTAATACTCACATGCTAACACACTGACTTGCTAATACTCACATGCTAACACACTCACTAGCTAATACTCACATGCTAACACACTCCCTTGCTAATACTCACATGCTAACACACTCCCTTGCTAATACTCACATGCTAATACACTCATATACTCGCTAATACTCACATACTAACACACTGGCTTGCTAATACTCACATGCTAACACACTCACATACACGCTAATACTCACATGCTAACACACTCACCTATTCACTAAACATTTGCATACTCACAGACAGACCCAGACTTATGTAATCTATCTATAGTAAAGAGTACTTAAGTAAAGAGAACAAAAACAGTGATGGATTGTCGTGTTTGTGCTATTTCCTTTCATGTAAACAGGAGAAATGGTCTGAATACTTCTGCAACGCACTGTATATACTACACATGTACATACTATAAGTATATGTACACATATGTATATATGTATATACTGTATGTATACGATATGAGCCCTACTGTATATAGAAACATCACACCTTTCACTTCACCCCAAGTCAATGTGGTGAATGTGGAAATGAAATTAGTCCAAAATAAAGCCCAAATCACGCTTCTGTTTCCCAAAAAGCCCAATGAGCCAATGAGCAATACGTGTTGCTGCACAATTGCTGCAACCACCTCTCAGAGTAACGCAACACACAAGACAAGACTGTCAACAGTTTCATACATTTTTCATGTACTTTCATGAACTTTTGTGTTTTTTGCTAACACACTCACATACTTGCTAATACTAACATGCTAACACACTCACTTGCTAACACACTCACATACTTGTTAATACTCACATGCTAACACACTCCCTTGTTAATGCTCACATGCCAACACACTCACTCGCTAATACTCACATGCTAACACACTCCCTTGTTAATGCTCACATGCCAACACACTCACTCGCTAATACTCACATGCTAACACACTCCCTTGTTAATACTCACATGCTAACGCACTCACATACTTGCTAATACTCACACGCTAACGCACTCACTTGCTAACACACTCATATACTTGCTTATACTCACATGCTAACACACTTGCTAATACTCACATTCTAACCCACTCACATACTTGCTAATACATGCTAACACATATACTTGCTAATACTCACATGCTAACACACTCACATACTTGCTAATACTAACATGCTAACACACTCACTTGCTAACACACTCACATACTTGTTAATACTCACACGCTAACACACTCCCTTGCTAATGCTCACATGCCAACACACTCACTCACTAATACTCACATGCTAACACACTCACTCGCTAATACTCACATGCTAACACACTCACTTGTTAATACTCACATGCTAACACACTTGCTAATACTCACATTCTAACACACTCACATACTTGCTAATACATGCTAACACATATACTTGCTAATACTCACATGCTAACACATATACTTGCTAATACTCACATGCTAACACATATATTTGTTAATACTCACATGCTAACACACTGCCTTGTTAACACACTCACATACTTGCTAATACTCACATGCTAACACACTTCCTTGCTGATACTCACATGCCAACACACTCACTTGCTAATACTCACATGCTAACACACTCACATACTTGCTAATACTCACATGCTAACACAATGAGCCAATGAGCAATACGTGTTGCTGCACAATTGCTGCAACCACCTCTCAGAGTAACGCAACACACAAGACAAGACCGTCAACAGCTTCATACATTTTTCATGTACTTTCATGAACTTTTGTGTACTTGATAGTATTGATGTGCTAGTCGTCATGTCATGATGTTTCATTAGGACCCATCAACAGGTCCACTTGGTCACATCCGGATACGTATTCAATCGTCTATCGAAGGGAGCGTTCCATCCCTAGGAAATTGTTTCTAGTCACTGAGCGTATGTGTCGTGATGGTAAGGCTAGCAAGTCTTCCACGGCATCTTCAGCACGGCCCACAGGGGGCGCCGTGGAGACTCAAGTTGCAAAAAAGGCCAAACAAATCAAATGTAGTGTTTGTAGCGCACACAGAGTGCTTATGGACACACATTAGGTACGGCAAAGCCTCCCCAGCAAAGAGGAAGCAAAACATTTCTATTTCCACTTTGGTGAAATAGTGAAGGCCCAAGTTGCACAAGCCAATACGCTGACACAAGACTGAATTCTTTGTCAAAGAATTCCTAATTCCTAGTTCCTAATTCCTAATTCCTAGTTCCTAATTCCTAGTTTCTCCGTCACCTCGAGCGAAACCAAACCGAGGCTAGCTGCTGTCTGGTCGCTCATGGAGTGACCTTTTATCGCCTAGTTTGTCGTCTGTCCTACTCACCATGCCGATTACGAGACGCCCGCCTGCTTCCACCGTGTCCGTGGAAGCCGTGAACGGAATCCGTGGAAGGAAGTCGTGGAAGTCCCGAAGCGTTTTTGTGTGTGCGTACCTGTCCCACGCTGGATGTCAAACAGACATAAAGAATCAACTTGTGTGGCCAAAGTGGAGACGACTTCCTCTCTTTCTCTCTCTCTCTCTCTCTCTGTCACACTGTTATCTGTGTGTGTGTGTGACGCTATCATATGTGTGTGTGTGTGTGTTTGTGTGTGAGACGCTGTTATCTGTGTGTGCTGATCTCATGGATTTGCGTGTCGCTGGTTAACTCCACGCATGTTTCTATGTGTGCTTAACGACACTGCTGTTACCCAAACTCACCCCCAAATGTCCCCTAGGTCCATTATTTCTTTTTTCTTTGGGGGGGGGGCATTGACATAAGAAGATCATCTACTTGAAGAAGAACATCCACTTGGTAAAGTGTTTTTGGTTCATACAGTATAGTTGCTGTAGTCAGTGTGTGTGGTGACTTTTTATTGTGAGTTTGTGACATGGGGGTTTCGGGTTGGGGGGGGTGGCGATCACACTTTTCATGTGTGTCTTCAAATCTTGCCTGGGAATGGCCTTTTATTGGGGCCAAGCCAAGGCGCACCGGTGTATAACGCTCTATTCAAGCTTAATGGGGGCAGGGGGGAGGGTGGTACACTAGTGCCTATACCAGCTGACTTCTGCAAAACTTCTGTGAACCTCCCAAACACCGAATACTACATTGGTACTACAGTTCTAGGTCAGAATGGTTTAACACCAGAATACTACATTGGTACTACAGTTCTAGGTCAGAATGGTTTAACACCAGAATACTACATTGGTACTACAGTTATAGGTCAGAATGGTTTAACACCAGAATACTACATTGGTACTACAGTTCTAGGTCAGAATGGTTTAACACCAGAATACTACATTGGTACTACAGTTCTAGGTCAGAATGGTTTAACACCAGAATACTACATTGGTACTACAGTTCTAGGTCAGAATGGTTTAACACCAGAATACTACATTGGTACTACAGTTCTAGGTCAGAATGTTTTTTAACGCCAGAATACTACATTGGTACTACAGTTCTAGGTCAGAATGGTTTAACACCAGAATACTACATTGGTACTACAATTATAGGAGGAAAAAGCGTCATAGGTTCCCTTTAAAAAAATAATACTAGGATTGTGAATTCCCACTGTAATATTACAATGTAATATTTCATCATATACATTTCAAGGTAATATTGAAATCCTGTGTACATTTAAACCCAATCGTATACTTATATTATTTATATAATATTTTATTGACTGACTGGTGAAATGTGATCAAAATAAAGGCTAATAATAATAATAATAATAATAATAATAATAATAATAATAATAATAATAATAATAATAATAATAATAATAATAAATAAAATCATGATGGAAAGTTAATACGTCCAGAAAGCCTGAAACTGCGGTGCACACATGTAAGTATCATGTAGTCGTATGTAAGTACATCATACATAAGAAGCCTTCATCGTGCTGCACCGTATATACAACTACATATTAGGCTACATCCTCATCGTATCCATGGTAACGCCCCCCCTCGCCACCTCCTCCTCCTCTTCCCGACTCCTCCGGGCAGTGAATCCCGAGCAGCTTCTGCAGCTTTTCCTCCTGCAATCGGAGCTCCATGGAGTCCACCAGGTCGTAGATGTTGTCCAAGGACCACATGGGGGACGGGAACCACGCCTTGACGTCTCCGTCCTTGCCCACCACCAACATGCTGAAGTAGTCCTTGCTGATCTTCAGCTGATCCCGCAGGTTGGCGACGGCGTGGCGGGCTAAGGGCTCCACCTGGCTCTGACTACGACCTGCAGGGAGAGCGAGTAGATGTTTGACCTGCAAACCTGCACGGTGGACGGGATCTGGAGCGGAACGAGCGGGTTCACCGTTGAGGGGGAAGAGCTCCAGCATCCCAGAGGATTTGTCTCCAACCCCGATCAGCTTCAACACGGCAAAGTGGCGAATACCTGCATGGAGGGAAGAGTCTTTATGGTAACCAGGAGAAGGTCAGAATGGTTTAACACCAGAATACTACATTGGTACTACAGTTCTAGGTCAGAATGGTTTAACACCAGAATACTACATTGGTACTACAGTTCTAGGTCAGAATGGTTTAACACCAGAATACTACATTGGTACTACAGTTATAGGTCAGAATGGTTTAACATCAGAATACTACATTGGTACTACAGTTATAGGTCAGAATGGTTTAACACCAGAATACTACATTGGTACTACAGTTCTAGGTCAGAATGGTTTAACATCAGAATACTACATTGGTACTACAGTTCTAGGTCAGAATGGTTTAACACCAGAATACTACATTGGTACTACAGTTATAGGTCAGAATGGTTTAACACCAGAATACTACATTGGTACTACAGTTTTAGGTCAGAATGGTTAAACACCAGAATACTACATTGGTACTACAGTTATGGGTCAGAATGGTTTAACACCAGAATACTACATTGGTACTACAGTTCTAGGTCAGAATGGTTTAACACCAGAATACTACATTGGTACTACAGTTCTAGGTCAGAATGGTTTAACACCAGAATACTACATTGGTACTACAGTTCTAGGTCAGAATGGTTTAACACCAGAATACTACATTGGTACTACAGTTCTAGGTCAGAATGGTTTAACACCAGAATACTACATTGGTACTACAGTTCTAGGTCAGAATGGTTTAACACCAGAATACTACATTGGTACTACAGTTATAGGTCAGAATGGTTTAACACCAGAATACTACATTGGTACGACAGTTTTAGGTCAGAATGGTTAAACACCAGAATACTACATTGGTACTACAGTTATGGGTCAGAATGGTTTAACACCAGAATACTACATTGGTACTACAGTTCTAGGTCAGAATGGTTTAACACCAGAATACTACATTGGTACTACAGTTCTAGGTCAGAATGGTTTAACACCAGAATACTACATTGGTACTACAGTTATAGGTCAGAATGGTTTAACACCAGAATACTACATTGGTACTACAGTTCTAGGTCAGAATGGTTTAACACCAGAATACTACATTGGTACTACAGTTTTAGGTCAGAATGGTTAAACACCAGAATACTACATTGGTACTACAGTTATAGGTCAGAATGGTTTAACACCAGAATACTACATTGGTACTACAGTTATAGGTCAGAATGGTTTAACGCCAGAATACTACATTGGTACTACAGTTATAGGTCAGAATGGTTTAACACCAGAATACTACATTGGTACTACAGTTATAGGTCAGAATGGTTTAACGCCAGAATACTACATTGGTACTACAGTTATAGGTCAGAATGGTTTAACGCCAGAATACTACATTGGTACTACAGTTATAGGTCAGAATGGTTTAATGCCAGAATACTACATTGGTACTACAGTTATAGGTCAGAATGGTTTAATGCCAGAATACTACATTGGTACTACAGTTATAGGTCAGAATGGTTCAACGCCAGAATACTACATTGGTACTACAGTTATAGGTCAGAATGGTTTAACGCCAGAATACTACATTGGTACTACAGTTATAGGTCAGAATGGTTCAACGCCAGAATACTACATTGGTACTACAGTTCTAGGTCAGAATGGTTTAACGCCAGAATACTACATTGGTACGACAGTTTTAGGTCAGAATGGTTCAACACCAGAATACTACATTGGTACTACAGTTATAGGTCAGAATGGTTTAACACCAGAATACTACATTGGTACTACAGTTCTAGGTCAGAATGGTTCAACACCAGAATACTACATTGGTACTACAGTTATAGGTCAGAATGGTTTAACACCAGAATACTACATTGGTACTACAGTTATAGGTCAGAATGGTTTAACACCAGAATACTACATTGGTACTACAGTTATAGGTCAGAATGGTTTAACACCAGAATACTACATTGGTACTACAGTTCTAGGTCAGAATGGTTTAACGCCAGAATACTACATTGGTACTACAGTTCTAGGTCAGAATGGTTTAACGCCAGAATACTACATTGGTACTACAGTTCTAGGTCAGAATGGTTTAACGCCAGAATACTACATTGGTACTACAGTTCTAGGTCAGAATGGTTTAACGCCAGAATACTACATTGGTACTACAGTTATAGGTCAGAATGGTTTAACGCCAGAATACTACATTGGTACTACAGTTATAGGTCAGAATGGTTTAACGCCAGAATACTACATTGGTACTACAGTTCTAGGTCAGAATGGTTTAACACCAGAATACTACATTGGTACTACAGTTCTAGGTCAGAATGGTTTAACACCAGAATACTACATTGGTACTACAGTTCTAGGTCAGAATGGTTTAACACCAGAATACTACATTGGTACTACAGTTATAGGTCAGAATGGTTTAACACCAGAATACTACATTGGTACTACAGTTCTAGGTCAGAATTGTTTAACACCAGAATACTACATTGGTACTAACAGGGGAGTTCAGGACACGACCGACCGGGTTGAAATACAAGCACTCTAAACATTGTTGTATTCCCTGTATTAGTACTGAGTAGTGCTAGTAGTAGTATCAGTAGTAGTAGTAGCAGTACTGACCAAGGTGACATTGCTGCCCATTGAGAGCAGAGAGCTGCTGTTGGAGAGAATAGTCATCTTCAGATGGAGCGGACAACAGCAGTAGTCTCCTCTTGGACATGAACCTACAAGCAGATTGCATCATGTCAACATCGTGGCTCCTCCTCCTTGTCAGAAGGACGTCCTACGCCAGGCGTCTCAAACATGCGGCAAGACCCGAGTTTGAGGCCCCCGTCTTGATATGAAAGTTTAATGTTAGTGCGGCCCACGCAAGTGGTAGAGGCGGGGTACACTTGGGACTGGTGGCCAGCCAATCACAGGGCACATATAGACAAACAACCATTCACACTCACATTCATACCTATGGACAATTTGGAGTCGCTAATTAACCTAGCATGTTTTTGGAATGTGGGATGAAACTGGAGTACCCGGAGAAAACCCATGCATGCACAGGGAGAACATGCAAACTCCACACAGAGATGGCCGAGGGTGGAATTGAACCCTGGTCTCCTAGCTGTGAGGTCTGTGCGCTAACCACTCAACCACCGTGCCGCGCTATGGTATCTTGTACCCAGAAAAAATTATTACGTTTGATTAATGTTCATGTTAAAGGTTAAATAACTGTTAATAGTTATCCTCCCTATCCGTGTGGAAGTGGTAAGTTTTTGGCTATTTAAGTTTAAAGGAAATAACTTGAAGGCTACCGTTTAGGTCGCTAGCTCTCTAGTTTGCGAGTTAGCATGTGTCTCAAGACCCTGCAGTTGCGCAATACTGTATGTTGTAAATAAAAAGAGTATAAATGTGACTATAGTCGTGTTTTGTCATGTCTACAGGGCTCTAATAATGCTTTGTGGCCCCCAAGTAAATTGAGTGTGAGACCCCTGTCCTATGCGCTTTCATACCTGAGCAGGGGGTTCTCCTGGTCGGATTGCTGCTTGTCGGCTCCACAAGGCGGAGGATGTTTCCTCTCTTCTTCCTTTTCAGCGCTCCGTGAGGGAAAGCTGTCCACGTACTCCAACATGGCCGTGCTGGATAGCGGGGCTTCAAAGACTCTCTGGGGCTTGATGTCGTAGTCGGTGATGGTCATGGAGAAGAGGTCGGGGGAAGACAAACCCAGCTCGGATCTCAGCAGTGGCGTCAGGTCCGAATCTGACAGCTGCCGGCTCACCAGCGAATCGAACGCGGGCTCTGACTCTTGGACACGCAAAAAGACACAACGCCACGCAATCAGTTAGAGATGAGCAGTTCATGCACCCCACTGATGTTCTGAACTCCTGTTTCTAGCACAACCTTCAACAGCACCTCTGCAAGTAGTGCATGCCATTTTTCTTGGATTGCGTCCAATGTTGATAACAATTATTCAGTAATTCCTCGTTTAGGGCGGCTAATTGTTTACAGACCCGACTACTTAAATAAATGAAACATTTTCATCGTTAGAGCATAGAAACCCTTTTTACATTATTAGAGCCCCGTAGACAAGAAGTAACACCCCTATAGTCACTTTTACACTCCTAATCTTTGTTTACGTCAAAATGCTCAGGCTACAGAATCACTGTAGGGACAGATGACCGACACCGGCACATCCAGCTAGCAAGCTAACTAGTCAGCCTCTCCAATTTACTTGTTAATTTTAAAATGAAATCTGTTTATGACTTTCTAAATATGAGCTTAAACATTATTAGTAGACGCCTGCCGCTAGCATAGCAACCCGACATGCTAACTACTTAGCCTCAAACAAGCAGGGGTGCTGCTCCATGAGATCTCATGGAGAGGAGCCAGTTGAGGTGGCTCGGGTGTCTAGTCCGGATGCCTCCCTAGCCCAGCCAGGAGGAGGCCCCGGGGTAGACCTAGGACACACTGAGGGATCATGTCTCACAGCTGGCCTGGGGAGGCTCGTGTCGTCCCAGTGGGACTGGAGGGGGTGGGGGTGCAGAGACAGAGAAGTCTGCGACTGCTGCCCCCGTGACTCGGACCCGGATCGGTGGAAGAAAAAGGATGGATGCATCAAAACCTGCTAGACTTTTGCCCTCCTAGTGACAAGACTGGTCTCCAGGCAAGGGTCTGAAGGAAAGAAGGTAGAACAGAGAACATGGGCATCGATCCCGCTACCCTCGTATGCTAAGTAAGCTAATTCCTGTGTCGGAGCAGGTTGGTTCTTCTGAGAGCGATTGGGTATCTCAAGCTTTTTTGACATTCTTGTAGGATTTCAACCCTTTTAAAAAATACTTTTTGCTGCTTTTTAAAAAAAGCTTTTCTTGTGAAAGGACGCATGGGCATTTCCTCTTTGTTGGTCCTGGTCCAACATGACTTCTATCTGAGTTCTAACAAAGACGGCCTTCAAGAAATACGGCAAGGCGTCTTACCGAGTTGGTGGTGCTGCAGCGTGAGCGTGGCGTCGGCACCTTGGCCCACGATGGTCGCCACGGTGACCTTCCTGGCGGCGAGCTGGCAGCGCTGTTTGTCGTTCTGGGCCAGCTGCTCCAAGTACAGCTTGGCGTCTCTGCCGGGGGTGGATATCAGCTTCCGAGAGTGGAAAAACACAAAGGCGGTGAAGGATTTCAACCATGGATGTTCCTGAAGAAGACTTCTCACCATCAACCGTCTTTTCCCCTTCAAATGCTCCACAAAGTCCTTCAAGGCACTTCTGTCCTTCTCGCTAACTTCTTTGTTGGACTTCTTTCCTCTTCCTTTCTTCCCTTTCTTCCCTTTCTTCCCTTTGTCCTTCTTCTTTTCCCTGCTTTTGTCCTCTTTGACATGAATGCTCTCCTCTGCGGGCGTCCTCGGCCCCTCATCCGGGGTGGCGTCCGGCCTGCCGGAAACCATGAACCAAGAACACCAGTACCATGAACAAGAAACACAAGTACCATGAACCAAGAATACAAGTACCATGAACCGGGAACACAAATACCATGAAAAAGGAACACAAGTATCATGAACCAAGAATAAAAGTACCATGAACCAGGAACACAAGTACCGTGATCCAGGAACACCATGAACAAGGAACACAAGTACCATGAACCAGGAACACAAGTACCATGAACCAAGAACACAAGTACCATGAACAAGGAACCCTAACCCTAACCCCCTAACCCTAACCCTAACCCCCAACCCTAACCCCTAACCCCTAACCCCGAGCCCTAACCCCTAACCCTAACCCCCAACCCTAACCCCGAGCCCGAACCCCTAACCCCTAACCCTAACCCCCTAACCCCCAACCCTAACCCCTAACCCCTAACCCCTAACCCCTAACCCCTAACCCCTAACCCCTAACCCCCTAACCTTAACCCCCCTAACCCTAACCCCTAACCCCTAACCCCTAACCCCTAACCCCCTAACCCTAACCCTAACCCCTAACCCCGAGCCCTAACCCCTAACCCCTAACCCCTAACCCTAACCCCCAACCCTAACCCCTAACCCCTAACCCCTAACCCCTAACCCCTAACCCCCTAACCCCCTAACCACCTAACCCCTAACCCCCAACCCTAATCCCTAACCCCCTAACCTTAACCCCCCTAACCTTAACCCCTAACCCTAAACCCTAAACCCTAAAAGGAACACAAGTATCATGAACCAAGAATAAAAGTACCATGAACCAGGAACACAAGTACCGTGATCCAGGAACACCATGAACAAGGAACACAAGTACCATGAACCAGGAACACAAGTACCATGAACCAAGAACACAAGTACCATGAACAAGGAACCCTAACCCTAACCCCCTAACCCCCTAACCCTAACCCTAACCCCCAACCCTAACCCCTAACCCCTAACCCCGAGCCCTAACCCCTAACCCTAACCCCCAACCCTAACCCCGAGCCCCTAACCCCTAACCCCTAACCCTAACCCCCTAACCCCCAACCCTAACCCCTAACCCCTAACCCCTAACCCCTAACCCCTAACCCCTAACCCCTAACCCCCTAACCTTAACCCCCCTAACCCTAACCCCTAACCCCTAACCCCCTAACCCTAACCCCTAACCCCGAGCCCTAACCCCTAACCCCTAACCCCTAACCCTAACCCCCAACCCTAACCCCTAACCCCTAACCCCTAACCCCTAACCCCTAACCCCTAACCCCTAACCCCCTAACCCCCTAACCACCTAACCCCTAACCCCCAACCCTAATCCCTAACCCCCTAACCTTAACCCCCCTAACCTTAACCCCTAACCCTAAACCCTAAACCCTAAACCCTAAACCCTAAACCCTAAACCCTAAACCCTAACCCCTAACCCTAACCCCTAACTCTAACCCTAACCTCTAACCCTAACCCTAACCCCTTAACCCTAACCCTAACCCTAACCCTAACCCTAACCCCCAACCCTAACCCCTAACCCCAACCCCTAACCCCCTAACCTTAACCCCTAGCCCCTAACTCTAACCCTAACCTCTAACCCTAGCCTCTAACCCTAACCCCCTAACCCTAACCCTAACCCTAACCTTAACCCTAACCCCCAACCCTAACCCCTAACCCCACCCCCTAGCCCCCTAACCCTAACCCTAACCCCACCCCCTAGCCCCCTAACCCTACCCTAACCCTAACCCCTAACCATACCCCCTAACCCTAACCCCCTAACCCTAACAAGGGTTACACAAGGAACACAAGTACCATGAACCAGGAACACAAGTACCATGAAAGTACCATGAAACATGAGACGGTGCTCCAGCTTGGCTGTTGATGCAAAGTGTAGTAGTAGTGTAGGAGTAGACGGATGGAGTACAGTATACGTACGTACTACACACCTTTGCTTGTTCACTTCCTCTTTTCCGGCCGACACGTGCGGAGGCGGGTGCCCCTCCTCTTTGTCCTCTTCCTGTTTATCGCCGCTGCCGGGTGCCCTCCTGGGGACGGGCGCCATACGGATGACGAACCTGGACCTCCCGTTGAGGATGTCTTGGACCTTCCTCTTCAGGGCGGCTTTCCTCTGCAACGCCGCCATCCGGCTGACGTTGCTGTGCCTGTGAGGACCGAGGACGATCTTCTTCTTGCTCTTCTTCCTTGTCCGCACAACCTTCTTCTTGGCGCTGTGGCACCTGGTACGTGGGAGATCAGGTTTGAGGTACGCGTCCAGGAGAGGAAGCGTTGCACAAACCTTAAGTTGGAGCCCTTTCTGGTGATCTTCTCCAGCTTCCTCATGGGGAACTGATCGATCATCTCCAAGATGGCCTCCACGCGCACCGGGTAGGGGAAGCGCTCGCTGACTCTCAGGTTTTTTTTCAGCACCAACATGTTGAAGGTTTGCTCCTGAAGGGGATGAGAAGTCAGATCATAGTGATAGCGTCACGATCTGCCGGCACCGCAGAGCGGCGTTTAAGTCGATATGGCTTTCACCAAGAACCGCATCTCCCCGATGCAGACAGCACTCGTGCAGCCCCCAGACCGTGACCCTTGGATATTTTGGAAAGCAACACTTGCAGCTTGGATAGATTTCATCTCAGCTTTGGTATACAACTGGAAAGTTCACTCTTTTTTTTTTAAAGTCTACACTAGTTAAACTACATGAGTTTTTACCACTTCATCCTCCTTCTTTATTCCACTTCATTCATTCATTCACTGGACTGGTGGCCAGCCAATCACAGGGCACATATAGACAAACAACCATTCACACTCACATTCATACCTATGGACAATTTGGAGTCACCAATTAACCTAGCATGTTTTTGGAATGTGGGAGGAAACCGGAGTACCCGGAGAAAACCCACGCAAGCACGGGGAGAACATGCAAACTCCACACAGAGATGGCCGAGGGGTGGGATTGAACCCTGTTCTTCTAGCTGTGAGGTCTGCGCACTAACCACTCGACTATTCCACTTAATATTCCACTTTATTCTCTTACTACTGGGGCTTTATTTTCATAACATGAAAACCTTTTCTACAAGCTAATTTCCATTTTCAATGCCCCTTATCCTCACTAGGGTGGGGGTATGCTGGAACCTACTACCGCTGTCTTTGGGCGGGGTACACGCTGGAATGAAAAAATTTAAAATGAAACTAAAACTTTTTCTGGTTCTATTCCAACTTTTGGGTCTCAATATCTTCCCAATAATTATTGTTGTATTGTTATTATTGGGGGCGGCACGGCGGTCTAGTGCTTAGCGCACAGATCTCACAGCTAGGAGACCAGGGTTCAATTCCACACTCGGCTATCTCTGTGTGGAGTTTGTATGTTCTCCCTGTGCATGCGTGGGTTTTCTCCGGGTACTCCGGTTTCCTCCCACATTCCAAAAACATGCTAGGTTAATTGGTGACTCCAAATTGTCCATAGGTATGAATGTGAGTGTGAATGGTTGTTTGTCTATATGTGCCCTGTGATTGGCTGGCCACCAGTCCAGGGTGTACCTCGCCTCCTGCCCCAAGACAGCTGGGATAGGCTCCAGCACCCCCGCAAGGAAAAAGCGGTAGAAAATGAATGAATGAATGAATGTTATTATTGGGAGCAGCTACCTGTGTGAGTTCCAGGTAGTGCAGCAGTTTGGTGACAGTGTCAGGGTCCAAGCTCTCCACGGTGGCGTCTCCTTGTACGCTGGTGCTCTGGATGCGGCCTTCCATCATGGCGTTCTGGATGACGGTGACGATGACCGTGTCTCGTTCTGCCAGACGGCAGTTCAGGGATTTCTAAAGGAGACAAATCAGATTGTCGGTCTCTTCAAGTACCGGAGTCCCTTGCGGTTTTACGCCTGAACCACCTGATCCGCGTCCTCCAGCTGCTTCTCCATCATACGGAGGTAGTGGTCGTTGTGGGAGGGGGCCGCTATCACCCACAGACGCTTTTTACCTGGACGAAGAAGAGCTTATAGAAACAGTCGCTTGCCACTTGCACGCGTTTCTTTACGTGCCTGCAAAATCCGAGAGAAAATCCAAATCCGGTCCAAACTCTCCAGCTTCGCCGCCACGCTGTCCGTCCTCATGCAAGCCAAGCTCCATTCCGGGGGAAAGGTCCGAATAGTCTCCCCAGTCCTTCACATTAGGGTCCAGATGGCTCCCGGTTTTGCTGGGCCGTGAAATCTGCAAGCTGGGCTGACTGAGGCTCCACAGTGCAAAAAGCAAAAAAGAGCAAAAGCTGCAAAAACTGCAAAACATCCTGGTCATGGTCCACGGAGACTTTCATTCAGAAGGAGTCACCCCTAGAACCAAAACACCTTTTCAATCCTGCTCATAAGCCTCGTTTGGTGGGAACCAGTGGGAGCAGGAGAAGGACCAAAAGACGTGAGGACCACAAGCCGGCAGAGTCAAGACTGAGGAGCACACACACATACACACACATACACACACACACACACACACACACACTGGCTCATCTGGACTTGCTTATGCGGCTCAGAGAGAGGAATGTATCAAAAGTGTTTCACGTGTGAACATTTCATCCCTCTCTTTTTTCTGTTTCCTGCTCTTCTTCTTCTTCTTGGCCACTTTTTATAGCGTGCTAGTTTGTACTTGCAGTGAATTGCATTTGACCTTCTGATGGCCTTGGGGGTGGAGGGGGGGGTTATTTATGATGGCTGCCTGACGTCCTGCTGGGTAAATATGCCCACGGAAATCCCAGTGGTAAAGTTCACTTCAAAGGTAAAGGGAACCTTAACAAACACCACCCAATAAAAATAGCGTACACCAGAAAGTAAATAAATAAATATGACCCATCGAGAAAGTACAGGAGGGATTAATATCTACTTTGCTCTTTTTTTCATATTCTTGCATTACTTTTTTTTTCCAAGTTTTTCAACTTTCCTCTTTTTTCTTTTCATAATATGAATTTACTCCCATCAAATCTCGCTTTAACACCTAATATTTTCACCTTATTCTCTTAAAAATACTGCTGTTCTTCTGTATCTTTTCATTTTCCGATTATTTCATTATTTTTGTACTTTTTGTACATTTTTTTCTCATGATTATGACTTTATTCCCATAATAGTAGGACTTTTTGTAACATGAATAACTTTTCCACAACCTCATTTCCCCCTAAATCCAGTCTTTATCTAATATTTCCATTTGCTACTAAAATGATTATTTTCTTTATGAACATTATTACAACATTATTCTTCTAAAATGGCAACTTTAATTTTCATTAGAATCCAAGTTTTTTTCTTAATATTTTGAATTTGTATTTGGAATTGTATCTGGAAGTGAACCCTGAGAGAAGTTTGGGATGGCTCAAAATGCTCGCTTTCAGAGGGTGTGGTAAAACTGTTCCTTTGTGACATCACAAAGAGGCGGACTTTAGCAGATATTAGCAGATTGTATCAGATTGTGGAAGATCCGGAAAGCTTTGTGTAGTGGTTATTGTTTATAGCTGCTCTATAGGAGTCCACAACTCAATACAATGGGCCCAACTTCATTTTTCATTAGAATACAACTTTTTGCTCTTAATAATTATATTATATTATATATAAATTACACCTGCTTTTTTCAATTTTAATTTTTGTTTTCTTTTCATTTTCCAAGTATTTCAACGTTGTCTTAAATAAACTTCATACAATTTCTCCCCGTAATCGTATGACTATGACTTTATTCTTAGAAAATAATAACTTTTTCACCAAATGACAATTTAGTTTGTCACTAATAATAATTACATCTTAAAAAAAACCAACTAACATCTTTAATAATTCAACTTCATGCTGTTAAAATGATGCATGTTTTTCACATTACAACATAAAAATTATGACATTTTCTATAATTTTTATAGTCTTTTCTTAATATTTGGACTTTATTCTCTTTAAATTACTACGGATTTTTAAATTTTGCTATTTTTGTAAAGTACTTGTTAAAATATATTAGCACAATCTGATTGGTTCCAATTCTAGTATTATTTTTTACTTTATTCTTGTAAAATTACTGCAATTTTTTTCTGCTGTTTACTTTCAGTTTTCTTGTTAAATGATTGAGATTGTGTCGCGGGCTGCAAGTGGCAACTGGGCCGCACTTTGGACGCTAGATGGCACTCAATGGTCATGTGGTGTGATTATTAAAATCATTTGATATTTGAAATATTTCCTGTAGCGCTGTTCTGCAACAATACTTGTGCATGCATGAGTGATGCTAAAATTATTATATTTGGGATTATGATTATGAGTATTATGAGGTGAACGTGTCCTGAGTGTTGAGGGAAGACTTGTGTCCACGTCAGGTCCTCGCTTGTGCAGAAAGACAAGGCTTTGTGTTTGTCAGCCACAAGAAAAGGCTTTGAAGAAAATTCCAGCCATGTTAACGAGCCTCGGGTGTAATGCAAACCAGAAGTGTGTGTCTGTGTGTGTGTGTGTGTGCGGGTGTGTGTGTCGGGAAGACAATCCCTAACACACTCAGTGACCCCCTTATAGAGTAAACACAAGACTCAATTTAAATGCTTTTGAAGTCAAATAAAAAAACTTCCTGTGATGCGATTCAACTTGCGCATACCCACAGCGCCTATTAGGGGTGTCAAGGAAAAAAGCTGAAAAAAACAAAAAAATCACGAGACCAGACAATGCCGAGGTCGAGTCCACGAGAAGGAGATGAGATTTTAACATGAATTTTAAGAAAAGTACAAGGAAAAAATAGGACCCGACAAACAAATGCTCCTCTTCTAGTGTTAGCATTCTTGCAATGCGAACATGCTAATCTTAGCATGTTAGCACATAGCATAATAATGTAAAGTGCTTATACATGTGTCTAGCTATGAAAATGAATAAAAACTCTAATATGCTAATATTAGCATGCTAGCAATGGTAACATGCTAACACCTAGCATAATACTGGCAAGCGTTTATATAAGTTCCTAGCAATGGAAACGGCTAGTTATAATGGAGAGACAACATCGGAGGGACAAAGTTAACATGCTAATGTTAGCATGCTAACATATAGCATAATAGTGCAAAGTGTGTATACATGTGTCTAACTATGAAAATGACTAAAAACTCTAATATGCTAATATTAGCATGCTAGCAATGGTAACATGCTAACACCGAGCATAATACTGGCAAGGCTTTATATAAGTTATATAGGTTCCTAGCAATGAAAATGGCTAAAGTTAACATGGAGGGACAACATTTGAGGGACAAAGTTAACATGCTAATGTTAGCATGCTAACGCATAGCATAATAGTGCAAAGTGTGTATACATGTGTCTAGCTATGACAATGACTAAAAACTCCAATATGCTAATATTAGCATACTAGCAATGGCAACATGCTAACACCTAGCATAATACTGACAAGCCTTTATATGAGTTCCTAGCAATGAAAATGGCTACAGTTAACATGGAGGGACAAAATTGGCGGGACAAAGTTAACTTGCTAATGTTAGCATGCTAACACATAGCATAATAGTGCAAAGTGTGTATACATGTGTCTCGCTCTGGAAATGGTAACATGCTAATATTAGCATGGTAACAAATGTCAAAAATGGTCCTATGTAGCATTGTGAAAGAATCCTTTGAAAATCCTTTGAAAAATCACCCCCAACATTTAATCTCTTCATCCATATCTAATTTCAGACAATTTCTCAAAATTTTATTTATAAAAGTTATTTTGAACACAAACATAAATATGTTATTATTGTAAATACTCCGGTATTTACTCAATAACAGCTTCCGTGGACAGTAAACAGTGAAACAGCACCCCTTAGTGGAACTAAGGAGAAAATTATCATTTTCACAAACTGTAAAACAGCATACTCTAGTGGACATAATGAGTCATTTATTTCGAATTGTTTTGAGGCAAGTTTAATATAAATTTAAAAACGTGAAGGTGTGATCTCTTTTTTGAGAGAGAATAAGCACATTTATGAGGTTTTTGTGTTTTTGCAAGACTTTTGCAACGGAACATGCAGCTATATTGAAAAAAAAAAAACGATAATGGAGGTTAGGTTATGAAATATGAACTAACGTGAGCACTGTTTTAAGAAATAGTGATGGAATAACCACCACATTTAGATTCATATCGGAAGTGTCAGGAATAAATCGAATTAAAAAAAGCATATTACTCATCGGTACATATGTTTATATGATCCAATAATATTACTGCCGCTTCTGCTAGATGACATCTTCCGGGTCGACAGAGAGTTCGCCTGCACACAAAAAAGAAGACACCGGAGCGCCTGCAAAGGTCAGTGCTTTTATCTGACGTGAACATGCGTCGTTTTTGTCACTTTATGACGTGCATGAGTGTCGCCGTGCACCCACGTTTTTGTGCTATTTTTGTTGTTGATCCCACGCATGGCCACCGGATGCTGGGACAGATGTGATTTATCAGCGCTAGCATGCTATGCTAGCTCCATGCTAGCTACTTCCTCCTCACCGGCCAGAGAGGACACATAATCATAATAAACAGAAATTACGCATAATTTCATAATAAACAGACATAAACATCGGTGGAATATTAAAGCGACTAACATTAATTCAACATCACTGGAAGTCGTTTATTTCTTTTCTTAGTAAAAGACCTCATGCACTTTACAGAGTGAACTGTCATGTGGCGTTTGGAAAACATTGAATGACAGAAAAAATAGAACCGGGGGCGTTCATTCATAAATATGATGGAATATGGAATCAATTATTTTCTTTGGGATTGAAAACTAGATAGAATGAGCGCATGTTGCCAACTATTCACATCGCTCGTGAATGAATGGAAGTGTTGCTGACGTGGTCAATTGTTTAATACCGACTTCTTTGAACGCAGCACTCTTGATACCAGCTGTGTCCCGTTTTTCATTGATTTGCTGATGTATGGATGTTTATTGATTTATAATCACGATGGCAACAAGGCCATCGTTTTGGCCTGACGACCCTCGTTTGGGAGTGTAAATGTTGGACTGGGGGCTGCCACCAATATTTGTTTTTTGAAGTAGTGACGTGTTCGAGTCCCAATGCGATTGACTGAATAAAAGAACATATAGCATTAACCCTTTCGGCGGCCAGGCTTACTGTCAGTTTGAGAAATCATCAGTTTTTCCCCCATCATTTGTGATGGGGGGAAAAGTTACTAATTTTCTACTTATTACTAATCTAATTTACTAATCTAATTTGCATAATATATATAATAATTTTGCATAATATGACGTCACCACCCAATTTGTGAGATCCCTGTCTCCACCACACCAGTTCATCAAAATGTGTGATCCACTTGGGATACTCCTCATCTCTCAAGCAAACCCATCCATCACCATCATCACTTGCAGCTTGATCTTGAACACCACTGCTACCTCAACCGCTATGATATACAGCTACTGTATTATTACATACTGCAGATATAGAGTGCGGTATCTATTAAACCTCGTAGCCCCCCTAAAGGGTCACTCTTCTTAAAGACGGGGACCACCACCCTGGTCTGTCAATCCAAAGGTACTGTTCTCGACTTCCATGCATTTTGGAGAGACATGTCAGCCAAGACAGACCCTCAGGGTGACCCTCCCGGGGGTCCACCCCTGGAGCTTTGCCACTGAGGATCGTTTTTACCACCCCAGGTAGCTCAGCCACGGTGATGGAACCGTCCTCTGACTCTGCTTCCTTTATTTAAAATATGTCAGTGGGATTGAGGGCCTCAAAGTATTCCTTCCACCGTCCGACTACATCCTCAGTCGAGGTCAGCAGACCCCTACCCCCTCTGTGAACAGTGTGGACCGGGCCACAACCTCTCCGAAGACCACAGAAAGTCGTGCTCCATACTTAATTGAATTCCTCCCACACCCGAGTTTGTGCCCCGAGTGCAATAAACAGAATCGAGTGAGCGTGGAATCAGAAAGTGGGAGGCAATTTTGCAAAAGTTAGCGAACATTATTGTGTGCGCCCTCTCGCTGAAGGATTTTACTCCCCCCAATATTTATTTTTACCTCTTCAGTTCCGTTTTTATATAGTTTGCCCGCTCCTGACGCCATAGAAGCGTAAGACCTTGTGCTACGTGTTCTTCATCTTGATACCATTCATGAACCACCACGGTGTCCCTGTTGTCTCGTCCCCAGGAGGAGTGCCGTCTGTCCTGCTGAGCTCCTGCTGCGTGTGTGGGTGCACCATGGCCAACCTCCTACGCGTCCTTGCGGCCAGCTGCTCTGCCCCCGTCTTCGGAGGGGTGTCCTGTTTGAAACTGCAGAGTGGACCCGCTATCAAAACAACATGCGTGCGCTTTTTTAGGACCCATCAAGCCCTCGGAAGATGCGCCAGTCCAGGTAGAGAAAAGCCTGTCTCTGCTTTGTGGTTGTCCTGTACTCCAATCAGGTGATTTGTTAGTATTTAGATAGCAGCATCACCTGTACCGTATACCATGTAGTATACATTAACTGTATAGTCAGCCTCACTATCATTAATCACTTGTCCTGTGCACCAGGCCTCGACCGGTGCCTCAAAAGATCATTTCCGCTCTACATCTTTATATATTAGATATACGTATGTCTTCATATCTTTCCCTGACAGACTTTTATTTTGAAAATCTGCATTGATTTTTAACCAAATCTTTTGAAGTTTTTTTTTTCTTTTTTACACGACATGCTGCTTGTTGTTTACTTACCGTTCAACTCAGGAACAAAGAAAAGGAAAATGTGTGCTAAGCTGCAATCAACCTACAAAGTAGCATCTTTATTGAAGATGGTGTATGATATGCTGCTGGCTGCTGGTGCATGTTGCTGCCATGTTTTGCTTGTTTGCATAATTCTTTGTGACTAATAGTTATAATTGTGGGTTTTGCCTGCGCCCTCTTTTTTTTTTTTTTTCCAAACTTATTTCAACATTCCGGGCCTCAAGCATCCCTCGGTGGTCTTGGGCCCTGACATTTGGGCACCCTTATTGTTTTATTGATTGGAATACCTTTAACACTAATTATTGGAACGCAATATTTATCAATTTAATCACAGATTAACAACTTATTTCTGTCTGTGATGAAATGTGATTTAATTCTGAGTTAACTATGGACAAAATGTGATTAATCGCGAGTTAGAATTGAACTTTTTTTCTCTCAATATTTTGACTTTATTCCCATAAAATTACGCTTTCTTACTGTTTTTTTCCCCCCAATTTTCCAGCTTTCTTCTCATACATATAACTTTATTCCCATAATATTTTGACTTTAATCTCGTAACTTTTTCACCAATGTAATTTTCCAAAATGTACTTGTTTTCATTATTTAATTAATTTTAAAAAATATTTCAGCTAATCCTACTAAAACATAATTTTATTCTCATAAAATTATGACATGATTTATTATATTGTAACACCTTTTTTCCTTTTTTTCCTCATAACATGTTGATTTATTATTATTATTTATTCTTGTGGAATTGCAGCTGATTTTATGAAGCTGATATTTTGCTGTTTTATGAAGCTATATATTTAGAATGTGCCACGGGCCAAAAAAAAAAAAAAAAAGAAACTCCACGGACACCCCTATAATTAAAGACTCCGTTCTCCCTGTAGCATGTATAGCTTTACGGTCTTTGCAATTTGTATATTTCCAATTCACACCAATAATTCCACACCGAGGCTGTACCATGCTAGCAAGCTGTGTGGGGCACGACGGAGTTTAACCAGGTGTCACTGGTGTATCGACATAAAGACCGATACCGTCACATCTGCATATTCATAACAAACCTAACGTTAAAGTATAATTTTCAGATGATGGAAAGGGTGTAAGCTGCAGTCTTCTTTTGTCCCCCCCCTTCTTCAGGGGTTCCCTACAAGCACATCACAGTCGGCGTCCCCAAAGAGATCTTCCAGAACGAGCGGCGTGTGGCGCTGTCTCCCGCTGGCGTCCAGGCGCTCATCAAGCAGGGCTTCAACGTAGTGGTGGAGTCCGGTGCCGGGGAGTTTTCCAAGTTTCCGGATGAGCAGTATGCTCAGGCGGGAGCTGCCATTAAAGACATCAAAGACGTCCTGGCGTCTGATGTGGTGGTCAAGGTAGGCACGCTTGGCAGTGGACATGTGGACGCGTAGTGGTATGGACAGGTTTGGGCACCCCTGGTCGTTTACTTGGAATGGCTGATCCCAACAACCAGTCCTTTAGAAGGGAACATCTGGAACATCAGGGGTCCCAAAACCTTTTCATACCTGTGTTGTTGCAAATGTTTGAGTATAGCAGGTTGTAGTAAATGCGAGTGCTATGATATGCTGTGATATTTTTCTGCTATTTTTCTGTCTTCCAGGTCCGTGCGCCCATTTTCAACCCGGAGCTGGGCGTCCACGAGGTGGAGCTGATGAAGGACGCGGCCACCTTGATCAGCTTCATCTACCCGGCCCAGAACCCCGAGCTAATGGACATGCTGTCCCAGAAGAAAGCCACCGTCCTGGCCATGGACCAGGTGCCTCGAGTCACCATCGCCCAGGGTTACGACGCCCTGAGCTCCATGGCCAACATCGCCGGGTGGGGCAATGATGCCTTCAAGAGTGCATGGTGATGCTTCACGGGCCAAATCATTGAATTTCCACTTTTCCGTGTCGTCAGGTACAAGGCCGTTGTGCTGGCAGCCAACAGCTTCGGACGCTTTTTCACGGGTCAGATCACTGCGGCCGGGAAGGTGCCACCCGCCAAGGTGTGTCTCGTGTGTTTGGTTAATCTCGCACTGCTCAGAAGATACCCCAGCGCTGTTATCTTGCACGTGATTAGGTGCTCATCATCGGAGGTGGAGTGGCGGGGTTAGCAGCGGCCGGCACCGCCCGAGCCATGGGCGCCATCGTCCGAGGCTTTGACACCCGGTTGGTTTTCCCACATCGAGATTTGACTTAAGGCGATGACGTCTCACACTTCCCTTTCTCGCTCTTCCAGGGCTGCAGCGTTGGAGCAGTTCAAGTCTTTGGGGGCGGAGCCGCTGGAGGTGGACATCAAGGAGTCAGGAGAGGGCCAAGGAGGCTACGCCAAAGTCATGTCCAAGGAGTTCATCGAGGCCGAGATGAAGCTGTTTGCCAAGCAGTGTCAGGACGTGGACATTGTCATCAGCACTGCGCTTATTCCCGGTATGCACGCATGGCACACAAAGTCACGTAGTGTGTCTTATTTATCTACTGTATGAAGTAATAGGAGTGTAAAGATTACTATAGGGTTGTTATTTCATGTCTAGAGGGCTTTAATGATATTAAATTGTTTTTAGAGGGTCAGGTTTTTTTTGCTTAGTATGTCTTATTTTCACTTATAGGTCTACTATA
The DNA here is from genome assembly GCF_037039965.1 of Doryrhamphus excisus. NCBI lineage: Eukaryota > Metazoa > Chordata > Actinopteri > Syngnathiformes > Syngnathidae > Doryrhamphus > Doryrhamphus excisus. The sequence goes on from NC_136375.1 coordinate 6,264,469, forward strand.
TTAACCAATAGGTGTGTAAAGATTACTATAGGGTTGTTATTTCATGTCTAGAGGGCTCTAATGATATTCAATTGTTATTAGGTTTAGGTCAGGTTATCTTTGCTTAGTGTGTCTTATTTTCACTTAGGTCTACTATATTAGGCAATAGGAGTGTAGAGGGGACTATAGGGTTGTTATGTCATGTCTAGAGGGCTCTAATGATATTAAATTGTTTTTAGAGGGTCAGGTTTTCTTTGCTTAGTATGTCTTATTTTCACTTAGGTCAACTATATTAAGTAATAGGAGTGTAAAGATGACTATAGGGTTGTTATTTCATGTCTAAAGGGCTCTAATGATATTAAATTGTTTTTAGAGGGTCAGGTTTTCTTTGCTTAGTATGTCTTATTTTCACTTAGGTCAACTATATTAAGTAATAGGAGTGTAAAGATGACTATAGGGTTGTTATTTAATGTCTAGAGGGCTCTAATGATATTAAATTGTTTTTAGAGGGTCAGGTTTTCTTTGCTTACTGTGTGTTATTTTCACTTAGGTCAAATATATTAACTAATAGGAGTGTAAAGATGACTATAGGGTTGTTATTTCATGTCTAGAGGGATCTAATGATATTAAATTGTTTTTAGAGGGTCAGGTTTTCTTTGCTTACTGTGTGTTATTTTCACTTAGGTCAAATTAAGTAATAGGAGTGTAAAGATGACTATAGGGTTGTTATTTCATGTCTAGAGGGCTCTAATGATATTAAATTGTTTTTAGAGGGTCAGGTTTTCTTTGCTTAGTGTGTCTTATTTTCACTTAGGTCTACTATATTACATAATAGGAGTGTAAAGGTGACTATAGGGTTGTTATTTCATGTCTAGAGGGCTCTAATGATATTAAATTGTTTTTAGAGGGTCAGGTTTTCTTTGCTTAGTGTGTATTATTTTCACTTAGGTCTACTATATTACGTAATAGGAGTTTAAAGGTAACTATAGGGTTGTTATTTCAAGTCTGGAGAGCTCTAATGATGTTAGTGTACTTAAAAAGTTGTCAATAGGTTTTCCTATATGTAATGTGTTTTTGTTTTCCCTTATGTCGCCTATATTGTGTAATAGAAACACTAAAGTGACTATAGGGGTGCTATCTAATGTTTAATACAAATGTTAAAATGTGTATTTAGAAGGTTGTAAACAGGTTTTCTATGCTGTAACTATTCCATTTCTATATCAGGAAGATTGCGCTGTGCACATGATACGAGCACAAATGCTCATCCGGCTTTGCTTTCACATTTTAGGTAAGAAGGCTCCCATCCTCATCACCAAGCCCATGGTGGAGAGCATGAAGGACGGCTCAGTGGTGGTGGACCTGGCTGCCGAGGCGGGAGGAAACATCGAGACCACGGTACCCGGGGAGCTCTCTGTGCACAAGGTGATGGCAACATTATTCACCTGGTAGATGACCCCTAGGACGTCCAATGACTCCTTTCTTTATTTTGCAGGGTGTGACCCACATCGGCTACACGGACCTGCCCAGCCGTCTGCCCACCCAGTCCAGCACGCTGTACTCCAACAACATCACCAAGCTGGTACGGGCCATCAGTCCCGACAAGGAGAACTTCTACTTGGACGTGAAGGAGGTGTTCGACTACGGGACCATGGATCACGTCGTCAGGGGCTCAGTCGTCATGCAGGTACCAGATGGCCCCGAAGCAGGCCTGCTGTCTCACATGCAGTTTCCACTTATGGCCACCAGGTGTCACCCATACACCAATTTACACATTCTTGTTGGCTCCGGCTTCCTTTCCTTTTCTATGTTGATCATTTTTGATATGTATCATATCATATATGATATTTCACTAATGATTTGGCTAGGGAGTGTACGTTGCAATATACTGTAGACCAGTGGTGTCCAAGGGGCGGCCTGGGGGCCATTTGCAGCACACAGCTGTTTTTTTCTTGGCGGTATTGGATATTGAGAGTTGGACAATATCGGCATTTTGGTATACTTAATTCTAATATTATGGAATTATAGGCAAATATTATGAGAAGTAAATTGATGATTTTATGAAAAGATTATTTAAGAAGGAAGTTAAACTACTTTGGAGGTGGGGAGGGCAGAAATGCAAAATAAAACTGCTGTAATTTTATGAGAATAAAGTCAATATATTAAAAGAAAAAAGAATGGGAATAAAGTAGGCATTTATTGGAATATTTAGGTTTCGGGAATAAGCTATATTGTGGGAATACAGTCAGAATAGCAGATTTCTGGAAAATTATTTAAGGAAAAAAAATGTGGGGTAAAAAAAAATTGGTAACCATGTGACAAAGCTGATATTAAGAAGAGGCGATAATATCGAAATATTGATATTTCCTTTAAGCACGATATCAAAACCAGATAGTAGACTGGATTTGCACTGTATCTCCCTCACCCCTGCATGCAGGCGTCTGCGGTGGAAGGAATAAGTTTGAAGGAATACGCTGAGTAATGTGGAAGTACTTGGAATTCAAAGTATCAAAAGTAATTTTCACCACCTTAAAACCTGGTGTGACGCTCCGGACTGTGTGCCACGCTCCGATTACGTTCCTCAGGAAAAAAGTGGCCCATCACATACCGAAGGAGGAGCTGCAAGGAAAACCTTGGCCATGTCTCCGGCCACCAGTCCAGGGTGGACCCCGCCTCTCGCCCGAAGACAGCTGGGATAGGCTCCAGCACCTTTGGCTTATTCTTTTTTGATTTTTCACCATGTGGCCCTGGCTGGATAAAGGATAAAGGCCTTGCCCCCCCCATCCTACCTTCATCACATCATTGATCCTCATCATATTGTTGGGACGCTTTTGCTATTTTAATCAAGTCTCTGGAATCTTCTTTTCATTTGTTGTCCCCCTCCTCCCCCAGTGAACAAATGAAGGATACTCAAGTGTTTTATCTGTATTTTCTTACAGAACGATGCAGATATGACGAATTGTACCTAGGAACCATTAGTCAGATGTTGACGTCTTTGTCTAATGTTACGGTCATGAGACGTTGAGGTGTAATAAATGTCTTGTCGACCCGATTGCTCTCATTTTCTGTTTGTTTGCATTTCAGGATGGAAAGAACCTCTTCCCGGCTCCTCAGCCCAACAACCTGCCCGTCGCCGCCCCCCCCAAGCCCAAGTCTGTCAAGGAGCTGGAAGCTGAGAAGACTTCCCAAGTCTCCCCCTTCAGGGCCACGCTAACCTCCGCTGGCGCGTACACCGGAGGTCAGTCGGTGCGGCGTGCATCGGATGTGGCGCTGAATGCACCTTGGCTCGTCCCGTAACGTTTGTTGTGCTGGGGGGGGGGGGGGGGGGCTACCATGTGTACCACTTCTGGTTCGTAGGACATGCTTGACCCAGCCACAGTCAACCCCCACACCCCAATTTGATATCCACCCATACTGATACGCTTTTAAGATCAGAGCTCCCTTTGCTTTAATATATGGCTGTGCCAAAAGAAAAACATCCAACTGTTTTGTTTGGCCGTGAACGCATCATGTGGAGTACTGGCTATTCATTGAGACTCTTGGCTACATTTGCTGATATTGCTCTAGCTAGGTTTGCTGGTACTCTTCTAGCTACGTTTATTGGTACTGTCTTGGGTACATTTGCTGATATTGCTCTAGCTAGGTTTGCTGGTACTTTTCTAGCTACGTTTATTGGTACTGTCTTGGCTATATTTGCTGATATTGCTCTACCTAGGTTTGCTGGTAATCTTATAGCTAGGTTTACTGGTACTGTCGTGGCTACATTTGCTAATATTCTTCTATCTATGTGTACTGGTACTGTCGTGGCTACATTTTCTGATATTGCTCTAGCTACGTTTGCTGGTACTCTTCTAGCTACGTGTACTGGTACTGTCTTGGCTACATTTGCTGATAGTTTTTTAGCTATGTTTGCTGGTACCCTTCTAGCTATGTTTACTGGTATTGTCTTGGCTACATTTGCTAATATTCTTCTAGCTATGTTTGCTGGTACTCTTCTAGCTACGTGTACTGGTACTGTCGTGGCTACATTTGCTGATATTGCTCGAGCTATGTTTGCTGGTACTCTTCCTGCTACGTGTACTGATATTCTTTTGACCTGTGTTTTGCTGATGCTATTCTAGCTACTTTTGCTAATACTCTTTTGGTTTTGTTTTGCTGACACTTCTCGCTAGGTTTGCTGCTATTCTTCCGGCGACATTCGCCAATACTGTTCTAGCTAAACTGGTGACTTAGACTGGTACCATAACAGCTACCTAAAACGGCACCAACTGCCCGTGCTGTGCTTGAGCCCGCTTCCCAGCCAGAGCTGAGGGGCGGGGCAGGGTGTGCGAGGAGGTCGGCTTTCGCGGGTCAGCGACAAGGTGGAGGTTAATCATCAGCTCTCCCGGGTCAGCGCTGGAATGTGGGCGGGGGGTGCGAGGTGTCACAGGCCCAAACAGGGCACCCTCTTAGCATCAGGAAGTGCGTCAAATAAAAGCGCCGTCACGCTGAGTGTTTTGTTTGAAGCGCCGCCGCCAGTGGTTCCCGCGGTGCCACACAGGCCTCTGTGTGCGTGTGCGCCACATGCGCTTAATTGCGAGTCGCACGTTGTTGACTAGTACTTAACGCCCACCGCTCACCCGGCCGCTCGTTAGCGTGGACGTGTAATTCAGTAGTTTGGGATAATAAACTGCCATGGGGGGCTTGGGGTGGGGGGGCTGGCAGGAAATGAGGAAAATGTGAATGGTCACATGCCAACGTGGGAAATGTATTCCATGGAAACCGCTGCCTTGCCAAAGTGACTTAATACTCGGGTGTGGAGGGGGACCGGGGTGCACCCAATCCATCTGTGGCGGTCAATTGGGGGATCCTACAAAAATAATCTTGCACTTTTATTCTGAAAGGGATTTCTTTCTTCAGCTTGTTATCTATTGGAAAGACATACGTTGTCAATCGACACGCCACAAATGGACAGGAAGTTATCAGCGCGGGTGCGTTTATGATAAAGCAAGGACAATGCACCACGCCGCCCGTGTGGGTATCAAAGTAACGCTTGCATGCAAATAGACATGCAAAACTGTACCGCAAGGCATGCTGGGTAGTTAAGGATCTCAGATTTTGAGGCTTTTTATTGGTATGTTTTATTAAATTGGATTGACACAGAATTGAATTGGAAAATGGAAGAAATAGCAGTAACTTTACAAAATAAAGTCAAAATATTAAATAGAAAAAGTCATAATTTTACAAGAATAATATATTATAAAAAAGTTTAATTTTAGTAGCATAAAGTTAAAATATTAAAGAAAAAAAATGTCTTAACAAAAAAAGTTGTAATATTATGAGGAAATAACCAAAACACAATACAATTGTCGTTTTTGGAAAAATATAGTTACTGAAAAAGTTCTAATATAATTGTGGAAAAAGTCCAAATATTATGGAAAGAACATTTACAAGAATATTAAAATCGCAGTAGTTTCATGAAAAGCGTCAAAATATTATGAAGGAACTTAGGAAAGGAGTTATATTGTTATCTAATATTGTGGAAATAATAATATTAGAAAAAAGTTCTAATCTAACCAGCAGCGACACAATTTTATGGGGAGAAATATTTGTACATTCTTTGTTACCTAATGACATGACGTATTACAACTTTGCCCCCAAGCTAATGTGACAGAAATGACAACCTTCTTTCTTTTATTTGTTATAACATTACAAGTGCAAAACATTTCTTTAATATTACACCTCCTTGCTATGAAAATTATAATTCATTCATTATCTACAGCTTTTTCCTCACGAGGGTTGCGGGGGGTGCTGAAGCCTATCCCAGCTGTCTTGGGGCGAGAGGCGGGGTACACCCTGGACTGAAAAATTTTAATTTTTCAAATATATTTTAATTAATATTTTTTCTTTATAGTATTAGAGTAGTAGAGGAAAAAGCATAGAGTTGAAATATTCAAGAAAAATTATTAAAATTAAAATTATTTTTTAAAGTCAAACAATTTAGAGAAACTGACAAAACAAAATTCATTTGTAATTTTTGGAAAATTAGCTTGGGGGAAAGTTCTACAAAAGCAAACGGCAAGAATGTCAAAAAGAGCAAAGAGTGAATTAATGATAGATATGACTGGAATATGACCCATATATTACCGGTATATGACCCATATCTGACCGCAATATGACCTGAATATGACCCATATATAGACATAGACTTTATTTATTGTCATTGCACAATAACACAGCAGTGAAATTGCCAATGAAATGTTGTTGCCTGGCTCCTGTGTAATGATAAATAATAATGTGGAGAATAAATGGATTACATCAAGTATGAACAATGTACAGTGTAAACAGTAATTTGTACAAATAATTTAAATAATTTAGAATAAATAACAATAATTTAAAGCTTATTTGGCATTGAGCAAATATGACCTGAATCTGACCGGAATATGACCCATACCTGACCGGAATATGACCTGAATCAGACCCATATCTGACCCATATATGACTGAATTATGACCGGTATATGACCCATATCTGACCCATATCTGACCTGAATATGACCGGAATATGACCCATATATGACCGGAATATGATCCATATATGACCGGAATATGACCCATATCTGACCGGAATATGACCTGAATTTGACCCATACATGACCGGAATATGACCAAGCTGAGATGAAGTACTGGCTACAGTAGTATTTCTTAGCATAGTATCTACAAACTGACTGGGAACCCCTTGGACACCCGTGGGTTAAAGTGAATCCTGTTGTCAAATGATTCGCCAATACCAGAGTATAAACTGTGATTTTCCCCCCCCTCCTCCCGCAGGCATGGGCACGCTGTTGGCTTTGGGCCTGTCGGCCCCCAACGCCGCCTTCACGCAGATGGTCACCACCTTCGGGCTGGCGGGCATCGTGGGCTACCACACCGTGTGGGGCGTCACTCCCGCGCTGCACTCGCCGCTCATGTCGGTGACCAACGCCATCTCAGGTTAGTGATGATGATGATGATGATGATGATGAATGGTCTCCATGTTCTTCAACACATGAGCACTTAGATGCCTGGACCCAAACAGGAAGTTGTGGTCGGCTGCTGCTGCTTAACACAACAGGGTTAAGAGGTCGGTTTTGGGGGGGGATGCGTGCATGTGTGTGTTCTCACCGCTTTGATCCCCCCCCACAAGGAACCACGCTGAGGGTAGGAAGTAACACACCAACGGTGATCTTTCGGGGTCAGGGTGGTCTTCTGCTCGTTTAGACATCAGAGCAGGCGGTGGAGCGAACACGGACACTTTTCACATCCTTTAAAACTTTATTGGCAAACAGGCCAGTCTTGCTTTTATGTTGACACCTCGGCTGCTCCCACCTTCAACTTTATTCTTTCTCACATCAGTCATTGAAAGTCCACCATCTTTGTAGTTCAAAGGAAGTCTGCATAGCATGGCCCGGCCCGCCGCACTTTCAAAAAATAGCATTCAACAAGAACAATTCACTAAAAAATTGAAAAATCAGCATTAATTTTACAAGAACAAAATATGGGAATGAAATCCTAATATTACAAAAAGAAAATTATTTGAAAATTCTTTAAAAAATATTAAAATAAACATCCAAATGCCAAAAACGTAATGTTTAAAGAGTAAAGTCAAAATATTAAGAAAAATAACTCCAAAAAATTCTAACATTAAACAACGGCGAGAAAGTCAGAATATTATGAAAAAAAAATTGACAAAGTAAGCTTAAAAAAAGTATATATTACATTTTGCAATATTTTTTGTTATCCAAGAGTATCTTGTTTTTTGTAAAAACGTTTTGGTTAAATTTTAAAATGTGTACTAGCATATTTAAATAAATATTTTATTTTCCCAGGGAAGCACATATTGCAACATTCACCATGATCATGCTAGGTGTTGGCATGCTAATATTAGTATTGCTAACATTAGCGTCATAGTATTTTTAGTCTTTTCATCCCAGTTTGCAGTATCATGTCAGGTGCTAGCATGCTAACATTAACATAGTATCATTTTAAACCATTTTCTTAGCTAGACATTTCCCTCAATAGCTTCTCGATTTAATTTTGGAGAATTGTGGTAATAAGGAGACTGGCGGGGAGTTTGCACATTTTTAAAAATTTGAAGTACTTTAGCTTTTTTCATTTGTTGAGGGAATTTTCCAGTCTGAAATGATAAATTACTGCTGTGCTATGTTTCCATTTGGATTCCATTCCAATCAATTGATGTTTTTGCTTTACATATGAACATAAGCAGACACTTGGCGCTACCATGCTAGGTGTTAGCGTACTAACATCATTATATTAGCATTTTTAACATTTCCAGAGGTAGGCATTTATGCAAATGGTAAACACACATCTATTATCTTAGCCGTTAGCATGCTAATATTAGCATTGTTAGCATCCTTTAAGTCCTTAAAACCTTTCCATGGTAGGTTTTCATGGTGCAGGAATGTGAATACGTAGATAAAATAATATAGGACTAATATCTGTGGTGGCGGCACGGTGGTTGCCGCGCAGACCCCACAGATAGGAGACCAGGGTTCAATTTCACCCTCGCCCATCTCTGTGTGGAGTTTGCATGTTCTCCCCGGGCATGCGTGGGTTTTCTCCGGGTACTCCAGTTTCCTCCCACATTCCAAACAAAAACATGCTAGGTTAATTAGCGACTCCAAATTGTCCATGAATATGAGTGTGAATGGTTGTTTGTCTATATACCTATGATTGGCTGGCCACCAGTCCAGTCCGCATCTCGCCCGAAGACAGCTGGGATAGGCTCCAGCGCCCCCGCGACCCTCCTGAGGAAAAGCGGTAGAAAATGAATGAATAATATCTGTGGTGTAATAACAAGGGGTGGAGCATGGCGCTAGGTGCTTTTCTAGTTGAGTTGAAGTGGTTGGTGCATACAGGAGGTGATCTATCCAGCAGGTAAAAGGTCACAATGACAATATTAGGTATGTAGACGATGCCTGTTGTTTCTTATGAGACCAAAGGTTTTTTCTTTTGCAGGTCTGACGGCCGTGGGTGGTCTGTCTCTAATGGGCGGTGGCTACGCCCCAAGCAGCACTGCAGAGACGCTGGCCGTGCTCGCAGCCTTCATCTCCTCGGTCAACATTGCTGGTGAGTCGCCCGCACCGGGTCGTCTTTGCCACCAGTAAAACCTCAGCTTAGGAGGAAGACTGGCGGGTCTGCCTTTGAATGCGTGGCGCCGCCTTTTCTGATTGGCGGCTGGGTTGGACACGTTCGTGACATCTCCATTTTCAGGACAAAGTGTTGCTTCACAGCTCAGCTGTTTGCTTTGTTAGCTAGCATAGCAATATTTCTACAGATGCGTATTGACTTGACTTCCAGAAGGTACGATCAGGAGCAAAACGCATTCTGGTGTTTTTCTTCAGGATGGAAGCGTACGCCGTACTCACGCTTCATCCGCATCACGCTTTATCATTTTAAAATTACAGCTTTTGTCCATTTCTGTTTTTTTACATTGTCTGAATAGTACCATACTGTACTATACCATACTATATTATACCATATTATTCCATACCATACTATACCATACCGTACCGTACATACCATACTATGCCATATTATACTATACTATACCATACCATGCTATATTATACCATGCCATACCTTGCTATATTATACCATACCACACTATACTATATACTTCAAATTTGTGTACTATTTGTCTCCAAATATGACTTTATTCCATATTATAATTTTCCCACAACCTAATTTTCTCCCAATTGCCACTTTTTTTTAAGACTTTTATTAAGACTTCTCTTTCTTTAATATTTCAAGTCTATGCCACAAAAATGACATTTTTCCTCATATTCAAGTTTATAAATTGGTACTTTTTTCCTCCTTAAAATACAACTTTTCTTAATGTGTTAACTTTATTTTCACAAAATTACAGCTGCTTATTTACATATTTAAAAAAAAAAATCTAAATATTTCAACTTTCCCCCTGAATGCTTAGCTGCTACGTTTATTTCCCCACAATGTTATGACATAAAGAAATCATTTTTCTTTAATATTTCAACTTCATGCTGCTAAATTGACCCCAAAAACCAAAACAAGAAAAACCACAACAACCGTCTTCTAGTACGGGGGGTCCAAAAGTATCGACTCACATCAAGACTAGGAAGTATGACCATCCTGTGGAACGCCATGTTGCCGTTCCAGACAACTTGGAAGTGGGACATTTTGGACCTCTAAGTCGGACAAAGGGTGTTAGAGCGGTGCTGGATATCCTGTCATGCTCCCGCCTCTCTCCTTTACAGCGGAGAGAGGAAAGCGGAGCGTTTCTACTTGAATTATCCGCACTGACATGTTTAAAGGTCACTCGTTATTTTCCTGGCTTGGGTTGTTGGGCTTGGCAACGCTCGTCCTTGTCAGTAGTTCTGGTCTAAGGACTGTAGACCCCTCGTCATCTTCAAAGTTAGTCTGGAGTGTTGGCTCCAAAGCTCACATGTGGTCTATGGGGGCTTTTCAGGCGGCTTCCTGGTGACTCAGAAGATGCTGGACATGTTCAAGCGTCCCACCGATCCCCCCGAGTATAACTACCTTTATCTGCTCCCGGGAGGAGTCTTTGTGGGCGGATACGCGGCAGCGCTGCATTCGGGGTACAACATCGAACAGGTGGGTGACCATGGAGTTAGGATATCATCCCGGTTTCTTTGTTCGTCCAGATTTTGCACACATGCAACTCGCTTCTTTGATCTTCTCTGACCAGATGATGTACTTGGGCTCTGGAATGTGCTGCGTGGGCGCCCTGGCTGGCCTCTCCAACCAGAAAACAGCCCGTCTGGGCAACGCCTTGGGCATCATGGGTGTCGCAGGGGGCATCGCCGCCACTCTTGGCGCTCTCAAACCCAGCCCCGAGCTCCTGGCGCAGATGAGCGCCGCCATGGCTGTGGGCGGCACCGCTGGTGAGTGGCATCGGGAAACGTCTTTCGCATCTTCAACATGCTAATTGTTCCGGGAACAAATCTGAGACGCAGACTAAACATCCGAACGTATCCAAACACGGCGTTCCACCTCATCAACAACACATGCGTCCTCATCCCAGATGAGATTTGACGATCCTCTGTACTCCCGCAGGTCTGACCATCGCTAAGAGGATCCAGATCACCGACTTGCCCCAGCTGGTGGCCGCCTTCCACAGCCTTGTGGGGCTGGCGGCGGTGCTGACCTGCGTGGCGGAATACATGGTGGAGTACCCTCACTTTGCCACCGACCCCGCCGCCAACCTCACCAAGATAGTGGCCTACCTGGGCACCTACATCGGCGGGATCACCTTCAGCGGCTCTCTGGTGGCGTACGGCAAGCTGCAAGGTTTGGGACGCTTCCGGCGAAACTAAAGCCAGGATGCAACTAAAATATGCTAAAGAGTTATACAGCTTAGATTTCATCTCAGCTCTGTCGTATACTCTACGTGAAAAAGCACGATTGACTTCACACCTTGCTCTTTTTCCCTATTTTGGCTCTTTTTGGTTTTAAATATTTTGTCTTTATTTGAGGACATTTTTTCTCAAAATATTATGACGTTATTCCCATATTAACTTTTTTTCCTGCCTATTTTTCCAAAAAATATTTGATCAAATATGGTATTTTGTTATTTAATATTTCAAGTTCATGGGATAAAAATTCCAACTTCCAACTCTGGCAAAATTCCAACTTTTTTCTTGTTAGAATGCAACATTTTGCATGACTTTATTATTGTAAACAAAGAAAATAAGGCAATTTTGCCAATTTTCTTCTTGGAATTAAGACTTCATTCAGACTTGCCATAATATTAGAACTTTATTATAACCTTTTTACACAACATAATTTTCCATAAATTATTTTAAAAAATATTTTTTGTGATATATTTATATAACTTAAAAACTCCACCTGTTTCTTCCATTTCTGATATCTTTTAAAATGTTTTCAATATTTAAATTTAATTCATGTGCAGAAAATTTCAAAATACTTATTCCCATAATATCACTTTATGCAACCTAATTTTCCAAAAAAAGACAACTTTATTTTGTTGTGTTTTTGAAGTCATACTAAAATGACACATTTAAGACCACTTAAGTCACAGTTTTACGTGACTACTTTTCCTCATTAAAATGTTTTTTTTTTCTCAACATTTTTATTTTATTCTGGTAAAATTACAGCTGTTTTTTCCGTTTCCCAAAAAAAAATTCAACAATTTAAACTTTCACCGGAAATGTTCTTCTTATAATTATGATTTTATGATACCTATTATGATTTTCTTTCATTTCTGCTATTTTATTTTTCTAAATATTTCTACTTGATTTGTGTTAAAGTATGATTTTTTTCCCCTTTAACATGTTTTTCCACTACCTAATTTTCCCCCCAAAAAATTAATTATTTTGTGTGTATGAAAGGTCAACATTATGCTGCTCACATGAAATAGTTTTTCCTTTTAATATTTTTTAAACTTTATTTAACTTTTTTTTCTGAATATTTAGACTTTATTTTGTATTTTTTTCGTTTTCTTACGAAAGAAGAGACAATGTGCTTGTTAAATGTTGGACTGAAATGCAGCAGAGCAGGAGGCTCAGAGCTAAGCTTTCTCCAGTTCACAGATTCTTGTGTCGTACAAGAATGTTAACATGTAAAATAAGCCGACATGCATTCTGCTGAAAGTATTGGCATGCTAACTTTGCCATCCTGGGGAACCTCACTCCGTTCACTTCCGACCAGTCTTTGTTGGCACAGAACACATACTTCTGTTTGTCGTTTTTGGTCAAAAGAAATACAGCAGAGCGTGAGGCTCAGAGATAAACTCAATCTAGCTAACTGGGTCTTGGGTAGTGTAGTGATATCAAGATGTAAAATACGTCCAGCAATGCCGGCGTTTGGGGTTGCTAACTTGGATAGCCTGGGGGAACCTCACTCCGTTCATTTTCTGTCTTTACTGGAACAGAACACATCATTTCTTAACAGGAGGAGGGAGAACGCCACAGACTGACAGAAATGTAGCAGAGCCTGAAGTTCAGAGCTAAACTTTTCTCCAGATTATTATTAGTAGTAGAGTGTTGAACTATTTTGGGCTCACAGTTATAACATGAGAAACCATACAAAATGAATGTGTCATTTTTGGGAAAACATTATGGGAATAAAGTCATAATATTATGAGAACATTTATGAATAAAGTTGAAATATTTGGAAAAAGTATTAAAAAAAGAGAGATTAAATATATATTTAACTTCTTAGCATATCTACAAAATATCAAAGTTGCATCCTTCCATTTTTCACAATGTGGCCCCCACTGGAGGGAAAACCTTTTGCATTGTTGTTGAATGGTGTTCCTAAAAACTTCCTGTTTGACGTGTCCATCAATCACGCAGGAATGCTGAACAGTGCCCCCCTGATGCTCCCCGGCCGCCACGCCCTGAACGCCTCGCTGATGGCGGGCTGCGTCGGCGGGATGATTCCGTACATGCTGGACCCCAGCTATGCCACCGGCATCACCTGCCTGGGCTCCGTCTCCGCTCTGTCGGCCATCATGGTACGTACTGCGGGACTTGAAACTCGGCCCATGTTTGCACAGTGAAGCATTCATTTTTTATGGGGGGGGTCGGGTCAAGGGGCCTTTCGGCGGGGCAGATCGAAATCCGTAAAACGCCGACGGACGGCGCGTGTTAGAGGTTGTGATTTCCATCAGGAAGGGGGGCGGACGCGTGCGAAGGGGAAGTCAATAAGCGGTTTGTTGCGCCCGCAAGTCTCTCTCGTAGTCTGGCAGCCGTCGGGGCGAAAGAAGGCTCCACTTTGTGCGAGCGCCAACTTCCTGCTTGCACTTGACTCTAATTATGTTGGGCTTCACCACTAGAAAGTCACACTTGGCCTTTTCAAAAACGCAGCAGCAAAATATTCTAAACAAACCTTTTCAGTATGAATTAGTATTAATGTTTCAATAGATGGCATAGGCCAGGCGTTGGCAACCTTTACTTTGAAAAATTTTACCCCTCCGTCCCCACTAAAGCAAAATGCCTGTAACCACAAAACAGGTTTAAAAGAACATCTTATAAAGTCTAAGAAGAGAACATAAGAAATAAAAGTGCAGTGAGTGTGCATGTGTAAGGGATGCCAACCATGATGATGATGATTTAATATATTTTTAGAAATGTCAAATAGCTTAGAGGGCGTGTGGTTAGCGCACAGACCTCACAGCTAGGAGACCAGGGTTCAATTCCACCGTCGGCCATCTCTGTGTGGAGTTTGCATGTTCTCCCCGAGCATGCATGGGTTTTCCCCGGGTACTCCGGTTTCCTCCCCCATTCCAAAAACATGCTAGGTTAATTGGCCACTCCAAATTGTCCATAGGTATGAATGTGAGTGTGAATGGTTGCTTGTCTATCTGTGCCCTGTGATTGGCTGGCCACCAGTCCAGGGTGTACCCCGCCTCTCGTTCAAAGACAGCTGGGATAGGCTACAACACCCCCGCACCCTTGTGAGGAAAAAGCGGTAGAAAATGAATGAAATAGCTTAGACTTTTGTCTTCCATGTTTACCTGAGAGAGAAAACTAAATAGCATCCTGTCTGCTCATCCAAACAGCAGGCCAGGATGCATTCATGGTCTCACACAAAATTGGATTTTTCAAAAGTCATATTTTAACACTAAAGACACATTTGAGTTGTGAGAAGGTTGATCATTCTCGTGTGTGCTTGGTGGAGGCCGTCCCTGGATCACTGAGACCTCCAGACGCTCATCCCTCCCCCGTGTTTTATCCTCCAGGGTGTAACCTTAACAGCCGCCATCGGGGGCGCCGACATGCCAGTGGTGATCACCGTACTCAACAGTTACTCGGGCTGGGCTCTGTGCGCCGAGGGCTTCCTGCTCAACAACAACCTCCTGACCATCGTGGGGGCGCTCATCGGGTCTTCTGGCGCCATCCTGTCCTACATCATGTGCGTGGTAAGTCCTGCCCAGCCCGAAGGGATTCCTTCTTTGACTCAAGCTGGCACCGACTGTTCTCAACACCCCCCCCCCCCAAAATAACTTAACCTTTCATCAGAGATGAGGATGCAACTTTTTCACATTCAGATATTCAGTATACTGCATGAATATACAGTACTGTATATCCACTGTTCTATGCAGTATATTCATGACCATTTACTCTATATACAGTATACTGCATGAATATACAGTACTGTATATCCACTGTTCTATGCAGTATATTCATGACCATATACTCTATATACAGTATACTGCATGAATATACAGTACTGTATATCCACTGTTCTATGCAGTATATTCATGACCATATACTCTATATACAATATACTGCATAAGCATACTGTATATCCACTGTTCTATGCAGTATATTGATGACCATATACTCTATATACAGTATACTGCATAAGTATACAGTATACTGTATGTTTGACTATACAGTATATTTACATCCATATATACTATACTATACTGCATGAATATACAGGATACTGACTTTTCTATACAGTACATTCACATTCATATAATCTATATACAGTATACTGCATGAATATACACTATACTGTATAGTGACTGTTCTATGCAGTATATTCACGTTCATATACTCTATATACATATACTGCATGAATATAGAGTATACTGTATATTTAACTGTTCTATACAGTATATTCACGTTCATATATAAACTATACTATACTGCATGAATATACAGTATACTGTATAGTGACTGTTCTATGCAGTATATTCACGTTCATATACTCTATATACAGTATACTGCATAAGTATACAGTATACTGTATATTTGACTGTTCTATGCAGTATATTCACATCCAACTTCTTTACTCTATTATACTATACCGCATGGATATACAGTATGCTCTATAATTAACTGTTCTATACCATATATTCACATTTATACATTCTATATACAGTATACTGCATGACTATACAGTATACTGTATGTTGACTGTTCTATACACTATATTCACATTCATATACTATATATACAGTATACTGCATGAAAATACAGTATACTGTATATTTGACTGTTCTATACAGTATATATACATATACTATTACATATTATATAATAGTATATTTCAACATCTCAGGCCTGTCATGTAGGTGAAAAAGCATATTCATATCAACTTCAGGATTTATTTTCTTCATTTTTGCTGTTTTTAAGTTTCCAAATATTGCTACTTTTTTCCTAAATAATCCTCATACATTTTGTTTCCTGTAGATTATGACTTTAGTCTGATTTTAGAACCTTTTGCCACATCATTTTCCAAAACTTTTTTTTTTCCTTTCTCATCATATTACAATAAAAAAAAAATTTTTTTCTTTATTTAATTTTTAATCTATCTTTTATGTAAGTCTGTTGGCCAACTTTTATACTACTATATTTACAATACGACTTTTTTGTTTGCTGTTTTGACTGTTTTGACTATTCTTGTAAAATGACACACTGGTCACACTGCTGTTCCTTTTCCGTCCACTAGGAGGAACTCTAACGTTGTCCACAAGGCCAACTTGTCCACAAACTAAACCTTAGGCTTTTCAAGGCCCTCCATCCTTTGGTGTTGTTTTGCAGGCCTCAGGGTGACTAAAGTAGACACGGGCAATGGTCAATATTAGAATGGTAACATCACCATGTCTTCCCCAGGCCATGAACCGTTCTCTGGCTAACGTCATCCTGGGAGGCTACGGCACGTCTTCCACCGGCACTGGCAAGCCCATGGAGATCACGGGAACACACACAGAGGTCAACGTGGATCAGACGGTCGACATGATTAAAGAGGCCCAAAACATCATCATCACTCCAGGTAACACACACACACACACACACACACGGGCGTGGAAAAATATGGCACCTTGACTTTGCCATCCACCTCCCTCTTAGTGTGTGTTCTGTTTATTCAAGCCTTTCTGAACCCGTGTTACATCACCGCTTTGTGAGGCTAATTGACAAGGTTGAGTGTGGCCTCACTCCCCCCCCTCCCCCACACACACACACACACAGAGGAGGGTACATTCTTAAGTCTTTGTGTGTGGTCGTAAGTCGTGGCCGCAAGGTGACGCACATAAACGTCAACCCAAACGTCCTCGTAGGATTGGGTCCAACAACGTTTGTCTCGATATTTGGATACCACAATCATCTTTTCTAGACATGCCAAAAGGTTGTATGGTGTTTATTTTAATATACGATATTCACCTTGTCATATAGGTGGGGAAAGCACATTATTCATATTTATATTAATATTGAGAAAATGTTCCGAATATTTCAGCTGTTTTCTTAAATAATTAGACTTTATTCCCATAATATATCACTTTTACAATTTTCCAAAAATCACCACAGTATTGTACTTTTTCTCATTATTATTATAACTTTTATTAATATTTTTTTACTTTAATATTTATAATTTTCCCTCATAATTTTCTTCTTGTAAAATGACTGGAATGGCCCGACCCACATTTTTTGGCTTCTAATCTTATTTTTTTCAATAGTCTGGCACATTCAATGTGGTACTGATGTTCATTTTTTAAATAATAATAATTATTATCATTACACATTGCTACAAAATCTTCAACAAACTGTAATGCTTGTGTTTATGTAACATAAACACTTTTTCCATTTATAAGTTGCTCTGGAGTATAAGTCGCAGGAACAGCCAACCTATGAAAAAAGTGCCACTTATAGTCCGGAAAATATGGTAATAGCCTTTTCTGTATTATTTCAGCTTTACGCTACTGATTATTTTTCCTCGTCATGTTTTTCATGTAAAATTATGACTTTCTTGTTAGATTAAGTCATATTTTGTTAATATTTTTGACTTTCTTCTTGGAAAATTGCAGATCTTTTTCTTTTTTTTGCTGTTTTTTAAAAATATTTTTTTGTGAAATTATTTTTTTTAAAGTGCTGTGGGCCAATAAAAAAACAAGCTCGGGCCGCACTTAGCTGTAGCGTAAGGAAGTGTGCTTGGAGCCGTCCCTGTCTTGTGTTAACGCATCTAATAAAACACGCAGCATGAATGCCAATGAACGGTAAAGACGTCCTAATTGGCAGAACAGCGTGTAATCAAAGCTCTGATTATTTTCTCTGCTCTAATAATCAGCAGTGTTGCCTTTTTTTTTCCGCCATCCCGGTGTTTTCATTTTGACGTTTGAGTCGGGTCCCAGCTGTCCGTCACCCCAGCTGATTGGCATCTGGGGGAAAGATTAAGACTTTGCTGAAGAAATGGATTTCCATGTCTGGCTCGTCTGGGAGCGGAATCATGGATTTGTTTGTTGGAGTTTGAAACTCCTGTCAACTTTATTGGCCGATCCAATCAGGATTTTTTCTGGTTTTTGTGTGATTCAGCTTTTGTTGAAAGTTTTCACCCAAATTTTGCCCGGGTTTTTGTACCATGAAAATCAAAGTTGTACGAAAAAGTTGTTTCCTTTTGCCTTGATTGGAACAGATGAATTGGATTGATATGATATAGAAGATATAGATGATATAGACATAAGAGGGGAAAATAAAACATAAATATAAGCTAGAATAGACATAAACTTACATGTTGACGTTGGCAGAGTTCCTTGTTACTTCTGTTGTCTCATCAACTTTACATAAAACTGACACCTAGTGACCAGTCTGGAATACTACATCTCATCACAACGTCTGGATGCCTTATATTTGTATTTTTACTTCATTTTGACATTTTTATGTTTAAAAATGCTTGATTTAGGCCAGCAATATGTCACATTTGCTTAAGTATGCACTTTTTTTTTTTACTAAAAGCTGCAGCGATGATTTATGAGTAGATGCTGAGCCAGAAGCAGGACTGTACTTCCAGAATGTTGAATGTGTGATTTTAATCATTTTGTGTGTGGGTATGTGTTGTTAGCGTGATTTTTGCACAGCGTGCTTGTCTTAGTGCGTGTTTGAACCTGCTTGCAGGGTACGGTTTGTGTGCCGCCAAGGCACAGTACCCCATTGCTGAGTTGGTGAAGAATCTCAAAGAGGCGGGCAAGAACGTCCGGTAAGTCAACTTAAATCGACGCTATTAGCCACGACACATTAATTCCCATATTTCTTCTGCCCGAATGCAAAATGCCTTTGATCTAAAGAGTCCCAATGCCTTTGATCTAAAGAGTCCCAATGCCTTTGATCTAAAGACTTCTAGCCTTTTCCACCTTTCTCAACCCATTCACATTGTTCCAAAGTCCAAATTCTCAACTGAATCGGGACATTTTGCCTTCTATCATGCTAGGTGTCAGCATGCTAATGTTAGCATTGCTATCATTTTAACATTAGCATACTGGCATTTATATCCATTTTCATTGCATTCCATTTCATCTAAAGAGTTGTAATGCCTTTGATCTAAAGAGCACCAATGCCTTTGATCTAAAGAGTACCAATGCATTTGATCTAGAGTTTCCAATGCCTTTGATCTAAAGTGTTGCAATGCCTTTGATCTAAAGAGTTCTAGCCTTTTCCACTTTTCTCAACCAATTCACATCGTTCCAAAGTCCAAATTCTCATTGGATCTAAAGAGTTGTAATGCCTTTGATCTAAAGAGCACCAATGCCTTTGATCTAAAGAGTACCAATGCATTTGATCTAGAGTTTCCAATGCCTTTGATCTAAAGTGTTGTAATGCCTTTGATCTAAAGAGTTCTAGCCTCTTCCACCTTTCTCAACCCATTCGCATCGTTCCAAAGTCCAAATTCTCAACTTGATCGGGACAGTTTGCCTTTTATCATGCTAGGTGTCAGCATGCTAATGTTAGCATTGCTATCACGTTAACATTAGCATACTGGCATTTGTATCCATTTTCATTGGATCTAAAGAGTTGTAATGCCTTTGATCTAAATCATACCAATGCCTTTGATCTAAAGCCTTTTAATGCCTTTTATCTAAAGAGTTCTAGCCTCTTCCACCTTTCTTCGCACATTCACATCGTTCCAAAGTCCAAATTCTCAACTTGATCGGGACATTTTGCCTTTGATCATGCTAGGTGTTAGCATGCTAATGTTAGCATTGCTATCACGTTAACATTAGCATACTGGCATTTGTATCCATTTTCATTGGATCTAAAGAGTTGTAATGCCTTTGATCTAAATCATACCAATGCCTTTGATCTAAAGCCTTTTAATGCCTTTTATCTAAAGAGTTCTAGCCTCTTCCACCTTTCTTCGCACATTCACATCGTTCCAAAGTCCAAATTCTCAACTTGATCGGGACATTTTGCCTTTGATCATGCTAGGTGTTAGCATGCTAATGTTAGCATTGCTATCACGTTAACATTAGCATAGTGGCATTTGTATGAATTTACATCGGTAGACACTTATGTAAAGCACCATCACGTTAGGTATCAGCATGCCAACATCACTTTAGCATTGATACCATACTAACGTTAACATAGTAGCACACACACTATATATATTCATTCATTCATTTTCTACCGCTTATCTTCACGAGGGTCGCGGGGGTGCTGGAGCCTATCCCAGCTGTCTTCGGGTGAGAGGCGGGATACACCCTGGACTGGTGGCCAGCCAATCACAGGGCACATATAGACAAACAACCATTCACACTCACATTCATACCTATGGACAATTTGGTGCCGCTGAGTCCTGGTTTGTTTGCTGTGTTATATAAATTCTTTGTGATTGTAATCACTTTCGTCCTCCTCCAAACACGTCCCAGACGCCACAGCCCTTCGCTAACGCTACTAATGCTGGCAATGCCAATGGAGGCGGGGCTTGTGGCGCATGGTTGATAATGGTCTTGTTTCCGCAGGTTTGGCATCCATCCCGTCGCCGGCCGTATGCCGGGTCAGCTCAACGTGCTATTGGCTGAGGCTGGCGTCCCTTACGATATTGTCTTGGAGATGGAGGAAATAAACGAGGACTTCCCTGGTGAGAAGATGAAGAGCAATCATAGCACATATGCTAAAGCCTTTCCATTTATTCCAAACAGTGATGGTCTGTTCCAGGGTTAAACTGTGGCCACCACTAAACCTGTAACCCCCCCCCCCCCAAAAAAAAAACATTGGCAGAAATTGAAACATTTGCAGTCATTTTGCAAGAATAAAGTCATAATATTAAGAGAAAAAAAAGTTATTCAAATGAGAAAAAGTTGCAATTTTATGACAGTAACTTTATTTATATGGTGGTAATTGAGGAAAAACTAAATTAAATTGTAATTTTGTAATTTTACAAGAACAAAGTCAAAATATTTCAAGGAAAAAGTTGTGATTTCATGAGAATCACATTTTAGGAGGACAAATCATTTTAGCAGCATACAATTTAAATATGAAAGAAAAATGACGTTTATTTAAAAGTTGTAATATTATGAAAAAGAAAACAAAGTTTTAATTTTTGGCAAAATGTACTAAATTGACAAAAAAAATGAAATATTTAACAATATTTTATATTAATTTAATTAAAAGAAGAAACATTGCAAGAATAAAGTTGAAATGTTGGAATATAATTTAATAAAATGCAATTTTATGTGAATACATTTTTTAAAGAATAAAAGTGTAATATTATGAGGAAAATTATTGACTTATTAAATACTTTAAATATTAAAGTTGTAATATTATGAGAAAGAAACCAAACAAAATAAAGTTGTTTTTCATTGAAATGTTGGAATATAACTTAATAAAATGCAATTTTATGTGAATACATTTTAAAGAAAAAAGTGTAATATTATGAGGAAAATTATTGACTTATTAAATACTTGTATTAAAGTTGTTTTTTATTGAAAAATATGTTGGAGGGGACAATGGAATAATATAGGAATAAAGTCATAATCAGATTTTTTTTAAATTACGATTATTCAAGAAGTGGAAGAAATAGGAAAATCATCTGTAGTTATACTTTCATAAAGTCAAAATATGAGGAAAAAGTTCATTTAGTTCATAATTCAGAAATAAAAATAAATAAAGAAAAATATTTTAGCAGCCTAAAGTAGAAACATTCAAGATAAAAACATTTTTAAAAGTAATATTTGGAAAATGAAATTGCAGGAAGAACGGTATTTTACAAGAATAGAGTAAATGAAATAAATAATAATAAAGTCATAATTATGAGAAGAAATTTTACAAGAAGATAAAAAGTTGGAAAATTAAAAAAAAAACAGCAGAAATGAAAATGACAATTTTTTTTACCAGAATACATTCAAAAGATGAAGAGAAAAAAGGATTATATTTATCAATAATAAGAGTAAAAATGTTGCTGAATTTTTGTGTCCAATCAGAGACGGACCTGGTTCTGGTCATCGGCGCCAACGACACGGTAAACTCGGCCGCCCAGGAGGACCCCAACTCCATCATCGCCGGCATGCCCGTGCTGGAGGTCTGGAAGGCCAAGCAGGTGAGACATCTGGCCGATGCACGCCACGTTATTATCATCGCTACATCCCCGGGCCCAAAATGGATGAAAAGCAACCCACACACACACACACACACACACACACACACACACACACACACACACACACGGAGGTGGGTCCAGCTCCAGGTGCGGTCCCATCCTGATCCCATTAGGGGGTGACTGGGTCCCTGTGGAATGGCACCAAGCCTGGATCTGGAATAGATAGGAGGAACACAAGGAGATGCTCCTCTTAACCACGCATGCACGCACACGTTCACACACACACACACACGTGCACACACACGTGCACAGGTGCGGCAATAAGAGCCAACATTGTGTTTATGGAAATGTTTTGTGTCGGTAAACTAGCAGAGAAGCATGAAGCAGCCATTCCTCAACTTGGGCTAACTTTTAGGCCAACTACAAATCTACAAAAAGGTATTAGCTGATATCCACTTCACATTCACGCTCATACTCTTATCATGTGAATATAGGGGTGTTATTTCATATGGAGAGGGCTCTAAATATGTTAAAAGCACATTTAGAAGGTGATCATCAGGCTTTCTATGCTTGATGTGTCTTATTCTTATTTTACTACGTCAGGTAGTTGGAGTTTAAAAGTGACTATAGGGGTGTTATTTCATATCTAGAGGCCTCTAATGTTTAAAAGTATATATAGGAGATGGTCTAGAGCAGGGGTGGGCAAACTACGGCCCAGGGGCCACATCCGGCCCGCCAAGTGTTTGAATACGGCCCGCCCAATCTTTCCAAAGTATTTCATTTAAACTCAACATACAACCTGGCATCATGGCCTGAGCCAACCTTTTGATGGTTTTATCAATTTTGTTTTTTGACATGGTCTGTTGTTTATTCTATATAATATTGTTGTATTTGCATATTTTACATAATAATAATATAATAATTATTATTTTAATTTTATTGTAATTATTGTAATATTTTATTATTTTTAAAATATTTAAATATAAATATAAAATAATAAATAATAATAGCAGATTTGCATGACAATTTTACAGATACAATAATACCAGGTGGACTGTTACGTGTAAAATATATAGTCTGCCCCCCCCCCGTAATTTTTGTCATATCAATGCGGCCCGCGAGTCAAAAAGTTTGCCCACCCCTGGTCTAGAGGGCTCTAAATATGTTAAAAAGCATATATAGAAGATGGTAATTATGTTTTCTACACTTAATGTCTTATTTTCTCTTATGTCTACTCTGATAAATAGTCAGGGTTTAAAGGTGACTATAGGGGTGTTATTTCATATCTGGAGGGCTCTAAATATGTTAAAAGCACATTTAGAAGGTGATTATCAGCTTTTCTATGCTTGATGTCTTATTTTCTCTTACATCAACTCTGATAAATAGTAGGAGTTTAAAGCTAACTGCAGGGGTGTTATTTCATATCTAGAGGGCTCTAATAATGTTAAAAAGCATATATAGAAGATGGTAATTAGTTTTTCTATGCTTAATGTCTTATTTTCTCTTATGTCTACTCTGATAAATAGTCTGGGTTTAAAGGTGACTATAGGGGTGTTATTTCATATCAAGAGGGCTCTAATAATGTTAAAAAGCATATATAGAAGATGGTAAACGGGGATTCTATGCCATATCTACCAAAATATTCCATTTATTAAAAAGGAATCCTACTTTGCACTTGTCATGGTCGGGTCTGGAATCGTTGAACTACAAAGACGGACAACCTTTGGGCTACATGACGTGTCTTCCACCTTTTTGACAGATGGAAAATGCTGCTTTCCACATAGGAAATAGTATGTCTGTGACAATATTGTGTGGATGTGGACGTACCTGAGCCTCTGGTGCCCTCTAGTGTATTTCTAGGGAGCGGAGGCCAGTGTGAGTTGTGGCTGACAGCAGCTCCTGTTGTATAAAAAAAAAAAAGGACCAACAGATGATCTGTGCTCCTGGTGCGTGCAGGTGGTGGTGATGAAGCGTTCCCTGGGGGTGGGCTATGCCGCCGTGGACAACCCCATCTTCTACAAACCCAACACGGCCATGTTGCTGGGCGACGCCAAGAAGACGTGCGACGCCTTGCACGGCAAGGTCCGCGAGGTCCAGTAGCCCCACCACCCCCAACCCCCCGGCCCCCGCCACACCCCCAATTCAGAAAGGGATCTCTGCCACAATAAAAGACAGCCATGATGACACCACAACATCTTACAATAATCAAAAAAAACAAATGGCAGCGTGTACATCATGTTTGTGTGCTCGCTTCATGAAGGAAGTTATTATTGTTATTATTATTATTAATAACCTACAAGACAACATAGGATAGCATAGTGCTATACAGTGCTGTAATTGTAACCACAAAGATTACATAAGATGACACTTTCTTACTTTCATGATGATTCCAAGAACATTTGACAGTAGATGTAGAAATACAAACTAATCATTAGATCAGGAGGTTGCCTACAGCCACAGCTGTGGATGGAGGCGTTAATTGGACCATTTAGGGTAATGAAGATGTTAGAAGTGTAGAATGGACACTATTATTATTTTTAGAATGCGTGCTAGATAATGAACTTTCATAGAACTTAGAACCCTTTGTTGTTTTTATTCTCTGCCGTCAATAAGCTGAGTGTAACAAAGCAATACAGTCCAGTAGAGTCCAGTCCAGTCCAGTAGAGTCGAGCATGTTTGTGTTGCTGCTTAGGAAGCGTAGGCATTGCCGCTACATGACATGTTGCCTTCATGGCCTACTCAAACCAACAAGTCCACATCTATAAACCTTTAAAAAAAAAACCCCAAAAAAACAACAAAGTACCAGGAAGTAAAACGTTTTCTCCACTTTTCCTGGCTAGCATACACGTTTTGGCCAATCAGAAGCCAGAAGAAGCCACCTCAGCTTCACTTAATAGGATAATTGTATAGTAAATGACAACATAGGGGTGTTATTATGTCTAGAGGGCTCTAATAACCCAAGTATTGCATTTATTACTAAGAATGTTACTTCACTTGAGGTGTGGAATGGGTGATAAATGAGGTATGTTTCAATGCCACCAGGCAAAATCTTCATTTTTATTGGCCAAAAATATCCCTGCTGACGTGGGCGTACCCCAAGCCTCCAGCCTCCAGCGCTGCCACGTCTATTTCTACTCATAAAAAGATTGGAAAAACACACCAGTGATTTTTATCCAGCTGTTTTTGTGTCTTATCCTTTTTTCTTTGTTGTCTTTAGCTTGATGAAGGAATTGGAAGTAGATGACGATGATATTATTCTTTAGCTTGTGGGGAATCGAGCAATCAAAGGGTACCTGCTGATGTGTGCTGATATTCCACCTCATCCTCTACCTCGCCGCACCAGCGACCAATAGCCTTCCTTTGTTGGGAATCCATGTGACCAACCACTCCTCATTTCCATGCTTTTATTTTGAAACTTGTGGCTTTTCTGTTGTGATCACCTGACCTCGGTTTGTTACTGTCGGGTAAAAAGGATGAAGGTTACACACAATTTGAATATTTGGATATTTGGGCTGTGTGTGCATTATAAGCCCCCCCCCCCCCACCCCCCAAGGAAAGTATTTTTGTAAAAGCAACACCACAGCGTTATTCGTAGCGTTACGTAACGTAGCGTGCACCACCTGGTCATGCAATGCACATGATGGAGGGGGGGTGGAAAGCTATGGAAATGTGAATGTTCTTTTCCACTTGTTGATCATGCACCCCCCCCCCCCCCCCCCACCCCTCAATAGAAGAATAAACTTGGATTTAAACAACATTTCTTCCTGCTGTTTTACCGTCTACAAACCACACGGCGTCTACGGTACGCTTCCAGCTTCACTTTCACACATTCTGTGCAATTTTACATTTAAAGTTTCAAGAAATTGCATTTTTAAAAATTAATCATAATCCTGATTTTTAATTTGTACATTTACAAATGACAAAAATGGATCGGGGGGGGGGGCAGGGGGCGGTTGAGAGACATAGTCTCTCCAATATGTCCTGTGTCTTCCCGAGGCCTCCTACCGGTCGGCAATATGGAAATTGAAATGAATAAAAATGAATAAAATTGACAGTTTTTTTAAAGAATATCAGGCATTTTAAAATAATTATTTAATTTTATTTTTTTATTTATAATAATAATTAAAATATATAGATTTTACTCCAGACATTTTTCAGACTTTGACTGATCTTATATGATATAGGATAAGTAAAATTGAAATATGAAGAAATATAGTTTGTTTCCAGGATGCTGTCATGTTTTCTTAACACTTAAAAAATGGACTTATGAATTTGATTTTATTACACACAAAATGCAAAGCGAAGTAAATGTATTAATAAATACATTATACAAATGTATTATTTATTCATTTAATTTTTAGGTATTGTTAAATTCTGACACGTTCATTTTTCATATGTTTATTCACTTTATTTCACTCAATAAAATTGAAATTTAAATAGAAAATTTAAAAATGATTAATTATGATATTCTTTATTGTGTATTTATTTAAAGCTATTTATATATAAGATATTTATATGAATATATATTTGATCTATCCTTATCAATATCATATATGTATATATAGTATATATATCTAACATTGGTATATTTCCTGTAATACCAGATTTTCGTTTCATTTTCCTGTAGTACATATGAGTACTGTATATTTGGTATGTACAGTATATTTACTGCGTATGGTTGTCATGTTTGCATTTCGTGTGTGTGTGTGTGTGTGCCAAAGTGAAGCATGAGTCCGGCATGGGGGTTGCGTTCCTGCCTAAAATGTAAACAGCGGCGTGTGTGACATCTTCACCTGCCAGCCGCACTTGATTGCCATTCATCATCATCATCATCAGGGAGGCACTGAGATTGCGACGGGACGCTGCCCGCAGCGATGAGACGGCGGATAGATTGATGATGGCATGCGTGCGCCATGAGGGCGGCTTCATCCCGTAACAAGTAGCACTCAGGCGGCCTCTTATCTTCCCTCGGCTGAGGGCCACTGTCACTCCCCGGGTGAGATGGGGCGATTGGGGGGGCCGTGTGTTGATGGTGTGTGCAGGCGGGGATGCTTTGTGGCCGTTGGATGGATAACCTGCATGTCTCAGCCTCCATTGGCTTTGGGACGGTTGTTGAAGAATCCACTTTCTGCAATCAGCAGTCTGCACTCTGACCAGAACTGGGAAATTAAATAGTTGGAAAAAATCACAAGAAATTTACAAAACTGCTGTAATTTTACAAAAATAAAGTCAGAATATTACAAAGGTTTTATTTTAATGAGGAAAAAAAAGTTGCAAGTAGCTAGTCTATACAAACAGAAGGTTAGCTTACAATACAAAAAGTCGAGTCTAACTGTTCATGTGTTTACCCATCCATCCATTTTCTATGCTACTTGTCCTTACTATCCAAGCTGTCATTTTGGCGAAAGGCGGGGTACACCCTGGACTGGTGGCCAGCCAATCACAGGGCACATTTAGACAAACAACCATTCACACTCACATTCATAATTTGGAGTGGCCAATTAACCTAGCATGTTTTTGGAATGTGGGAGGAAACCGGAGTACCCGGAGAAAAGCCGAGGGCAGAATTGAACTGCGGTCTCCTAGCTGTGTGGCCTGCGCGCTAACCACTCGTCCGCCGTGCAGCCCCACTATCAATAACCAAAGACACAAATTCTGAAGCATGGATCAACTCTGTGCATATGTTTTGCTCCACAGAGATGCCAAGTGCGGAATGGAAGTTTTCCCCGTCCTTTAAGCCCCCACCCACGGTGAGGCCTCTGGGATCCCCTGCACTTTTCCCAAAGACATTTGTGTTCCGACAGCGGGAGATAAATGTAGAGGCTCTAACGCGGCCAGCCAGCAACACAAATGACCTTTTTACTGTTCAATTTCATGGCTGCTTAGGGTCGGCTAGCGTAAACATTGCGGCGGCGAGTCTTTCAAGCCGGCTTTTATTGTCCAGCTGCTCCTCAAAGCTTGGATGGAAATAGTTGAGAGGTTTGGATGGAAGGGAAGAAGAGAGGCCGCCATCGGTGTGCCTTTTAGGGCAGCATGGCTCTTCAAAAAAGAGGCATCACAGCGTTTTAGGGAAACAAAATGTTTATTGAAACATCCTCCAAGGCCACTTAGCAACACTTTGTTAGCGTCATGTAGCGTCACGCTGGAAATATGACGGCCACCAGAGAAAAGAAGGACTAGGAAAGACTCTCTGGACATTCTTCCACAGGACCCCCAGTCTCTGGTCTGTAGAAAGGATTCATGTAGTTACATGGTCCACAGGATCCAACAGTTTCAGAACCAGTAAGATTTAACTGTTAGAAGCTCAATAGGATCCAACTGTTAGAGGTTTCTAGTATCCGATACTTAAAAGGTCCTTACCAACAAGCTGTTAAAGGATCTGTAGGATCCAACTCTTCAAGGGTCCATAGGATCCAACTGTTAGAGGTTTCTAGTATCTGATTCATAAAGGGTGCTTACCAACAAGCTGGTAAAGGATCTGTAGATCCAATCCTTGAAGGATCAGTATGATCCTACTATTCGAGGGTCCATAGGATCCAACTGTTAGAGGTTTCTAGTATCCGATACTTAAATGGTACTTACGAACCAGCTATTAAAGGATCTGTAGGATCCAACTCTTCAAGGGTCCATAGGATCCAACTGTTAGAGGTTTCTAGTATCTGATACTTAAAAGGTCCTTACCAACAAGCTGTTAAAGGATCTGTAGATCCAATTCTTGAAGGATTGGTATGATCCAACTATTCGAGGGTCCATAGGATCCAACTGTTAGAGGTTTCTAGTATCCGATACTTAAAGTGTCCTTACAAACCAGCTATTAAAGGATCTGTAGGATCCAACTATTCAAGGGTCCATAGGATCCGATACTTAAAGGGTCCTTATGAACCAGCTATTAAAGGATCTGTATGATCCAACTATTCAAGGGTCCATAGGATCCAAAGGTTAAAGGGTTCTATGATCCAAGTCGCTATGGTTTCAGTAGGATCTATACCTTAAAGGGTCTCTGGATCCATATCTCTGAGCTGACTTAGGTTTTTCTCTTTTTCTGTGTCCTTAGTCTGTGGTTTGCCCGGTGTTTTCCTTCAAGACCTTTTATGGGACTAATTGTGGACTGTGGATTTAATTCTAATCCTACAGGTTTTAGAATAAGGTCAGTCCAGGACAGCTCATCTTAAGTAGGAACCAGGACTAGACCTTTTTAGAAACCTAATACTACTAGGACTGATACTACTTAAGCTGCATGCCCTCTTACAACTTGTGATGCACGGCACCCTGGCATGGACCGTTCGGCTCTAGTGTGGTACACCTTGTTTGGGGGCTTGAACCGGCCACCCTGATATGTGGTGCCACTCAAAGAAATATCTGCCTTCAAAGACGTAAAAGAATCATTCAAGTCCTCACTTGACAATGAAAACAACAAAAAGTTTTGTAGGGACGTGAAAGACGGGAGGAAAAAGTCCAAGGCCATGAAAGGCGGTTGTGGACGGATGTTAGCGGCCGTCAATGGGAGTCGGGTATCAGCTGGATGACCTCTTTGGTGTCGGAGGGGGGGCCTCATCAGCGCCGCACAAAGGAAGGGGCTGACAATGAAAGAGGGATGGAGTTTCAGAGCCCAAACATCCTATCTCTCCCAGCGCTATTCTCCGTCTCCCTCGCTCACTTTCTGTCTCTTCCTCGCCGTTTGTCAAACTACAAAGGCAGAAACACCTGAGCCCCCCCCCATTCAAGCACCACTATGTCATGGAACGTGTGTGTGCGTGTGTGTGTGTGTGTGGTGCAAAGGAGCAGCCTTCATACCTGCTGAGCCGTACCTTCCTGATAGTCTTTGAACACACCGCAGCTGTATAGTGGTGCATTCACTGCGTGTAGTAAATGTGATGACAGCGTCTGAGCAGGGCTGGAAATTGATGTGTTTGTTTTTGAGACGTGTACTGTACGCACTGTACTGACTGTACATGCAGGAGTACTTGGCCTACTAGGAAGCATTTTACTAGCATGTTTGCAGAAATTTTTAAAATGTTTAAAATTTTTATTTTTACTTTATTTTGTAAGAAAAAAGTTTTTGAAAATCTGTGGAAGTTTTTTTTTAAAAATGGCAATACAATAAAAAATTTAGTTTTATTTTGTGCAGTTGTTTAGGGGGTGTAGTTTATATATTTTTTGTTTTTTAAAGAAGAATAATATATAGTGAAAAAGGTTGGACACTTTTAACATAAAATAGTTAGTATTTTGTAAAGGGTGAAATATAATAATAAATATATTTTCTTTAGAAAAAAAACAAATTCTAAAGAAAAAATTATTTATTTGTTTAAAGTTCTGTTTTGGGGCAATTTGCTTATTTTCAGGAATAAAGGCTGTGTTGTTTTTTTAAAAGAAAAAGTTTACTTAAAAATATATTTTTAAGGAAAAAAAGGTGTTTTGGGGGTTGAATATTTTCAGAAAAAATTCTGTATTAGAAATATTTTTAAAGTTTTGGGAGGGAAATTTGCCCATTATCAGGAAATGTTTTGGAGGCGGAATTTAATATTTTTTTTAAAACAAAGCTGTATTTTTAAAAATTGTAATTATAATTTTTAAAAAAAATTGCATTTGTTTGTGTTTTGAGGGCAAATTAGCATATTTTCAGAAAAGTTTGTAGATTTTTTAAAAAGAAAAATGTAGGATAAAAAATGCATGTGTTGCATGTGTTATAGTATTGTACCAAAAAAGCTATGTTTTGGGGAAAGTCATTATTTTAGTCATTATTTTTTGGGAAAAATAATGATTTAACTGACTAAAAATTATAATTAAATATGTCCAAATATCAGCCCCATAAAAATGCGATATCAGTGGATATCAATATGGGATTTTTTCCCAATCATGAAAAATTATATTTTTAAAAATGCTGTATACAACCCATATGTGTTTATTCCACCACAGGAGATATATCATGTTACATGTATCGGTATCGATATTGGTATCGGTATCAGTTGATACCTTCTTGGACAATAGATCGCTTTTTGGCAAATAAAAAAAAATTAAGTTGTGTTTTAGAGAAAATTTGCAATTTTTTAATTTTAATGCATGGGGAAGATTAGAATATTTTCAAAAAAATTTTAAGGCGGAAGTAGCCGTGTACTTAAACAACAACAACAAAAACGCGCCCCCCCCTCCAAAACACTGCTTAAAAAAAAATCCCCTTTCCTCTAAAAATGACAACATTTCCTCCTGAAAATGTTTGTGTACCCCCCCCCCCAAAAAAAAAAACACACAATGTATGACACTTGTCTTTTTGAGCCCAGCCCAGTGATTGATGCCGCTGGTCAAGTAGCACATGTGTCTAAGTTCTTATCGCCATCGCTTGAGCCGCTGATGTTGATGCTGGCGCAGGCGGAAGCTTGAAAGTGGCTGCGGCGCCCACACGGTCACCCGCTGCTTATCAGTCAGGTGTGGCTGCGGCGCAAACGTGTTTGTTGTGGTTTGCGTGTGCGTTTCAAGCGGCCGTCTCGGGGAGGCACAATGGGCATGTCGTGCCACCGAGGACAAGTCGAAGAGGATGACTTTCTGCTGGAATGTCAGGAACCACAACAAAGAGCCGCCTCCGTTATCACAAAGAGGATCCATGGCGCTTTTTTGTTATTGCGAGTGGAAGTGCCCACAGGTGCCCTGCTGTATGACATCACACCCAATGAGGACATTTGACATGACTGTTAGTACTACTGATACTACTTGGCGTATCAGAAAGTATTCGCATTTCATTCCCTTCAGATAGATTTGGGAAGGCTTCCCTACACGTCCTAAAAGATGTAGGAAGCAAGAAAAGACAACAGAGGGGAAGCCCTGGTGAGTCGAGCGTGTGATGAGTCAGTCATGAGGGTGAGTCGTTCGAAAGCACATTTAGGAGTTTTCTGTGTTTTGGCGGCGAGGACACGCTGAATTGTTGTCCTGTGTACATGTACGTGTACATATAGTATGTATGTATAGAGTATACACTGAACTACACTATACTAGACTAGTTTTGCTATGCTAAACTGTACTAGGCTATTCAACACTATAAATACATTGCTATGCTATAATATACGATACTGTACTATCACGGCATGGTATGGTGGTCTCACAGGTGGTAGATATTGGTAGCTATTGGTAGCAGAGCAACAACGGTGATCCAGCAGCATCCATGCTAACAAGCACGCACCAACTGAACTAAACAACAACAAAATAATCCAAAACACAATTAGCAGCAGCAAAGTCAAGCAGAACACAGAACAAAAGAAAACAGGAAGTAATACAAAATAGATAGAAAATTAACAAGCTGCAAACACACAGGGCATGACAGTACCCCTCCCCAATAAAGGAGTGGGTGGTGGGAGGACAGGTGGGAGGGGGGGGGGTCCCCAGAGGGACCTGTACGGGGGATGTCTGGAACACAGAACAAAAGAAAAATGAAGTATTACAAAATAGATAGAAAATAAACAAACTGCAAACACATAGGGCGTGACAGTACCCCCCCCCCAATAAAGGTGGGACGACAGGTGGGAGAACAAAAAAAATGAAGTAATACAAAATAAGAGCCTGAAACTGAAACTAATGCATAAAAGGGAAATACAGTAAAGCAGGCAAATACACAGGGCATGACGCTATGACACGATGCTATGCTATTCTGCTGTGCTATGCTATGCTATACTAAGCTATGCTATGCTGTGCTACGCTATACTACACCATAATATACAATACTGTGCTATTCTATATTATGCTATGTTACATTGTACTATGTTATGCTACTATGCTATGCTGTGCTATGCTATGCCGTGCTACTATGCTATGCTGTGCTATGCTATGCCGTGCTATGCTATGCTATGCTATACTACATTGTACTGTGCTATGCTATACTAAGCTATGCAATGCTGTGCTATGCTATACTACACCATAATATACAATACTGTGCTATTCTGTAATACGCTATGCTACACTTTAAGATACTATAATGCTATATACGCAATAATAAGCTATGCCATGCTATACTATGCTATGCTATACAGTGCTACTCTTATAAGCAAACTTTACTACCTTCTTTTGTAATACTTTTGTAAAACTACACTACCCTGTACGACACAAATACTGCTCTACCATACTGTACTATTCTGTACTAAACCATACTACTTGCCTGTGCATCATTTTACTCACATATTTTCTGCTACACTATACTGTACAACAACAATCTATGTTGTACTATACTACACATACTACTATACTGTGCTTTAGCAAAGAAGTATTTTACTGTATATAAACATTACTTCCATTTGATGTACTTTGTCTTACTATACTGCACAGCACTAGTGAATAGACCTCTACATTAGCATTCTTGGATTTTTCAATATGGTACTTCTGTGTACTACACTGTATGCTTTATGATACTTTACCACGCTGGTCTTGTTTACTGTACATGACTTGATTGTAGTGTTTTGTGGCTACTATCCACTGATAGTATGTAGAGTGTACACACTGATAGACTCCCTACGGTTGATGTTGCAGTGCTTCCTTTTACACTTGAACAGTGGACGTCTGAAAGCAACTCACTGGACACTTTTATCAATGTTGATATTATCCCAAGCTAAACAGCAAAGTGCTGCAATGGAAACATGTTCTCCAACCCCCCCATACCCCCCTGCCCCCATCTTTTCCACCCACCCAGATGTACACCTAAAACACCCGAGAGGTGAATGTGTCAAACTTCACCTTTTCAAAAAATACATCTTTATTCTCCCACCTGTCTTATCACCCCCCCCCCCCCCCCAACGTGGACGTCTTCCTCCTCAGCCGCATGGACCATCATCATCATCGCCATCTTTCCCTGCCTTGTAAATCCATTAGTTCCTCCTGTTATCTTCACGTCAACATCCCCCTCAAATATTTACAACAAGAGCCTAGGACGAGATGATTCACCCCCCCCAAAAAAAAATCCACATGACTAATGCAAGTGTCTCCAAAACATTGTCTGCTACGTGTCGGCACGTAAATCAGTGGAGACCTCCTCCTCATCCTCCTCACCCTCCGCATCCTCCTCATTCTAGAAAGTCAAACATGATGACGTCAACAAGTCATCGTAGGCCAAGACTGACAAATATCAGAGAAAAGATTGTGTTTCTCAAAATGACTCCTGCATCAGAACAGCAACTAACATGACGTGTGTTTGTCACTAGGACTCAAATAACAAAGACATTGTAAGGCTGTGGGTGTAGAAACACGGGCGTTTGTAAAAACCCTGCATTTTTCTATGAGATCTGGTATATGAATATAGCTTTGGACAAAAGTCAAAACTTCAGCTGTGCAATTCTTACTATTTTTCCAAAAAATGACTCCTCCGCGTCATAGAAAGAAGCCTGTTGATTTTGAACTATGCTGATGGGTGTGTTTGTCACTGGGACTCAAATAACAAAGCCCTTGCAAAGACACTGTACGGCTGTGGCTGTAGAAAAACAGGCATTTCTTAAAAGGCTGCCTTTTTCTATGAGATCTGGTATATGAATATAGCTTTGGACAAAATCCCAATTTCAGCCGCGGTATTCTGACTATCCTTCCAAAAAAATTGCTCCTCCGCATCACAGAAAGAGGCCTGTTGATTTTGAACTATGCTGATGGGTGTGTTTGTCACTGGGATTCAAATAACAAAGCCCCTTGTAAAGACACTGTACAAGAGTGGGTATAGAAACACGGGCATTTCTTAAAAGGCTGCCTTTTTCAATGAGATCTGGTATATGAATATAGCTTTGGACAAAATCCCAATTTCAGCCGCGGTATTCTACCTATCCTTCTCAGAATGACTCCTCTCCTTCCCAGCAAGAAGCCTATTGATTTTAGACCCCCCAGCGATGCCCGTATCCTGCTTGTTTCCATTTACAGCAATCCAAGCGTGGTTGCCCTGGCGCAGTTCGAGGTGCAGACATGATGGAAGAATGGTTCTGCTTCCGAGAGCTTTGCAATGAGGGGAGAATACGTTTCATATGCTGGTGATCATAAGCCTTAAGAATGACAGGAATGAAAGAAAGAGTCAAAGAGCTCAACAATAACATTTTATTGTTGTCTTCCATTCAATTCATTAAATACAGCATCAAAGGCGACAGGGAGGTCTGCTATAGCTAGCTAATGCGTGCATGTGTATGTGTGTGTGTGTGTGTGAGAACCAAGGTGTGTCTGGTCAAGGTAGAAGTGAGTGAGTCATCCCGCTGCCATCCAGCTGTGGTCCAGATGAAGGACCACCACCTGCTTTTTTTTTTTTTTTTTTTTACTGATTTGGTTATCAAGTCCACGTTCCTCGCAGACATCCAAACAACAATCAGTCGTGTTCTAAACAAATGCACGTCACAAATGCATGCACCATTTTTCCCAAAAAAAGTGTCCTTTGTTTTTTTTTCTCTAGTGGTTAACTTCTTTTTACACTTGAATGGAAGCTCAGCAACAATTAGCCTAGGACTAGCCTTTTGGAATTGGGGGGGAGGAAACCGGAGTAATGCAAACTCCACACAGAGATGGCCGAGTGTGGAATCTAACTCGGGTCTCCTAGCTGTATGGCCTGCGCATTAACCACTCAAACACCGTGCAGCCTCGTTCTAATTTTTTCATTCATTCATTCATTTTCTACCGCTTTTTTCCTCACGAGGGTCGCGGGGGGTGCTGGAGCCTATCCCAGCTGTCTTTGGGCGAGAGGCGGGGTACACCCTGGACTGGTCGCCAGCCAATCACAGGGCACATATAGACAAACAACCAGGAAACCGGAGTACCCGGAGAAAACCCACGCATGCACGGGGAGAACATGCAAACTCCACACAGAGATGGCCGAGGGTGGGAATTGAACCCTGGTCTCCTAGCTGTGAGGTCTGCGCGCTAACCACTAGACCGCCGTGCCGCCGTTCTAATTTTTTAATATACATTTTAAAAATTATTTTCCAGAGACGGGGCGGCACAGCGATCAAGTGGTTAGCGCGCAGACCTCACAGCTAGGAGACCAGGGTTCAATTCCACCCTCGGCCATCTCTGTGTGGAGTTTGCATGTTCTCCCCGTGCATGCGTGGGTTTTCTCCGGGTACTCCGGTTTCCTCCCACATTCCAAAAACATGCTAGGTTAATTAGCGACTCCAAATTGTCCATAGGTATGAATGTGAGTGTGAATGGTTGTTTGTCTATATGTGCCCTGTGATTGGCTGGCCACCAGTCCAGGGTGTACCCCGCCTCTCGCCCAAAGACAGCTGGGATAGGCTCCAGCACCCCCGCGACCCTCGTGAGGAAAA
The DNA here is from genome assembly GCF_037039965.1 of Doryrhamphus excisus. NCBI lineage: Eukaryota > Metazoa > Chordata > Actinopteri > Syngnathiformes > Syngnathidae > Doryrhamphus > Doryrhamphus excisus. Next base: position 6,301,025 of record NC_136375.1, read on the forward strand.
GCGGTAGAAAATGAATGAATGAATGAATTTTCCAGAGACATACGCCACCCCATGGCGCTGTTCGGAATTTTCTCACGCAGCTCTATCAGACATCCCCCGTAACGTGACGTATTTGTCTCAATCTCAATCAAATTTTCCGAAGCATGTGACCCCAACCCATAGATGGCGCCACAGAGTGGTGAGAAGAGCTGAACGCCGGTGCTCTCCTGCGCTTCCAGACACGGTGGTCGTGGTTTGGGACCACGCTACGTTCTCGTGTGTCCGTAATAAGCGAGCGTATCTAATCTGATGAAAAACACAAAGCGTTGCGCTTCCTCGTTTCCTCCACTGGAGCGGCCAATCAAGGGCCTTCCTTGCCTGATTGATGGATGAGATGAAGCTTCTGGACTTGGGTTTCATTGTAGAATTACAACCACTAGATCAGCTCACAACTATTTTAGCCTGTTTTTTATTACCAGAGTCTTTTACAATGTCGTCACATGTCGTCTATTTCGATAACATTGTATATTAAAAATAGAAATACATAAGATAGATAGATAGACTTCCTCTATTGTCATTGCACAATAGCAGTGAAATTGCCAACGAAATGTCGTTACCTGGCTCCCGTATAATACCAGAGACAAGAAGATAAATAATAATAATTAATAATAATGATAATGAAAAATAAATACATATAATAATAAAATAAAATAAATAATAATAAAATAACAATTAGTCAAATAAATGTATATTTTGTAATGTAATGATTTGTATTTTACACTTTATTTATAAGATTTGTTTTTAAATCAAATGTAATAATCGCTATGAAAGTTATGATTATTATTATTGTTTTGTTTTTTTCATTTGGGGCAAATGTAAACAGCATCACTTTTTTTTAAGTTTTTTAAAAAACTGATGTATGCATCAATATTTAGAAATGTACAGGATTTTTTTATTATATGAAACAAATACAGCATATAGAATATGCCAAAATCAAAAAATAAATCCAATAATAGTAATATTATCAAAATTATTTATTAGAGATTTGGATGAAAAATTTGGACAAAAATTTGGACTAAAATCGAAAAATCCTCAGAAACAGAAGAAGTAAAAAAGTCTCACAAAATCAACAATCAATTTGATACCAAACATAAATATAAACATCAATAATAAATATTGATAAATATTGATAATAAATATTTCTGTGTTTGTCCGTCTTGTCCAGTCAGGCATCCAAACCATCAAATTAGACCCCCCCGCTTTGTAACCCCCCAGCTTCGATCAGCCTTCTTGCTGCTGTTGTGCAATAATCATGACGTACGCACTGAGCACCCTGTTTGAGCTCGTCCACTCGTCCAGCTCTCGTCTCCACCCCCCCCCCCCCCGAGCAATAAAAGTGCTCGATGTCGGACCACCAAGCGTGAGGACGTCCAGACACTCCCAATGTCCTCTTTCTGCAATTGGCCGTCTTTCCCAATTTTTTCTGTGATCGTTTGTGCACCGTGTTTATTGTTTCCTCGTTGCTCCTCAAAGTCTTGATTGACTTGACTTGGTGAGACGGACCAATTTGTTCCCCTGGGGTTCTAGGATTACCCGCCTGTCTGCTGGCAGCCGAAATCAGCATTGTTTGCAGCATTGCGTACGTGAGGTCTTCTCGGGAGATTATTTACTGAAATTACTCACAAAAGTTGCCTGAAATTGAGCTTTGAGCTCAACAACACAAACCCCCCCACACCCCACCCCAAAAAACAAGAAAAACATTGAGTGGAATATTATCACAAGAAAATGAAAGCACAAATTGCCCAACAAAAAAAACAAGTCAAAGTTTAGATTTTGTGTTCCAAAATTTGTGACTGCTAGAGCGCCGAATAGAACCTGACTCCGTCTTCATCTACCTGCAAGTGTCATCTGTTTTTTATAGTATATTCAGTATCAATAACCTCCTTGATTGGACACAGCAATATAATGTCAGGGTGCTAGAAATGAGTGACTGCTAGAGTGTGGAATAGAACCTCATCCACTGATGCGCTCATCTGATGTTTGACTTCATCTACCTCAGTGCCATTTGTTTCACATTCAAAACCAATAGTCTCCTTGATGTGATGCAGAATAAAAATGTCTGCATGCAAAAAATGAGTGAAATTAGCGACTGCTAGAGCGTGGACTAGAAAATTCTCCAATGATCCATCTGTTGGCTTTGGCACCATCTGTTTTTGGTTATTGTTCAAAAGCAATAGTCTCCTTGATGTGATGCAGAATAAGAATGTCTGCATGCAAAAAAGAGTGAAATTAGCGACTGCTAGAGCGTGGACTAGAAAATCTTCCAGTGATCCATCTGTTGGCTTTGTCACCATCTGTTTTTGGATATTGTTCAAAAGCAATAGTCTGCTTGTTTTCAAAACGAGCACTGATCTCTAAACAGTGGTTGACGTATGCGACTGCTAGAGCGCTGAAAAGAAACTCACCTGTTGATTTGACCTATGACCTCACGTATAGCACCGCAACACCATTTGTTATAACGCTGAAATCAAAAGCAATAATCTGCTTGCTTTGTCAATAATCTCAGGACAGAAGGAAAGTGTGACTGCTCGAGTGCCGAATAGAAACATATCCTAGGGTACTGATTTGGTTTGCTCAATGGTGTTTTGCATGCAGCAAACAGCAACTTGTAAAGTGCTGACAAGACATTTTTACGGATGCAAGCAGATGTGGCGGACCCGGGGCCAAATCCCATGTGGTCCAATCCGAGTTCTGAGACACATCTAGTCCAGTTTTTCACGTACTGTGCACCCGCTGACCTTGAAGGTACCCCCTGGAGTGCCCCTCTTAGGTGCGAGTGAGTCCTTTTAGCCCGACTTCTGCCGACTTTCAGCACCTGTTTCGGGGTTCTGTCAGCCCTCATCGCGGGTCCTGGAACCAAACGAACCCAAATAGACAGGATTCCGTGGTGCATGCGGTTTGTGTGTGTGTGTGGGGGGGGGGGTTCTTTCTGCTTTCTGCTGGACGAGGCGTGTTAGTGTTGGCGCCGCTCTGAGTGTCTCCGTGAAGACAGAGAGCAGATATTTATAGAGTGACATTCTAATGTTCATACTTTGCATGAAAATGCCTGGGGATCTATCCTCCAAAGATATTATTTTGCTGGGCGGTTGGGATCGTTCTCCGCTGGTCGAATTATTGGACTTATTGCCGCTCATTCCTTGGATGCACTCTTCTTCGGCAGCCAGTGGGAACGTTGTTTCTTCCTTCATTGTTGTCGTCAGCTCTGCTATGCAATCATTCTTTTAAAAATCATCATTGTTTAGTTTTTTCCTTTAAATAAATGTGTCATTTATATGGTTAAAAATCTTTCACCAAAATGACTATCCTGGGGGTTCCAATTAAGTCAAGTCCACACGTGCAAACTCCCGCTACTTCACAGGTGTGTTATTATTTTTAAAGCTCTGTTTACTCTTTAAAAGCGTGCGCCTCTCTGGGCTCCAGTCCAGGATCCTTTATGAGCAAATGTATTGTTGCCACATCTAAAAGTGGAACAGATACTACAGATACTACAAATACTACATACGACCACGACTGCATCGTTTTGGGTGTCGCTTTCAAGGCTAACCTAAAATGTGAATGCTGAAATGTTAGCACTTTAGCATCACATAGTTATGCTACACTTGCTAATGTTTGGCATTTTCACGCTGTGCAGAGTTAAAGTGTGCAAAGAGGATGAAGTGCAAAGACTTGTGGTGTTACTGTGTTAGTTAGCAAAGAACTACAGAGTCAACTGCTGATGACCTCATAGACGCTAACAGCAACCTTTGGATTATATCGCGGATATTTGGGGACCATGTGGTCCTGATGGCCTCTTTGGGCTAAGACCTTCAGCTTTACTGGGACGATTTGCATCTGAGTGTGAAACTCAACGCCTCCAAATCCGAGGTTCTCAGTCGCAATGGGGTCCTGCCCCAGGTGGAAGAGTTCAAGTATCTTGGGGTCTTGTTCACAAGTGGAGGTGGGAAGGTGGGGGCATCTTGTCCGGATGGCTCCCCGATGCCTCCCTGGTGAGGTGTCCCAGGCATGGAAAGACTGATTATGGTGCCTTGGTGTCCTCCTGGTGGAGCGGTGGAGGGGGTGGCCAGCCGGGGACCGGGAAGTCTGGGCTCCCCCACCGAGGGACCCCCGCAATCCGGACCCGGATATGCAGAGAGCCTCGCTGGAGGGGAAAGGTTTGATTTATGTTTTTTTTAATGTCAGTTTTTTCTCAATTATTTTCTGACATGCTCCCCCCAAGGGACAGAATTTCTTTCATGTCGCCCCCAACCTAAATACTCGAGAAACTGATAATATTTATCCATGAATCCGTACTTTACAGAATGAACTTGAAACTTAAACCAGGAAAAAGCAACAAATGTATTCAAGAGTCAAATTGCATGTTGAGTACTAAAACTTTGTACATGTTGGCAGGTCTGCATTAAAATGAAAGCCTCACGCGCCAACCCCTGATAGTTCCCTTGTTTCCCCCCAGGGGAGCCCGCCCCACTCTTTGAGAAGCACTGTGGTATATAAAGGCTAATTAACATTGACAAGGGCTAATGGGGTCATGTGACATACAAGAAGAAGGGGATATCAGACAGCATAATGGCATACGCTGGACGTAAGAAGATTCACCATAAAGGACAAAATATGGTTTCCAAATGTGTCCTCTTGAAGATTTTCATCCCGACTCAGATCTGTTCTCCTTGACACCTTCAATATCCGTTGCTTTGGATGTGATGCCTCGTTTCCGTCGCCTCGGAGCGCCTGCTCATCATCAACGATGCATCCATCTCAACAAGCATCTGCAAGCCTCGGCGGAGGTCAATCATTCGCGCAATCGTTTTGCTGACCCGCTGGCGTGTTTTGGTGTTTGGGTGTGACACCGGCTCAGCTTCACTGGGTACAAGTCACATCATTCCAAGTTGGGAGAAGTCAAAGTTCCCACACATGCTACACTTCCGTCTTGGTCTCTCTGCTTTCAATCTGCACAAAGAGACCTTTTCCTCTCGACACTGCGGCGCGGCGCTTCAGAATAACATTGTTTGTCCGCAGAGGCTTTCCTGCTCGCCGTGTGCTGCAGCGTGTCAGCCGTGATTCAAGACGACATCCGCCGACATGCCGCCGACAGCTGCTGCATAGACCGAGTGAACGTCTGCCTTTTGCCGCCGCCAAAGTCCAGCGATGAGAGCCATTGTTTTGTTGGATGGTTAGCAGAATTACACAAAAAAACAACACAATTGTTTTCCATAAGAGTTGTGGCTGGGTTGCATCTGTGGTGTGTTTGCTGCCTCTGCACCAATAGCAACAAATATATGCCTTCTAATATCGACTGTAGATGCCCACAAAGAAAAAAAATAATGGACGATCCCACTACAGCATAATACATGATAATGCATTTATTATTATGTTGGGGTGGATGTCCATCCATCCAATCATCCATCCATCCTTCCATCCATCCATTCATCCAGCCATCCATCCAACCATCCATCCATCCATCCATCCAACCATTCATCGATCATCCATCCAACCATCCATCATCCATCCAACCATCCATCCTTCCAACCAACCATTCATCCATCATCCATCCAACCATCCATCATCTATCCATCCATCCATCCATCCATCCATCATGCATCCATCCAACCAGCCAGCAAGCCATCCATCCATCCATCCGTCCATCCATCCAACCATCCATCCATCCATCCATCCATCCATCCAACCATCCACCCATCCATCCAACCATCCATCCAACCATCTATCCATCCAACCATTCAATCATCCAACCATCCATCCAACCATTCATCCATCATCCATCCAACCATCCAACCATCCATTCATCCATTCATCCATCCATCCAACCATTCATCCATCCAACCATCATCCATCAACCATCAACCATCCATCCATCCAACCATCCATCCAACCATTCAATCATCCAACCATCCACCTATCCATCCAACCATCCATTCATCCACCCATCCATCCACCCAACCATTCATCCATCATCCATCCAACCATCCATCCATCCATCCAACCATCATCCATCCAACCATCCATCCAACCATTCATTCTTCCATCCATCCAACCATCCATCCAACCATCCATCCATCCATTCATCTATCCATCCAGCCATCATCCATCCAACCATCCATCTATCCAGCCATCATCCATCCATCCAACCATTCATTCATCCATCCATCCAACCATCCATCCATCCATCCATCCATCCATCTATCCAATTATCATCCATCCATCCAACCATCCATCCAACCATCATCCATCAACCATGCATCATCCAACCATCCATCCAACCATTCAATCACCCAACCATCCATCCACCCAACCATTCATCCATCATCCATCCATCCATCCATCCATCCATCCATCCAACCATTCATTCATCCATCCATCCAACCATCCATCCATCCATCCATCCATCCAACCATTCAATCACCCAACCATCCATCCACCCAACCATTCATCCATCATCCATCCAGCCATCATCCATCAACCATCCATCCATCCAACCATTCATTCATCCATCCAACCATCCATCCATCCATCTATCCAATTATCATCCATCCATCCATCCATCCATCCAATTATCATCCATCCATCCAACCATCCATCCAATTATCATCCATCCATCCAACCATCCATCCATCAGTCCTTCCATCCATCCATCCAACCATCCATTTTATTCCACTCGTCTGGATCACCGGGTCAGCAGTGTCAGTAGAGACTACCGAGTCTTCAGTTCCACTGGGAGGACACAAACATGTTCCCAGGCCAGCTGTGAGCATCCTTGGACTGCTCAAGAGCCTCCTCCAGGCTGGGCATGCCCGAATGACATAACATGCCTTGACAGCCCAAAACCACAGGACACAGTTTCCATGGCTACAATTGACATTCTCTGACCAACTGGAATCTCGGCATGTGGTTCGGAACCAGACCAGGCCATAGAAACGCTGGTCTTCTGGTTTTGGGCTGTCATTCGATGAAAACGGGGACGTTGTGGTTGGAACAATAACAATAACAAAAGAAAATAAGTTGGACCAAATCACGAGAGAACTGTCTTTGCCACCGCCGTCGTTATCGCGGTCTCCCGCGTGTCTTCCTCTGATCACATGCAAAGGTCTCCCTCCACCAGACCATTCAAATGATGACGACATCCTTCATGACACAGTTTGTGTCTCGAAATGGACGTCCACACGTTGTCCCTCTTCATCGTCCTGCTTTGGCCGTCTCAGTAGGTCAACGTGTTCTGCATCAAATGCACATTAATTGTTGTCCGTATCACGCAACCACTCGCAGCTGGGACTCATTAGACCTGTTTGTCTGAGCGTGTGTGTGTGTGTGTGTGTGTGTGTGTGTGTGTGCGTGTCCACCAGGCCAGCCGGTTTCTTCTGTGTCTTTGATAAACCAGTTGGTGCAACACTCCAAGAAGACTTAAAGAAGATGATTGACTCTGGTTTGTTCTGATGTTGTTTGTGTTGGTAAAAGTGCGGTTGTGTGTGTGTGTGTGTGTGAGTGTGTGTGTGTGTGAGTGTGGTGGTCAGGACTCACACAATTTGTTCCCACATCTGTGTTGTGTTTTAGCATCATCACATCTTACTGTCACTGTCAAAGAGGTATTCATTTACTTACTAATAAAATGAAATCACATAAAAATCTGGCAAGAGTAGAAGAGCTAAAAATGTTGTTTGCTTTTCATGAAGTCCTTGTTAACAAGATCCGCCCCTAGCTCAATGAGCCCACCCCCTGTATCCTGTATGCACCCACCAAAAGGCGGCTTTGTGAAAAAAAAAACGAAACAAAGAAACACCAGGCTTCGCTACACATCTTAAAATAAGACGTGGAAGTTTTTGAGACTCTCACCCAGCACAGGGGCACTCAAGGGGGCGGCCCTCGGATGCTTTTTACTGGCCTGTGGCACATTCTAAAAATATCAGTAACTGGACGCATTGGACCCATTGGACTCACTGGACCCATTGGATCCATAGGACCCATTGGACCCACTGGACTCACTGGACCCATTGGAATCATTGGACCCAGTGGACCCACTGGACCCATTGGACCCATTGGACCCATTGGACCCATTGGACCCATCGGACACACTGGACCCATTGGACCCATTGGACCCATCGGACCCATCAGACCCATTGGGACCACTTGGGCCAATCGGACCCACTGGACCCATTGGACCCGTTGGACCCATTGAACCTGTTGGACCCAGTGGACCCACTGGAACCATTGGACCTGTTGGGCCCAGTGGACCCAGTGGACCCAGTGGACCCACTGGAACCATTGGACCCATTGGACCCATTGGACCCATTGGACCCATTGGACCCAACATAAGGCCAAGCTTTCATTACATATGTGATGTACCAAGTCCCCCCCCCCCCCCAACTATTTAGTCGTACATACACTACTTCCCTGTCTTGCTGCCAGGATTATGTCTGCAGCTTGTCATCCTCCTGGCTCTTCTTCTCCCCCGCTCTCTGGGCCAGACGTACGCCATTGTCCAGCTTAGCCTGGTTTGACAAGGGGGGTCAGGTTGAGGAGGAACCTTAAAGAGCCGCTCGACGTAGACAACCTGCACTACTATTATTTGCTTGATGGATGAATCACACTTGAACTTCTCCCAGCTTTCTTTCCACGACCGCATGCCGCCTTGTTATTGTTGTGCCGTGGACTCCATCCCGTCAGCTTTTCTTCTCAAGGCTGATGTGCCGATGAATACTTGACAGTTTCACTCCGAGTTCCGAGGAATGATGCAATGGTGCACCACCGTGGATGAATGCATTAGCGGTGCAGGCGCTTCAAGGGCGTGCAAGCTGTCAAGCATGCTAGCTACTGTTTATGGTATTTGATGTATACATCTATCCATATGACACCTTCTCCAAACCTGGTGAATGAAAACCTGACAGGTTGAGGAGCACTCAGAACATCATAAAAAAACACATCAAAAAGCCAGCTATGCTGCATTCACTCCCAAAACATCCATAACAGTGGCGATGATTGGACACCACATATTTACATATCATACACTAACAGCCAAAATGGCCAAAAAACCCAGCTGTAATATTGTAGGAATAAAGTCCACATGTTGAGAGAATAAAGTCTGATTACAGTCATCCCTTGCTCCATCAGAGTTTAAAAAAAAAACATTTCAGAAATAAATGATCGCCTTTTTTCCATATTATTAGCATTTAAAAAAAACGCATATTTAAGCAAACGTTACATATTTTTGGCCTGAATGAAGCATTTTCAAGCATAACAATATTGGAATAAATACAGCTGGGGCAATACAATACATTGATGATGTATGGATATCACATTGGTATATTCTCATAGGGTATCGTATAGGTATACTCTGGTATGGTATTGTATAGGTATACTCTGGTATGGTATTGTATAGGTATACTTTGGTATGGTATACCATTGTATACTCTGGTATGGTATTGTATACGTAGGTATACTCTGGTATGGTATTGTATGGGTATACTTTGGTATGGTATACTATTGAATACTCTAGGATGGTATTGTATAGGTATACTCTGGTATGGTATTGTATAGGTATACTTTGGTATGGAATACTATTGTATACTCTGGTATGGTATTGTATAGGTATAATTTGGCATAGTCTTGTATAGGTATACTTTGGTATGGCATACTATTGTATATTGTAGTATGGTATTGTATAGGTATACTTTGGTATGGAATACTATTGTATACTCTGGTATGGTATTGTATAGGTATAATTTGGCATAGTCTTGTATAGGTATACTTTGGTATGGCATACTATTGTATATTGTAGTATGGTATTGTATAGGTATACTTTGGTATGGTATACTATTGTATACTCTGGTATAGTATTGTATAGGTTTACTCTGGTATGATATTGTAAAGGTATACTTTGGTATGGTATACTATTGTATATTGTAGTATGGTATCATATAGGTATACTCTGGTATGGTATTGTATAGGTATACATTGGTATGGTATGCTGTTGAATACTCTAGTATGGTATTTTATAGGTATACTTTGGTATGGTATACTATTGAATACTTTAATATGGTATTGTTTAGGTATACTTTGGTATGGTATTATATAGTAGGTATACTCTGGTATGGTATTGTATAGGAATGCTTTGGTATGTTATACTATTGTATACTCTGGTATGATATTACATAGGTATACTTTGGTATGGTATACTATTGTATATTGTAGTATGGTATTATATAGGTATACTCTGGTATGATATTGTATAGCTATACTTTGGTATGGTATACTGTTGAATACTCTAGTATGGTATTTTATAGGTATACTTTGGTATGGTATACTATTGTATACTCTAGTATGGTATTATATAGGTACCCTCTGGTGTGATATTGTATAGGTATACTTTGGTATTGTATACTCTAGTATGGTATTATATAGGTATACTCTGGTATGATATTGTATAGGTATACTTTGGTATGGTATACTATTGTATACTCTAGTATGGTATTATATAGGTAACCTCTGGTGTGATATTGTATAGGTATACTTTGGTATTGTATACTATTGTATACTCTAGTATGGTATTGTATAGGTATACTCTGGTATGATATTGTATAGGTATACTTTGGTATGGTATACTATTGTTTACTCTAGTATGGTATTATATAGGTATACTATGGTATGATATTGTATAGGTATACTTTGGTATGGTATACTGTTGAATACTCTAGTATGGTATTTTATAGGTATACTTTGGTATGGTATACTATTGTATACTCTAGTATGGTATTATATAGGTGTACTCTGGTGTGATATTGTATAGGTGTCATGGTGCGGCATGTGGGTGTTGCGATGCGAGCCCAGGATGCAGAGAGGACGAGAAGGTGCAGATAAAAGCTTAGCTTTATTTCCGACAAAGCGATTGCAGCACTGGCATAGAACACGACAAAAAACTCAATGCACCAACAAAAGGAACACACACCCGGCTGAACTAAATACAATCAACAAATTACTAACAGGTGCGTATAGGAGAGAAAGTAAGTGACGGGACACAGGAAATAATACAAAATAAGAGCATGAAAGCAGAAACTAAGGCAGACAAAGTGAACACACAAAACTGTCACACAGGCAAAGCTGCACATTGTGACAATAGGTATACTTTGGTATGCTATACTATTGAATACTCTGGTATGGTATTGTATAGTTTTACTCTGGTATGGTATTGTATACGTATGCTTTGGTATGGTATACTATTGAATACTCTGGTATGGTATTGTATAGTTTTACTCTGGTATGGTATTGTATACGTATGCTTTGGTATGGTATACTATTGAATACTCTGGTATGGTATTGCATAGATATACTCTGGTATGGTATACAATTGAATACTCTAGTATGGTATTGTTTAGGTATACTTTGTTATGGTATTATATAGTAGGCATACTCTGGTATGGTATACAATTGAATACTCTAGTATGGTATTGTGTAGATATACTGTGGTATGGTATTGAATAGGTATACTTTGGTATGGTATATTATTGAATACTCTAGTATGGTATTGTATAGGTCCACTCTGGTATGATATTGCATACGTATGCTTTGGTGTGGTATACTATTGTATATTCTAGTACAGAGAAAGAAAAACAAATTAGAGGAAGAAAGTAGAAGTTTTACGAGAATAATGTAACAAATTATTTTTCTAATGAGAATAAACGCTTAATAATAATTTTGCTGAAAGTTGAAATTTAAAATACAAATATACAAATATACATTTAAATTTCATTTATAAATCTAAATGCAAATTTTCCCAATAAAGGCATATCTTATCTTATCTTAAATAGTACAAATCTATGTAGTCCAAATATGAGCAGCAAATTAAGGCAATGGGAAATGAGGTTGGGGAAAGTGATTGTATTATATTGTATATTGTATATTGTATATTGTATATTGTATATTGTATATTGTATATTGTATATTGTATATTGTATATTGTATATTGTATATTGTATATTGTATATTGTATATTGTACAATATACAATATACAATATACAATACAATTGTATATTGTATATATTGTATATTGTATAATATTATGGGTAAAGTACCAGAAGATGTATGTAAGAAGAGAGCAGTTGAGATTTAAATAAAAAAGAAATCTGTAATATTACAAAAATAAGGCCAAAAATATTAAATGAAAAAAAATATATAATCTCCATTATAAATAAACTCCAAACAACTTTATTTTCAAATTAATTAATCAAATAATTTGTCTTGTTTTTTTAAAGTTGTAAAAAAGAAAGAAGCTGTTTTCAGTCGCAAAAAAACAAGGAAGGAAAAATACTTAAAAAATGAATAAATCATTCATATGAGTAAAAATAGCATTGCAGCATAGAAAAATATCTTTTTTAAAAGGAGCAAAGGTTGCAAAGTCAGGTGGGGGGTGGGGGGGGTAGAATAAGTTGTTGTAAAATATGAACGTGGATCTGATCTTGGATCTGTGAGGAGAGAATGTCTCCCAGGCTTCGCGCACGCCGGACTTAGACCGACATCACCGCTACGATCTGACAGCAAGAGTCGGGGTGGGGGGGCAGCTGTTTATTGCTTTCATATGTTTCCAACATGTGGTTCACATTTCCAGGGCATTTTTTGGACTGGAGCATGGATGGGTGGGGGTCGGGGGGGGGCACTCTTACCTTGAGACCTCACTAGGTCGCTGCTATTGTTGTCCAATAATACGATGTGAAAGATCACTTTTATGCTGAGATTGTTTGAACATGCAGGCATGGCGTCCCGACAACCAAAATGACGGACGGATGTCAAACGTAAAAATGCTGGGACGGGCGTCGCGTTCGTTCATCATCTTTCATTTGTTAGAGTTTCATTTGAAAAGGATTCCTTAAAAGGAAATGCAGAAATTAAGCTTGTTCAAGCATAAACATGGCAAACTGGTCATTTTGGCCGAGACACACAATCACTTCCTGTCCGCCACCCACTCAGCTCCCACAGGGAAGACATTTATAGCATTTAAGCATGCAAACACGTCTTCTCCTATGATGTCTACTGTAGGTGTGTATATGTGATTATAGGGGTGTTATTTGGTGTCTAGAGGGCTCTAATAATGTTCAAAAGTGTATTTAGAAGGTTGTAAACAGGTTTTTGTTGGTTACGTCATGTGTACAGGGCTCTCATATTGTTTAAAAAAATATTTAGAAGGCTGTAAACAGGTTTAATTTGATTACTTCATGTCTAAAAGACTCTCATAATGTTTAAAAAAGTATTTAGAAGGTTGTAAATAGGTTTTCTCTGGTTACTTCATGTCTACAAGGCTCTCATCATGTTTAAAAAAGTGTATTTAGAAGGTTGTAAACAGGTTTTTGTTGGTTACGTCATGTCTACAGGGCTCTCATAATGTTTTAAAAAAGTATTTAGAAGGTTGTAAACAGGTTTTCTTTGGTTACTTTATGTCTACAGGGCTCTCATCGTGTTAAAAAAAAGTATTTAGAAGATTGTTAACAGGTTTTCTTTGGTTACTTTATGTCTACAGGGCTCTCATCATGTTTAAAAAAATATTTAGAAGGTTGTAAACAGGTTTAATTTGGTTACTTCATGTCTACAGGGCTCTCAGAAGGTTGTAAACAGGTTTAGTTTGTGTACTTCATGTCTAAAAGGCTCTCCTAATGTTTAAAAAAGTATTTAGAAGGCTGTAAACAGGTTTTCTTTAGTTACTTTATATCTACAAGGCTCTCATAATATTTTAAAAAGTATTTAGAAGGTTGTAAACAGGTTTTCTTTGGTTACTTTATGTCTACAGGGCTCTCATCATGTTTAAAAAAGTATTTAGAAGGTTGTAAACAGGTTTAATTTGGTTACTTCATGTCTATAGGGCTCTCATAATGTTTAAAAAAGTGTATTTAGAAGGTTGTAAACAGGTTTTCTTTGGTTACTTCATGTCTACGGGGCTCTCATAATGTTTAAAAAAACGTCTTTAGAAGGTCATAAATGGCTTTTCTTTGCTTTGGATACCAAGATATTCCATTTGTAAATAAACAATCCTACTTGGCAGATATTCACCTACCACGGTCCAGTTTGGGATGTCTTTCAAATAATATCATTTAACAAGGAAAAATAACAACATAAACATTGGATAAATCAGCAGTCATTTTATAAGAATAAATATGAAAATATTCAGAGAAAGATGTTCTAATATATGGAAAAAATTTAATTTTAGTTGCATTGTTGAATTATTAAAGATTAAAGTTGTAATATCATAAAAAACAAATTGTGATGTTTGGAACACATATGAATATGAATATTAATATTAATATTAATATAATTAATATATATTAATATAATATTAACACATATTAACATGAATATTGATGTTGACATTGATATAACCATAATGACGATAACAATATGAATGACCATGATGACAATAATTCTCTTAACCGTCCTAATGATGATAATGATCATAATAATCATAATCCAATTCCCTGTGAAGATGACCAGTCAACCAGTTTTTACAGAATTCTACTGAAGGTGAATTTTATTTCCTGATTTTGGCGCCCCCTGGAGGCATCCGCGAGTATTGCCTAATACGCTGACCTTTCAGGTCACATCATATTTGAAGATGATAATATGTTTGGAGGTGTACAGTATGTACTGAAAGAAGCACAGTCTGATGGGGGGGGGGGGGTGCTAGCCAAGAGGGCATGAGCGGTGCCAGGGGAGGGGGGGCGTGGTGGGGTGATGTTTGCGAGGAAGACGGTGTGATGGAGTCGATTAAAGAAGTTGGCAGGTTTGGGGGGGCGTGGCTGGCAAAGGGGCTCGGGGGCATTCATTGGACACGAACCAAGGGAGTTCCTGGAAGACACGGGGGGGTGAACCAAGAGTCCCCCTTGGAAAACTTTTGTTTCTTTCGATCATCTTTCCCAATTTAGTGTCCTGCATGACAACTCTTGTTTTTCTTCAAATGGTTTTCCCAAGCAATTCCGTGCTGTGGATGCTGTGGTGTTGACCTTGGAACTTGGAACGTGGAGCGGCCAACTTCCCAGTCATCAGGCAGGCAAGTCATTAGAAGCTGGATGCAGTCATTGGCGCGTCCATCAATACGCATCCCGGCATTTATTCCTGGCTGTTTGTTTGCTGTGCCAGAATGTCGCTCATTAGCCGAGCGCTTAGCTTAGCATATTTCACGTCTCCACACACTGCTCCTCAGTCACGGCCGTCCTGGACCCGGCCAGACCTTGGACCTAGCTCCATCTCGCATCTCCCGAGAGCCTCAAGTTTCCTGCAACAGGTGGCTCAAACATTTGCCTTGGCCGCCGCTGAGCACCACTTCTGTTTATCCCTGCTGGGGGGGAGGGAGGGGGGGCAAGAAAGAGAAGCATAAATCCAAACAGGCAAGGAGAGTCCAGTACACTTTGTTTCATCGGGTGTCCTAACTTATTCCCAGATGCAGGGCCACAGAGTGCTGAGTGAAACACTACTTTCATATTTTAGAAAGCAAATTATAAATTATTATAAATTATTAAACATATTATTATTAAACACACCCACTTCATTCTTTGCTCTTCAAATTTTTCCAAATATTTCAATTTTTTTTGTCCATTTACTTTTTGGAATGTTATGACTTTATTCATCATTTCATGACTTTAATCCCATAATTTCATGACTTTAATCCCATAATTTCATGACTTATTCCCATAATATAATGACTTTACTCCCAAAATATTATGACTTTATTCTCATAATATAATGACTTTATTCGCAAAATATTATGACTTTATTCTCATTAAATTATGAAATTATTCCCATAGTATTATGACTTTACTCCCATAATATTATGACCTTATTCCCATAATATTATGACTTTGTTCCCATAATATTATGACTTTATTCCCATTCTATTATGACCGTATCCCCTTTATGTTATCATCTAATTCCCATAATTTTATGACTTTATTCCCATTAAATTATGACTTTCTTCTCATTATATTATGACCTTATTCCCATAGTATTATGACTTTATTCCCATTATATTATGACCTTATTACCGTTATGTTATCATCTTATTCCCATAATATTATGACTTTATTCCCATAATATTATGACTTTATTCCCATTGTATTATGACCTTATTCCCATAATATTATGACTTTATTCCCATAATATTATGACTTTATTCCCATTCTATTATGACCGTATCCCCTTTATGTTATCATCTAATTCCCATAATTTTATGACTTTATTCCCATTAAATTATGACTTTCTTCTCATTATATTATGACCTTATTCCCATAGTATTATGACTTTATTCCCATTATATTATGACCTTATTACCGTTATGTTATCATCTTATTCCCATAATATTATGACTTTATTCCCATAATATTATGACTTTATTCCCATTGTATTATGACCTTATTCCCATAATATTATGACTTTATTCCCATAATATTATGACTTTATTCCCATTCTATTATGACCGTATCCCCTTTATGTTATCATCTAATTCCCATAATTTTATGACTTTATTCCCATTAAATTATGACTTTCTTCTCATTATATTATGACCTTATTCCCATAGTATTATGACTTTATTCCCATTATATTATGACCTTATTCCCGTTATGTTATCATCTTATTCCCATAATATTATGGCTTTATTCCCATAATATTATGACTTTATTCCCATTGTATTATGACCTTATTCCCATAATATTATGACTTTATTCCCATAATATTATGACTTTATTCCCATAATATTATGACCTTATTCCCATAATATTATGACTTTATTCCCATAACATTGTGATTTTATTCCCATAATATTATTACATTATTCTCATAATAATATGATTTATTTCCATAGTATTTTGACTTTATTCTTTTACTTTATTTTTTTCCTAACCCAGGACTTTTTGGTTTGTTTCTCATAATATTGGAAGTTTTAAAAAAATGAAATTATTTCAACTCTATGCTTCTAAAATTACATATTTTCTCATAAAATTGCAAGTTCATTCTATTTCAACTTTCTTCTTTGTCTTTCTTGTAAATTTGCTTCCAGCCTGAGCCCCCCCACAGATGGCCCCATATTCATGCTTCTTCCAGGTCCTCAAGCGGCAGACCGTCACACTACAACCACCACGTTGGACTCTTCTTTTTCTGGCACACCTTCCAAAAAGTTCGACTTTTTATTTCCCCAAAGATCTTGGGGATCATCAAGATGTTTTCTTTTGCTTTTGGTCTTGGAATTCCACCATTAACTCTGACCTTAACTGAGGCAAGCAGGGCCTGGGCTTCTCTGGATGTTGTTGTGGGGTCTTTTGTGACTTGTGGGATGAGTCGTGGTGGCGTTCTTGTGGTCGTTTTGGTTGGCCGGCCACCCCTGGGAAGGTTCACCACTTTTCCATGTGTTGGCCAGTGGTGGATAATAGCTCTCACTGTGGTTGGGCTGGAGTCCCAAAGCTTTACAATTGGCTTTAGAACCTTTTCTACACTGATAGATCTCAATTCTTCTCACTTATGTTATGTTTTAATGAGGGGAGGGGGGGATTATTTTTTCACACAGGACCATGTACTGTAGATTTTGTTTTTTTCTCCCTTCATAATAAAAGCCTTCAGTTGTAGTGTGACAAACATGCAAATAAATAAGACATGAGGGAGGGGGCAAAACTATATACAAATAACTTCCAAGCACAGTAGATGCTTTCCAGTCTTTTGTACAACGTAGCCCCCCCCCCCCCCCCTCGGTATGTTGTCATTGTAGCATGGAGTGCAGCCTATGTCCTGTACGTAATTCGGAACCGTCCAGCAGATTGTCGGTAAAAGAGCAGATCGATCTTTGCTCTAATCTCATCTCCCCACGGATGAATCTCTGCGTATTGAATTATCCTGGGAGCCAGAGCGGGAAAAGGGACGGTTTGTGCGGATCAGCAGCCAATAAATTCGTCTTTATTTCATCCCACGTCAGGGCCTGATGCCGCGCATGTCAGCCGCCCGCTGATCAAGCACTAATGGGGGCTTTCTGGGGTCCCGGCCTCCTCGCCAGCCCAGCCGCCAAGCAAAACAACAAATATATTTTCATTTCAACTGCAGGCATATTTCTTCTGGAGAGTGCCGGGGGGGTGGGGTCTGGTGGTGCGGTGGGGGGGGGGGGGGGGTCACATATAGAAGAGGTGAGGAAAGGAGGAAGAGGAGGAAGAGGAGAGGCAGATATGAGCGATGAGGACGGGAGAAAAAAAGTAATTCAGAATGGTTGGCCTCAGCTCTGGAAAATGTTTCATCAAGGTCCGTGTCAAAATATTAGTCCAACATCCATGTTGACTTTTCTTCTGCCAAATCAGAGGGCTCCAAAATGGGGGCCGGGGGCCGCTTGCAGCCCACGGATGTTTTTTATTGGCCTGTGGAGCATTCTGAAAATATCACTTTTAGAGAAAAAAAACAGCAAAAATGTTACAAATCAGAGGTCATATTAATATTATTAATATCCATTTTCCTCACCAGGGTCGCTGGAGAATGCCGGAGCCTATCCCAGCCTCAGGATGTTTTTTTATCGGTCCCTGGCCGATTCTAAAAATGACAATAAATATAATAAAACTAAAATGGAAGTCAGCTGTAGTTTTACAATAATAAATATGATAGACATAAAAACCTAATAATGAAAAAAAAATTAGAAGGGCAAAGTTGAAATAAAACAAACCAGTGGAAATGGGAAAACACCATATTTTTATGAGAATAAAATCAAAATATTAAGAACAAGAAGAATAAAAATTACATTCTAATAATAAAAATAAATTGGTAATATTATGAGGAAATTCATTAATTCATTCATTTTCTGGAGCCTATCCCAGCTGTCTTTGGGCGAGAGGCGGGGTACACCCTGGAGGCCAGCCAATCACAGGGCACATATAGACAAACAACCATTCACACTCACATTCATACCTATGGACAATTTGGAGTCGCCAATTATTATGAGGAACTTAATTATTAAAAACAAAAAAACACACAAATGAAAGTGTCATTTTTGTAAAATTAGGTCATCATATTATGAAATAATGTCAAAATATTCTGGGAAAAAATGCAGGAACAAAATCTGTAAGAAAGTTAAAATACTTAGAAAATGTTATGAGAAAAACTAAAAATGGAAAATAAAAAAAAGCATAATGTCGCAATTTTGTATGCTTGGAAAAGCAACATTGGGAAAAAAAAAGTTCCTCCAAGAAGGTCATGTATTGGCCTGGGATGCAAACCGGGAATTTGACCACCTTCGCCTTCGGAATGCCAGCCCTTGAACTTTATGGGGGTGGGGTCAGGATGGGGGTCTTGGCGTCCTGAAGACATTTCTGTACTCAATATGTCGTACTCGATATCAACAGCTAAGCTGGATCAGAATCCTAGACTTTGTCCATCTCAAACACAGGAGGGTGAGAACACATACACACACACATACACACACGTAGAGAGAAACAGACGATTGACATGTGATGGATGCAATGAACAAATTACAACTACAGAAGGTGTGTGTGTGTGTGTGTGTGTGTGTGTGATGTGTCTGATTGTAGAGTCTCAACAAGTCCTGACAAGAGTCAGAAAGGGGGGGGGGTCGAGCTTTAAACCAAAAAGGGGGTGAAGGAGAAACATGGCAGGACCCAGACAGGAAGCACACGATGAGAGAAGGGCGTTAAAACTCAGAAAGAAGATGAAGAAAACATGAGATCATAGTTAATTAGAATCAGGTGATAAACAAGCGGCCATATTTACGTTACGCCATATGCCCCCGCTGTCTCCAGAGGCGGGCGAGGGGCGTCACGGCAACCAGTTTCAGACAAGGAAGGTCAAGGAGGAGGCCTTTCCCAGCTGCTGGACCACACTGGAACTCAGGCCTGCTTTTACTTACCAGGAGAGAAGGAAAGGTGCAACATCCACGATCCTTATGGCAAACATGAACACGCCCATCTTCCTCTTTTAGGAACGTAGGGAACAGATGAAGGAAGCAGCTCATTCATGCACCTGGTGGGATGCACCTATTCCTATGGACACACAACCCGATGGGAAGCCACCATTATGAAATCAAAAGGCATCATTATGAGACGAAAAGTCATAATTATGAGGTGAAAAGTTCTAATTATGAGATGAAAAGTCATAATTATGACAACAACGGTCATAATTATAAGATAAAAAGTCAACATGATGAGATAAAACGTCCAGGTTATGAGATAAAAAGTCATAAATATGATATAAAAAAATTATAATTATGACATTAAAAAGTAATAATTATTAGATAAAAAGTCAAAGTTATGAAAAAAAGTCATAATCATGAGAACAAAGGTCATAATTGAAAGATTAAAAGTCCAAATTATGAGATAAAATGTCCAAATTATGAGATAAAATGTCATAATTATTAGAAAGAAGTCATCATGATGAGATCAAAAGTCCAGGTTATAAAAAGTCATAAATATGATGTCAAAAATTTTAATTATGAGATTAAAAAGTCATACTTGTGAAATAAAAAGTCATAATTATAAGATAAAAAGTCAAATCTATAAGAAAAAGTAATAATTATGAGAACAAAGGTCATAATTGAAAGATGAAAAGTCCAAATCATGAGATAAAAAGTCCAAATTATGAGATAAAATGTCATAATTATAAGATGAAAAGTCATAATTATGAGCTGAAAAGTCATAATTATAAGACAAAAAGTCCAAATTATGAGATAAAAAGTACTAATTAGGAGAACAAAGGCAGTTATGAAATAAAAAGTCCAAATTATGAGAAAAAAAGTCAGTTATGAAATAAAAAGTCATAATTATGAGATGAAAAGTCATAATTATAAGATAAAAAGTCCAAGTTAGAAAAAAAGTCATAAATATGATATAAATATGATATAAAAATCGTAATTATGAGATAAAAAAAGTCATAATTATGTAATTAAATGTCATAATTATGAGATAAAATTTGAAGTTATGATAAAAAGCCGTAATTATGAGAACAAAGGTCATAATTATAAGATGAAAAGTCCAAATTATGAGATAAAACGTCAAATTTATAAGATAAAAAGTCCAACTTATGAGATAAAGTCATAAATATGAAATAAAAAAATAATAATTATCCGATGAAAAAGTATGATATAATAATGAAATAAAAGGTCATATTTACTAATTACACGATAAAAAGTCAAATTGTATGAGATAAAAAGTCATAACATATGGGAAGTAAAATAGAAAGTAATATTTACGAGATAAAAAAGTCAAAGTTAAAGTCATAATTATGAAATAAAAAGTCATAATTATGAGATAAAAAGTCAAAGCATCCACTGTGGTGTGACAAGGTGTCACTATGCCAGTCAGGTACTTCTTGGGCAAACATAAATAAAGTTAATAACAACCATAATAATAATGTGGTTCATAACCAGCTCACATTATGGAATCATTAGCTCCATGAATTAGCGTCCTCTTTTTAGCTGTTTTTATATATGGTTTAACACCAGAATACTACATTGGTACTACAGTTCTAGGTCAGAATGGTTTAACACCAGAATACTACATTGGTACTACAGTTCTAGGTCAGAATGGTTGAACACCAGAATACTACATTGGTACTACAGTTATAGGTCAGAATGGTTTAACACCAGAATACTACATTGGTACTACAGTTCTAGGTCAGAATGGTTTAACACCAGAATACTACATTGGTACTACAGTTATAGGTCAGAATGGTTTAACACCACAATACTACATTGGTACTACAGTTATAGGTCAGAATGGTTTAACACCAGAATACTACATTGGTACTACAGTTATAGGTCAGAATGGTTTAACACCAGAATACTACATTGGTACTACAGTTATAGGTCAGAATGGTTTAACACCACAATACTACATTGGTACTACAGTTATAGGTCAGAATGGTTTAACACCAGAATACTACATTGGTACTACAGTTATAGGTCAGAATGGTTTAACACCAGAATACTACATTGGTACTACAGTTATAGGTCAGAATGGTTTAACACCAGAATACTACATTGGTACTACAGTTATAGGTCAGAATGGTTTAACACCAGAATACTACATTGGTACTACAGTTATAGGTCAGAATGGTTTAACACCAGAATACTACATTGGTACTACAGTTATAGGTCAGAATGGTTTAACACCAGAATACTACATTGGTACTACAGTTATAGGAAAAAGCATCCTTTAACATGTGGATCCTATAATAATTTCCAAACGTTAGCCATGATAAATGAAATATGTGAGAGCGAGGGAAGAAGTGGATGCAAGTTAAAGACAAATATATTTCCATATTTATTCATGTTTAAAATGAGATAGTATTAAAAAAGAGAGAGAAGGATAAAAGGGTAAAAAAGACAATTGCCTTTTTAGCACATTCTGTTAAATATCACCCAAAATAAATAAATTGAAAGAAAACCCATCATAGTGTTTGACGATGTGTTTGGTTTCCATCTTCTCCGCCTTTCCATACGCTGCTGATCACATTTATGATTTTTCTTATGTGGCGACCCACTTCTATAACTTAGAGCAGGAATATTATATACATGTACAGCAACATGCAGTATCTTTCTCCCCGAATAGAATTGTCCTCGTCTGACAGATGCGGAACGTCTTCATGGTGTCCACCGTCCTCAGCGCATCCTTCGCACCAGCAATGTCATCCGATGCTGCAGAACGCCATGTCCCATCATCGTGGATGCACCACCATGGGCAGGAAGTGAGTGGTTGTGTTTTTTCTCCTGGTCTTCTTCCCCCTG
This sequence comes from Doryrhamphus excisus, assembly GCF_037039965.1. NCBI lineage: Eukaryota > Metazoa > Chordata > Actinopteri > Syngnathiformes > Syngnathidae > Doryrhamphus > Doryrhamphus excisus. Next base: position 6,323,806 of record NC_136375.1, read on the forward strand.
ACGGCCTTGCCGTTGGCGTTGAGTCCCACAAACATGTGCTTCCGCTTGTTGCGCCACTCAGCCGAGGCGTACGTGTTGTACTTGTTCTCCTCGATGCGCTCGATCAGGCGACAGTCGGGGCCAAAGTCCCTCTGCGGGAGAGAGAAAGAGCAAAGATTAGTGGAAGAAAGAGCCGATGTGTTTAGGGAGGAGATGTCGTCTCCAACAGCTGACCTTTGGATCTCAGCTTGGGGCCACAAACCCTCCACAGAACTGGTCATGGTAACAGTACTCTTTACTTTTACTTTCATTATACATTAGAATATATTAACACCCCTATAGTCCCCTTTTCACTCCTATTGCCCAATACAGTAGACATAATAAGAGAAAATAAGACACATGAAGCAAACCTGTTAACCACCTTCTAAATACATTTTTTACATTATTAGAGCCCTCTAGACATAAAATAACACCCCTAAGTCCCCCTTTCACCCCTATTACCCAACACAGTAGACATAATAAGAGAAAATAAGACACATTAAGCAAATACAAACTACATAACCACCTTCTAAATACACTTTTTTAACAGTATTAGAGCCCTATAAATATGAAATAACAACCCATTGTCATCTTTACACTCATATTAACCAATACAGTAGACATAATAAGAGAAAATAAGACACATGAAGCAAATTCAAACCATTAACCACCTTCAAAATACACTTCTTAAAGCATTATTAGAGCCCTCTAGATATGAAATAACGCCTCTGAATCCCGTTTTCACCCCTTTACCCAATACAGCAGACATAATAAGAGAAAATAAGACACAGGAAGCAAATTCAAACCGTTAACCACCTTCTAAATACACTTTTTAAACATTATTAGAGCTCTCTAGATATGAAATAACACCCCTATAGTCCCACGTTCACCACTATTACCCAATGCAGTAGACATAATAAGAGAAAATCAGACACATTAAGCAAATTTAAACCATTAACCACCTACTAAATACACTTTTTAAAACATTATTAGAGCCCTCTAGACATGAAATAACACCCTTAGTCACCCTTTCAACCCGATTACCAAATACAGTAGATATAATAACAGAAATAAGACACATGAAGCAAATTCAAACCGTTAACCACCTTCTAAATATACCTTTTTAAACATTATTAGAGCCCTCCAGTGATTAAATAACACCCCTTTAGTCCCCATTTCAATCCTATTACCAAATACAGTAGACATAATAAGAGAAAATAAGACACATGGAGCAAATTCAAACCGTTGACCACCATCTAAATACACTTTTAAAAAACATTATTAGAGCCCTCCAGTGATGAAATAACACCCCTATAGTCTCCTTTACACTTCTATTCCCAATATAATAGACATATTAAGAGAAAATAAGAGCCTATTATGCAAGTAAAACCTGTTTAACGCCTTCTAAATACACTTTTTAAACATTATTAGAGCCCTCTAGACATGAAATAACACCCCTATAGTCCCCATTTCAACCCTATTACCAAATACAGTAGACATAATAAGCGAAAATAAGACACATGGAGCAAATTCAAACCGTTAACCACCTTCTAAATACATTTAAACACATTATTAGAGCCCTCCAGTGATGAAATAACACCCCTATAGTCTCCTTTACACTTCTATTCCCAATATAATAGACATAATAAGAGAAAATAAGACCCAATTATGCAAATAAAACCTGTTTACCGCCTTCTAAATACACTTTTAAAGCATTATTAGAGCCCTCTAGACATGAAATAACACCCCTATGGTCCCCATTTCAACCCTATTACCAAATACAGTAGACATAATAAGCGAAAATAAAACACATGGAGCAAATTCAAACCGTTAACCACCTTCTAAATACACTTTTTAAACACATTATTAGAGCCCTCCAGTGATGAAATAACACCCCTATAGTCTCCTTTACACTTCTATTCCCAATGTAATAGACATAATAAGAGAAAATAAGACCCAATTATGCAAATAAAACCTGTTTACCACCTTCTAAATACACTTTTAAAGCATTATTAGAGCCCTCTAGACATGAAATAACACCCCTATAGTCCCCATTTCAACCCTATTACCAAATACAGTAGACATAATAAGCGAAAATAAGACACATGGAGCAAATTCAAACCGTTAACCACCTTCTAAATACACTTTTTAAACACATTATTAGAGCCCTCCAGTGATGAAATAACACCCCTATAGTCTCCTTTACACTTCTATTCCCAATGTAATAGACATAATAAGAGAAAATAAGACCCAATTATGCAAATAAAACCTGTTTACCACCTTCTAAATACACTTTTAAAGCATTATTAGAGCCCTCTAGACATGAAATAACACCCCTATAGTCCCCATTTCAACCCTATTACCAAATACAGTAGACATAATAAGCGAAAATAAGACACATGGAGCAAATTCAAACCGTTAACCACCTTCTAAATACACTTTTTAAACACATTATTAGAGCCCTCCAGTGATGAAATAACACCCCTATAGTCTCCTTTACACTTCTATTCCCAATGTAATAGACATAATAAGAGAAAATAAGACCCAATTATGCAAATAAAACCTGTTTACCGCCTTCTAAATACACTTTTAAAGCATTATTAGAGCCCTCTAGACATGAAATAACACCCCTATAGTCCCCATTTCAACCCTATTACCAAATACAGTAGACATAATAAGCGAAAATAAGACACATGGAGCAAATTCAAACCGTTAACCACCTTCTAAATACACTTTTTAAAAACATTATTAGAGCCCTCTAGACATGAAATAACACCCCTATAGTCCCCATTTCAACCCTATTACCAAATACAGTAGACATAATAAGCGAAAATAAGACACATGGAGCAAATTTAAACCGTTAACCACCTTCTAAATACACTTTTTAAACACATTATTAGAGCCCTCCAGTGATGAAATAACACCCCTATAGTCTCCTTTACACTTCTATTCCGAATATAATAGACATAATAAGAGAAAATAAGAGCCAATTATGCAAATAAAACCTGTTTACCGCCTTCTAAATACACTTTTATAGCATTATTAGAGCCCTCTAGACATGAAATAACATCCCTATAGTCCCCATTTCAACCCTATTACCAAATACAGTAGACATAATAAGCGAAAATAAGACACATGGAGCAAATTCAAACCGTTAACCACCTTCTAAATACACTTTTTAAAAACATTATTAGAGCCCTCCAGTGATGAAATAACACCCCTATAGTCTCCTTTACACTTCTATTCCCAATATAATAGACATAATAAAAGAAAATAAGAGCCAATTATGCAAATAAAACCTGTTTACCGCCTTCTAAATACACTTTTAAAGCATTATTAGAGCCCTCTAGACATGAAATAACACCCCTATAGTCCCCATTTCAATCCTATTACAAAATACAGTAGACATAATAAGAGAAAATAAGACACATGGAGCAAATTCAAACCGTTAACCACCTTCTAAATACACTTTTTAAACACATTATTAGAGCCCTCCAGTGATTAAATAACACCCCTATAGTCTCCTTTACACTTCTATTCCCAATGTAATAGACATAATAAGAGAAAATAAGAGCCAATTATGCAAATAAAACCTGTTTACCGCCTTCTAAATATGCTTTTGACTATGAATGCTGGAGGAAACATGCGAAGACGAATGAAAACACCATGTCTCTCCTGCCCCATGCTGGATTAATCAGGCATTGTTTACGGCGGCTTTGCTGTGACAATAGAGGTGCAATCACGCTGAACCCCCAGGCCACAATTGCATGTAATAATCCTGCAGTAGAAGGAAGCCATGATTCCATTGGATGACTCCCGGATAAAGAAGTCAGTGTTGCAAAGCCATCACGTGTAATCAAACGCCAGCCCTTCTTCAGGCCTGTGCCCGAGCGCGGCTTGTGTTGCAGTCGGGCGCAAGACGACGTCATGGGAATTCAGTGCAACAGAACGCCTCTTTTTCTTTTCTAGCGTGTGTCATTTCATCTGCGCCGCCGCCGCTCCGCTGAGACGCGCTCAAAAGTTGCCTCTTTCACACCGAGAGAAAAGAGATGAAACACAGGCCGCTTCCCCCACCCTTTCACTCCCACCAACCAACGGCAGCAGGTGGGGGATTGAGTTTCCTGTTTCTCAAAGGAAACAAGTCACATTTAGTGACTTTGCTTCCTGTGGCAGGAATAGATAAAAGACAATAAGATATAATACAATACACAATCATCTGGTGAGCCACCAAAAATCACAGATTCATTTAAATCATGCTTTTATTTCTATGCTTGGCTTCTAATATTTAAACCAAATTAGGTCATTGAGAAACAGTATTGAATAAGTATGATGCAATAAAGTCCTACTCCACTGAAAAACACAACCACAATTATAAACACATGTCCCGCAAATATTCTCCGACTCGAGTACTGGATAGAACTGCATTGTGAAATTGGTCTGGAGACATTCCCTTCCTCCATTATAGTCTGACTATGCAAGCAGCTTCCTGTTTTATTTTGAAACAGGAAGTGGTGCTACCTGTCAACCTGTCTAATCAAAGCAAGGCAACAAAGCTTCCAAATCAACTAAGCAGGCTAACCAGGAAGTATATTTACAAAGTGGGAAACAGGTTTTCTATTTTCTTATTATGTCTACTATTTTGGGTAATAGGAGAGTAAGGTTGACTATAGGGGTGCTATTTCATGTCTAGGGGTCTCTACTACTGTTACAATGTGTTTTTAAAAAGTGGTAAAAAGGTTTTCTATATTTCTATGTCTTAGTTTCTCTTATTGTATCTACTGTATTGGGTAATAGGAGAGTAAGGTTGACTATACATAGGGGTGTTATTTCATGTCTAGAGGTCTCTACTAATGTTACAATGTGTTTTTGAAGGTGCTAAAGAGAGTTTCTGTATTTTATATGTCTTATTTTCTCTTATTGTATCTACTGTATTGGGTAATAGGAGAGTAAGGCTGACTATAGGGGTGTTATTTCATGTCTAGAGGTCTCTATTAATGTTACAATGTGTTCTTAGAAGGTGCTAAAAAGGGTTTCTGTATTTTATATGTCTTATATTCTCTTATTGTATCTACTGTATTGGGTAATACGAGAGTAGGGTTGACTTTAGGGGTGTTATTTCATGTCTAGAGGTCTCTACTAATGTTACAATGTGTTTTTAGAAGTTGGTAAAGAGGGTTTCTGTATTTAATATGTCTTATTTTCTCTTATTATGTCTACTGTATTGGGTAATAGGAGTGTAAAGGTGACTATAGGGGTGTTATTTCATGTCTAGATGGCTCTAATGTTACAAAGTGTTTTTAGAAGGTGGTACAAAGGTTTTCTATACTTTATGTCTTATTTTCTCTTATTGTATCTACTGTATTGGGTAATAGGAGTGTAAAGGTGACTATAGGGGAGTTATTTCATGTCGACAGGGCTCTAATAATGATACAAAGTGTTTTAGAAAGTGCTAAAGAGGGTTTGGAACTCCAAAAACACGATGAAGGAATCCTGATAACTGGAAATTCACTTATCACGGTTGGGTCCGGAAGCAATTCACCTTGATAAATGAGGCGTACATGTACAGCTTTGTACAATAAAGATGCACCACTCACCGCCCCGTACAGCTCCCCCTTCTTGCTGATGGCCAGGTAGTAGTTACTGCTGAGGCCCCTGATGGCCACCACGCCCACGTCCACCGACTTGATCTCCAGAATACCTGCCATACATTTACCATCGGTTACTGACAGGCAATCCAAATGTGCCCAAAATCCAAATGCAACAAAATACAACTTTTAGTAGTTCAACCCATTTCAGCCCATCCACCCAATTTCATGGGGAGCAAATTAAAAGGAAATCTCCTTGTTTTCTCAAAACAGGGGTGCCCAAAGTGTGGCCCAGGAGCCATTTGTGGCCGGGGATGGTTTTTTTTTTTTTGGTATTTACTAGCCCAAGGCAGGTTCTAAAAATATTATGGATTAAGAACAAAAAAATGAAAATTGGTGGTAATTTTACAAGAATGACATTCTAATATTATGAAGAAAAAAGTAATTTAAGTAACATAAAGATAAGATATTCCTTATCTTAAAGTTGAAATATTAAAGATTAGATAATTATTATTATTATTAATATTAATACTATTAATAATAATAGTTATTATTATTAATATTAGTATTATTATTATTAGTAGTAGTAGTAGTGGTATTATTATTAGTATTATTGTTATTATTATTATTAGTAGTATTATTTTATTCTGATTTTTATTTTTATATTATATTATTAATTACTAATAATTGTATACTGTGCTAATAATTATTATTATTACAATTACTATTATTACTATAATAATAGTAATAATATATAATAGTAATAATAATAATAATTATTATTATTACTAATTACCAATAATTGTATATTGCACTAATAATAATTATTATTACTAATTACTATTATTACTATCATAATGTAATAATAATATTAATAATATTATTATTAATAATATTAATATTAGTTCATATGAATAATATGCTTTTTCACCTGAGATGATGTGAGATGAAATATATTGTATATACACTAACTTATATACGCTAACTTAAAGTTGCATCCTTTCATTTTCACTGGAAAAGCCTCTGGACACCCCTGAGCTTAAAAGGCTTCCTCACAAGCAACCCCCAGTCTGGTCCTGCTCCCCCCGGCCTGGCCTGGGATGTGACAGTCCGACCCCGAGCGGCCTCTTGCCCCACGCTCCTCCGCCGCTTCGCATGCTGGCTGCGCACCCTGGGACTGAGGTGTAAGCCAGGAAAAAACATTTCTCCATCTTATGTTTGTTTTTCTGGCCTGGGGGAGCGCGTGTATGTACAGTATGAACAGGACGGAGGGGAGCTTGTTGGCTGCCAGGCTGGCTCGCCAAGAGGTCAAGACCCAACCAATTATTGCGTTAAGGATGGCCTGAAAGTCGCTTCCACCGCACCATAAAACGATCAAAGCTTTCAGAGGATCAGCTGCAGCTAGCAGGCACACCCCTCCATCTCTTCTTCTCTCCTTTTCATGGTGATTGCAACCACCACCCTTATACTGCGTAGACAAGACGGCAACTTTTGTGCTTACTATTATAACTTTCAAAACTTATAATATTATGGGAATAAAATTATATTAAGCAAGGACAATTTATCAAGACTATTACACTATTATTATTACACTATTATGTAAATTTAAGATAATAAAAAATGCAATATTAAGAGAATAAATGTGGCCAAAATATGCTTACTATTATAACTTTCAAAACGTATAATATTATGGGAATAAAATTATATTAAGCAAGGACAATTTATCAAGACTATTACACTATTATTATTACACTATTATGTAGATTTAAGATAATAAAAAATGCAATATTAAGAGAATAAATGTGGCCAAAATATGCTTACTATTATAACTTTCAAAACTTATAATATTATGGGAATAAAATTATATTAAGCAAAGACAATTTATCAAGAGTATTACACTATTATTATTACATTATTATGTAAATTTAAGATAATAAAAAATGCAATATTAAGAGAATAAATGTGGCCAAAATAAACAAATAGTTACATAAATAAGTCACAAATTTACAAGAAAAAAAGTAGTAAACTTGAGTCAGATTATTATATTTTTTGTGTGTAGTAGATGGCCAAAAGTGTAATATCACTAAATAGCTTCCTTGGGAAATCCAGCTCTATTCATCCAGCACACGCCAGATATTAAAGCATATTAGTTTATTTTACGATGGCAGAATCCCTGTGATTTCCATTTTTGTGCTTTGGGGAAATAAAAGCCAGCCTCCCCCAGTTCTACTTTTCTACTTGTCTACATATGTTTCACAGGATTCCAAGTGATGAACTGGCATGTTGGTGGTCAGGACCATATGTCCCGCATCACCCAGCCTGTATTTTTTGTCGACTTTTTCTTGAATATCGTCCCCAGAGCATGTTGACGCCAGGCCAAACCTAACCTTCCTAACAATAAAAGTGTCTCACACACACACACGCACACACACACACAAAGATCATTGCGTTAACTTGCCAAGGCGGGACCATTTGTCAAAGTGACGTGCGTAAAAAGCGGTGGATGCGCCGCAACTCATCCATCAACTTCAGAATGTTCTATCCCGCCAGACGTGTCAAAATCCACGCTAATGGCTTTCCCACAGGACTGCGATCTATTTGTGGTGATGGTGAGTGGTGCATATTGTATTATCTGGAATTTTAAAACATACGTCATGAAGCGGGAAAAAAAAACATGTGTAGTTGATGATGGCGCTATCAGAGCTAGCTTAGAAGTGTTACAGCGCCACTCCTAACAACATTCAATTCATAAGAGAAGAAGACAAAGCCAGGGGGAGGGGCAATACAAAAAAACATCAGGGGTGTCCAAAGTGTGGCCCGGGGGGATAACATGGAGAAAGAGCAGTCATTTTACAAGAATACAGACAAAATATTAGTATTAAAAGTCATAATATTCAGAAAAAAATTTGCATTAAAATGACAAATTAAAGGAAACAAATGCCATAATATGATAAACAAAAAAACAAAAAATTCAAACAAAAAGTTTAATTTAGAAAAATCTTGTTGGCAAAAATGCATGATATTGCTGTAATGAAGTCATAAATATTCAGAAAATGAAGTCATAATATTATGAGAAACATTGTACAAGGAGTACGTTGAACTATTTGTAAATAAATAAAGGAAAAACATTTTTAAAAATGTAATATAAGGAGAAAAAGTTTATATTAATAATGTTTTTGATTGGTATAAAAACATCTTTCTTAAATTTTGGCTAAATTATAGCTAAATATTCTAATCTTGTGCCACCAATTTGTTAAATGTGCCTCTTTCTTTGGAGTCGGTGCATGCACAACCAGCTTGTCAAACCATTGAAAATGGCAGGCGGTCATTATATGTAACAGAATAGCAGTCTGGCTTAATTCATCGCACAGTAACTTAACACTCAAACATGTACCAATATGACTTTAAAATAAAACAAACCCAAAAATTAAAAAAAAATCCCATTGAGATGAGCCTGCATTCATTGGGGTGCTGCAATGATGTCAGCCTCCCTTTGCACTATGGGCTCCAGGTCTTCTGTCTCTCTCTGGTGGACAGAAGCAGAACTGCATGGCCATCCATTATTCGTACTGCTTGTCCTCCAATGAATTGGTTTTCTCAAACAAAATGCATAATGGGAAAACTCATATTGGTATATGTTTACATACTTCTTGAATTTAAGGTAATATATACACACAGTATTCCGAGTGTATATACAGTATAGTACACGTGTGTGTGTATGTATTCATTCTGCACATTATCATGTGACATCGGCACATCATTCTGATCAAATCCTAGCATGCTAAAACAAATAGAATGGTCAGAACTATCAAACAAGGATAGCTGACTAACCACGGAAGCTTTGTGACGTTTCTTCTTTTCTGAGCGATGGCCAAGATGATAATATTTCTGTATTTCTGCTGACTTTGTTTTGTTTTGTGTGTTCCAACTTTCACGGCCCAAAGCTAGCAGACTCTTCGTATGACAACAAAGCACATGAACTCCACCTGTTTAACATTTTGCAGCGTGCTGACAGGACGTAAACACACAGACGTGGCCGCACTACCATAAAACATGATGCTATACGATGCGTTCAGGAAGACAGCAACATTTGCTGTTGTTTCCCTGCACTGTCCATTCTTTGGAATGGATTATATTTAGTATATAGTAGTATAGTATAGTACAGGGGTCTCAAACACGCAGCCCGCGGGCCAAATGTGGCCCGCAGGACACTAGTTTGAGCCTTGATATGAAAGTTTAATGTTAGTTTAAGTTTGATATGGATGCTGTATGGTATCATGTACCCAGAAAAAATTATTACGTTTGATTAATGTTCATGTTAAAGGTTAAATAACTGTTAATAGTTATCCTCCCTATCCGTGTGGAAGTGGTAAGTTTTTGGCTATTTAAGTTTAAAGGAAATAACTTGAAGGCTACCGTTTAGGTCGCTAGCTCTCTAGTTTGCGAGTTAGCATGTGTCTCAAGACCCTGCAGTTGTGCAATATGTTGTAAATAAAAAGAGTATAAATGTGACTATAGTCGTGTTTTGTCATGTCTACAGGGCTCTAATAATGCTTTGGTAATTTTAATCTGAAAAAAAAATGTCTACCCACCAACTATATGTGGTTTCTTAAGTTTTTATTATTTTCTGTTTTATTATTATTATTATATTTATTTATTACTGATTGATTGATTTTCTTTATTCTTGATTTGTTTATTTATTTTTCATCTTATTTTGTGTAGAAAAAATAAAAAGTAAGATATTTGAGAACAGTGGAATGTTTTATCAGAGCTTTTATTGTAGAAAATTGGAAGTTTTTTAAATTTTTTTGTTTTTAATAAATGGGTTTTTTTTTTTTTTTTTTGGAAAACCTGATGCGGCCCAGTCTCACCCAGACCTTAGCTCCAGTGCCCCCCAAGTAAATTGAGTTTGAGACCCCTGGTATAGTATAAACACGTCAGTGTGTCGTTTCCCACCAAAAGCAGGAAGTGCACTGCAGGCTAAGCTAGGATGCAATGCTAAGTTTAGCTTTGGACTGCAATTTTACACACACTCACACAATAGGCAGAAACGTCCTGCACCTGGGGGTGCTGGAGCCTATCCCAGCTGTCTTGGAACGAGAGGCGGGGTCCACACTGCCACCTGTTATAACCCCCTCCAATCTTTTGTTTGATGTCGTCTTTTACGGCCCCCCCATCTGGGACTAAAAGCCCACTTTCGCAACGAGAAGGTCAGGGTTGCGACAAGGTTGGTGTACATCACGTGCAACACATACGCAAAACACACAACTATGCTGCTTTGTGGATTTTAATAAGCTCGGTTGACACCCCTCCCCCGCCTTTTTTTTTTTTTTTTTTTTTTACACATGCTCATTTATGCTGTCCTATTTCTGAAAAGGGCCATGAACTCCCCCCATGTGTCCCCTGGATCCCAGCCCAGCGTCTTAATTATCTGTGTTTTAAAGGCGAAGGTTGGCCTAATAGAAACGGCATGGCGGCACACGCTGCCTGCTGGCATTCAACCATCACCCCGCCCTGCCGATTACATCAAATATGCCATACGAAGTCAGATTTATGAGCAAAATAAAGGTATTTTATAGGCCATCTTTGTTTATAATGTAGGATAATTACTCAAGTCAGAGCGAGTGTTGACACAAGCGCCTTGGAAATGGAAAGAAGATGGAACGACACAAACAGACCTCCAACAATGGACGGCTCATGAACGTATCATTCTTATGATTTATTGTTTGGAATTTGCTGCTCCGGTGTTTGGCAGCACGCCTCTTATATAACTTATATACGCGGGAAGCAGGGATGTCCACACATAGAGCCGATCCATCCATCAAAGGAGGTTTTCATTGGTCAAAGCAAGTATGAGAGTTAGCATATTTTTACTCATAATATTACAACATTATTGTAAAAAAAAAAAAGAATTGTGCTTAGCAGGCCTGGAAAATAGGTTGGTCTTTATTGTTCTCAAGCTGCTGCACCTCGCCTGGAATCTTGTGGCGCCACCCGGTGGTCCCACTTTGAAAAGGCGTGCGCTAACGTGAACCCAACATTCATTCATTCATTCATTTTCTACCACTTTTTCCTCACGAGGGTTGCGGGGGTGCTGGAGCCTATCCCAGAGGCGGGGTACACCCTGGACTGGTGGCCAGCCAATCACAGGGCACATATAGACAAACAACCATTCACACTCACATTCATACCTATGGACAATTTGGAGTGGCCAATTAACCTAGCATGTTTTTGGAATGTGGGAGGAAACTGGAGTACCCGGAGAAAACCCACGCATGCACGGGGAGAACATGCAAACTCCACACAGAGATGGAATTGAACCCTGGTCTCCTAGGTGTGAGGTCTGCGTGCTAACCACTCAAACACTCAATCAAATCTATTGAAAGTGTCATAGATATCTGTTAGGAATGGAACATTTTCCACATTGTGTTTATCTATATAACAGAGAGAAAACCAAGACCTTTCCGCTTGGAGCAAAAGATCTTGGACCTTGCCAGACTTTGGCTGGTGGGCTGAGCTTTCTCTCCAGCACTGGCATTGCAACTGCTTGGCTTTTCATATCAATTTTTTTTTGCTCATATCCATGCCCATAGCTTTCTTCTTCTCAAGATCAGTCTGATACTGATAACCTTTTTATATCTAGTCTTTGAATTTACACCTAAGTGTTGACGTCCTCATGAAATATCATGACATGACTACGAACACATCACTAAAATGTTATTATAATATTACTACATTATTCTTGTAAAATTGTGACTTTCTATTAAATTAAATTAAAGCTATGTAAAGCACATTTAGATTTTTTTTCCACCTATTTCACCTTTCTTCTTGTAAATTTGTAAATTTTTCTTCTCGTATTATTAGGACTTTATTTTCATAATATTGTGAGCATATTCTCGTAATATTGACATATTTTCACTCCAAGTCTTTCTCATTAGATTGCAACTTTTTCTTTGAATAGTTTTTACTTTATTCTTGTAAAATGACTGATTATAATTGTTTTTGTTTTTTAATCATAAAATAAATAAAATAAATAAAATAAATAAAATAAATAAAATAAATAAAATAAATAAAATAAATAAAATAAATAAAATAAATAAAATAAATAAAATAAATAGCTGTGTGCCGCAAACAGCCCCCGGGCTGCGCTTTGGACAGCCTGCCCAAGTCCATATCCAGATAGTGGAAGGCCTTGATACGAAGCCTTAGCAGGACTGCTCAATGCGCCCAAGTCACATAGCAGAGGTTGCTATTTCCAGTCCGGGTCTGGGGGCAGGTCGCCCCCAGCAGCACGTTTTAACACGCCTGAGAGAAAGCCAACATAACCAGGGGTGATGTTAATAGTGAATTGATGGGGGGGGGGTTGACTTTGTAACACGATAAAGTGGCAACGCTGCCAGTTTCTGTCCAAACATGTCACGGCAGGAGTTAGGAGTTTGTGGCTAATGTGCCGTGACGGTCGTCGGCTTCTTCCACATTTTTCATTGGCCACTCAGCGACCTGTTGCGGTCGCGAAGCTTTCGTCGGGTTATTTTACACCGCCGATCTGATGAACAGGCTTTTTTTTGTTCCACATCGTTCTCACCCTGCCATTGGCTGGCCACCAGTCCAGGGTGGACAGCGGATCTCGCCCCAAGTCAGCTGGGATAGGCTCCAGCACCCCCGTGACCTTCGTGAGGATAAGCATCATAGAAAATGGATGGGTCGTTCTCACCTTTTCGGTGGTGACTCCAAGGGGGGTCCAAAGTGCGCCCTGTGCGACATTTGCATTTTTTATTGACTCCTGGCTCATTTGATAAAAAAGCAGCAAAAATGGAAAAAATATGCTGTAATTTGACAAGAATAAAGTCTAAATATCACAGCAAAATTTGGAACCTCATGAAAAAAAGTCATAATGTTAGGATGATAAAGTTCTTTTTTTAATTGTCATATAAAACAACAAATACAGTTGTCAATTTTGGGAAAATTTAGATGTTATGGGAGTCCAAATATTCTAGTTATGATGAGAAGAAAAATAATAATAACAATAAATAAATAAATAACTAATAAAAATAATAAATAATATAATAATAATAAAATAATAATAAAATAAACTGCAAAAAAACATCTGTAAATTAGGAGCGATGGTACATATATTGATAACAGATATTGGTCAGATATATTCATGTAGATGTTATGGGAGTCCAAATACTCTAGTTATGAGAAGAAAAATAAAATAAATAATAAAATCATAAACAATATAATAATAAATAATAATAACAATAACAATAATAAAATAACAATAATAATAAAATAAACTGCAAAAAAACATCTGTAAATTAGGAGCGATGGTACATATATTGATAACAGATATTGGTCAGATATCTTCAAGCCCCCACCCACATGTAAAAAAAGCGCTCCAATACAAGAGGTTCATTCTGGACTCTTCTGATCACCATCCCAGTGCTACCCCCAAAAAAAAGACTTCTCCGTGGCATGGAACCGAGGAAGTTCTACATGAGCCAATCCCATCGCACCTCCCAAGCAGCACCACAAAAGACAGGCTGATACTACCCGATGCTACCTGGTACCTGGTACCTGGAAGTACTTGCTCACAGCATGGTTCCTCCAGCCTTTTCTCTCTCTCGCTCGAACCAAGACTTGATCTCATCACCTTTCTCTTTGAATATTATTGGATTACGATGTACTACTAGATTTTATTCTTGTAAATTTACCATTGGTTGTTTTTTTTTCAAATACTTATAATAATTTTCTTGCAGTAATATGATGACTTTTTTTCATCGTATTAGTTTTTCCACACCCTTATTTTGCAAAGAATTTAACTTTATTTAGTTTTGTTTATTTCTCCTAATATTATTTTTTCCTCATATTAATAGTTTATTATTGTAAAATTGCTACTTTTTTCTCGTAATATTTAGACTTTTTTCTTGTATTTTTTTTTCCAATTTTGCTGTTTTTTTTTCTAAATATATAGTGGATAGTGGAAAATATTCCATTCCAAAATGTTCTTTTTGCAGATTTTCTTCATATAATATTTGATGCTGCACGGTGAATGAGTGGTTAGCGTGCAGGCCATAAAACTAGGAGACCCCAGTTCGATTCCACCCTCGGCCATCTGCATGGCTTTTCTGCGGGTACTCCGCCCCCCCCCCATTCCAAAAACATGCTCGCTTCATTGCCCACTCCAAATTATCCATAGGTATGAATGTGGATGGGAATGGTTGTTTGTCTATGGTTGTTGCCCAAGACAGCTGGGATAGGCTCCAGCATACCCCCTTGTAAGCGGTAGCGAATGAATGAATGAATATTTTGACATTATTGCTGTAGTATTTTTTTCTGCAAGGTAATTTTCAAACATTACAACTTTATTTGTTGTTCTGTTTCTTATAATATCACAACTTTATGAAAGTTAAACTTGTAATATTCCAATGTTATTATCATAAAATATTTTTTCCCTCTTCCTATGTTGCCACACATGCAGTGCAGACCTAAAGACCCGGTAATTAGCCGGCTCTCCTGGCCGCTGTGTTCTTCCCGGCCGGCCGTCCAGATGCTCCTCCGGCCCAAACGGGGAGCCCTCAGCACCAACTTTGATGACTCCATTAAGAGCCCCACTTTCATGCAGGCTGCAGCGGGAAGCAGGTGTTGCGTGTAGGCAGCGGTCCTGGATGTTATCCATCACAGATGCCGTGCTTCACCTCCCACTGCTTTACTGGCCTGACTGGTCATTTATTCTGCCGCTTTTAGCGGTGACACCTTCTGTATTCCACTCCCACTGCGGAGGGACAGACCGGGGGGATAAAAGTACGGCTGAGTGAAAGTCAGAAGAGTCTGCAAGGCTTTTATGCTACAAACACGGATGCTAACGCAGAGAGCTGCAAACACAAAGGAGGGAAGTGCTGCCTTACTTCAGCACACATTTAAAATTTCTTCTTAAATAATCTTTGTAAATATATTGTCTTTATTCCTACAATATAAGAACTTTATTTATAATATTTTGACTTTACATAATTATAATGTTATTCTATTAAGGATTTTTTCTCTGTTTCTTGTTATTTTTGTAAAATCCATCGCTCCATCTTCTATGCTGCTTAGACTCATGAGGGCTGGGGTGTGCTGGAGCCTATCCCAGCTGACTGGTCGCCAGCCAATCACAGGGGACATATAGACAAACAACCATTCACACTCACATTCATACCTATGGACAATTTGGAGTGGCCAATGAAGCTAGCATGTTTTTGGAATGGGGGGGGCAGAGTACCAGGAGAAAAGCCACGCATGCACGGGGAGAACATACAAACGCCACACAGAAATGGGGAATCAAACCCGGGGTCCTAGCTGTGTGGCCTGCTTGCTAACCACTCATCCACCGTGCAGCCGATACTTTACATTCATTCATTCATTCATTTTCTACCGCTTTTCCTCACAAGGCTCGCGGGGGTGCTGGAGCCTATCCCAGCTGTCTTCGGGCGAGAGGCAGGGTACACCCTGGACTGGTGGCCAGCCAATCACAGGGCACATATAGACAAACAACCATTCACACTCACATTCATACCTATGGACAATTTGGAGTCACCAATTAACCTAGCATGTTTTTGGAATGTGGGAGGAAACCGGAGTACCCAGATAAAACCCACGCGTGCACGGGGAGACCATGCAAACTCCACACAGAGATGCCCGAGGGTGGAATTGAACCCTGGTCTCCTAGCTGTGAGGTCGGCGCACTAACCACTAGACCGCCGTGCCACCCTACTTTACATCACTTAGACAATTTTATGGTTGAAAATGCTTCACTTAGGCCTCCAAAAATCCCAAACCAGAAGCAGAAAGCCTGATTGAAAGGATGTGTTTTTGGCCTGCAACTTTTCCGAGGGCCTCCGCCTAACCCTGCGTGTTTACAAAACGATGATAGCCTCCAAGCATCCTCGGCGTAGCATAAACAATAAAAAGGCTTCCCACCAACTCAACATTCTTTGGCATAATAATCTCCTATTTGCTCATTTTTCACAGCAAAAACTCACAAGACAGCCCAAGCCAGACGCACCTTCAACGACCCCGTACGTGACGTCACGGGGGTCAGAGGGCACTCAGAGTCGTACATTCTCGCTCGCCCGTGTAGGGGGGACTGCAGTACCGCGGATGGAATCATTCATCGAGTTCTATAACATATTTAGTAGGGAAATGATGTTCCAGCAGGTCGTATAGACTGTTCATGTGTAAAGCCTCAGCACCGATTCCAGTAAAATCACGTGGATGGATGCTGGGCCTCCTTTCATATTCGTAGTGTTTGTTCGCTGGCTTCCAGTAAAAGAAAATCAGTCGGGGTGAATCACGAGTGGCATAATGTGATCCAGACTGCTGCTTAACTTCAACACAAATATCTTGCTCAGGTGGTTAGCATGCAGGCCGCACCGGGTTCCATTCTCAGTGTGGAGTTTGCGTGTTCTAATGTTCCATTCCAAGCTAACATGTTCCATTCCAAAAACATGCTAGCTTCATTGGCCGCTCCAAATTGTCCATAGGTATGAATGTGGGTGGGAATGCTTGTTTGATTGGCTGGCCACCAGTCCAGGGTGGACCCCGCCTCTCGCCCCAAGACTGGGGATATGGGGGTATGCTGGGATAGGCTCCAGCATCCCCATAGATGGATATCTGCTTACGTGAAACCTACCAAATGACAAATTCCTCCACTGGTTGCATGTCAAAGTGTCGCTAAAGTGGCTCATTAACTTTGCTAAAATAAGTAATAGGATGTTTCAGGTTAGCACGCAGACGTCACAGTTAGGAGACCAGGGTTCAATTCCACCCTCGGCCATCTCTGTGTGGAGTTTGCATGTTCTCCCCGTGCATGCGTGGGTTTTCTCCGGGTACTCCGGTTTCCTCCCACATTCCAAAAACATGCTAGGTTAATTGGTGACTCCAAATTGTCCATAGGTATGAATGTGAGTGTGAATGGTTGTTTGTCTATATGTGCCCAGTAATTGGCTGGCAACCAGTCCAGGGTGTACCCTGCCTCTCGCGCGAAGACAGCTGGGATGGGCTCCAGCACCCCCCAGACCCTCGTGAGGAAAAGTGGTAGAAAATGAATGAATGAATGAATGTTTCAGGTTGCCGTTTCGTTCGGGAGGGGGGGGGCAAGTGATGAGCTTGCACCAAAAATGAGCAGTCCTGCAGGGAACGAATGTTCCTTCTCCTCACGATGACGCTGTTTTGGCTTTATTCCCATAATATTATAACTTTTTCCTCAATCCAATAAAAAAAAATGACAACTTTAATTTGTTTTGTTGGTTTGTCATAAAAGTACGATTGAAAAAAAGCCAGTATTTTTTCTTTTATATATAAAATCCGCTGCTACTAAAATTACATAATTTTTTTCTCGTAATATTATGAGCTTATTGTTGCAAAATTGCATCATTTTTTTGTTGTTACAATATGTCTTTTTCTCTGCTTTCCTAGAGTTTTTTTTATGATTTCACATGTTTTGCTCATAATATTACAACTTTATTCCCACAATATTAAAACATTTTCCCCAACGTAATTTTTCAAGAATGAAATGTTGTTTTGTTTGTTTTTCATAATATCGCTACTTCAAAAATGACAACAAAAAATCATTTCATCGTAAAATGACATCTTTCCTCATTATATTACAACTTGTAAAATTGCAATTTTTTTCTTTGTATATATTCAAATTATTGCTGTAAAATTACAGCAGGTTTTTTTATTTTATTTTTAAAAATTCTTTAATATTTCAACTCTATCCTACAAAAATAATATGATTTTCTTCTTATATTATAACATTATTCTCATACATTTTTCGGTTAGATTACGACATGTCTTTTAATATTATGATTTTTTTGATGCAAAATAACCACAGTTTGTCATTTTTGTTATTTTTTGTTATTACTTCACTTTTGATCCAAATCTTAAAACCTGGTGAAAAAGTGCAAGAGTGTACGTGCCCTGTTGGATCTTAAGGAGGTCCCAAGTGGAGAATCAAAATGTAAAACGAAGAAATGGGAGTGAGCCAAAAAAAAGGCGTAAGGTTGTGCATGGGCGTCAAACGGTGATATTGCAAGGAGCATCCCTCAAGACTGAAGTGCCATGGTATGTGTGGTAATGACTGGCTTTTCCCAAAGAAATAAGCTGACTCTGACTCCTTTGGATCATGGACGGCGGGAGCAAGATTCCCACTAACATTCCCAGCGCTTTGCAGCATTCCTGCTGCTCTGTTTCCATCAGTGATCCACCAAGCGGTGAGCTGGCGTGCCTCGCAGTGTGAGCAAGTGTGAAGTGAGGTTGAGTTCAGCGAGGAGCGTGCAGGTAGTTTAGGTTTAGTGTATGTTTTCAGAGCCCAGCTGAATGTAATTGTTGACTTTGGCAGCCTTCGCTGGACTCGACCACGGCTCCAGTGTTTTCGGAGCGAGCCGGCTCGCCCCAGTGACGTTTGCACGCCACTTTAATTTACCGAGAGAGGAGTCCACAAAGATGTCAGAGTAACTTTGAAGCCAAAGCAACGCTGACACTAACCTCTGCCGCGTCCCCTCACGCCCCATAACTCTCTTTTATGGGGCCACACTGATACGGGTTCCCACGAGAACACCCCCCCACCGGCCTCCCCGGACGTGCTTGTCAAATCGCAGCGAAGGACCGAGCGGACCACAGACATAACAGAATAGACAAGTTAGACAAGGTTGGATGATGTGCACGTGTTACACACTTTGAAGGGGGGCGGGCCGGGTGGACGTGGGAGACGTGGGGGGCGGCCTCCTGGTTAGAGCACAAGTGTCCAAAGGCTTTTCCCCCAGCGAGGGCCTCATAGGGAAAAAGTAAAGGATGCAACTTTGCCACTTTGGTAGTGGTTTGGTTGTAAGTGTTGCCCCCCTCCCCCCTCCCTGGGGTCTTATTTATTAGCCCACTTCCATGTTTGAGATGATGTCGATATCAGCCAATGACAACACTCCATCAACACCTGATGCATTTGAAAATGAAACAAAGCTCCATGTCCCTGTGTGAGAAAGTGATTAGCCTAAAGCTAATAAGTGCTCGGGCCACCCTTGTTGTGGGGTCTTTTGTGACCTCTGGGATCAGTCGTGACTGCGCTCTTGGGGTCGTTTTGGTTGGCCGTCCACTCCTAGGAAGGTGTGGGTGGAAATGGTTATCCTGTGATTGGCTGGTCACCAGTCCAGGGTGGACCCCGCCTCTCCCCAAAAACAGCTGGGATAGGCTCCAGCATACCTAATTCCCCAAATGGCAATTTTGTTTTGTTTGTTTCTCATAATATGACGACTTAAGAAAAAGTAATTATTCTTTAATATTTCAACTTTATGTGAAATGTAAAATGACAACTTTTTTCTCTTAATATTTGGACTTTATTCTTCATTTTTCCTGTATTGTGAAATTCTATTTCAGGTTTATTGTGAAAGGGACCCCAAAGGAAGCAGTAAGCCGCACTTGGACTGGAGCTTCATGCAGAGTAGAACTTCCCCACTTAATGCACCACGTGGCCTCGTGTTTCCCAAGTGGGGGTCGCTAGGTAAAGGTCAAAGCGGGAGGGGGTGGGGTGGGGCAATTAGCACGGAGGTGGAACAACGTCCCCTAAATCAGAACATGAGAGGCGCCATAAAGTGAACCGCATTCAATCCGTTCCCACCAGCGGGGGCTGCAGGTCTGATACTTTTACTTTGACAGGGGAGGCTGGGGGTGATGGACGGCTCGCAGCTCGACAACATGATTAGAAAATTCAGGCGCGGAGGAGATGCTTGACCTCGGTGCCGGACCTAAAACGTCTTCATCACCTCTGACACCGTCTAATGACGTCTAATGATGCAAGCTCAACCCCCCCCCCAGAACACAAAGACACTTTGAGGAAAAAAAAAAACTTCTCACTTTTCCAACATCTTACCTGTAAATGTTCTTCTCACAACTTTATTCCTATAACCTTATTCCTATTTTATTACAACTTTTACTATACTACTGTAATTAAATATTGGACATAAAATTCCAGCTGCTTTTTTATTTTCCAACGTTTTCAACTTTTTTCTTTTACATTTTCTGCTTTACTTTTTCTGCTTTAAAACTTTATTTCCATAATATTTTCACGATATTCTTATGATATCATAACTTTATTATGTATGTAATTTTCCAAAAATGACTACTTTATATTGATTTCTACTAAAATGAAAGTTTTTCTTATAATATTATAATGTGTTCTGGAGGTAAAATATCATAATATATTATATCATAATATAATATAAATATTTTAATATATTGACTTTATTTCCATAAAAATACAAAATGTGTATTTTTATTATTTTATATATATATATATATATTATATTACTATATGTATTTTCATATACATATAATATACATATTTTTCCATTCCTGCTGTTTTTTTATTTTCTAACTTTTTTCAACTTTATTCCCATAATGTTTACCCCATAATATAACTTTTACTTTATTACTAGAGTATATTATACTATATATTATAGAGTATATATTTTATATATATACATATATTTATATCATGTATTAAAATAAACCAAAATAAAAAATAGAAATAATATTATGTATTAATCATATTATAATTTTTTATTTTGTTAACATAGTGTTCCAATAATAACAACTTTATTATGTTTTGTTTATCGTATTATGACTTTTTTTCAAAAATCATATTTCAACTGTAAGCTGCCAAAAGAACATTTTTTTTGTTAAAATTTAGTTCTTATAAAATCATGACCCTTTTCTTTACAAGACGACTTTTTTCTTTTAATATTTTGACTTTATTGTCATAAAATGACATTTGTCAAGCTTTTTTCATCTTGTAAATTTTCCTCTGGAAATGACTTTATTCCCATAATGTGGCGCTTAAAGCGGCCTTTCGAGGCGGAATAGCTGTGTCCCGTTCCGCGCATCACTTAGCTGCCTCTTTTTTTTTAGCTGTAAGATGTGTGTTCAGGCTTGTGGATGATGGGAGGACCCCCCCCCCTTTAAGTCCTTTAAGTGTCAGACACCTGAGACTGTGGTGGAGGAACTAATGTAGTGTAGCTTGTATGTTACATTTAGTGTGTGTGAAAGCTAGCTATTGCTAGCTTACTCGACATGTGTTTTTAATGAGCAGGAATCGACCTCAAAAGAGCACATTTCTGCATTTACAGTACATGGAGGCTTTTGAAGCTCTCTTGGCACCGGCAGCCCCAACCCTATGTAGCATGCATGCGTACGTACGTACATACATACGGCTTTTTTTTTTTTTTTTTTTTTTTTTTTTACAAACAAGCTAATTGACAACGTAGAACAGATGTGCACGGCGCGTCAAGAAAGGGTCACGTTGCCAAATGATCATGTGGAACATCACCACAACATCAGTGTTCTCACTCAGGGGGTGGGGGGAGCGGTGCCGTATATAGCGTCGGCTTTTATTTGATGATGAGAGCGATTTGTTTGTAGCGCATGCTAAATAGCTGGAGGTGGTGCGTTAGCGTAAACATACATGCAAGCTTGTGTGCAGATGTGAGCACACGTCAAAGCATGATTCATCCCCGTCCTCAAATCATTCCCACTTGCAAAACGTGAGGCTGAAACTCTAATATGCCCACAAGATAACATCAGTTTTATAGTCCAATCTAGAAGTCCCCCCCCTCCCCCGCCGCCGATGGATTGGGCCTCTCATGCCACGACCTGATGCCATTCGCACCCTCAAAGTTGAGAGTGTGCGTTTGTGCAGGCCACTGCAAGCAGGAGGAGGGAGCAAAAGACACTAATTGAAATTCCTTCAGCCATGTCTGGCAGAGCCTTGGTGTCTGAGTGGCACACACACACACACACACACACACACACATTCACACTGGACCAGGCCCTAATAAAAGTGGGCTTTGCCATATGGAGACCATGTGCAAGACTGGCCTCTGTGGCCGTGCACACGTCTACGTGCGTGCACGTGCTCAGCGGGAGAAGCATTCACGGTTATGAAGGTGTGCGACTCGTCATCATCTGTATAGGAAGACACGCCCACGGCAGGCACACAGATACGGGTAGATATGACGCAATCTACCTGTACCTATCATATAGTCAATCTAAATCCCATCATGCACTTGTTCACTGTTTTCCCTCCACCAGCACCGACTCTCGTGTAGTTTGCGTAGGTAAGAAAGACAGGAAGTGACCAAGTGTACCTGATTGGTCCCAATCAAATATCACCACATGATTACTAGCACATCGCTGCTATCTGGAGAAGCGGAGCTCAGAGTGGAGGGAGCTGCCTGCTTTGGCCCGGCAAGGTGTACTGTATTCGGGCACACGTTCCGAGTAGCCGGTGGGATGCCGTGGAGGTTTCTGGCAAATCTTTTGAACTTTTCAAACGCAAAGTTTTATGTGCGCTCGATGTTTTTTTCCCCTCATTGTGGAGCGTTTGGGACAACTAGCATTAAAATGTTTAAAAGTGAACAGGACACTAACATCATCGACAGTAGAAAAAGGAAGCTCCACAGAATATTGCTAATCTCGCCTCAATGATTGGTTATCTGAGCTGTTTTTATTTGGTTATTTATTGGTATGACATCATAATTTGCTCATATTGGTCCCCCGAGTGCTAACCGCTGATATAGGTTGCTTGGTGTCCCTGCTCTAATGGCCCCCTTTCCAAGGAAGCATCTGAATTTACTTTACTGTGAACATGAACTCCTCGTTGAGGCGTTTTTAAGTTGTCCCAGGGAAGCCCCCCTAACATCTCACTCCCCAGCCACTTCTTCCAGCTCTTCCCAGCCGATCCCGAGGCGTTCCCAGGCCAGCTGAGAGACATGGTCTCTCCAACGTGGAGGCCTCCCATCGTGGTTGGATGTACCCTGAACCCCTCTCCAGGGAGGCGTCCTGACCACACGCCTGAGACACCTCATCTGGCCCCTCTCCCGGAGGCTTCTGACCTTATCTCTCAGGGAGACCCCGGCCACCCTGCGACAGAAACTCATTTGGGCTGCTCGTACTCGCCATCGCGTCCTTTTGGTCACTACTCAAAACTCACGGGTGAGGTTTGGTAAATTGAGAGCTTTGCCTTTCAAATGTCCGCTTCATTGCCAACGCCGCACCAACCCGCCAATCCAGCTCACGTTGTGCTTAGTGACCCGGATTTAAAGGTCAAACTCACATATTGAGGAAACTGAGGTCCAACAGGTTTAATATGGATAAGTTCTCCTGCATCCTCACTCTCAGGGAACCTTTAAGTGATGACCGTGGATGATGGTGGTTTTATTTCCAGTAACCTGGGATCTCAACATTTCATTCCAAATTCCAGAAGCAACCAAGTGGAAGTGACTTACTGTACGGATCGTCCTCACTTTTGGTTCCGTTGACTTTCCCCTTCTTGTCGATGCGGAGGAAGAACTTCTGGTAGGAGAAGAGTTTCCGCCGGCGCACGTCTCCCTGCAGGTGGTTGTAGCTGCTGCGCACGTGGCGGCCCGCCGCGGCGGCCGAGGATGAGGACAGGTCGGTATCCCGCGGCAACCTTGCAGAGGAGGCGTGAAAGGGCGGCGGTGGTGAACTGAAGGACGCCGGAGCTTCCCGAGGCGGGTTCCCTCCTTCGGCATGGTGGCTCTGGTTAAAACTCGCTGGTGGAGGAGAGGGCAGAGGCGAGGACGAGGACGCTCCGAGCAGGAGGAGCAGGAGAAGGAATGCGAGGGGCAGTAGGTGCGTCGGGGTTGCGTAGCGCCGGTGGCGGGGGTGGGAGGAGAACCAGGCGACCGGTGCACCGTGTGTCACTGTCCATCTACACATGGTAGTGGAGCTGGAGGAGCCGTGGAGGTGCTCAGGGGCTGGGGCATGCTGAGCTGAGCGGCAGGGAGAGGGAACAAGAGCAGGAGAGGGCCCCCTCCAACCCAAAACCACCACCTTCTGGACCAGAGTATGATGCACGCTTCCTCCCGCCGCTGTTTGTTTATTCCTCAGGAGCTCTTGAGGAACGCTTTGACATCCATAAGTCAGATCAGCTCTCAGCCTGAGCAACTGGGGGGGGGGCAGGGGGGTCGCCTCCGTCGTCCCCTCCTACACTTTACTCCCAGTCGCCCTCACACGTTTAAAACTCCCAAGTTCATTGATACAGAATCAAACAGCTGTCCCCGAACTGCTCTCTTCCAGTCCCAGGAGAAGGCGAGAGATGGCCCCCCCGTTTTTGGTACCGCCACAAAAACTTTGAAAATGTCCACGGCAATCCAAGATGTAGAAGAATCCAGACTTTGGGAGTCACTTGAAGGTTTAAGCGAGGCCGTGGTCGCTCCTCGTGTGAGCGCTCCGAGCAGCGTGTCGCCTTCTGTAGCTCTCTCTCTCTCTCTCTTTTGGCCTCTTCTTCCCTCCCTCTCTCTCTCTCTCTTCCCCCCTTTCTCGCCCTTGCCTGTCTCTATCAGCTGTGTGGACTCGATCCTCGTCTCCGCTTTCACCTTATTTATCTGCCGCAAACCCCCGCCCCCCCCTCCCCACATGTCATCTCTTAGTGTGATTGGACGTCTATGGAGACCACTCCACTTTGAAGGACTGTGTGCGTTTATGTGTGTCTGGTCGAAGGTGAGGGGGGGTGAAGGGTGGCGGTGGGGAGGGGGGATCTGACACACATACACACAACCCACCCCCACCCCCTGTTTTTCTGTCTCCTCCCATTTCTAAGTATGGAAAAGTTCATGACTGTAATATTTCTTATGAAATATACAGTAGAGCAACACGTACACACCACAGGCAATAACACACTGATCATTCCGGAAGGGAATGATGCTTGGATATCAGCCGCTTTCCGTCATCAGCAATGAGGGAATTGTGACGTCATGCCAATCAATCCAGTAACATTTAAAAATAGCGTCAAAAACAAAAAAAAATCACTTTGCAAGGAAGACATTTCCTCGTTGTAGCGAATTCTGAGTGATGATGGGAAAGAACAAAACACAAAAAAACGAATCAGCCACCAGAAACCTCCGTGGTGGCATAGCCGCTGCTTGGAGCGCGTGCCCGAATACAGTACACCTTGCTGGGTCACAGCGGATGGCTCCTCCCTTATTATACAAATAAATGTATTGTATATATAAATATTTTTTTATAATATATAAATATATTTGTATATATACATATATATGCAATTATATATATATATATATATATATATATATATGTATATATATATCAAAAAATAAATATATAAATATTATATAAAAATACAATGAAATAAATATACAATGATGACAAAACAAAAGTCACAATTTTGCAAATATTAGTAACTAGAGACAAAAAAATAATGATGTAATTTTTCGAAAATGAGGTTGGGGAGAAGTTGTGCTATCACTAAATTTATTATATTATTTATAAATTTATTAAAATTAGATCACAAATATACTCTGCTTCTCCTGACCTCCGTGGCATGATGCCAGCTGCTCGGAGCATGTGCCCCAATACAGTGCACCATGCTGGGCCACAGTGGGTGGCTCCTCCCTTTCTATACATATAAATGTATTGTACATATATAAATATATATTTTTATAGTTTTTTATAGTATATATATATTATAAAACTACAATGAAATAAAAAAAATAACAAAAAATGGGAAAAACAATAATTTTACTATAGTAGAAATATTAAAGTTATAATATTAATATGAAAGAAATTATACATTGATGACAAAACAAAAGTCACAATTTTGCAAATATTAATAACTAGACAAAAAATAAATATTTTTTTTTCGAAAATTAGGTTGGGAAAAGTTGTGCTATCACTAAATGTATTAAAATATAATGAAAACGATATCACAAATATTAGTGCCTTCTCACCCTCTATACTCTCCTGACCTCTGTGGCATGATGCCAGCTGCTCAGAGTATGTGCCCGAATACAGTACACCTTGCTGGGCCACAGCAGGTGGCTCCTCCCCCTCTATCCTCTGGTCCTCCTGGTGGTAGTCATGTCATGATCCTTCATTAGGACAAACCAACAGGTACACGTGGTCACATCTTAATTTGTTCCAGCTGTGCACAAACTACACATCAATTTAAATAAAATAAAATTGATTAAAAAAAGTTATCAGTATCAGTCTGGAGAAGCAGAAGGTTGTGCGTATCGTGCTTCTCTAGTTGATTGATCTTAATGCCAACATTCTTTCAAATGTGGCTGTGGTTATGTATCATCTCTACCAATTAGTTTGGCTTACTGGAAGGACCCCCGCTAGTTTTCCTGGATCTGGATGGAAGAAGGTTCTAAGGAACCAGGTGTTGTGTCTGCTTTGGACCTTCTTTCATCTCTTTGTCACCACAAAGTCATCATTTCAAGATGACTCCAAGGTTTCTCCTTTACTTTGTCTTTGATTTTACCCAAAACCGCTACTTGCAGCTCGTGGACGGTAGATAGGGGTGGGGTTGTTCTCTGTCGTGTTCCATCTTTCATTATGTCCTCATCCATCACTCCCCTCTGCTGTGGATTTTTTACTGGTAATTATTATAATATAATTATTATAATTATTATAATATTATTGGTAACCCAATTAGCCAAAAAATGACAACTTTATTTGTTTTTTTCCACAATATTAAGACTTCAAAAAATATTTTTACATTTCAACTTTATCCTACTAAAAATGTGTTATTTTTCCTCAAAATACTACAATATTATTCTTGTAAAATTTAGATTTTTTCACATTATTATAACTTTTGTGATATTAATTAATTTTCATTCATTCATTTTCTACCGCTTTTCCTCACGAGGGTTGCGGGGGGTGCTGGAGCCTATCCCAGCTGTCTACCAGCTCGGCGAGAGGCGGGGTACACCCTGGACTGGTCGCCAGCCAATCACAGGGCACATATAGACAAACAACCATTCACACTCACATTCATACCTATAGACAATTTGGAGTCGCCAATTAATTTAGCATGTTTTTGGAATGTGGGAGGAAACCGGAGTATTAATTAATTTTAATAATTTTATTTCACAAAAAATTGTTGTTAAATTCCTCCAAATAATTATTAATTTATCTCTTATGTGTTATTCACATTATTTACATATTATGACTTTTTCTGTGACCTTATTTCCCCAAATTACTGCTGATTTGTCAATTTTTTAATAAGTTTCTTGTGAGATTATACTTTAAAAATATGCTAGAGACCAATAAACGGCCCCCACTTTGTAAAAATGTATTAAAATACTCCTCCTTAGTTAGCATTAATGATGTACAAAGAGCACTTTGACGTCTGATAAGCTTCAGCACCACGGACAGCATTTTTTTTTTCAAACGATGCGGTTATTCAATACGCCACGTGTCGTTGAAGACCCTGACTGTGACATGACCGTGTCTCCTTGTGTCATGTCATGTGATGTACGTGGGTCTGGGAGCAAAATGTCACCGGAGGAGAGACGAGCGTGCGGTCAACCGCACGCAGACGCGCGCTTGGCTTCAAACGGACCGATTGTGTTATCGTCCCGCTTTGTAGCAGTAGTAAACACAAATGACTATTGTTAAACGATCGGTTGCTGATCAGCCCGCCCGGCCCCCGCCGGCCTCATGCGGTTGTGTGCGAGCACGCTAACGCGTTTCAGATGTTGCATGTCACTCGTCCGTGAGGGGAAGAAATGTTTCGTCACAGCAGAAAACAATTTGTTGGATGCAGCCAAGCAGTGCACATTTTGCCCCCCCCCACTCCCCCAGCCTAAACTACTTAGGAAGGCTGTAGGGGTTTCCCTGTCTGGATTGAATTTACAGATAAATGTAGTTTGCATTGCAGAGTTGCTTTATATTATTTAAAGAGGCCATCTGCAAAAGCTGCTAAGTCTGTTTTAAGTCGTAGTATCGGATACGCCAGTGATTCGCAACTAAACAATTAAACTCTATTTTCCTAGTAAGAACATTCATTCATTCATTTTCTACCGCTTTTTCCTCAAGAGGGTTTATGGGGGTGCTGGAGCCTATCCCAGCTGTCTTCGAGTGAGAGAGGCGGGGTACACCCTGGACTGGTCGCCAGCCAATCACAAGGCACATATAGACAAACAACCATTCACACTCACATTCATACCTATGGACAATTTGGAGTCACAAATTAACCTAGCATGTTTTTTGGAATGTGGGAGGGAACCGGAGTACCCGGAGAAAACCCGCGTCGAGGGTGGAATCGAACCCTGGTCCTCCTAGCTGTGAGGTCTGCGCGCTAACCACTCGACCGCCGTGCCGCCCCCTAATAAGAAACAAAGAAACTCTAACTTTTCATATGGAGGCTTTAACATTATTAGAGCCCCCGGATGTGAAATAACACCCCTAGAGTCACCTTTATGCTCCTATTTTTCTTTCGTTTACATCACATAGAACACCTCCAACAAGGTTTTATGGTTGTCTAGCTACGCTGTGAGCACATAGCAGCAGGTACAGTCATGATAACATGGAAAGCTATACCGAGCGTTAACCTTTAGCGTTAACCTTTGGAGCGTGTTGGTGCTTTTTGGAGTCTTTTTCAGAAGGATTTGAATGCGGAATATGTGTTTCCCATTACATGCAGCAATGAGCTGTCTCTTTTTTTATCTGTTTGTATATCTTTAGAATGCACAGAAAAGAAAGAGACATGCGTGTTCACGCCTCACATCAACCTGCAATAAAAATCTGTTGTTCCGGCCATCGGGTCTGGTGTTTGTCATACTGAACCATAGGTAGGTTTCTCGTTAAATACTAAAATATTGTGTACCTTGTTGTAAAATGTTTTATAAAAACGATGACGGCGGCATGGCGGTCTAGTGGTTAGCGCGTAGACCTCACAGCTAGGAGACCAGGGTTCAATTCCACCCTCAACCATCTCTGTGTGGAGTTTGCATGTTCTCCCCGTGTATGCGTGGGTTTTCTCCGGGTACTCCGGTTTCCTCCCACATTCCAAAAACATGCTAGGCTAATTGGCGACTCCATAGGTATGAATGTGAGTGTGAATGGTTGTTTGTCTATATGTGCCCTGTGATTGGCTGGCCACCAGTCCAGGGTGTACCCTGCCTCTCGCCCAAAGCCAGCTGGGATAGGCTCCAGCACCCCCCGCGACCCTCGTGAGGAAAAGCGGTAGAAAATGAATGAATGAATGAAAAACGATGACATCACCGACCCATCGTCGTCAAGTGAAGTCAACCAGAAGTGCGCCAGAAGTCAACACAAAATAATCCGTAGAAGTAATTCCACTTTGTTGTAAGTCTAGATAGAAGGCGGATGATGGTGGACTTATGAGCGTGTGTTTTTTTTCCTTCTTCTATAGTTTGCTATGTGGCAGAGGAAGCGTGCAGGAGCGGCACATGTTGATGTGTCTCGTATATTACAAAGTTCCCTCGCGACATCACGGTTCACTTTTTGCAGACTCTTCCGCTGAATATTTTTTTGTGTACATTTTTAATTTTTTTTGCAGTTTCACACTGTAAGAATGCTGTTCCAGGGTGAGTCTGGCCCTTTAAGAAGAATTACGTTGTAGGAAGTTGAGTATTGTAGTTTTCTGCCTCCTGGTTGGCTGTGGACCGTCTTCCAGACGGAACAAGCGACGGCAGGTGTAAAGCGCTTTAACGAGGACACAAAAACGCCACGGTCAGTGAGTCAATAATTTCTTGTGCCCAACCAATTAGATTGTTCATTAAAAAAATGTTAACTTTGAGAGTTGGATACAGTTGGCTACAACGTGGGTTTCAGTCATTGCAGGCTATTTGGGGAACCTACCAATCAGAGGACAAGTGGACTTGCCAATTGCAACTAATCGGAAGACTTGTCCGATGGCAATTGGCTATTTATCCCCACACGATGTGATGGTGGTGATGGTGGGTTTTGCGGTCCAAATTGGCATTTCTTAGCCACTTAAAGGCAACCTGACGGGCAGGAGGAAGCCATTAAGGTCGGAAACTAATCCTTCAAATGTGTGACATTTGCAGGGAATACGACATGACAAAAGCGTGTTAAGATGCAGCCGCATTTCTTTTTTCATCCCAAAGAGTTTAAGTGCCTTGTGGTTTCGGCTTCAACCAGGCGGGATTTCGATCCGTAAATGTTGGGGGCTCGGCTGACACAGGTCCCCTCTGGCTCTGTTGCTCATGCCTTAAATGAGTCTTGATTGCTCATGCCTGGGAGGAAGACATCATTAGGGACCAGCAGTTCGGCTGAGTGATTCTAATTGTTTCATTGCGTTTTGGGCTGGTGGCTTTGAGGACATTATATTCCTCAAACCACCTCTGCACAAATGGGCCTGCCACTTAACTTTAATGGAAGACACATTACAGCTCTTAGGGACGCAAATAGGAGGTCTCACTCTGAGCAAATTTACACCACAGTGTCAAAGAAACTCACGAGAATGACGCCGCTTCTTCTGAGTCATGGTTCTAGTAGGCCTAATCCCCGAACATTTGGAAAGGTCTGCGCTTGAAACGGAAACAAACACAGATCAGCGGGTCAACCGTGGCAATCAAACCAACGAAGAAGCCAGCACCTCTTTCTCTCTCTCTCTCTCTCTCTCTCAGACGGCGTCTGAAGGTGAGCCAGCCTTCGTCAGCCTTCAGATCACGTAAACAAAGATGTTCCCGGATTGGGACATGGAATACCGAGGCTGGTGCTTTGGTATCGGAGAGGTTTATTAGTCACACAGCTTTCATAATCCTGATCATGTTTCTTTCATACTTACGCAATGATGTGGACTTTTATTCCTCACATGTTTAACAGGAAGTGGGCCATTTTTGGAAAATAGCAACCTTAGGGGGGTCTTTGCCTTTTCTGTGCATTCTAAAAAGAGAAAAACAGCTAGCACGTGGGAACTAGCTAGCACATACTAGGACACACCTAGCATATTAATCCAATAAAACCTTAAAGGCGACCTATTATGTTAATTTTCGTCCCATTGAGTTGTGAACTCCCGTAGACCGAAAGCTTTCTACATCTTCCAGAACCTGCACCTATTCCAGCTATATTTCCTTGGATTTCCACTCACAGCCCACCTCGGGGCACGCCCACTCCCCTCTGATTGGTCCCACTCAGCTTGTACAGCTCGTTCCCAGGCATGCCCATATAAGGAAGTCACAAGCTGGATGTCGCTCACTGTGGAGTCACAGAAAAAACAAGCGTCCAGAGCCATCCAAAATGTCTTTCCGGGCCCACTTCCAAATGGGCAGGACTCAGTATCTGAACCTTGGGCAGTGAAATAGGTGTTAGCGCCCGCATGCTAACTGTTTTTCTCTCTTTAGAACGCACAGAAAAGGGAAAGTGAAGTGCCTTTTCCTTGAAATAATGGCGTGCGGGTGTTTGGCTACGTCTAGCAGTCCAGATGATTTTATCCCAACCTGTCTTTCATCCTCTTGACTCCTTGTGATCCATCAGAAGAAACGCACCTATGAAGGTCGGAGGGCTACGGAGTCATTTCCAACGGAGACAACCCAGAACATTGTGGCGCTGGGTGGCTGTTCTTCTTCAGCCGCAACTGTCCTCTAAAAATCGACAGTGACGAGGGGTCGTTTATTTCTTAAGGCTGGTCTGCGTGAAGCCTGTGACCCAACATGAAGTCATAACAAGGCTAATTATACATTCAAAAGGAAAAGCCATGCCGTATTTTCACACAACCTTGCATCTGTGAAACATACGTCAACCCTTGACATTACTTTACTCTGCAGCAGCATCACGTATGGTGCTACAAACAACCTTCAAAAGCTTCACTTGTTGACCCTGCAGGGACTGGAAGAATTTGCTGGATCACTTTTATGCTAACATCATTTTATCTGATGCCATTGGAGTCATCGTTGCCATAAATCTTTGGATTCATTGATTGGAAAGTCATGACCCGCATGACTTGTTTTATCGCATGTCATGTCGTGTTTACAACGCATCCACAAACAGCACCGCCCACTTACCACTAGGGTTGTAGGATATTTTTTATATACCGGTATATAGATACATCCAATGATAATAAAATGACTTGTGTTGGTATAAAGGATAAATGTAAACATTGACTTTGACACATGGTGAGGAGAAGGAAGGTAATGCTGGAGCCTATCCCAGCTGTCCACCCTGGACTGGTGGCCAGCCAATCCCAGGGCATATATAGACAAACAACCATTCCCACCCACATTCATACCTATGGACAATTTGGAGTCGCCAATGAAGCAAACATCCTGACTAGCATGTGTGGTCTCCAGGCTAACCACTCGTCCACCGGTTTGTAGCTTTTTATACAATACAATTTATACAATTTAAATATGTATGTGTTCATATTGTGGTACTTCCAAGGTCCAGATTGTCCAACCCTACTTTATACATCCTAACCACCTGTTTACTACCAATTTACCATTTGTCACACCATCGACACGCCAAATTCCACATCACAGCTGGGGACAAAGAGCATGCAAGTGTAAACACTCGTAGACATGCAAACTTCTCACCGCGTGGACTCATTTTAGCCACTTTTCAAGAAATTTTTATTTTGTGCTTGTTATTGATTGGACTAAAGGCTAAATCTTTTTTTATGGGCTCTGTTATGTATTTGAAAATAATGAAAGAATGCTACTTTAGAGAATTGGTTCCTTCATCAACAAACCAGCGAATCATATCGAATCATATCAAATCATCTTGAAAGGTATGTTATATGTAGTATTTTGGTCACTAGGCATCAGTAATGTTGCGAGACGTTAGATGACGGTACCATGACACCGCATGGAGAATGGCTAGAATGGCACCGCCCAGCCCACATGACAAGGCTGAGACGGACATGCCAAGGCTGAGACTGACATGCCATGGCTGAGATGGACATGCCAAGCCTCAGATGGACATGCCAAGGCTGAGACGGACATGCCACGGCTGAGACGGACATGCCAAGGCTGAGACGGACATGCCAAGGCTGACACGGACATGCCAAGGCTGAGATGGACATGCCACGGCTGAGAAGGACATGGCAAGGCTGAGACGGACATGCCAAGACTCAAACGGACATGCCAAGCCTGAGAAGGACATGCCGTGCCTGAGACGGACATGCCATGACTGAAAAGGACATGCCAAGGCTGAGATGGACATGCCATGGCTGAGAAGGACATGACAAGGCTGAGACGGACATGCCAAGGCTGAGACTGACATGCCATGGCTGAGATGGACATGCCAAGCCTCAGATGGACATGCCAAGGCTGAGACAGACATGCCAAGGCTGAGACGGACATGCCACGGCTGAGACGGACATGCCAAGGCTGACACGGACATGCCAAGGCTGAGATGGACATGCCAAGGCTGAGATGGACATGCCATGGCTGAGAAGGACATGGCAAGGCTGAGACGGACATGCCAAGGCTGAGACGGACATGCCAAGACTCAAACGGACATGCCAAGCCTGAGAAGGACATGCCGTGCCTGAGACGGACATGCCATGACTGAAAAGGACATGCCAAGGCTGAGATGGACATGCCATGGCTGAGAAGGACATGGCAAGGCTGAGACGGACATGCCATGTGGAAGTGGTAAGTTTGGTCTTCTTTATCCTTCTTCCCCACTTTGTTTGAAATACATCCTTAAGTTTAGAATAAATGAATTCCGTAGGCTAACTAGTTATCTTGGTAGCTTGCTATGCTAGCGGCAACAGTCTGTTACTGTATGTCTGTAGTGATACCCTAGCCTGCTCAATGTGATGTCAATGAATAACAATGGACAAGTGACTCTAGGGGTGTTATGCTATATCTACTGTGCTCTAATAATGATAAAACCCACATTTAGAAAGTCAGAAACAAGTTTTGGTGTAATTATAGAAATGTTTCATGTTATTGACATTGAATCCTGTAGTATATTGTGGAACTATATCCAATGTGGTCGAGTCTGGGATCAATGTAACCGGGATGGAGGAGGGATTAGCAGGTTGTTTTTATCGGATTGTAACTTATGTATCATGGAATTGTGTATGCAAAAATATTTACAACTCTACTTCCAACATTGTGCGTTTGTTGGGATCTCGACATGGGCCAAAAATGTTAGCATATAGCATGCTTTTCATCAGTGTAGGTGATGTTATATGATGTATAAGAAATACACAAGTGCAGGTGCAAGCGTATGAATTATGATATGTCAAGTGGTGATCCATCACATTCTGGCCCATTGTGAAACATGTTTGTTGCGCTTGGCGGACTTTGGCTTCATTGGCAGCCTTTTTCGTGTTAATGTTGTAAACCCGGCGACCTGAACAGCCTAATAAAATAATAACATGAGTTTTGGAAACAGACACGTCATAATGGAATCATTTATCAAATTAGTAAGAATAAGAATCATTACACAAAGATTCTTCCCCATCACATGATGAACCAAAAGCTCCCAGAGGATCTTAGGCAAAGCCCGGTGGAGGTGAATGGCGGCCGGTGAAATATTGATAGGCCAGCTCAGGGTGTTAGTTCCGGGTGAATAATACAACAGGGAAATTAGTTCGGCTTTCAGAGAAAGCGGATTCATTCATTCGTTCATTTGCTGACACTCCACATGGGTAAAAATGTTGAATGGTGACAACAACGAGGCCGTGCCGACATGGCTACGAGATAACGAGTTGGCTGACGTCGGGGCTATCTGCTATCTTCCAACATAAAACCACTAAATGAAAGCAGAGCCACCATCCACCAGTACCAGTACAGAACAAATATACACATTTGCACTCAATATCGTCCAAAAATGAGGTAAAAGGGGAGAATACTGTCTAGTAGCATGAGACATGTTAGACTGCTGAACAAAGCGGGACCGTTCGCATTAATCATGCAACCTTGAATTAAATAATGGCCCATATTTCCAATATTCACATGAACTGACATAAAAAGTGATGTTGTCATTTACTAATTATTTTGTGTGAGTTGTTTTATTATTATTATTATTATTATTATTATTATTATTATTATTATTATTATTATTATTATTATTATTATTATAACAATAGACTTCCTGTTTTTTGTCATATCAATCTTTTGTCCATGAAATAATGTTGGTTTGCATTCTGGCCAGTACACATGCATAACATGATCTGAAGTCTCACACGGTATTTAGTTTTTTTAAATTACACCACAGCTGAATGCCTTTAGCATTTAGAAGCCTTTGGAAGCCCTTAGAAGCATTTAGAAGACTTTAAAAGCATTTAGATGCCTTTAGAAGCATCGAGAAGCCTTTAGAAGCATTTAGAAGCCTTTAGAAACACTTAGAAGCCTTTAAAAGACTTTAGAAGCATTTAGAAGCCTTTAGAAGCTTTTAGAAACACTTAGAAGCCTTTAAAAGACTTTAGAAGCATTTAGAAGCCTTTAGAAGCATTGAGAAGCCTTTAGAAGCATTGAGAAGCCTTTAGAAGCTTTTAGAAACATTTAGAAACACTTAGAAGCTTTTAGAAGCATTTAGAAGCCTTTAGAAACATTTAGAAGCATTTAGAAGCCTTTTGAAACATCTAGAAGCCTTTAGAAGCCTTTAGAAGCTTTTAGAAGCCTTTAGAAGCATTTAAAAGTCTTTAGAAGCATTTAGAAGCCTCTAGAAGCATTTAGAAAAATTTAGAAGCATTTAGAAGCATTTAAAGAATTCAGAAGCTTTTAGAAAAATTTTGAAGCATTTAGAATAATTTAGAAGCCTTTAAAGCCTTTCGAAGCATTTAGAAGCTTTTAGAAGCCTATAGAAGACTTTAGAAACATTTATAAGCATTTAGAAGCCTTTAGAAGCATTTAGAAGCTTTTAGAAGCCTTTAGAAGCATTTAAAATCTTTAGAAGCATTTAGAAGCCTTTAGAAGCATTTAAAGCATTTAGAAAAATTTAGAAGCCTTCAGAAGCATTTAGAATAATTTAGAAGCCTTTAAAGCCTTTAAAGGACTTTGGAAGCCTTTAGAAGCATTTAAAGCATTCAAAGTCTTGAGAAGCATTTAAAGAATTTAGAAGCCTTTAGAAAAATTTAGCAGCCTTTAGAAGCATTTAGAATAATTTAGAAGCCTTTAAAGCCTTTAGAAGCTTTTAGAAGCCTTTAGAAGCGTTGGCTTCAACTGTTCCCAAAGTCAGCATGTCCTCCATGAGCATAACGAAGTTTGACATTCCCCATAAACTGGCACATCTGATCCGTCACAGTCCAGACATGTTGGTTCTTAAGAGAGACACAAACAAACGGTACACAAGATAGGCAAGGTGGTGGGGGGGTGGGGGGGTTACCTTTGAGCTGGGGTCAGCTAGAGAGGCAGAGAGAGGTAATTGTCTGTGATGATTGATGATTCCCGCGGCGTTCTTGTTTATTTCATCAGGCAGGAAGTGGAAAGCCAAGTACGTCTGTGACCAATCAGTGGTCAT
This sequence comes from Doryrhamphus excisus, assembly GCF_037039965.1. NCBI lineage: Eukaryota > Metazoa > Chordata > Actinopteri > Syngnathiformes > Syngnathidae > Doryrhamphus > Doryrhamphus excisus. The sequence goes on from NC_136375.1 coordinate 6,360,669, forward strand.
CATTAAGAGAGCGAGACCAGGGCCAAAACCAATCGCGGGCTGATTCATTTGAATGAGAGAAAGGTAGTCTGAAGGCAGGCAGTGAAGTAAGAGAAGCAAATCCAAGTTGCTGATCGGGAAAAGGGGATTTTTAATAAACGACTCGTTTTCCAGTTCCACTCAGCGCCAACGACAGCTAAACGACTTCTGTTAAAGTACAAAAGTAAATGCAAGTCGAGTCCAGAGGCTACGTTCACACTGCAGGTTCAGATTTTTTGTTGAAATGCAATTTATTATGTGGTCGTCCACATTATCACACAAATCAGACATGCTAATGTAAATGCAAAGCGTCTGAAAAGTGACGTGTATGTAAAAGTACGACATGGCTTTAGCCAAGTAAACATTGCAGCAATGTGAGCGCTAGTGACGTACAAAACCATTGATCTCATTTCCAAGCCGATACTGGCTAAAAATGTCGACTGGTATCGGCGATAACGATCCGATTCCATCGTCGTAGGGAAGCGAGAGCTGAGTCTGGACCACAACCTGGACCTGGATAAGGAATTTGTAGCATCGATTTCTGTCCGGATGTGCATAGAGATGGCGAATTCTGGATTGTTCAACCTTGGCAGGGACAGATGTGGGTCAAAGGTCATCTGGCAACAGCATTATGTGAACGCCGCGCACACCCGACCGCCATTGTCTTCCATTACTTTGCCGCAGCGTCGGAACCAGACACCTGCAGCGCTCCATTCATCCGGGTCGGATTGCAGGTGTCGGGTTGGGGCCTGCTGAACAGCCCCCACGTATATGTACACGCACGCCACTGGCCCACCCGCATCACGTGACATCAGGCAGGAACAAGGGAGGATGACAGCAGCTGAAAGGCGATTGTGTCCTCGCCGTGATGGGAAAACAAACTACGGCACGCGAAACTGTGTGATGTGGCCAAGGCAGCCGGCCGTGCCCAAGCCTGCAGAAGGACGGAGGACGAGGCCGTCTAGACGTACACAAAGCAGATCCGCGCTCAATACAGGCTGCGGGACGCACAATGAAAACGGGATTGATCTGAGAAGCCTTTGAAAGTCGTGACTCGTGACTTTTTGTTTTAGGTCATCGTCAAAGCCTGCTCATGACGATGTAAATACAGATGGAATGTTGACGGAATGCCATGGAAAAAGAAATGGTCATACAATTTAAAAGCCAGCATGTCAAGAAATGCTGCAAATGTTCGACAGTACGAATTGCCTGTGAGAAAATATGTCACAAAGCACAACTCTACGACTTTACATCAGTCAATAAACATTTCAAAATGTAACTTTATGCTACTTAAGTGATATTGGTTTTCTCGTTATAATTTTATTCTTGTAAAAATTTGTCGTTTTCTGCACATTTTTGTTGTATTTTTTCACAATTTTCCAAATATTTAAACTTAAAAAAAAACATTTATTTGCATAATAATATTACAACCTAGTTGGCAACTATTATTGTATTTTTTGTTTATCTTAACATTATAACTAAGAAGAAATAATAAATATTTAATATTTGTAGTCTAGGCGGCACGGCGGTCCTCACAGCTAGGAGACCAGGGTTCAATTCCACCCTCGGCCATCTCTGTGTGGAGTTTGCATGCGTGGGTTTTCTCCGGGTACCCTGGTTTCCTCCCACATTCCAAAAACATGCTAGGTTAATTGGCGACTCCAAATTGTCTCTAGGTATGAATGTGAGTGTGAATGGTTGTTTGTCTATATGTGCCCTGTGATTGGCTGGCCACCAGTCCAGGGTGTACCTCGCCTCTCGCCCGAAGACAGCTGGGATAGGCTCCAGCACCCACCGTGACCCTCGTGAGGAAAAGCGTTAGAAAATGAATGAATGAATGAATGAAATTACTTTTTCTTGAATTTTGAATTTTTTTGAATTGAATGAATTTTTCTTATGTCTTTTTTTTGTTAGAATTTGACTTTTTTCTTACACTATTTGTCTTTTCCCGTAAGATTACTGCTGTTGTTTTTTTAATTTATGCTGTTTTTTTATTTTTTAACTATTTCAAGTTGTTTCTTCTCATAATGTTTTACTTTAACAGGCAATTTTGTGGCCTTTGAAGAAGTGTTTTCTTCTCAGGCAGATGGCGTCTGATGATTATGGGCCGCCCTCGGCACCAGGACCAGCCGTCGTTGGGGCCAAGGATGGTCCAACCAATGGGATCCTCCAGCTCATTTTTTTGATGGACCCGGGATGTTTTTCCCAAATTAGTAATGACCGTCTTACTTCGTCCAAACTCAGCAGCGATGGCAGGTGACGGTGTGAATCCCTGCCGCTAAATCACATTCAATCCAGATTTGTAGCAACATTTTGCCTTTTAAAGGCTGCGCTCTTCGACTCTTCAACAGCCGATTTCACTTTAACGCTTCCTGGAAATAAATAGCATTTTGTCTCACTCCCATTTCTTCTTTTTGCATTTCCAAGCTCTCCTTGGGGTCCCGAGTTGGTTCACATCATAGCTCAGCATCTCACCAAGCGTTGCTAGAAACACGCTACCAGACATACCACAAACACACACGGGGCGCTTTTACGTAATCCACAACAAAGTGCACCCCGGGTCGAACCCTGTGTCTGTTTCCTCATGTTTTGTCCTCTTATGTCCTGCGGCCTTTAGCCAGGAGAGTAACTCCCACATGAAACGCTTGCTCATCGGCGTGATGGCCTGCTGCTGCTAATGAGTAGAATAAGGAATCACAGCTTCCTGTTTGTCCAGGAAGAAAGCAACCGTGACTTTTCACTGGTGTTTGGGTGGAATTTGAAAGTAGGATCTCCCGTCAGCGTTGAGCTATTAAAAAGCCCGGCTAAATGCGAATGCGGACGCGGAGGAAAAAGAGCACTCGGTGCCGCATGGAGTGACGGCCCAGGACAGCTGAGACGCGATATCATGAGAGACACATTAACCACCTGCCGCCGTTCACGGCCGGGTCACGTCGCAACAGCCCAGCAGTTTCCCTGTTTCCCTGACTGTTGCTTCGGTGACCGCAGGATGAAAAGCTGAGCTCTATTTGGAAGAACAACAACGCACCCGTGGGCCTCGCCATGTGGTTAAAATGCTCCATGCGTACCGACTCTAGGTCACATGACTCATGTGAGGGTATGATGCCCAGTTCTGGTTTAAATCTGAATTTAGAAGTGGTCGTTCACATGATCAAAGAAATTGTTTCCTCGTTCATGCAAGCAATTCAAGCTAATATATCAATAATATTAATATGTTTTCTTCAGGTTCTTCTTCATCTGAATGTCTAGAATAACATAGGGTACGTTTATTTGGACAAATATGAATGATGCTAACCCTAATAGCTCATACGAGTTGGCAGTACTATGCTATAGTAATGTAAGAACTTCAGTTGGAAATAGGTCGATATCATCTCTTAAATGAAAATCTTATGAGCTATTTTGTTATCATCATGGTATCTGCCCAAACAAAGGACACAATCATATATCTGAGTGTCAAAAATCCTGAACTCGTTTCTGGCAATTTGAAGGATTTTGTACAACTGGAATCAATATTTATATATATTTTTATAATAGCATAATATAGTCAATATTAGCATAAGTATCAATATGCTGAGAAAATACATTTCAGTAGTGTTTTCATTGCTTAATCTTTCATGTTTTCTTTTAATATGTCTACTATTTTGGGTGATAGAGTAAAGCTGACTATAGGGGTGTTATCTTGTGTCCAGAGTGCTCTAATATTGTTTTTAAAAAGTGCATTTAGAAGGTGGTAAACAGATTTTCATTGCTTAATGTGTCTTATTTTCTCTTACTATGTCTACTATTTTGGGTGATAGAGTAAAGCTGACTATAGGGGTGTTATCTTGTGTCCAGAGTGCTCTAATATTGTTTTTTAAAAAGTGCATTTAGAAGGTGGTAAACAGATTTTCATTGCTTAATGTGTCTTATTTTCTCTTACTATGTCTACTATTTTGGGTGATAGAGTAGAGCTGACTATAGGGGTGTTATCTTGTGTCTAGAGTGCTCTAATATTGTTTTAAAAAGTACATTTAGAAGGTGGTAAACAGCTTTTCATTGCTTAATGTGTCTTATTTTCTCTTACTATGTCTACTATTTTGGGTGATAGAGTAAAGCTGACTATAGGGGTGTTATCTTGTGTCTAAGGTGCTCTAATATTGTTTTTAAAAAGTACATTTAGAAGGTGGTAAACAGCTTTTCATTGCTTAATGTGTCTTATTTTCTCTTATTATGTCTACTATATTTGGTAATAGGAGTATAAAGGTGACTATAGGGGAGCTATTGCATGTCCAGAGGGCTCTGATATTATTTAAAAAGTACATTTAGAAGGTGGTAAACAGCTTTTCATTGCTTAATGTGTCTTATTTTCTCTTACTATGTCTACTATTTTGGTGATAGAGTAGAGCTGACTATAGGGGTGTTATCTTGTGTCTAGAGTGCTCTAATATTGTTTTTTTAAAAGTGCATTTAGAAGGTGGTAAACAGCTTTTCATTGCTTGATGTGTCTTATTTTCTCTTACTATGTCTACTGTATTTGGCAAGAGGAGTATAAAGGTGACTATAGGGGTGCTATTGCATGTCCAGAGAGCTCTGATATTGTTGAAAAAGTACATTTAGAAGGTGGTAAACAGCTTTTCATTGCTTAATGTGTCTTATTTTCTCTTACTATGTCTACTATTTTGGGTGATAGAGTAAAGCTGACTATAGGGGTGTTATCTTGTGTATAGAGTGCTCTAATATTGTTTTTAAAAAGTACATTTAGAAGGTGGTAAACAGCTTTTCATTGCTTAATGTGTCTTATTTTCTCTAACTATGTCTACTGTATTTGGCAAGAGGAGTATAAAGGTGACTATAGGGGTGCTATTGCATGTCCAGAGAGCTCTGATATTGTTGAAAAAGTACATTTAGAAGGTGGTAAACAGCTTTTCATTGCTTAATGTGTCTTATTTTCTCTTACTATGTCTACTATTTTGGGTGATAGAGTAAAGATGACTATAGGGGTGTTATCTTGTGTCTAGAGTGCTCTAATATTGTTTTTAAAAAGTACATTTAGAAGGTCGTAAATAGCTTTTCATTGCTTAATGTGTCTTATTTTCTCTTACCATGTCTACTATATTTGGCAGTAGGAGTATAAAGGTGACTATAGGGGTGTTATTGCATGTCCAGAGGGCTCTGATATTGTTGAAAAAGTACATTTAGAAGGTGGTAAACAGCTTTTCATTGCTTAATGTGTCTTATTTTCTCTTACTATGTATACTATACTGGATGATAGAGTAGAACTATAGGGGTGTTATCTTGTGTCTAGAGTGCTCTAATATTGTTTTTAAAAAGTGTATTTAAAAGGTGGTAAACAGCTTTTTATTGCTTAATGTGTCTTATTTTCTCTTACTATGTCTATTATACTGGGCAGTAGGCATATAAAGGTGACTATAGGGGTGTTATTGCATGTTCAGAGGGCTCTGATATTGTTGAAAAGGTGCATTTAGAAGGTGGTAAACAGCTTTTTATTACCAGAACTATGAAAACATTTAGTTTATGAATATTGAAATTAACTTATGTCGGTGAGGACTGGAACCAATTAGCCGCCATAAAGGGATTACTGTACAGGTCGTTCTCACACATCCAGCATATCCCAGCACCAGCCTGAAATGTGCTTGACGTGGAGAAGAAAAACAACAACAAGGATGCCAGAGATAGAAACAGCACTCCTTGGGATGCAATGTAATTGTTGTTTTAGGCTGAGAGGAGGCGGGGGCGTGGGGGGAGGAGATGGGGGTGGGGTGGGGCATATCGCTGTGGCTGAGAGCTTTTTAAGCAAAGTTGTTAGTCATCTTGTACAGTTAGATAAGATAATGGAATGGCAAAGGATCAACTGAGCAATGAGCCAAAGCTTTTAGGGGTGATGGATTTTGGGGAGATGTTTGGGAGTGGGAGTGCTGGGACGTGTGGGTGGGCTGTGCTATGATGTCATGGGAGCCATAAAAGACAAATTGTCCCAGAGAGATAGAAGAAGCTGGAAGGGTTAAATACAACGGCAATATTGGTAAAACACAGCGTTCACATTTGGAAACATTTTGTTCTCACAGCAGATAATGGGAATAGAAATATTCTGTTCTCTCTTCCATCTAATGTTTTTACATTCTCTTCCACGGGTGTCCACAGTGTGGGCCACACAGTGGAAAATAAAAGGATGCAACTTTGCTTTGGTCTAGAGCAGGGGTGGGAAAACTACGGCCTGGGGGCCACATGCGGCCCACCAAACGTTTGAATCGGGCCCTCCAGTTGCTTTCCAAGTATTTCAACTTTTAACATACAAGCTGGCAACATGACTTGCAAGTCGGATAAAAAAAACATGAAAAAAAAACTGTAAAATTAAAATTCGTAATTCGATGTGATCTGACGTTTAAAGTGCTCCTGAAAAAAAGCGACATAAGAACATATACATAGCTGATAGTATGACACTTTTACAGATACAATTAGACAACAAATTCAATGCAGAATTGAATTAGAATTATAAGCGTAAAATAGTGTGTGTATGTGTGTGTGTTAAATATATTGTCTGGCCCCACGGACAATGTTGTTAACTCAACGCGGCCCACGAGTCAAAAAGTTTGCACACCCCTGGTCTAGAGACAGTGACACTGAGGAAAACACAGGAAGCAGAACTGGCAATAGAATATAGATGAGGATGCTGAGGTTCTCATTGGGAGTGACCAGGATGGATAGGATCAGGAAGGAGTACATCTGGAGGAGATTGGTTTGCTATGGCGACCATTGAAGGGAAAATCCCAAAGAGAAAGAAGAAGAAGACGACTTCAACATAATTAGTTTCATAGAAGTAGAAGTGTTAACAAAGTGTCTTAATATTATTGTGTAGTGATTCAGTAATCATATACTGTAAGTAAAGATAGCGATGCCAGTTGATGATTTTGTGTGCATAACAAAAGCTCCGTCAATGTAAAGGAATGGTGTTTTAGTGTATAAATGAACATCATGTATAAACTCTACACTTAATACACTAAAAGTTACTGTTTTAGTGCAGGGGTCTCAAACTCGCGGCCCGCGGGCCAAATGCAGCCCGCGAGACGCTAGTTTGAGGCCCCCACCTTGATACCAAAGTTTATTGTTGAAATGACAGCTTAAAGCTGTGTGCACACCGGAAACACAATTAACATGATTTTGCCCCGCCCATACTGTTACCCTACCCTGTCACCCCGCCCTGTTTTGCTTTGGATTAGCAATGAAGCTAAAGGCTTATGACGCTGGGTACAAATAAATGCAGGAAATTATTTGGAATAAAAGGGAAAATACACGTCAAGATAAAGTATCTCATCAAACATGTTGTTAAAGTCACGACGCTGCTCCCAACTGAGTACGATGCTAACTTGCTAATTGGGTCAAATTATTAAGTTTCATTAATGTTCACGTTAAAGGTTAAATAACTGTTAATACTGTACATTTGAATCTGAAAAAAATTATTTCTCTACCAACTGTATGTGGTTTCTTACGTTTTTATTATTTGCTGTTTTATTATTATTTTACTTATTTATTACTGGTTGATTGATTTATTGTCGTTATTCTTAATTTGTTAATTTTTTATCTTATTTTGTGTATAGAAAAATAAAAATTAAATCAAATCAAATTTGAGAACAGTGGAATGTTTTATCAGATATTTTGGTGTGAAAAACCGGAACCAAAGTACTGAAAAAGTGTAGGGTATAGCAGAAGCAAAAGCATTGAAGATAGCTTTTTTTTCCAGTTTTTAATAAATGCGTTTTGGGTTTTTTTTTTGAAAACCTGATGCGGCCCAGGCTTCACCCAGAACCTAGCTCCGGTGGCCCCCCAGGTAAATTGAGTTTGAGACCCCTGTTTTAGTGTATGAAGGATATATACGACAATGTATTCATCAATCATGTTTCCTTTAAGTTTAGAATAAGTACACTGGAGAGGCTAACTAGTTAGCATTCAGCTTGCTATGCTAGCAGCAGCCATCTCTTATGTCCCTGCAGTTATCCCGTAGCCTGCGCAATGACCATTGGGGGGTGCTATTTCATGTATGTATGTATGTATATCAATGTTCAAAGGTACATTTAGAAGGTCTTAAACTTGCTTAATGTGTCTTATGTGTACTATATTGGGTAATCGCAGTGCAAACGTGACTATAGGGGTGTTATTTCATGTCTAGAGGGCTCTAATAATGTTAAAACCTAAATTTAATTTAATTTAACTGATTGTTTTTTTATGCTCTAACCACAAAAGTATTCAATGTATCAATATTGAATCCTACCTCATGGGTATTGGTTGACAACCAATTAAACACGATAAACTGGGACAACTGGGAAAAGGTTTGGCCCCCCCTCCGCTACATTGTCATAAATAATAGCGAGATGCATGGTGAGAACCATGCGGTTCTAGTCTTGGTTTTTATATAGTGTATATAGTGTTACGTGTGTACTTAGCTAGTACTTAGTAGCCATCGCTACCGTATTACGACAACGTGATGCTTGTCACCTTCAGACTTTCTAGGCTATTTATGCACTTTTTTTTTCGATTCCCTCGCCTGTTGTGCAACCCTCCAGCACTCCTTGCTTTGTCACTCCCTCCCAAGAGCCGAGGTCTTGTAAAAAAAAAAAAAAAAAAAAAAAAACAATCCAGCTGTGAAGACAAACTCCAGAACTTCCAGGAAAAACGCTATCAGACGGCATCGAGCCCGGTGAGCGTTGTTGATTAATTCTTTACTAACATGCTCTGACGCGGCTGCACACGAGAGATGTGAAATGCTAACGCCATTCGTCATGCGGGACTACGCACGCTAGAGAAACAAACCCCGTGTAGCTTTTGAAGGTTCAGGTTCGTAACTCCATTCCACTTCCAGCAGGTGACACCAAATGAAGAACAACACGAGGAAATGTTGTTTGGAGCTTGTATTTATTTCCCAGAGAGAGAAATAAGCACATCCAGATAAACAGTGATTATTTGGACAGATCAGAACCACATGCGAGGTCCTGATGAGGACCAAAAGCGAGGGCCAGATCCTCTCCGTCTCTCATTCATTACTGCGAGGACTCGCCGGGATTTTGACGTGGGGGCCCGATCAAAGCGGCGTGGGAAGATTGGATTACCAAACATACACTAATGATGATTGCTTTTTACAGCAAGATGAAGAGCAAAGAGCCGCGGCGAGAGTGAGAAGATGGATGTGATATCTGGCCCTCGGTAAATCCTGTTGTGCGCTGACGTTATCCTCATGTCTGACTCGTTATTGTATAGCCCAGCTTATATGCACGCTCCTTCTCGGGCTCCTAATTAAAGACAAAGAGGAGATGTCATTTTAATCATTCTCATACGGGTGCTCGGGGGAATACCTCCTCCGTGACGTAGCGTGGCGTCAGCCATCTTTATTGTCCTTTTTTTTGTCAGTTCAAGCAGGGAACGTGAGCTCGACAACGCAAAGCCGACAACCTCAGAATTCCGTTCATGAAAATGATGAACAGAAAGGGTGACAAAGGGTAGTCTTGGCGGAGGCCAACGTTCACTGGAAAAGGACTGGACTTCCTGCTGGCAATGCGGACCAAAATCCCGCTTGGGTTGTACCAATCCCGTACTCCCAGACCCCCCCCCCCAAAAGGGGGCTGCGAGGAACATGGTCAAATGCCTTTTACAGGTCCACAAAGCACTTGTAGACCGGTTGGGAAAACTCCCACACATAGTCCAACATCCTCGCAAGACCTGGTCCAGTATTCCACGACCAGGACAAAAACCACATTGCACCTCTAGTAGCAGACCCTTGGTCCAACCCTTCTCTCCGGCACCCTGGAATAGACTTACCCAGGGACGCTGAGGAGTAAGCCAGTAAGAACAAGGAGTAAGAACAAAAATTCCCACTTTTTGCAACATGCCTATTTTTCCAGAATGCTGAATGCCTTTGATCTAATTAGATCAAAGGCATTCATCTGATTTTCCAAAAATTACAACTTTTGCTTTACAAATGTGTTAAAATTTTTACAATTTTTTTCCACTCTAAACTAATAAAGTTTCTGCTGTTGTTTTTTTTACATTTTCCAAATATCGCTCACCTAATTTTGCATAAATTTGCTACATTATTCATTCATTCATTCATTTTCTACCGCTTATCCTCACGAGGGTCGCGGGAGGTGCTGGAGCCTATCACAGCTGTCTGCAGGCGAGAGGCGGGGTACACCCTGGACTGGTGGCCAGCCAATCACAGGGCACATATAGACAAACAACCATTCACACTCACATTCATACCTATGGACAATTTGGAGTCACCAATTAACCTAGCATGTTTTTGGAATGTGGGAGGAAACCGGAGTACCCGGAGAAAACCCACGCATGCACGCGGAGAACATGCAAACTCCACACAGAGATAGCCGAGGGTGGAATTGAACCCTGGTCTCCTATTTGCTACATTATTTATGTATTTATTATATATCCTCAGCGACAAGGTGAGAAGTACCGTCATCCGGGGTGGAGAAGCGTGGCTCCTCCTCCCTGAGAGGCGCCAGATCAGGTGGATCGGGCATCTGGTCAGGACGCCTCCCTGGGGAGGTGTCCAGGGCAGGAACCTGGAGTGGCTGAGGGGCTTCCCTCATAAGCTGTTGCCCCCATGACCAGACCCCGGGTCAGCAGTAGGAGATTGATTGAGTTGAAATATTAAATATTGTCTGTTTTTAAGTTGTAATATGATGAGGCGCCGACAGAATGAAATAGATTTTTGGAAAATTATGTCGGAGGAAAAAGTCCTATTGATATCATATGTCATGTGTTTTATCGAGGGCGGTTTCTGATAATCCCCTGGAGTTTTTGGCGCCCTGGCCAGTAAGAGCAGCCATATCACACGTGTCTGTTTAGAGTCTCCTGCTAGGACTGTGAAGTGTTTAGTCTGGGTGCGCTCGGTGCGCTCGGTGCGCTGGGCCATCTGCTTTACAGCTGCATCTTGGACGGATAATAATTAGCCATCACTGATGCTACATGGAGCTAACAATTAAGGCGAGCAGTCGGGTCCCAGACCAGACCAGTGTCAAGTTTTGGAAGTCATTAGGGGCGCAGGTGGATGCCAGCCAGCGTTGGACGCTGTTGAAAGTTGGAATGATGCATGTAGCAAATATTTCCTGCAGCTTCTTTGGTCTCTTGTTTTGTGCTCCATCAATGTGTCTCATTTGTCCCACACATCCTTCCTGTGCCGGCCCTCGCTCTCTCATGTGGTCTTCCCGCTCAAGCCGGGACCGGTGGCGTGGATTCCTTCCCCTGCGCCTCCATCATCAGGTACTGTCTCTTTTCGGAGTCCACATCCCTTCATCTTCACCCTCTCCCACATCGGGTGCCCCCTCAGCCCTGACACTGTCCTGGCTTTGAAGTGCACTTTTAAGAGCACAATGACCCCCCCCCCTCACCCCCCCAGACGCCACACTCACTTGGCACCTTTTTAATAAGGCGCTTCCCCAACCCCCCCTTTCTTTCTCACTCTAGTCCTTAAAACACGCCTGTAAATTCTTTGTCACTTGGCTGCAAACTCGGGGACCCTTTCCTGCGGGACTGTACGTGTGCATGTGCATGTGCATGTGTGTGTGCACATGCACGTGTATGTGCACATGCATGTGTTTATGTGTGGCGCTGTGAGAACCGGAGAGGGCAAATAAAGTTAAAGGTAGAGGCTTTGACTCAGTGTGAATGTCGCTTCCGTTACTTTGATGCAAAGTGAATCACAGGCCACCGCGGGGGGTGTGGGGGGCCGGGGGGCGGGTGGTTGTTGAGGGGAGGCTTCAGGTGGGGTGGGGTGAAAAGGAAACCATTAGGGCAGGCGGGAGACCACCTCACTGCTGCTCAGCATGTGCCGCTCCCAGCATCTGTTAGTCAACAGTCTAACATGAGGGTGTCTAACATGAGGCCCGGGGGCCATTTGCAACCCGCGACACATTCTAAAAAAAAACTAATAAACAACGTAATAAATCATTTTACAAGAAAACTAAATCAAAATATCAAGAGAAAAAAGGGATCTATTTTTTTTTCAATTGTTGTTTAACTAAAATAACATTATATTGTGAAAAAACATCATTTTAGCATCTTATAGTAGAAATATGAACTCAATCATAGACAAGGTAGCCTGTGATGCATTCTAGAATAATAATAATAATGAAAAACGACAGCAATAACTGATAAATCAGCAGCAATTAAAAAATATAAAGTCAAAATATAAAGTGAAAAAGGTTATAATCTACTAAAAAAAATGTAATTTTACCAGAATACCATAATAATATTATGAAGGGGGAAAAACATAATTTTAATAGGATACATTTGAAATGTCAAGGAAATATATTATTAATTAAAAAAATACTTTTAAATTATTATTTTAATATAATTTTAATAATTTGAATTATAAGTTATAATGTTGTGAAAAAGAAGCACAGCTAAATATTGTGGTGTCCAATTGAGTCAAAATATGATGTGAATAAAGTCAAGATGAAGCAAAAATGAAATGGAAATACAGCTGTTATTTCATGACAATAAAGGGGAAGAAGAAAAGTAAAAAGTAAAATATATATATATTGTAACGATACAAAAAAGTTGCAATTTTACAAGAACAAACATTTAATAATGTAATTTCATTTCCCATTCTCCATTCCATACTCCATTCTGTAGCCAATATCAGACTGCTGATTATGTTCTTTGTCTTTATGTGTTTCTATAATCTACTAAAATTAATGTCCATATCTTCAACTAACCATTGAATAAAACAGTATTTATCATATCTACTTGTAATAACTCACTCAGCTAACGTAAAACAGAATTTATCCTACAAATACATTTTTTTTGTTAATATTTTGACTTTTTTTTCCATTTCTGATGCTGTTGTTTTTTGGGAATTCTCCTTCAATATTTTCTCCTAATTAAGACTTCTATCCCATAATATTTGGACTTTATTCTCCTAACTTCCACGCAACCTAACTTTGCAAAAATGACAACTTTATTATTTGTTTTTTTTATTTTGTTTTTCATAATATTCCAGTGGAAAAAAAAATTCTTGAATCTATCATTTTCATCCTACTCAAATAAATAAAATAAATACTCCTCTATTTTTTTACTTATTACTTATTATTTTATAATTACTCCTGATTTTTTTAAATTTAAAAAAAAAGCTTGACATCACCAGTTGTGACATTACCCAGTAAAAAGTGTACCCAGGTCAAAAGTTGAGCCAAACAAATCCAGCGACATGCAGCTGTGCCCTCTGAGGTTGAAGGCGATATTCCCAATTTAAACACCGCTTTACTTTGAATAACTTCCTCAGAAGCAAGAGCAGCATGGCCCCGCTTTTCTTTTGTCTCTAATTCTGCTCATTAATAACCCAGTATTGTCCCATGTGTTGCTGGGAGCCAGCATGGGACCGCATGCTTCCACTTATCCTCATCAGAACCTCATGTGGGGAGAACGAGGCCAACCAGAGAGACCCAAAGTCGGCTGACCGCCCTACAATGGGACAAGGTAATTCAATCACAGCGTACGCCGCTATTTGAAGTCCTCAGGTACACAATTTAGCGATGTAGGAGAGGAATGGTTTGGAATCCATGTAGTCCTCGTGGGAGAGCTTGGACATTTTGGTGCATGAGGACCACCAGAGCGATACATTGTGGTTGTCTACAGTAGACCGGAGACATACTTTAAAAAAAAGTATCCACGATGGACCAGAGACAACATTTAAAATAAGTTTTTTTTCTATTAATATTACAACAAAATGGCGTCCTTCCTCTATGCCTCCTACCTGGCAGCATCCTTCTACCAATATATTGACTATCTCTCCTCTGGACATGTCCCAACCATCTCAGTCTGGCCTAAAGGACTTTATCTCCAAGGCCTCTAACATGTAATGTCCCTGTGATGTACTCCTTCCTGATCGTATCCATCATGGTCCCTCCCAATGAGAACCTCAGCATCCTCATCTCTGCTACCTCCAGTTCTGCTTTATTCTGCTTCTCTTCTAAGCTCATCTGTCAGCCTGTCCAAAACATCACCACAGCAAACAAGAAGGGGCTCAGAGCTGATCCCTAATGCACTCCCACCCCCACCTTGAACTCTTCTGTCACACCTCCAGTTCCAACTTTATTCTTGTACATTTTCTTCTTGCAATATTATGACTTTCCCATAATATTTTCACTTTATTTCTGTAATATTAAAACATAATATCATGACTTTTTTTTTAAATAATGTTTTTTTTTATTTAATACTTCAACTTAATGCTCTGACGTTATTTTCCTCCTAATATTAGGAGTTTGTTCTGGTAAAAGTACAACTTTTTCCTTTTACAATACCACATTTTTAGGATATTTATTATGACTTTCTTCCACACAAAAAAAATTCATTTTCCAACTAAGTTAAAATGTACTTCTTGCAATATTATGACTTTCCCATAATATTTTCACTTTATTTCTGTAATATTAAAACATTTTCCTTAACCTATTTTTTCATAATTTACAACTCATGTTGACTTTTTTTTCTCATAATATCATGACTTTTTTTTAAATCATGTCTTTTTTTAAATGTAATATTTCAACTTAATACACTGGCGTTATTTTCCTCCTAATATTAGGAGTTTGTTCTGGTAAAAGTGCAACTTTTTCCTTTTACAATACCACATTTTTAGGATATTTATTATGACTTTCTTCCACAATTTTTTTTTTCATTTTCCAACTAAATTAAAATGTACGTCTTGCAATATTATGACTTTCCCATAATATTTTCACTTTATTTCTGTAATATCAAAACATTTTCCTTAACCTATTTTTTCATCATTTACAACTTTTGTTGACTTTTTTTTCTCATAATATCATGACTTTTTTTAAAAGCATGTATTTTTTTATTTAATATTTCAACTTAATGCTCTGATGTTATTTTCCTCCTAATATTAGGAGTTTGTTATGGTAAAAGTGCAACTTTTTCCTTTTACAATACCACATTTTTAGGATATTTATTTTGACTTTCTTCCACACAAAAAAAATTAATTTTCCAAATAAGTTAAAATGTACTTCTTGCAATATTATGACTTTCCCATAATATTTTCACTTTATTTCTGTAATATCAAAACATTTTCAAATGTTATTTTCGTCCTAATATTAGGAGTTTGTTATGGTAAAAGTGCAACTTTTTCCTTTTACAATAGGATATTTATTATGATTTGCTTCCACAAAAAAGTTTTTTTCATTTTCCAACTAAATTAAAATGTACTTCTTGCAATATTATAACTTTATTCTCATAATATTACTTTTTTATATTTTATTTATTTATTTATTATTTTTTATATTTTATACATAATATAACTTTTTCCCTTGCTTAATTGTATTTTTTTACCCTTTTTTTGTCAAATGATATTTTTAGGATGTGTCACGGGCTGATAAAAACCTCAGTGGGCCACGCTTTGAATACCCTTGCTCCAAGTTAACAATGATATGTGATGGTGAAGCATCAAATTTACATGAAATGTACATGAAATGTACATACTGTATATAGCCTACATGGCACACACTGACCTGTGTGTGAAAAATAGATATGTTTAGAGGCGTATGAATTGCTTGCCATGCCCTGCAACATTTACTGTTGATCCTGGGTGGCAACCCCCCCCCCAAAGCAGACATGTACTGTATGGTATATACTACATATGTACGTATACATTATGTCATATAGTATGGCATCCTGTCTCAGACACACAGAAAAAGTTAGATGAAGATGTCGTTTGGCTGCCCTCAGACTGGAAAGCATTGTGCACTCAATGGCGTGCAGAAATAAACATCTCTGGGCTTCGGATGATGCGTTCCCATCCCGACCCCCTGCAAAGATCTGGAGTCTGTCAAATATGGAATTGGAATGAACATGACAGGGAGTGTTATTAAGTTGAGATTTACAGTACTAATCCTTCCAAACGTTCATGTGTTTGAAATTAATCATGTCTGACGTCCGACATTACAACCGCAGTGTCGGTGTCCCGATACTTATGCTCCTCCTCATCCTGGAGTCTGGAAAAATGTTGGATCTAGATCTAAACGGATTTAGATTTAGATTTAGACAGTGCTATCAGCCCAACAAGCAAGTCACTGTTGGATTGTGTCATGTGACTGTTGACATGTGATGCTAGAATCCAAACAATAACAATAGTCCTCATAATAATAATATATATCTCATAATACATCTCATAATCCATGTCCAATCATCCACCTCGCACAGCCCCCACGAAAAAACGCCAGAAATCATCCAAAAGTCATCCAAAATTGCAGTGGGGCGGTGCCCCTGAGATGCTAGCAAACGTCTCCAGGGCAGTGGTCCCAATTACTTCATGTAGCTCTTTTTGTCAGTCCAGATGTTATTTTAATGTCTGATTTCCTCTTATTATGTCTACTATGTTGGTTAATAGTAGCGTAAAGGTGATTATAGGGATGCTATATCAAGTCCAGAGGGCTCTAAACATGTATTTAGAAGGTGATAAAGAGGTTTTCTATGCTCTAACTTGGAATATATTTCATTTAAAAATAAGGAATCCTACTTAGTGGAAATTCACTTATCACGGTGGAGTCTGGAATGGATTACCCCCCCCCCCCCGCCATAAAGGAGGGGTTGCCGTATATTCCCTCCTGCCCCCACTGTAGCGTGACTTTCTGTGAGTTCTTCTCATCATGCGTGTTTAGGAAGACGTGATGAATGGAGCATGTTTGCGTTCATATCATCTTTGATCCATTGTGTTGTTGCCTTTGAAAGCCCGAAGGAAAGACAGCCTATATATTCCTTTTGTTTCCTTTCGTTTCATTTCTACGATATTGTACGATAGTCTATATATATATGGGATTGCTCCATGATGAAGAGAGTATTGTTAGATCTCCATGAAGACTTTTGTCTTTTGCCAGCAAACAAATAAGAGTTTGTCAAGTTCTTCAGCCTGCTCCTCCCTGTGGGCTATACACCCCCCAGCCCGCACACCCCGCCCCCTGCTTTTTAGTAAGACACTTTAGAAAAAAGAAGAAGTGAGTGAGTGTATTCGTGGGCCAGGATGGGCTGCAGGCCAGGTTACATCTTGCAGCAATTAAGTCGCATGCGTGTCTTATGGCAAGGCTCCTGTTTCAAGGCCGGCAGGCTGCAGCACCACTCCGGCCAGCTTGATCAAGGGGGCGGGGCCAAAACGGCCGCAGCCTAATTCCACCAGCTCACATTAGATGCAACGTAGATCGACGTAGACGAGTGTATCCATAAATCACTGACGTGCGCACAAGAGGAAAGATGAATGAAGGATTAATGAAGGATTAATGAAGGATGAACCAAGGATGAACCAAGGATGAATCAAGAATGAATCAAGGATGAATCAAGGATGAATCAAGGATGAATCAAGGATGAATCAAGCATAATGACGGATGAATGAAGGATGAATGAAGGCTGAATGAAGGATGAATCAAGGATAACTGAAGGATGCTTTCATGAAAATGGAAGACGCAACTTCCAAAAATGGAAGATTTATTCCCATAATATTATGTCTTTATTCCCATATTATTAGGACTTTATTCCCATAATATTAGGCCTTTATTCCCATAATATTATGTCTTTATTCCCATAATATTAGGACTTTATTCCCATAATTTTATGACTTTATTCCCATAATATTAGGACTTTATTCCCATAATATTAGGACTTTATTCCCATAATATTATGTCTTTATTCCCATAATATTAGGACTTTATTCCCATCATTTTATTATTTTATTCCCATAATATTAGGACTTTATTCCCATAATATTATGTCTTTATTCCCATATTATTAGGACTTAATTTCCATAATTGTATGACTTTATTCCCATATTATTAGGACTTTATTCCCATAATATTAGGCCTTTATTCCCATAATATTATGTCTTTATTCCCATAATATTAGGACTTTATTCCCATAATTTTATGACTTTATTCCCATAATATTAGGAATTTATTCCCATAATATTAGGACTTTATTCCCATAATATTAGGACTTTATTCCCATAATATTATGTCTTTATTCCCATAATATTATGTCTTTATTCCCATAATATTAGGACTTTATTCCCATAATATTAGGACTTTATTCCGATAATATTATGTCTTTATTCCCATAATATTAGGACTTTATTCCCATCATTTTATTATTTTATTCCCATAATATTAGGACTTTATTCCCATAATATTATGTCTTTATTCCCATATTATTAGGACTTAATTTCCATAATTGTATGACTTTATTCCCATAATATTAGGACTTTATTCCCATAATTGTATGACTTTATTCCCATAATAGTAGGACTTTATTCCCATAATATTATGTCTTTATTCCCATAACATTAGGACTTTATTCCCATCATTTTATTATTTTATTCCCAAAATATTATGACTTTATTCCCATCATTTTATTATTTTAGTCCCATAGTATTAGGACTTTATTCCCATAATATTATGTTTTTATTCCCATAATATTATGACTTTATTCCCATAATTGTATGACTTTATTCCCATAATATTGTGACTTTATTCCCATAGTATTATGACTTTATTTCCATCATTTTATTATTTTATTCCCATAATATTAGGACTTTATTCCAATAATATTATGACATGATTCCTATAATATTGTATGTTTCACTGGCTGGAGTGAAACAGTGGCCACGCCTGATTGAAGTACTGTATGTAGGAATTAGGGATGCGAATCTCAGCACTGAGGACGATTCGACACACAACTCTTCTACCCTTTTTAAAATTGTTTCCAAATTCAGGAAGAAGCCAACTGCTCTGCTGTTCTAATGTCACCTGCTGTGCTGAACACTCGTTCAGAGATGGGAGGTGGGGGGGCACTTGTTGCAGGGATGGACACATAGCTCCTGGACAATTTGGAAAGCAGCTGAAGATCCACTGACCTGATTTGCTTGGTTGTTCCCCGGTGTCCGACCAGGAACCAGACGGGGGGGGTAGACTTGTCCGTGTTGGGGTGTCCCCTTTTTAGGGGGGGTCGCTATGTTTATCGTGACGTTTTGTCGAACTTTCCGCCGTTCTTTGCGAATCCGTAGTGTTTCCAAACATACCATTTAAACGTTGCGGGGGGGTTAAATATAGAAACTTACTCGCTGCTACTTGCGTACGAACGTCCATGTTGTTTTGCTAGTAGTTGTATGTGCCTCACGACTTCCGTCCGTATTCAATACAAAACGCCAAATAATGACGGTGCATTCATGGCGCCTGGGGAACAGGATATGGGGTGAGGTTGAACATTAATAAAACGGCGCTTGTATCGGATTTTACCGATATCCGCAAACGCATCGCGATGAATCTTGATTTTGAATGAGCGGATGCGCTCGCATCGCGCGCATGCGCATCGATGTATGGATTAATATCCATTATTTTCCACACTCTTATGGTGTTTTGTAACATTGTTTATGTAGAAAGTGAGTCAAAATGGCCTCTGCTTCCTTCAATGTGCTGGGATGCAGCATCTATCTATTTTCTACAGCGCTGATAGATACTCTTTATTGTTTTTAGTGTCATGATGGCCAAGAGGAACAGCTCTCATCATGGCTGCTGGCATCGCTCACATGCCCAAAACGTCCCCCGAGGCCGCATGCCGAAAAGCCCAGCGTCCCCCGCCGAGGCCCCCGCTCGGATTGGGTGTCACCAAACAGTTTGAAGCTGTATGCCGACACAAATGTTTCCAAAGCAACAAAGAAAGCTTCACTACTTGTTGGATGTCTTTTCAAGGCGTCACGACTTTTAGGTGCCGCATTGTTGCCAGTCGGAGATCAACAACATCATGCTATGCTATCGTGCTAAGCTAGCTTCATTTTTTTGCTCAATTATGTTGTGGAAAAGGTTAGGAGAACAAAGTCCAAAAATTATGGATATGAATTAGACATTAATCAGACAATAGTTAAAACTGTTGGAAAATAAAATATTAAAGAAAATATATTTTTAATGAAAATAATTGAAATATTTTGGGGAAATTAAAAATTAAAATATTTCTGAGAATAATTTTTGGAAAAGTTATGGTATGGTGGGAATAAAATCAAAATAACTACAAAAATAACTATTACAGAAATAACTTTCTGAAGATTTGAAAAAAGAAAAGAAAAAAAATAAGGCAAAAATGGGAAAATATATATGAAGACAAAAACAGTTAGTCATCTAACAAGAAAAAGTCATAATTTTCTGAAAATAAATTGAAAAATAATGACATTTTATTATCATAGACTTTAAATAATAATGTGTAAAAATACTTTATTCTATTTATTCACTGAAAAGCTAACAGCTTAAGCTATAAGGAAGCCCGGCTCATTAGAAAACATAACATAGTCATAAACATAATCATAATATTAGGAGACAAACAGAACAAAATAAAGTTGTATTTTAATTTGGGGAAAATTTGGTTGGGGAACAAATGGGATATGATAGGAATAAAGTCAAAATATTTTGGGAATAAAGCCAAAATATTGCAAAAATAAATTGGAGGAAAGGTGATGTTTTCAGACAATTTAAAATAAAGCAACAATGACAAAAAAGTGTAAAAAGTGGAGTTGATACTTGGATACTTGCAAAAAATGGAATTGATGAGTGCAGGCATGCAAGCTAAAACACTTAAGTCGATGAGGACTGCGGGTCAAGCTTACGTCACTGTGACGCACTCGACTCAGAATCACACAACAATATTTACCGCGCACGGAGGACGTTAAGAAATGTTCTTGTGTAAACAAATGATTAGCAAAGACAGGAACACTTTGAAAAGTTCAAGTGGCAAGTTGGCGGAAGCTAGTAGACCGGCTGCCGTGATGAACGAGCCAGTCCACACAACAAACCACAAACATCGACTCAAAACACAAAAAGCAGAACACAGATCCAAGACAGGAAACCAAGCGTTTGTGCCACCGTGCTAGAGGAACCAGAAAAGTAGGGAAATGATTCCAGATCAGGCTGGCTGGCCTCAGACACGGCCCAACGACCGCTTCTCTGCAGCGGTGTTGTGGTTTTACTGCACCTCTTCAAGTGTCTCTTATAGGTGTTCTTGACAAACTACTGGTTTGTGGAAAAATGTTGCCATCTAGTGGCCATGGAGTGCATCAAAGTTTTTGGGGTTTTTTTTGTTTTTTTTTAATAAATTCAGTATTTTAAGCATTTTAAGTTACCAATAAAATACAACATGATTATATTATCTCAAATATATATATAAAAAATATCAATTTGCTGCATCATGTTTGTCTATTTATTTATCGTTGTCTGTTGCAACGTTGAACAATTGGAAACGGATCGAGAATAGAGAATGAAGGCGTCATTCTTATACTGGAGCAGTTCATTTATTTTCATTGTTTTATTATTTTTCTTATTCCCTTTTTTTTATTGTTTAAAATACAATTTTCACATATTTTGTATGATTCCGGCCACGTTTTTTTTTCTTGTTTTTTTCTTGCTGGAGCCTATCCCAGCTGTCTTCGGGCGAGAGGCGGGGTACACCCTGGACTGATCGCCAGCCAATCACAGGGCACATATAGACAAACAACCATTCACACTCACATTCATACCTATGGACAATTTGGAGTCACCAATTAACCTAGCATGTCTTTGGAATGTGGGAGGAAACCGGAGTACCCGGAGAAAACCCACGCGTGCACGGGGAGAACATGCAAACTCCACACAGAGATGCCCGAGGGTGGAATTGAACCCTGGTCTCCTAGCTGTGAGGTCTGCGCACTAACCACTAACCACTAACCACTAGACCGACGTGCCGCCCTGCATTTAATATTATATTTTTTAAATAACACATCAATGTATTGTATGATATGAAATACGACAAATACTACAATTTTATCATATAAGGTACATTTGCATTGTAAGTATTGGTCGCGGTGATACCGTCCGAATTTTGCTCAGTGTCGAATCGGAAACGAAATCGTTGGTATCGCCTAGAAGTAGTTAAAATAATTCGAAAAAAATAGCGTTACTGTTGAGCTTGCGTGTGTCGTCATCTTCTGGCAGGAAAGCGTAATTACAGCAACACGCTTTGCTTTTTCAATTCGTGCTGTGCTCTTGTTCTCAGTAATGGCGCCGTTAGGCCTCTTTTTTTGCTGGTGGCTTGCTCTGCCCCTCGGTTTCTATACTGTGGGAGCAGGGACTTAATGTAGAACATATTTGAATTTTGATATAGTTGTGTTCTAAACCTATTTATTTCTTCTGTCTGTTAATTCTTCGTGAATGTCATTGCATTTGATATAAAACAAAGACCAGCATTGTGTGGAATGACGGGAAAAAGGGAGGGGCTTCTGAGTGAAGCACCGCCTTGACATGATTACATCAGCTGTCCTCTCTCAGGTCCGCAGTCATGTCATAAGAACGCCGGCCACATTCATTGCCAGTATCAGTCTACGTTATTCACTAGCTGAAGCAATCATGTCTGGAAGAGGAAAAGGAGGCAAAGGTCTGGGTAAAGGAGGAGCCAAGCGTCACCGTAAAGTTCTCCGTGATAACATCCAGGGCATCACCAAGCCCGCCATCCGCCGTCTGGCTCGTCGTGGCGGCGTCAAGCGTATCTCCGGCTTGATCTACGAAGAGACTCGCGGTGTGTTGAAGGTATTCTTGGAGAACGTCATCCGTGATGCTGTCACATACACCGAGCACGCCAAGAGAAAGACCGTCACCGCCATGGATGTGGTCTACGCCCTGAAGAGGCAAGGCCGCACATTGTATGGTTTCGGAGGTTAAGTCTTTTGGTCATCCCAACAACCAACACCCAAAAGGTCCTTTTGAGGACCACACACTTTTCAAAGAGGTGCCATTTCCTTTTGAATTTCTAGTATACTTATATATGCTAATTATTGAGCTTATTTGAACGGCCGTTGCCAACCGTAGAAATGTAAAAATGATGACGTCACTGGAAGTAACCATTACTACTACTTTCATCCGTCATTGTCACCGACAGTCTTGCATCGAATAATCCAGCGCAATGAAAACAATATGAACTACATTAAAAGGAAAAAATGCATAATTTGTATTCTCATATATGCTCTGTGAGGAATCACAAGTGACTTGAAATCCGAAAAAGGTGTTGGGCACATTTCAAGTTAAATGAAAAATAATCAAATGAAACGATGGTATCTTTTCTGTCCAAGTTCGCGGGTTTTCGTGGCGAGAAAACGTTTGCTTCACATTGAAACATACGTTGCAGTTTGAGTGTAGTGAAGACCTGGCGTCAGCCAATCAAAAAAGAGCGTTGGCACAGAAGGATTTGCATGAAGGTGTCTCGACTCGAATAGGTGTATCGACTCGCGCTCAAGCACGCCGTGTCTGAGGGCACCAAGGCCGTCACCAAGTACACCAGTAAAGTCCTTCAGTGACACCGTCATCCTACGGTTCTTCTCAAAACCAAGCACTTTTATCCATCGCGCACATTTCCTTGTTAAGTTTAATAGTTGGCTCTATACGAATACGAATGTATTTTGAACCCTGAAGTATACTGATATAATGGGGTGATTTCATTCATCGTGATTTATTTTAAACTGTGAAATATGCCTTTTTTAAAGAAAGATAAGTGCAGGACATCTGTTGGGGGTTTTCAGTGGGTGGGTCTACATGAGATATTTTAGACACCAAAAAATATGTAATGACCACACTTCCACCGCCAACGTCAAAATTATTAAACGTGGACTAATCACTTTTCAAGAAGCTACCCAGAGACTACGTTTATTAGAAAATGGGCTTCAGCAGTAGTCAGGAAGCCTCGGAGATCTGCCATGTTTGTCACATTTATGCTTCATTCATTTTCTACCGCTTTTTCCTCACGAGGGTTGCGGGGGGTGCTGGAGCCTATCCCAGCTGTCTTCGGGCGAGAGGCAGGGTACACCCTGGACTGGTGGCCAGCCAATCACAGGGCACATATAGACAAACAACCATTCACACTCACATTCATACCTATGGACAATTTGGAGTGCCAATTAGCCTAGCGTGTTTTTGGAATGTGGGAGGCAACCGGAGTACCCGGAGAAAACCCACGCATACACGGGGAGAACATGCAAACTCCACACAGAGATGGCCGAGGGTGGGAATTGAACCCTGGTCTCCTAGCTGTGAGGTCTGCCACTAGACCGCCGTGCTGCCACATTTGTGCTTCAGCTCATCAAATCAAAATATTAGTCAGTGACAACACAATTGAAAATTAAACTGTTTTTTTTTTTCAAATAAACACTATTATTTAAGGGAGGACAAATAATCCAAAGCTACTTCAATGTCTGTTTCATTAACTGTAACCCTACTTTTAGCACTTTTACCACCCTGTATATACATTAGCACCCCCGTTACCTCAAAATAAAGGGGAACGGCACTTTTTGGAATTTTGCCTATCATTCCCAATCCCTAATTGTTTTTCTGTGCATTAAAACACATGAAAAGTAGTTCATATCTGCTAGCTTGAAGCGCTTAGAAAGCCGCGACCAATGTTGCATAGTTTCAAATCCATGCTGTGATTATGCATTAATATGTACACTGATAACATGTCATAGTAGTTTATTGGCTACAATAATAATTCTTATAATAATTCTATGGCTGTAGCTTGGTTAATATACAAGTCTCTTGTGTAAAAATAGGTATTTCCCATGATGCTCGTTGCTAGCTTGCTGATATAAACTTGTTTTCTTATGTGAAAATGAACGGAAAAGGGAAAAATATGTGTTCATGTTTCACATAAGGATTGGGAATGATGGGGGGGGGCTCCCCTTTAAATATTTTATATTTGTTGTGGACTGATCTTTTTGTTCAGTCTACAAAATTAAGTGCAATGAAGGGTTGAAATGTTTTATTACACTGTATATTTACTAATAAAAACATGCCTGAGTACATTTAAAAGTATTTTATACATCTTTAGGCCTTATTAAAGGAAAACAAAATGCAATGTTTTTTGATTTTCCAAATAAAAACATTTTGTGGTAATGTAGTTTCTATATTTAAATTACCCAAACCATTTTTCTACTAATCCGAAAGGCAAACAAAGGGTTATAAAATAGTTTTAGATCGAAATTATTTTTTAGGCAATACTAGCTCTGTATTCCTGGGTATCGAACCGGCATTACACGCCTTAATCACATGTAGGTTATAAGTACTTATGGTACAGCACACTGAAGAAGGGTTTGCTCTCTGGGAGGAAGTGTGTGGCTCTTAAAAGAGCCTTTGTTTGAATGTTGGTCTCGGAGATCTTACTTCTTAGCGGGCTTCTCGGTCTTCTTGGGCAGCAACACAGCCTGGATGTTAGGCAAGACACCACCCTGGGCAATGGTCACTCCGCCGAGGAGTTTGTTAAGCTCTTCGTCGTTGCGGACGGCCAGCTGCAAGTGGCGGGGGATGATCCTGGTCTTCTTGTTGTCCCGAGCGGCATTGCCAGCCAACTCCAGGATTTCAGCGGTCAGATACTCGAGCACAGCCGCCAAGTAGACGGGAGCGCCGGCACCGACGCGCTCGGCATAGTTGCCTTTACGGAGCAGTCTGTGAACACGACCCACGGGAAACTGCAGGCCAGCCCTCGAAGACCTGGTCTTGGCCTTAGCTCTGACTTTGCCACCCTTGCCACGTCCAGACATGTTTTCAAAGAGTCGATGTAGATTCTAAAGTCACCAAAATACAAGTACTGAGCGACTGCGAGAGCGGTGTATTTATGAACGTCAGTGCTACTCGGTGATTGGTTAGTGGTGGCGGGGAAACAGTTGTCCAATCAGGAAAGGGCTTGCTTTATTTGATCGCGGTTTCCACTCTTGCTCTTTTTGAATCCTATAAATTAACCCCCCCCCCCGAAAAAAATTATCCATCCATATATATGATTGACTGTATATATTATGGGCTTCTTTCTTCTTATAAAACAAGTGTTTGGTTCTGATCGTTTAGTATATTGTTTCTAAATCACATTTTTATAATATATTTCGTAGATGCAATGACAAAATAATTTACAGGTCGATTCCACCCCAGGCCATCTCTGTGTGGCGTTTGCATGTTTTCCACGTGCATACGTGGATTTCCTTCCTTATTTAATAAACATGTTAGCTTCATTGGCCACGCTTTAATATTTGGGCATTTTGTGGATGCGTACATGGTTAATAATCAAATTGTAACAAATTAGCTTTCACCATTTTTAATAGCGTTGACAATGGCAGTCACCGTATCTGTAGGTAAATAAAGTCTGCTTCTACGCAAATTTGTGTCTCCATCTCCATGTACTATTACTAGATACATTTAGAACAGTCACGACCGCTGGAATGCTAACCAATAAGGAACTGTAACTTTAGTCGAAATGTGGTGGCTCTTAAAAGAGCCGTTTTGGTAGAGAAAGCCGTCTAATTTAAGCTCTCTCTCCGCGGATACGGCGGGCCAGCTGGATGTCTTTGGGCATGATGGTGACTCTCTTGGCGTGGATGGCGCACAGGTTGGTGTCCTCAAAGAGACCCACCAGGTAAGCCTCGCTGGACTCCTGCAGTGCCATGACGGCAGAGCTCTGGAAACGCAGATCGGTCTTGAAGTCCTGAGCGATTTCCCTAACCAGACGCTGGAAGGGCAGCTTGCGGATGAGCAGCTCAGTGGACTTCTGGTAGCGACGGATCTCCCTGAGGGCCACGGTACCCGGCCTGTAACGGTGAGGCTTCTTGACGCCGCCGGTGGCAGGGGCGCTCTTACGGGCAGCCTTGGTGGCAAGCTGCTTTCTGGGGGCTTTGCCTCCGGTGGATTTACGGGCTGTCTGCTTGGTTCTTGCCATGGTGTAGCTAAGTGTGAAACGAAAGCGGCCAGTTGCGTTTTTATAGTGCCAAGCCAGCCCTGATTGGTCCGTTTGGGAACCGGCCGCGCAAATGCTGATCAACCATTGGACAAAAGAAATTTGAAATGAGCCAATCATCCAAAGAAACCGCCCAACGGCTTCTGACGTGCTCAGCTAGCTATGATGCAGTTAGGTTCACATTTTTACATAATAATAATAATTTTTAGACCCATTTTTGAATGGAACAGCTAGGTGTCAAGTTGATTAGTTAATAAAGCTTCCGTGAAAAGCAACATTTTCGACATCTGGTGGAAGAGTGAATGAGATGAATGAAACACGGGTTGCCATTATGAGCGCACAAACAAACTCGCCCATGCTCTCATTACAAGTCAAAGTCAACACTGTTCATTTGCTTGGTGGTTATTGCAAACACAAAATAACCCGGCAAAGCAATGACAGGCGGCGGTCGGTTTCGAACCGGCAATGCGTCTGTGACCTAGGAAGCGTCGAAAGTAATCGGTCACGTGGTATTCACAGAGCTACACAAGCTCCTAAGCACTATTTTGAAGCAGTGTGAATCAGGAAGTCTGACACAAACTTCGAGGTTTTGGGCTGGTTTTTAATTTAATCTCTATTAAATAGTGTTACAAAAATGATTCCAACGTATCGAAATGAGCACTGTTCACATAAAGGTTTATATTCACAAACGTGAAGCGTGCCATGTAGGTGATTTGTAATGTAATAGGTTATGTTTGGTGTTTTGTAGTAGTACTGCCAGTACTACTGCCAATGCTGCCAGTTTAATGTGGACTCTGCTGCCACCTGCTGGTGACAAACTATTACAGCAAAAGGCCTACATTATGTTGATGTGTTTTTGTATGTCTATTTGTAAATAGTAAATACATTTAGTGTGTACATGGGGATTGAACGGTGGCATTTTATGTGCAATACAAGTAAATCAAGGAATGATACTGCTCTCCAAAGGTAATGTGGTGGCTCTTAAAAGAGCCTTTTTGAAGGGATGTGTTGAATGGAATTACTTCTTCTTGGGAGCCTTCTTGGGTTTAGGCTTGGTCACCTTCTTGGCGGGGCTCTTCTTGGCAGTGGGGGCTTTCTTAGCCGCTGGAGCTTTCTTGGCCGCCTTCTTGGGGCTCTTAGCGGGTTTCTTTGCTACCTTCTTGGGGGTTGTCGCTTTCTTAGCAGCCTTCTTTGGGGATTTCTTGGCAGCGGGCTTCTTGGGGGTAGCTTTCTTGGGTGTCACGGCTTTCTTCGCCGCAGGCTTCTTCACCGCGGGCTTCTTGACGGTCTTAACTTTACCGGCAGCTTTGGGCTTCACTTCGGCCTTCTTGTTCATCTTGAAGGATCCGGAAGCGCCGGTTCCCTTGGTCTGGACCAGAGTCCCCTTGGTCACCAGGCTCTTGACGGCGAGCTTGACGCGGGCCCTGTTCTTGTCTACATCGTAACCGGAAGCTGACAGGGAGTTCTTGAGGGCGGCAAGAGAGACGCCTTTACGCTCTTTAGACGCGGCCACGGCCTTAACGATGAGCTCGCTGACGCTGGTTCCGGGGGTCTTGGGCTTGGCGGACTTCTTCTTGGTCGTTTTCGCCTGGGTTGCGGCTGGAGCTGGTGCTACTTCTGCCATGTTCGCTGCAATACGATTCGCTTCGTTCCAGTGAGCTAGGAAGTCTGACGAGTGATAAGATTCCCATAGCCAGAGGCGGTACTTAAACCCACCATGAGAACCGTGGAGAGTCAACCATGTCGCCAACTGCCGGCGTCTCGTCAGTTGTGTTTTCTTTGCACATAAAAACCGCTTAAAAATCACCTGCAAAGACATTTTAAAAAATAAAATATATTTGGCCCGATAGATGACAAGTGTATCTACATATTACAGTAATTTATACATTGTTTCCTTTTTATATGTTGCTTATACAGCCTCCAAACTTCGCCAGGTCACTGATTTCACCAACACTGCTGAGCGACTTTACCTAACAATTTCTATCATTAAATGGTCAAAGATGACCTTCAACTGCACACAAACTGTTTTACCGGTGACAAAACATGTTCGCTCAAAGACTGCAAGTCCAAAAAGAGACACATTGACAACCATTTTGGAGCGAGACAACGTTTTTGTGGTGGCAGCAAACACACGATGCTTGACCAAGACTCCTGATCCACTTGCTTACTGTACCGACACTTTACCATTCTTTAAAGTGAAATAGTTTTATCTGCAGGCAAGCAAATATCTCCTCCAACAAGCTTAAATAGTTTGGATGTTTTTATGAAAGGGGCAGCAGTGTTTTATTTTGTAATGCTCCTGCTATGTTTTGCTATGCTACAGTATGTTGTCACATACAGTACAGCTATCCATAAGACACACTGCTCAGGCTCTTGTGGTACCTTCTCTAGATAGTATATTTTATATACTACTACTCTTATACTACTGCTACTTATGTGGTTGGCTACATTGTGCACGGTGAAAACTTGTAATGATAAAAATAGACTACAAGATCATAGATTGATCACACCTATTAGCTGCAACGGAATACAACTATTGAATTCATGTGTTTATTTTGCTATATATTTGGAATTATTTGATCTTGATGTTGAAATGCATTGTTGATATCCATAGTTGTGTTGTAATTTTCACCAGAAATACTTATATATGCAAGGCAAAAAGAATACTACATGTACATACTACATGGGGTCATGTGCCCACATATTAATCATAAATTGAAACTAACATTTTAGTGTTAGACACCCCTGGATTAGAGGAAGACAAGGGCAAATGTACTACATTGGGATATTTTATTTATTCATTTTCCACCTGCTGTGAATTCTGCATTCAAACTTCCCATGCAATCATTAGTGCAAATATTGATATCAATCCCAACATTGGTATAAAAATAGATACTTGGGCGTCAGTTGGTTTCCTGTTCAACTGTAGTGCTTTCAGTCAAGATGCAACCTGGCTGTGACACTTCATTTTGAATTCTTAATTTTCATATATATATATATACTTTTTATAGACTTTGTCCAAGAAGTGATGATGCCTACAACTGTTTAAACTTCTATTTACATTACTTCATTTACAGTGAGTACATTAACAGGTAGCTTGCTCTGCAGAGGAGGTGTGTGGCTCTTAAAAGAGCCGTTGTTTGTTGGGACTTCTACTGAAACAGTTTACTTGGAGCTGGTGTACTTAGTGACGGCCTTGGTGCCCTCAGACACGGCGTGCTTAGCCAGCTCACCGGGCAGCAAGAGACGCACAGCAGTCTGAATCTCCCTTGATGTGATGGTCGACCGCTTGTTGTAATGAGCGAGACGGGAAGCCTCCGATGCGATGCGTTCAAAGATGTCGTTCACGAATGAGTTCATGATGCTCATGGCCTTGGAGGAGATGCCGGTGTCAGGGTGCACCTGTTTGAGCACCTTGTAGACGTAGATGGCGTAGCTCTCCTTCCTCCCTCTTCGCTTCTTCTTGCCGCCCTTGCCTGGGGCCTTGGTGACGGCCTTCTTGGAACCCTTCTTGGGCGCGGACTTGGCTGGTTCAGGCATTTCCACGAAGCACAGATTCTTCAAATGCGAATGAAACCACTCTGCCCGTGCCACTGTTCTTATATTCGCTTTCATGCAAATTATAATGCGCCAACGCCTCTTTCTGATTGGCTGAAAACATCTCTTGTTCTGATTGGTGGTATTTGAGCAGAAAAAGACCCGCGACCGAAACGTTTATCATGACGTCATCTTTTCTGTTACACTGTGAAAAACCGTCGATGGTACACTGTATTACGACTTACAAGTAACATTTTAAACATACACATTTGTTGTTAAACTGTTAAACAATTAAATATACCATTGAACACGTCTTATGCAATTGTCAAATTTTATTTAAACTACACGGCCGTGCTTAAACATGAATTGTCTCAACTGGAGTCTAATTTCATACTCTATATTGTTATATGCAGTGGCGGACTCCCAGTCTTATGAAAATCCCCTTTGACTTAATTCTCATCCTACATGATACAATTCTCATACAAGTACATAAAAGTGCAACCTATATTTATGAGAAGTTAATGGGGGAACAAAACAGATCTGAACAGAACTGTCTATAGTGCCCAGGGATACGAGCCCCTACCTAAAATGTTCACAGGCATGTAAAAACAAACAGCCATTTTCTTGATGGTTTGTTTGAATTTGTATTTTCTGCTAAACATTCAATATATATTGTAATTTAGCTTGACTATATATACACGCAAAAGTCAAAACTAAAATATAGATAGCAGGAACAGCCTTAAGGAGAAGTGTTGAGTGGCCCTTAAAAGGACCGTTTTGGTTTCTGATTGAGAAATTCAGTGTTTAGCCTCCAAAGCCGTACAGCGTACGTCCCTGCCTCTTCAGGGCGTAGACCACATCCATGGCGGTGACGGTCTTTCTCTTGGCGTGCTCGGTGTATGTGACGGCATCACGGATGACGTTCTCCAAGAACACCTTCAGCACACCGCGAGTCTCCTCGTAGATCAAACCAGAGATACGCTTGACGCCACCACGACGAGCCAGACGGCGGATGGCTGGCTTGGTGATACCCTGGATGTTATCACGAAGCACTTTACGATGACGCTTGGCGCCGCCTTTGCCCAATCCTTTGCCTCCCTTTCCTCTTCCAGACATTTTGAAAGTGTTTGTAGAAGATGCAGAATGAGATGCAGGCAGGAGTCTTATTTAGTAAACGCGGACGTGGTAGAGGACTATCGTAGTCTCGCTAGGCGGAGCTTCACTCAGCGCGTAGCGTTGACACAATGTTATCATTTGTTGTACTGCAAATTGTATTCATTTCGTGCACAATTACAATAATTACTTTTTAACATAACTAATCAAATAAACATTTTATCAGTCAAAATATTGCATTGTGATGAGTTCGGCGTTATATAGAGTCTTATATCCACTTTAATTGTAAAATGGTGTTCTCCCTGGTTTTTGAACCCCCAAAAAACTTATTACACAGGAGGGTTTACTCTTTTATTGCTTTTATGCGCATTTTTTCTTAGTTTGTACCGCCAGTTGTTTGTTTGCGTTTAGCGAGGTGTGCTTTGCGGCGCACAGGTCTCATCGTACCGTCGGCCGAGAGCATAAAGGAACGGGTCAAAAGAACTCGTTCTATTTTGTGAACCAAATGAACAAGGTCACCGCCCCTAAAATACCGTTCAGTTGCGAATGTTTTTTTTTTGATTGGCTGCAGACTGCGTTCACCATTCCTTTTGCAGAGCGGGCTATCTGCGTGCTCGCCGGTGTTATCATATGGTTGCACCTCGCTCTGTGGGCGGGTGGGGTTAGCTGACTGAAAAACTGAGATCGACCGACACTGGTTGGCCGTTCATTCATGACTTGTTCTTTTGACCGGTTTGTTCAATGCCGACACACTACTAGTATTGCCCACCCTAATAGGCTCCTGCAGGAGGATTAGCGATATGGTGATTGTGGTTGAAAATTGTAATAAAGTGTACATTTCAGAGAAAATGAGGAATATCTTTAGTTTGAATGTGGTGGCTCTTAAAAGAGCCGTTTTGGTAGAGAAGGCCGTTTCATTTAGGCTCTCTCTCCGCGGATACGGCGGGCCAGTTGGATGTCTTTGGGCATGATGGTGACTCTCTTGGCGTGGATGGCGCACAAGTTGGTGTCTTCAAAGAGACCCACCAGGTAAGCCTCGCTGGACTCCTGCAATGCCATGACGGCAGAGCTCTGGAAGCGCAGATCGGTCTTGAAGTCCTGAGCGATTTCCCTAACCAGACGCTGGAAGGGCAGCTTGCGGATGAGCAGCTCAGTGGACTTCTGGTAACGACGGATCTCCCTGAGAGCCACGGTACCCGGCCTGTAACGGTGAGGCTTCTTGACGCCGCCGGTGGCAGGGGCGCTCTTACGGGCAGCCTTGGTGGCGAGCTGCTTCCTGGGGGCTTTGCCTCCGGTGGATTTACGGGCTGTCTGCTTGGTTCTTGCCATGGCTTGGTGTCAGTTGGAAGTACGGTTCAGCACACGGCGACTGGCTTTTATAGGCATGTCCTAACGTCATGGCGACGCTGATTGGTCCTTTGGGGCTGCGCGTGCAACAGCTGATAAAGCATTGGAGGAAAGACATTTGAAATAAGCCAATCGGTTTCAAGGGACGCCCACTTTGGCATGTTGCTATAGTCTTCGTATGAAACAAAACAAAAAACGTATTTCAACACTTAATCTTTTCTTTTTGCTAATAAATCACAATCAAGAAAGAGCAATGAGAAATTCAGCCACTCAAAATGAATAAGATAAGAAGGCGAAAAGGTCGTTTGATCCAACAATGTGCACAGGTCTGCTTTATCATTTCATTCCAATACAAATAATGAATAATGTACAAGGTACCAGCTTCACAGAATAACAGTATACAAGTACAAAGGTGTAAAAAGGTGTATAAAGTGTGAAAGTCAAATATCAAGTCAAGTATGAGATACAAGTGGGGATGAATACTTTTAAAGTACAGCACATTTGACATCACCTTGTCTCCAATGTGTCCTAATTTCAGTACAGTCTTTTAGTCTCACAAGTAGTTCAGTCTTAAACTATATTTGCAACAAGAAAATGACGCCAATAGCTGTCTGAATGGTGACAAACTTTTTACACCGAGGGCCACGAATTAAAAAAATCAAGTGGTGATATTTTTCTTGTTAAAAAAAGGCTAAAACGCAATAAGTTATAGTAAATATACTGCATGTCAGTTTTGTGTTCTGGCTTATCAACATTTCAATGAGAAAATGAGCTTTGGGTTGTAAATGGCCCAGTTCCAGTGCCATAGATTATAAACTTTTATAAACTGTATAACACAATGTTCATATAGCCACAGAACACGGAACATACCAAAAGAACGATAAGACTCCCGTCATCAAAAGAATTTATTTATAACCTATGAACTATTTACAATTTTCACATTTAGGACTAAACTGTGTGTGAGTCAATGTGAGTGGCACTTTATCAAATTAACTCTGACCTCTTTTTGCCTCTTGTGCATATCGTATTAATATATTCACATTCCTTCATATGTGTCTTTGCTGCTGTTATTGGATTGAAAATACAGCAAGACACTGTAAGTATCATGTATAACACTTGCATGATCATAGCATGTATATTAAACGATGAAACGCTTCATAGTCAATGTGTGTCCCAAATGACGTGCATTGTTTGCTAACTCATATTAACTATATCTGTGGTTATGCATAGACTAAGGAAAGAAATGTTTGTTTCACATAAGAGTTGTGAAAGATGGGCAAAATTCCAGTTCTGAAGCGCAGTTCCACTTTAAGTAAAAAAAAGTACCACTTCCACACAACCTGAGGTGTGGTATGTTGCCTGGGCTCTGCTAGCTCAGTAGCCAGTGTAAAATGTAATGTAATTTCACATCACCGGGAATATAGTAAGTGATATTGAAAGTTAGTCTAGGAAGTAACGTCCACTGTAGTAGTGGAGTAATTTAAGTTAATAAGAGTAAATTAATTAACCACTTAAGGCCAACAGGTCTATTGCTCTATAGATGAAGTGCGTGGTTCTTAAAAGAACCGTTGGTTGGGTGACGATGTCACTGGAAGTCTTTACTTGGAGCTGGTGTACTTGGTGACGGCCTTGGTGCCCTCCGACACGGCGTGCTTAGCTAGCTCGCCTGGCAGCAGGAGACGCACGGCGGTCTGAATCTCCCTGGATGTGATGGTGGAACGCTTGTTATACTGTGCCAGACGGGACGCCTCTGCAGCGATGCGCTCAAAGATGTCGTTGACAAAGGAATTCATGATGCTCATGGCCTTGGAGGAGATGCCGGTGTCGGGATGCACCTGCTTGAGCACCTTATACACGTAGATGGCGTAGCTTTCCTTCCTGCTCCTTTTCTTCTTCCTACCGCCCTTCGGGGTGGTCTTGGAGACGGCTTTCTTGGAGCCCTTCTTCGGTGCGGACTTAGCTGGTTCAGGCATTGCTACGATCGTGTTCAGATAGGTTGCGGAACTAATGAAGCTACAATGCGGCAGCCAGTGGTCTTATAAAGGCCGTTATGCAAATTAGAATGCGGCAGTGCTTTTCTCTGATTGGCTGAAACCAACGCTTTGTGTGTCAGCGCAAGCGTGTTTGTACTTTTTCTTCCTCTGTTGAACGTGACGGCAGCTCGCCTCCAAGCATGTTCCATTACTGCCATCTTCCGGAGACACTTCCTGCTTGTTCGAGCCGGTACTCAAATGTAAATCATTATCCTTATAATTGTTTCTTTCGGCTTTTTCCTGATTATGGAGTGGCCACAGCGGATGTTTTTGATGATAATTACTTTGTATTATTTAGTTAATACATACACAATCCAATAGAAGTGTTTTTGTGTGGAGTTGATTCACTGAGACTACAACGGAATATAGATCAGGGGTCTCAAACACGCGGCCCGCAGGACACGAGTTTGAGGCCCCCGCCTTGATATGAAAGTTTAATGTTAGTGCGGCCCGCGCAAGTTTGATATGGATGCTGTATGGTATCATGTACCCAGAAAAAAATTATTACGTTTGATTAATGTTCATGTTAAAGGTTAAATAACTCTTAATAGTTATCCTCCCTATCCGTGTGGAAGTGGTAAGTTTTTGGCTATTTAAGTTTAAAGGAAATAACTTGAAGGCTACCGTTTAGATCGCTAGCTCTCTAGTTTGTGAGTTAGCATGTGTCTCAAGACCCTGCAGTTGCGCAATATGTTGTAAATAAAGAGTATAAATGTGACTATAGTCATGTTTTGTCATGTCTACATGGGCTCTAATAATGCTTTGTTAATTTTAATCTGAAAAAAGTAATTAGTGTACCCAGCAACTATATGTGGTTTCTTAAGTTTTTATTATTTGCCGTTTTATTATATTTATTTATTACTGATTGATTGATTTTCTTTATTCTTGATTTGTTTATTTATTTTTCATCTTATTTTGTGCAGAAAAAAAATTAAGATATTTGAGAACAGTGGAATGTTTTAGCAGAAATTTTATTGTAGAAAATGGGAACCAACGCACTGAAAAAGTTTGTATATTTTTCTGTTTTTAATAAATGTGTTTTGGGTTTTTTTGGAAAACCTGATGCGGCCCAGCCTTGCCCAGACCCTAGCTCCAGTGGCCCCCAGTTAAATTAGGTTTGAGACACCTGATATAGATTATCTTTAAAACACAAAAATATATATTTATTAGTCACAGAATACAACAATTACGCAATCATGATCCTATGGCCATGCAGCGGTGGCAAGATGCCAATGCATTTAATACAAGGTACATGTTCCTCAACATGGATCACAACAAAGTGAACATCTGGTTGTGGTTATGGAAGCAGCGAAAGGGACAGACCGGACTAAGAGGATGTAAGAGCTGTAAGTTGCTGACTAGGAAGACTAACAACAATCGGGCAGACCTGAAAAAGACAACACACAACGAGGAGTCCAATGCGTTCATGTCGCGCTGCCGTTGGCACCAACGCACTTGTGTTTGCTGACCTGACACTTGAAGGCGAAGCGTTTTTCGCAGGCGTTGCACCCAAACGGCTTCTCACCCGTGTGCCTCCGCATGTGCGACATCATTGTCCCCTTCCGAGAGAAGCGCTCCCCACACACCGAGCACGGGAAGGGCTTCTCTCCAGTGTGTGTTCTTACGTGCAGCACCAGCGAGATGCGCTGGCTGAAGCTGGTGTCGCACAGCCGACAGGCGAAGGGCTTGACGCCCGTGTGAGTGCGGGAGTGCACGACCAGGTTGGAGCGCTGGCGGAAGGTTTTGCCGCACACGGAACAGCAGAAGGGCTTCTCCCCGGTGTGGCGCCTCATGTGTCTCTTGAGGTTGCGCTTGTGATCGAATGTTTTGTCGCATTCGGAGCAGTCGAAGCGTTTCTTGGAAGTGGGGTGCCTCGTCTGCACGCCTCCAGAGTGCTCGTTACTCTTCGAGGGTTCGCTGTTGTCTGTGTCGGAGGAGGCAGAAGTGCCGGCGTCCGTGTGCAATGTATGGAATTTAGGGTCCAGGCTGCCGGTTAGGTTGTGATGTGACGTGGGAGGGCCGCGGTCACCTTCACTCTTCACGGGAACGTGTGGAAACGAGAAATTGCTCCGGTTCAGTTTGTTCTCTTCGTCTTGAACGCGTGCCGAATGGAGATCGACCCGCTCGGGTTCCGAGCTCCACTCCTGCTGCTCCTCTTTGACCACGATCACTTTCAAGACGTCCGGAGGTAAAACTGAAATACAGGGATGCAACAGGAACAGATGGTCTTCCAGTTGGCAGGCACAAAACGACCAAACTAGAAACACCACTGCTGCCTTTATCCATTTTCATTGAAGAACACCTCCAAAACAGATCAAGTGTTGGCCCATCCGGTCATTGTGTGTGGCCCAAAGGTGCAATTCACTCACTTGCTTATCTTTTCGCTAATTGCTTTTGCTTCTGTTTATGTGAATAAATTAGTAAATTCTCATTTACTATCACTATTAAAAAGTAGTGATGCACCGATGCGTTAGCAGCTGCTACTTGTATGACCATGAATAGTTTGTGGTTTCGAAGGTGACCCGCATGGAAAACAAGTAGGACATTTAAATAATAAACCGGATGTGCAGAAAGCCTCATTTGCATACATCCCAACACTGTAGCAGATGCTAGCAGCGGCTAACAGTCTGGGTGACTGCTACAGCTAACTTTAAGCCTAGCACCGACTCTCCTGTGTTTGCGTTCCAGAAAATAAACACCACACAGACCTTCGTTTTCCAGTATTCGTTCGGAATTGGAAACTAATCGCAGGCGCGGGTCCATCTCCGCGGATCTCCTCCTCATCGATACTCAATTGGGATGTTTTTACTCGTCTATTCGGAAAGCAGACCTTCACTGGCGAGCCTTTCAAAATAAGTTACAAGGCTTTGAGGCGTGACTATTTCTAATTACATCAACTTAAATAGCCACCTTGATAATGACACAGCTATAGATATATTTCGATATTAAACAGCAAAATCGGTTGTTCTTTTCGTCTTCGCCAAACATCAGAAACACGGATATTTATTTTGAAACGAGACCCGGAACTAGTAACTCGCATATAACAAGCGTTTCGCAGGAGCCAGTCCAGAAACCAGTTGAACTGGTCCAGTAGATTACAACTTAAAATAGCGGATAAACCGTGGCACCCATTAATTTACAATTTGGATATCAAGAGCTTTAATATTTAGTATAAATATCATAAACCGAGCAAAAACAATTTTTTTTCAATGTCGTTATCCGACACGGAATATTTGAGATGCCACCGCGCTACCCCTGGACAAAAGTACTATATAACACCCCTAGTGGTTTGGCCACTACCATTGGATGGGGAACGGTTTGGACCCGGATTCGATTCCACATGTAATGTTTCCCCATTAACCACCATGTGTACTCCTGGTGGCAGGTGAAAATTGTACCTCTGAATTACCAGTGCATGGAAACTGAGGAATTTCAAACGTGTGCTGATAACGTAATGCCATTTTTCACCTGTAGATGTCAGCAATGCTTCAATTACACAAACCACAACATATCAGCGTTCATTCTTACTTTTAATGCATTAAATGCCGAAAATGCAACATAACGTCACTGATGACACACAAGGGTATAAAAAGTCCATACATGCACACACATGCGCACATGCACATTTTTTGCATATTTCTTCATGCAGCAGGAAGACATCATGTGAATTCCACGTGCACCACAGAGCTGAGCGTCCATGTTTGTGAAAAGTTTGTCGGTGTCAGCATGCTAACGTGGCACCAACAACATGAAAACATCCCCAAACAGCTGCCTCACGTGCACTTTATTCACATGCACCTTTAAGAGCATCCAGTGCCGATAAAATCAACAACATAAACAATCTTTGTTTCCCTTTTTACACACTAACAAAGTCACGGTTCATGTGTTTTGCTAGCTGGGGTTGGTCCTCTTGCGCTTGTTTGGACTTTGACCCGAGTCCGTTTTCAGCTGGCGGTACTGCATCTAAGGAGTGAAGAGAAGGGGGTCAGAGGACAGAGCCTTGAGGGACACCACAGCTACATCACAGCTGTTTCCTGTCTCTTGAAAAGCTTCCGGACAGTCGCAGATGCTGCCATCAAAAGTCACTCACCACCTGGACGTCAGACGGCACGCGTGACAGGAAGTCCAGCAGCTCATTGTGGTCGATCATGTAAGGGTCACGCAGCTTCTTGGTGAACTTGTTCACACCTGGGGACGCAACGGTTCAGCGTTCACGTGTGTGTTAATGTGTTAATGTGTGCGTGTGTGTGGTGAGCTCACCCCATGCTAGCACGAGGTAGCGCAGCGGGATGAGGTAGAGCAAGAGCGTCGCCACACACAAGGCGGCGATGGCCAAGCAGGTCAGGAAAGGCACGGTCCAATTTAGCACGCTAACAACACAACAAGTCGGTTAAGAATTCCACCAGTGTCATAAACGTTTCCGCCATTTTAGATCCCCGCAACACTACTCTTCCTGGAAACTCCATTTTGTCCACTATTGACAATACTTCCTGTTTACTTCCTGTTGACAGCAAGAAGCGCCCTCTGCTGGCATGGTGTCCGATGAGGACCCCTCCCACCCTCCTCAGGGACCACCTACTTCTTGAGCCTCTCCGCAAAGGACGCCACCTGGTCCAGCATGTTCTGGACGCTGATGAAGACGTCCTGGATGGCGTAGAGTTTGTCCATGAAGCCTCGCGGCTCGGCGTCCTGGCGGGGATGGACAAACACGCGTCTTTGCTTGGGCGTCACCGAGGTCACGTGCCACGCTAACTCACGACGCGGTGGTCACCTTGTCGTCCTCGTCCTCGTCGTCCCACTCCAACACGGCGTCCACAGGCTGCGGCGAGAGAAGGCGGAGCGGCTACAGCACAAACGTCTCAGGAAGATGCATGTGGCATGACGCCTCACCGTGTCTGCGGCGGCGTCGCGGCTCCGTGAGAAAAAGAAGTTCCAGACGAGCAGCAGCAGCAACGCCAGCGGGAGCATGAAGAGCTCAAAGTGCCACACCCCCACCACGAAGAGCTGAGGGGGCGGGGCAGAGGTCACGCACGTCACGTTGTGTGCGTGTGCGTGTGCACGCGCGTTACCAGGAAGGAGATGATGCTCCTCTGTGCCGACTCCCACTCAAAGCAGCTGTTGATGTACGCCCCCCAGCTGAGGACCACCATGATGCTCCTCT
Organism: Doryrhamphus excisus; assembly: GCF_037039965.1. NCBI lineage: Eukaryota > Metazoa > Chordata > Actinopteri > Syngnathiformes > Syngnathidae > Doryrhamphus > Doryrhamphus excisus. Next base: position 6,400,653 of record NC_136375.1, read on the forward strand.
TCACACGCACCAGGTTCTGATGGAGCAGCTGATGGCACATGACACTTAGTATCGGATGGCCCTGCCCACCACAAACTACTCCCTTAGCCCCTCCCCGGGGGGTCCCAATGTCGTCCCAGTGGGGACCACATGGTGGAAAAGTCCTAACTTTTGTTGCCAAACATGCCCTTCATTTTCTTATCATAATATTTGGACTTTATGGGCATAATAATTAGGACTTTACCCCCCATCAACAGGCCCCTCCCACTAAACCCGGTGTAGCGTTTGAAGATGCCGGCGTACATTTTTGGAGACTTTGGGCTCATCTTCGATGAACTTCTGTTCGGCAGGGGCCACCGTCCTCAAGGCCGCTTTGACCTGACGACAAAGCCAGGGTCACGTGACCGGGCCAGGGTGAAAGGTCGAGTGTCGGACTGACCGTGTTGTAGATGACGTCTATCTCCAGGAAGACCAGTCCTTTGGTGGGGACTTTCAGCTCCTTGTTCTTCAACACGTACGACTTCTGCTCGCCGTTACGCACCTGACACACGCACATGTTGATGAAGGACAGGTGAAGGACATTCCAAGGACGAACTCCACTCACGTGCAGCAAAGGAATGGCCACTTTCCCCAGGAAGTCTGCACTCCTGTCTCGGTCCTCGTCCAACACGGTCACCTCCAACACCGAGTGGATGTCCTTCACGTTACTGGCACATACACACACACACACACACACACACACACACACATTAGTACACCTTCATTGCGTACGCATGTACAAATGTACAAATTTCCCCACTGAGGGACGAATAAAGGCATATCTTAATCTTAATGTATGGGTGTTAGCGTGCCAAGCGGTCAGCTACATGTACTACCACCGTCTGCCGCAGGGGGCGCTTCTATCCGACTTCCATTTGATTTTTATCAAGCACTTCTACACAACTATGAAGGATTTATTGCTCGTTTTGTCTTTTCATTTCTATATAATACTAAATAATACTACTCCCGCTAATCATACAAACACGTCAATGTTCTTCCCATCCATTTCTTTTCTGGGAATATTAGGACTTTATTCTCATATTATTATAACTTTTTCCCAACCTAACTTTCCATAATCTTGTTTGTTTCTGACAATATTGCAATTTTTTTGTTTGCTTTAATATTTCGACTTTATTCTGCTAAAATTAAAAAAAATCATAATCACATTTTTCTTGCAAGATTACTATTTTTCCTCCTAATATTATACTTTATACTACTAAAATTACTTTTATTTTATTGAGTTTTATACATTTTAAAAAAATTGGAAAAAAGCAATTCTGCTGTTGTTTTCTTACTGTCGTTTTTGTTTATTTTCCGTATTTTATATCTTATTTTATTGTTTCAAACACCGCAGGAAACTGCTTTTTTAATCTATTTTATCTTCTTGTTTTTTGGATGAAATAAGATAACTACCAAAGTAGTTATGTTATGTTATCACGGTTATTGTATTAATTTAATTTAATTTAATTTAATTTAATTTAATTTAATTTAATTTAATTTAATTTAATTTAATTTAATTTAATTTAATTTAATTTAATTTAATTTAATTTAATTTAATTTAATTTAATTTAATTTAATTTAATTTAATTTAATTCAATTCAATTCAATTCAATTCAATTCAATTCAATTCAATTCAATTCAATTCAATTCAATTCAATTCAATTCAATTCAATTCAATTCTATTTTACTTTATTTTATTTTATTTTATTTTATTTTATTTTATTTTATTTTATTTTATTTTATTTTATTTTATTTTATTTTAAAATATAATTAAACAATGCCAAAGCCACCATTTTTTTGTTTCTTGTTTATTTATTTAAAATGCATCAAATGTATTTGAATTTATCGATGTATAAAAATGGCAAATGTGCTCTTTGTGTCATTTTTCTGTTTTATTTTGTTTTCTTATTTTTTATTTCTTCGTGTATTTACTGTACTGTATTTTTATTTTCCATTTTAGGGCCACCAACTTTCTACTTTGTTCCATTTATTTAGTTTTCTTGTTTATTTTTCCTAGGTGCTAATGACCAATAATTGGTAGCGGCAGCCGTGCAGCAGGGCATATGCTAGAACGTGAAAGGCCTCACAAGGTGAAGACTTTGTTCCACTCCGGGTTGAGGTTCTTGTAGACGGTGTGCGTCTGCAGTCGGTCGTTGCTGAGCTCCACAACACAGAAGGGGTCGCTCTTACCTGACGTCAAACATTTCACACATGAGACGCTCGCCGGGCGGATGCGGCTAACTTCCTCACCGGTCACGTCCGCCGCCATGAGGCCTTCCGCTCGCAGCACCTTGACCTGCACCACGCCCACGTCCTTCATGTTGGAGAAGGACCGCAGCGCCCCCTGTGGGAGGACAGGACAGGCCCGTTAGCGCCAGGCTCATGCCCCCCCTCCCTCAAACGAGCTGAGCGCCACTCACGTATCGTCCGAGCATCCGTCCGCGTTCCCGCGGGTCGTCCAGGGGCGCGACGGAGAGGTCCGAGATGGAGATGTGGGCGGAGGCGGTCAGCGTTACCAGCAGCACCAAGTAGCCCCCGCCCCCGGACTCCTCCAGGGGGAGCTCCAGGCGGTGGGTTTGTTCCTTGGCTAGCGAAGACAGGTCCAGCTGGCAGCTGCAAGGACACGAATGAGCCCGTCACCATGGCGACCGACAGCGGGTCCAAAAAGACGCCCGACTTGCCGCCCGATGAAGTCGTCTCTGCACGCCGTGTCGTGGTCCCACACGGTGGCCTCCAGCACGCCCCCCGTCTCCTCCAACAGATGGAGGTCAAACTGTTCCCGCCACTGCGGATTCAACGTCTTCGGTAGCGTCTGGACAATTCGAGAGACAAAAATACCAACCCCAGCCTCCTTTACTTCTGTACTGTACTTCTAGTTTTTACTTCAATACAACCTTGAAATATCTCCAATATGCAGTACAAAATACTAATTACAAATGTATTGAAAAGATCTTCTAATTATTACTTATATATTTCGTTTATAAAAGTAAATATATTTTATACTAAAATAATACAACATGTATTATTTCTTATTGAATTTATTTAGTATTATTTCAATGTTTTACTTTTTATTTTTATATATGAAATATATTTAAACAAAAAAATATATTTTTAAAAATATTTTAATATGTATTTTTATTTTATGCATTTATCTATAAATATTATATATATTTATGACATGTTGAATAGAATAAGTGAAATCCATATGTATTTTATCTATAAATAATGCAAATTAATAAATATTAGAGGGAGCATTTTGTTATTTTCAAATGTTTAAATTCTTTTTATTTTTTCATATTATTTAGAAATAAGAAATATGTATATTTTTATATTATTTATTATTTATATTTTTTATATTTTATATTGAAGTTATTATATCAACTATAAGTATTGATTTGATGACTATGATATATGAATATAATGAAATAAATGTATATAGGCCATATTGCATACATTCTGGTTCAATGAAGAAATATGTACCAGGTATGAAAATGAAAGGAAATGCTTACTCCATGAAACAGGAAGTGTCAGAGTAAAAGAACAACGGCGTCACCTTGCTGCGGTACTTCTGCTGTCCCAGGCGGAACTTGACGTACGGGTCACTCAGCCCGTTGGGGTCCATCGGCACCAGGTCCCGCCCCTCGATGAGAGCGATGCTGACGAGGCCTCGCCACAGCTGAGACTTACGACTTAGCGACTGCTAAGGTTTGTACACACACACACACACAGTATCACCCTCATGACCAAACATGGACGCTTATGGAAGCAAAGATGTGAACAAACACAACTATGAATGAGGAAGTTGAAAATGGGACACCTCCGATGAGGACATTAGGCTCATGAGCAACAAGTGGCCCACAGCCTGCGAATGATGAGCGGAAGAAGAGGAAGATGTTGGTTACCTTGGTGGATCTCTTCCAGGACTTCCTGAGCAGCATGGTCTGAACATACAGTACAGTACGTCACATCAGTGCGTCGCCGCTAGAGGGCGACACATCCTGCCCACAACTCATCAAAGCGCTCGTGAGCTTTATGCTAATGATCTGTATGCTAATTAGCTCTGTTTGGTTGCGACCAATCACAAGAGCTTTTTGGACGAACTTGGTGGAATTGACAGGAAACTGGACGTTTGATGAGTTTGGGCCACCAGGGGTCGCTAACACACAGACAAGCAGCTTGAGGACAGCACGACAACTTAACTCAAGTTACTTGAATCCCATCCACTTTTACAGTCACGGCTATGCTAGCTCCTTTTCACTATTAGCCCTGTCAATACAATAGGACTCATTTTCAATGAGATGCATTATTAAATATCACTGTAATTCCCGCATTCTACAAAGAAAAGTCATTAAAGTTACCAGTGGCTTTCCCCAAAAAGTAACTGAATTAGTAATACAGTTACTTCTTCAGAAATGTATAAAAAGTAAAGTATAGAATAAGAATACAATATAGTTACATCATAGTATATTACCATTATATATATTGTATATACTGTATCCATTCATTTTCTATACTGCTTATCCTCACGAGGGTGGGGGTATGCTGGAGCCTATCCCAGCTGTCTTGGGGTGAGACTGGTGGCCAGCCAATCACAGGGCACATATAGACAAACAACCATTCCCACCCACATTCATACCTATGGACCAGCTATTTAGCTTCCTGTGTAGCAGTACACGTTTGGACGCCCCTGCTGTGAAGTGAAGGATTACAAGCGTGACACGGTTAGCCTGTGAGCTAACGCTAAAGCTAAAGCACTAAACTCACTTTGTTAACAAAAGTCTTGAGACGGCATGCATTGCATCATTAGTGTGTGTGTGTGTGTGTGTGTAAGCATGTGTTATGATGTCAATAACATGCGTACCATGGAGTCTCTCCGTTCCTCCAGTGGACTATGTTTAGGTATCAGGGTGATGGCCATCTCCAGCGTACCCAGGTCCTGGTCTGGGTGCAGCGGATCCTTCAGGACCAGCGTGACAGGAGTGGTCCTGGTCCACAAAGACACGGCTCATGTGGAGCGCTAGCGCTTTGAGAACCTGCTGTGACAACATTATGTACCTCTGCAGCTCCAGAGAGTCCAGCTGGACTTCAGCCGAACCCATGAAGTCATCCTGTAGAGCAAAGTCATAGTCGAAGACCTGCACCGGAACCAGAACCAGAACCTTAGAAGACCAGTTTGCAGTTCAACGTGTTTGCTGCACATGGAACAGACCAAATGGACCTCCTGCATCGTTTACAAGGTTCTTCTTCTCATTTCTCATCAACAACTTTGCACGTGTGCATGTGCGTGTGCACGTGTGCTGACCTTGACGTAGAGGGGCTCACTCAGGTTGTCCACCAGCACCGTGGTCTTCTCGTCCCACACAGGGTTCAGGTTCTTGCGAATGGTTCTGCTGCGGAACACCTCTTTGCCCGCCACCTTCAGCTTGACGTACGGGTCGCTGCTGCCTGCAAGCACCAGCAGAACCTGCCAGAACCTACCAGAGGCCACACCAGAACCGACGTGATGGGTCTACCTCCTCTGTCCCGGACCGCCAGGTTGTGTCCTCGCCGCAACTCCACGTCCAGCTTGTACATCCCGGCCCACTCAGGCGGGACCCTCGAAGCCCGGCCGGCACCCAGATCCTGCAAGATGACATCACCAACATTTTACCAGCAGACAAAGCCTTTGAGTCCATTAAGACTGGGAGGAATCTTGACAGGAAATGGAAGCGGAGTAACTTCCTGCCAAAGTGTTTTTCCATCCTTGGACATCACAGCAACAACACATTTTCTTCTATTTGTTCTCGCTTCACCAGAAAGCTATCCATCCATCCATCTTCTATGCTGCTTACCCTCACCAGGTATGCTGGAGCCTAACCCAGCTGACTTTGGACAACCATAGACAAACCATCTTTCACACTCACAGTCTTACCTGTGGACAATTTACATCTCTGGTTCATCTAACATGCATGCTTTGCGTAATGGGGGGAGGGGGGAACATTGGGGAGAACGTGAAAACTCCACACAGAGATCCCCGAATGGAGAAGACAACACAGGAAAACTAAAAACAAAAAGCAAGTAGCATAAAGTTGAAGAATTAAAAGGGACCTATGTTGGCCCCTTGGTATTGAGTTATGGACTCCTAAAGAGCAGCTACACACAATAACCAGCACACTAAGCTTTCTAGATCTTCCACAATCTGCACCTATTCAGATGGATTTCTTTGGAGCTTTGGACCTTCCTGCAAGAACTGTCTGTTTTAATGTATTCCACCCTCAGCACGCCTGCAGGCACGCCCACTCCGCTGTGGTTAGTCACACTAGCTAGTACTTGAAAGGACTCCCGGTTTGTGGTGCTAGCTAACGGTATAGGAGTTGATGTATGTTTATAAAATGTGGGCTTTAACTTCCAGCCATATGTGTTGGATCCTTAATACCATCCAAAGTAGAGACTGGACAGTCCCAAGGTTCTCAAGAAAAGAGGTTACTCAATGCTAAGTAGCTTTAGCATTTTAACCTTAGCTTTTTTACAGCATGGGTGACGTCTAATGTGGCCACGAATATATATTTATATATACATATACCTATATATACATATATTAGGGCTGTCAATCGATTAAAATATTTGATTGCAATTAATCACATTTTGGCCACAGTTAACTCTGAATTCATCGCATTTCATCGCAAATATAAATACATTTTTATCTATAATAAGTAAGGGGAATATCTTTGTAGTAAAGGATTCGATGTACAACTACAACAATAATTACATCCAATTTGATGTAAAAGGATATCAATTTGGAAACTATGGGGAACATATTAGCTCTTAAAGTCGCCCACAAACATTCAGCAAATCCAAAATGTGAGCAAATGAGACCTCTCACACTAACTATGTTTTTGTTTATTTGTGTCAGCTCAAAATAAGATTTGTTCATTTATGATACTGGTTTTAAATTCTAAATGTTTGTGAGTAAAAAAGCCTATTTAGGAACATTCAGAAAGGATTATTATTAAACATTTGCCTCAATGCACCTTTCCTTCATGAAATGTACAAATGAAAATACCTAAAACATATGGAAATAGTCATAAAACATTTCATCCAAATTACTAACTCAATAATGATGTCATTTCTCTTTTAAAACACATTAAAATACATGGAAATTAATCGTTATATTACAGTAAATATCATTTCATTACAATACTCTAACTATTCATGAGAAATCCCCCAGTTTTTGAATGTTTACGCGAGCTGCGATTTGTCCTACTTTTCTGACGGTCACTGAATGCTCTCGGATGCAAAGAGGGCTGTATGGATGTATTTGGATGTATTTTCCCTCTTTTTCTTTCCCCTCATACTTGCTCCCGAATGCTGATACTATATGGGAACTCATAAAGGTAAGATTTGATGACTTTGAGTGCAAATGTGCATCATTGTGGTAGTTCCATGCTAAATGGCTAATGCTAGCAAAACACTGGACTTCAGCCATGGTCATCACATTGACAGCCCGTCAATAGCAGCTGGAAGTCCAATTTATCTGGCAGTTCAATGCCAAAATCATCAGTGAGATGTCAAAATGTGAAAAGCACTGGTTAGTGTGGCCACTCTTATGCCAAGGTAGCACTGATATATGACAATAAAAACAATATCTGCACTGCTCCAGTCTCTGGCAGGCCATGAAATCCGTGATAAGTCAAAAACAGCGACAGTAGATCGTGAACGCGTCATTAAAACATTGACAGTGCTAATACTGTATATATACAACTTGTTAGCATGTCTACGTTACAAAATATCAGTCGTACACTATGTTGTCTTTTCTGCAGGCTTCTGGTTGCTAACATGAAGCTACAGCGCCACCTGTTGTTGTGGCGTGCACGTGTGGACATACGCCCTCAATGATCCCATTGGTTCTCCAAGCCATCACGCCCGCAGGCCTGGACAGGGGACGATGTGGAGCTGCTGTCCATCACCGTTAGCGCAAAGGAAATACTCCGTGAATCGATGTTTATTTCCACAGAGTCGTGGCGGGATGGAACATCAGGATGTTCTCCATCAAGACCATGGAACATTTCACTTGATAGCGGGCGGGAAGTCATGTGACCACGTCTAATTGTATTACTGTTAGTATGTTGGAGGAAACTTGCAATGCTGCCTGCAAGGTGTCGCTTGCAACACGCTTACTTCCTGTCAAGCAACGTGCACACTGTGTGTGTGTGTGTGGGAGCGCGTGTGTGTATGTTGACTTAAAAAGCTGCTGAAACATCATCAGACAAGTTAAAGAGTCAACAACATCTCCATTTTTTTCTTGCAGCTCGTTTGGAAACAACACATGCTAACCAGCGTTGGAGAAGATTATAGAGATTAGCAGACAGGAAGTGATGTCATAGCAGCAGATTATACACCATCCCATCTCTCACACACACACGTCTTGGTGATTGCTAACAAAGACCTCTGAAGTCATGCGACCACACACATGCTTCCGTCCAGCATCGGCTCAAAGACGGACAGGGAGGGACGGCAGGTGCTCACCAAACAGAGAAGAGGAGTCATTGTTTGGATGGCGAGACGTGACCCGCCAAGCGCGACTCAACTCGGACGCAAAAAGAAACTACTGCAGAACACTGGCACGGATGAGGTGCAAGGTAGGGAAGCTCAGAGGAGGCGGAGCAACAGGTGAGAGGGCGGGACTGTCACATGAACCCTGACCTCAACCTCCTGTCCTCTGCGGCAACCCTTAGCTTTCTTTCACAGCAAAGGTCCCACAAAGGCCACTTAAACCTGCGTGTGAACAATGACCACATGCTGGCCTGAGGGGCGGGGTGATGTCCTTGGTGGGCGTGGTCTCCACAAGCTAACTTTGGACACGTTCATGTCAGGACCCCCGCACGGGCGTCCTAAAGTAAGCATGTCCTAGTAAGCATTTACTCATTTTCTACCGCTTATCCTAACGAGGGGGTGCTGGAGCCTATCCCAGCGGTCTTTGTTACACCCTGGACTGGCGGCCAGCCAATCACAGGGCACATATAGACAAACAACCATTCCCACCCACATTCATACCTATGGACAATTCGGAGTGGCCAATTAACCTAGCATGTTTTTGGAATGGGGGTGGAACCCGAAGTACCCAGAGAAAAGTCACGCTAACCACTCAACCACTGTGCAGCTACTGTATACAAATAATTTCTAGACATATTTTATCCATATTTATACATATTTTATATGTATTTTAAAAGCTTCAGTCATTAGATAAATATAATAAATTCTGTTATTAAATGAAATATGTTTTAATTATTCCATTGCTTATTTTTATGATGTATAAGATATGTAGTATATGTGAATTTTTATATGACCATACTTTAGGAATTGTAAATAGAATGATAAAGCATTACATAAATATGATCATAATATAATGTTCGTGTGTCTTACTGCAGGTTGTTCGTCCAGCTGTTCTCCAGTTGTAGTCGTCGCCTCCTCTCCTCCCCCTGCCCCCCCTCCCCGTGCTCCGTCCAGTCCCTCCAGGCCCGCGGAACCGAGAGAGGAGCTCTTGTGGTGGGACGGAACCAAGTGGGCCACCGCGGACTTGCCGGTGCCGCAGTGTGGCCGTTCTTTGGGCTCCTCGTCGGGGCGAGACGAGAAGATGAGGTCGGGCTGCGAGAGGGAGATGACCCGGTCCAAATCGGCGGTTTCCTTCCGTTTGCTCCTGCGGAACAACCAGCTGCTTCGTGGCTTCTCGTCCTTGCTGCTTGACGGCTTGTTGCTTCGGGACAGGAAGTGCTGCCTCCAGGTGCTCTCGCCTTGCTCCATCCTGCGCGGCCTGAGAGCTGTGGGTCGGTGTTCGAGTCCGCGCGAGGAATACAAGCACGTCGAGTTGGTCCTGCCCCCCCCCCCCCCCTCTCCGCGGAAGCCCCGCCCCCTCTCCCTGCACTTTTTTTGTGCTGGAGGCTGAGCAGGGCCGCAGCGAGCGGAGGGCCCGCGGGTGTTTGGACACCCATCCTCCAAACTAAACAACGACGTTTACCTTCACGGAGAATAATCTTGTATTTGACACCTATTATACTTTATTTTAGGCTGCCATACGTTCATCCACACCTCAACAGGAGCACACAAAGCACCTTTAACTCACCGACTTACTAATGTTCACTAGCACTCATGCTAACAATATGTTAGCATGAGTTTAAAAACATAATACACTCGAAAAATATAATATTGTGAAAAATATGTGGATCAATACACAGCCATAGTCAGTGTATAGCTGTCCCTTCAAAATAAGTCAACACACAACCATAGTCAGTGTACAGCTGTCCCTTCAAAATAAGTCAACACACAACCATAGTCAGTGTATAGCTGTCCCTTCAAAATAAGTCAACACACAACCATAGTCAGTGTACAGCTGTCCCTTCAAAATAAGTCAACACACAACCATAGTCAGTGTATAGCTGTCCCTTCAAAATAAGTCAACACACAACCATAGTCAGTGTACAGCTGTCCCTTCAAAATAAGTCAACACACAACCGTAGTCAGTGTATAGCTGTCCCTTCAAAATAAGTCAACACACAACCATTCATGTCTCAACCACTGGCAACCACTGGGGGGAGATGTGTTCAAGGCACCCAGGGGCATTGAACATAACAATCTAAAATACCACTACACAAGAAAATTGTATTTATAAAGTCCAAGTCCAAATGTACACTAAGGAAGTTGAAATATTTGGACAATTTTTGGTTAGCGCGCAGGCCTCACAGCTAGGAGACTCGAGTTCGATTCCACCCTCGGCCATCTCTGTGTGGAGTTTGCATATTCCCCCCGGTTTCCTCCCCCATTCCAAAAACATGCTAGCTTCATTGGCCCCTCCAAATTGTCCATAGGTATGAATGTGAGTGTGAATGGTTGTTTGTCTATTTGTGCCCTGTGATTGGCTGGCCACCAGTCCAGGGTGTACCCCGCCTCTCGCCCAAACACAGCTGGGATAGGCTCCAGCATATCCCTGTTACAGTTTTCCGAGCTGCACACTGACTACTTAACACTGTATCAAAGTGTCTTTTCAATTCAAATATTTGCGGAAATGTAAGGGGTGTGCCCAAATACACACTGTCAGGTACACTGTCCAGCTAGTCATCGAATAGTCATAGTCATTGTGTTAGAACGCCCCCCAGGGGCAGCACAAAGAAAGACAACAGCAGTGAAAGAACATAGGATGCCATCATGACGCTAAGTCATCAGGGCAGTTATGTCACACTTCCAATTATGATGTTTATTATTGTGCATCTGTGTCTACTATTTGGCACCTGGTGGTGTGCAAGTGTACCTAATGAAGCGTCCACTCGGGTTTGTGCTCCGAGCTGCACTTCCGGGTTGTGTTTGAGTGACGAATTGGTTGATGGCTTTAGCGAGTGACGTCACAATCGCGTCCCCTCTCTCATAGTCATCGGCGCGTGTACGCGCGGAGGTGCTGCGGGAGGACACATGCTTGCGCGCACACGCCCAGTGAGGTTATTTTTGCGCATGCACGCCGCCTTTAAGAGCGCAGCCTGTCTGCGCGCGCCGCAGCACTAAACGCACAGGCGAGCGGAGGAGAGCCGAACCGAGCCACCATCAGCTGAGAGGGTCCAACCTGATGAGCCAGCACCGACGCCGGGCCGGCTCCGTGAGGGCCACCGGGACCTAGTCCCACTGGGCTGTGCTCTTGCCCTCCTAGGACTTGTCTTGTTCGTCTTGGATCCGCCGTCATGGTTCTGGGTAAAGTTCGGGCTCTGGCCGTGTGCTTCGACACCCTGAACGAGAACAACCTGCCGGTGTTCTCCGGGGGGGAGCTGGTGTCGGGCCGAGTTCTGGTGGACGTCACCGGGGATGTTCGAGTCAGGAGTCTGGACGTGACCGCGAGGGGGGTCGCCAAGGTCCGCTGGACCGAGTCCCGAAACGCCGGAGCCAACACGGCCTACACGCAGAACTACACCGAGGAGGTGGAGTACCTGCACCACAGGGACTGTCTCATTGGCGAGGACAGAGGTGAGCCCCCCCCGTAATCAACCTCGCTCGGCCAAACTTGCACACGCACCCCCACCATCATGATTGACGCTTTCAGCAAAAGTTTCCACACACTTTGGCATATGAGGTACAAAAGCCTGAGAACCAGAGAACCAGGCCGGCCTTCAGGCGACACTAACGAGTCAAGTGATGGCATGAAGGAGAGGAGGACAACTCCCTTTTGTTTGCTAGAAGCGGTTCAAACCTGTTCACACTCACGCACGCACACACACACGCAGACTGCCTGCAAGACGGGTGGGGGGGGCTGTGTGTGCACGCGTGCGTGTGTATGTTATGAAAGGCCATGAAGGACAAGATGGTTCATGTCTTGTCTCACATTCTCCATCTTCGTTTTGCTGACTAAGGAGTTGTGGGATCGCAGGTCCTTCGTTCGTGTGTGACGTCACGTTTGTTTTTAAGATGGTAACTTCAAACAAACCTTCCTTTCCACAAAGCTAACATAAGTATAATGTAATAAGTTGGCTAGTCCATCCCCTCGAAAGACTTTTACTGTGAAAGTCTTTGTTTGTTGTTTTAATTAGTGAATGTTTGGATGTCACCACGTGACGTCAAGTTCTTGTCAACGAGTGCACGCCCTTCCTCCCCCTACCCCTCTTTACATCCTCCACCCGCCCTTGATCAAGCGCCACATGGTTGTGGAGATGTGGGCGGGGCGTGTGTGGCCTCTCGCCAATCACAGCGCGAGCTCTTGTCTGCTATGTCTGTCTCTCCTCCAATGAGAGGCGGAGTCATCCGGCCAGGAGGATGCTGCTCAGGCTGGTTCTGACCGGTCTGCTCTGCTCGCTGCCGGCGACTTGGCAGGCTCGCACGCACGCACACACGCACACGCTGTTCTTGACAGCATAACAAAACGCGCACACGCTGCAACTCGCTCGACTTCCTACTACATGAAAGCGCGTGCACGTCGACACCAAAGCTGACTATTTCTATATTTACATTTAATTGACACACTCATCTGGCTGCAACTTTTAACGTATACATATAAACTACTATAAATACTGTATACTTGTATAACTACTCATAGAACTTGTACATTACAACTTCCATATACTATTATTTGTACCAACTATGTTCCACTATTAAAACTCATATATACTACTTGAACTATTATTTACTACAAGTAACTACTGCAATGTACTACATATTTATATATTAATGTAATGTGTCTACCTATATACTGCTATTAGAAGTACTACATATGTACTTCTGCACTACTATCTAGAACTATAAAGAACTACTATATACTTACACTACTAATATGGCTACTATTTTATACAGTACATATATACTACTAATATATACTACTGGACCTACTAAATTATTATATACGAGAAAACTACTGTAGTAGTTCTATAGTATAGTACTATAGTAGTATATAATATTAGAATAGAGGCAGGGTACACCCTGGACTGGTATACATATATATACTATCCTGCATATTACTATGAGTACTACTACTGTATACTACTATTAGAACTGTATACTATAAGTGTATATTAGAACTACAGTATGCTATTATTAGACCTACTACAGTATACTACAATTACAGCGCCTGTATACTACTACCAGAACTACTACTGTCCACCACTGTGAGAAGCCCTGTATACTACTATTAGAAGTACGATGAGTACTGTGAGAAAGGAAGGGTGATTGACGGGTCACGTGACTTTGTGTTGTCAGACGAGGACGGCGTGGACGAAGGCGTGACGCTGCTTCACGCTGGCCTGCACGAGTTTGCCTTCAGCTTCCACCTGCCTCAGATGTGAGTGCACACACACACACACACACACACACACACACAAAGTAGCATGCTGGTGTGTAGTCAACATGCGGCGTCGGTGCTGGCAGGGCACTGGCGACATCGTTCGAGGGCAAGCATGGCAGCGTGAGGTACTGGGTGAAGGCCGAGCTGCAGCGTCCTTGGATGCTACCGGTGAAGGTGAAGAAGGAGTTCATCGTCTTCGAGCACATAGACATCAACACGCCGCTGCTGCTGGTAGGCCCCGCCCAATTTCCGACCCACCCACCCATCGGTCGTGGCACTGTGTGGTCACCATGGTAACCGTCAGCAGGCCCCCCAAGCGGGCAGCAAAGAGAAGACGCTGTGCTGCTGGTTCTGCGCCTCGGGTCCCATCTCGCTGAGCGCCAAGATAGCCCGCAAAGGCTACACGCCAGGTGAGCTCCGCCCCCTCGTGCTCATCAAACCGCCCCCTTCCTTCTGCTCCTCCTCTTCCCGCTCACTCACATCTGCTCTTTCTCTCAGTCCGACAGACTGATCTCTTCTCCCCTCTCTCCAAGGCGACTCCATCCAAATCTTCGCCGAGGTGGAGAACTGCTCGTCTCGCGTGGTGGTCCCCAAGGCGGCGCTCTACCAGACGCAGACCTTCTTCGCCAAAGGCAAAGGCAAGGAGATCCAGCAGCTGGTGTCTAACTTGCGTGGCGAGTCCCTGGCGCAGGGCAAGAGTCAGAGCTGGGAGGGCAAACTGCTCAAGATCCCCCCTGTGTCCCCGTCCATCCTGGACTGTCCCATCATACGCGTAGAGTACGCCCTTGTGGTGAGCCGTGTCATACTACTACTATAGTACTACAGTTGTAGTACTACTGCTGAGACCACCCCCTGTGTACCTCCTCCCCTGCAGGTGTACGTGGACATCCCAGGTGGTCTCAACCTGTCTCTGTCCTTGCCGCTGGTGATCGGGACCATCCCCCTGCACGCCGCCGCCTCGCGCACGTCCAGCATCAGCAGCCACGGCAGCGCATCCAGCTGGGGTGGCGTGCCCGAACGGCCTGAGGGTATGGCGCCGGCAGCGCGCCCGCCTCTTGTCGTGCGAGTGCCCTCGTCTCTAATCGGCCACTTGTGTTTCCAGCGCCACCGAGCTACAGCGAGCTGGCCTTCTCCGAGGCGCATCGGCGCCACTGCCTGCGCGGCGGCGATGAGTGTCACGAGCACGAGGCGGCGCCGCTGCTCGCTTACATCAGCGAGTTCAGATACCTGCCCCCCCCGCTCTACGCCGAGGTAAAAGCAACACACTTCCTGTCGGGTTCAGCTTCATCTTCCAACACGACGCCATACTTTTACACTCAACTATTATATATTACTGTTATATATTACTGTATTTATACAGTGTGTTTGTGTATATATATATATATATATATATATATATATATATATATATATATATATATATATATACATACATGTGTGTATATGTATAAATACTAGTACTTTCAAGTTCAACCTCGACTACAGCAGTACACTTCTCAAATAATAGTTGAAGTACAAATACTGTAGCTTCAAGTTAAAAGTTAAAGTAGTTGTTAAGTTCAACAATTTATAGTAGTACTAGTTTCGTCATCAACTTGGGCTCGTTTGAAGTTCTGTTAGTACTAGTTTAAGGATAAAGTAGTAATAGTGGAAAGTTGTAGTATTTTAAAGTACTTAATATAGCAGTAACTCGAAGTTTTAGTAATAGTTTAGCGATGTAGTAGTAGTAGTAGTTGTTGTTGATGGTCAGTTATACTCAGAGTTGTAGTTTTAAAGTTGGAGTAGTAGTATAAAGTTATAGTAATATAAGTTCCAGTCATAGTATTTTTTAATCGTGGTGGTGGTAGTTTAAAGTCAGAGTTAAAATTAAAGTAGAAGTACTTCATAGTTTAAAAAATAGTTGTAATAGTACTAGTGCTTTAAAGTTCTTGTAGTAGTAGTAGTTTAAAGTTTGTACTATTAGTAGTTATAGTAGTTGTTACAATTTATATTACTAGTAGTTTAAAGTAGTGAAAGTTTACAGTTTAAGTAGTAGTAGTTTAAAGTACTAGTATGAGTAGTACTTGATAGTAGTAGTCATTTAAACTACAAAGCAGTTTAAAGTTCTATTTGTGGTAGTTTGAACTTAAAGTGGTGAGTTTGAGTGGTACTAAAGTTGTAGTAGTAGTTCTATAGTAGCACTATAGAGTTGTGGTAGTTTACAGTTAACATTCTACTAGTCAGAGAAAGTAGTAGTAGATAAAGTAGTAGTAGTTGAAAGTTATGGTAGTAGTATTTTAAAGTTCTAGCAGTAGTATAAGTTCAAGTAGTTGTAGTACGGGCATTGATGGGTAAGGTGTTTTTTTCTTCATGAACTACTGTCATTTTGTGTACCTTAAGTAAAGTGTCGTTTTTGTGGCCCCTCCCCCTCAGGTGGACCCTTATCCTGACCCGGCAGAGGCGTGTTCCGTCCTGGAGGCGAGGACACTGGACACGTGTCCGTCTCGCTGAGGAGGGAAGCCACACCGTCAGCTGTGACTTGTCACATGACATCAACATCAACACCAGTCGCCCCTGCTAAACACCCCCCACCCGACCCCACCCCACCGAGGTCACCTGACCCGGGATCCAATGACCGCTTGATTGATGTTCACAGACGCCCGGCGTGCCCCCCGAGGACAAGTACAGGACGTTCCGAACGGGACATCTAAACGACTTGACCGCGCCCACAACTGAAGTACTTGTGTGTCCTGGATCAGAGGGCAAAGGTCATGTGGAAGAAAATAACTGATGACATCACCGATGCACTTAAACTGTATGAATGTGTGTGTGTGTGTGTGTGTGTGTGTGTGTGTGTGCGTGCGTGTGTGTGTGCGTGTTTGTGCGTGCGCGCGCATCAGCACAAACGACCAACTTGGAGAACCACAAGTCGCCTGTTGATGTTTCTAAAGTAAAAAAAAAGTAAAGTTGAGCATCCAAAGTGAAAATGTTTACACAAGAATGAATTTGACGTTCAAACTTCCTCCTAAAAGTACAAAGTGCAATATTTTTATATCTCATGTCCTTTTTAGCACAACTTTTGCATATCTTCCATTTCTCTGCATTATTATTATTATTATTATTATTATTATTATTCATGTGATGATTTTCTTGCTGTCATGATCAATTTTTGATAAAAAAAAAATAAAAGTTATTTTGTGGAAACTCTTTTTACTGCTCTAACTTTTACTTTAGTAGACAGTATTTTATTTCCAATGCTTTTGTTACGTCTACATGCCTATTCTATGTTCCCATCACATTGCTCTGGCTACGTGATCACTGCAGGGACATAACAGACACTAGCATAGCAAGTTGGCAAGCTAACTAGTTTATTTATTCTAAGTGTTTCAAATGGATTGGTGAAAGGAGACAAACTTACCACTTCCACACAAAATGAGAGGAGATGCTTTTTTTTCCCCCACTTGATCCCAGCCATAGCATGGCGGCTCTCCTGGATCAGTAGCCAGTCTCGCTGCAGTCTGAAAGGTAATATATGGTATTGTCTCATTACCAATGCCAAGTTATATAACTGGTCTTTCAATATTTTGCACTATAATAGGTCATAGTCAACCATGAAATAGCCAGGTATTTGAAAAACCGCAATACGGATTGATGTACTAGGGATGTGCTGCGATGGGTGCACTGATCAATAAAAAGGAGAAGGAGGTTGTGGTGACTAGCTTGTGGTGATGGGAAAGTCCCATTCTATTTACTGAATTGGGTACCTGATTCACTTAAGTCATACGTCACAAACAATTTGCACCCGTGAGTCGGTGAAATCACGGCGCAGGAGTTAGTACCAGAGAAGCCCGATTGGGTAATTCTTGTGAGTTTTTAAACACATTCATGGCTCACACTCTATTCCACTAGCTTTCAGTATTTCTGGGTTCTCGTGTACGACGACATTAAAAAAACGTTTTGAACGACTCGTTCAGTACTCGCACAACTTGTAGCATTTCCGGGTTTTCGTCGACAACTCAGCGAACAACTATGTTTTGTGGACGTTACTAAGTAGATTATGAATTAGTTACACGTTAAGCTCGGTGTGGTCCAATCAGGCTGCTAGCAGTTAACTTTAATAAAGAAAATGAGTTTGTTCAGTATTTTTATTGAAACCCTTTTATCAATATGACATCATCGACTCAACAGAAATTAGCTAGCATGGCTAACGTGTTAGTGTTTATCCAGTGTATTACTGTACATTGAAGTCCATTTGTAGTAGAATGGAGTGAAAGTGCTCCCCCTGCAGTACAACAGTACTAACACACACACATTATTGTTGTGGCTTCTTTGGACTCATAGAACAATGAAGTTAAAAACAGGCAGTAGAATGTTTACCACGTCACAAAACAACGTTAGATGTCGTCACGGGAACAGATGAGAATTCATCATTTGAATCATAATTTGTAAATATGCTGATAGTTGGACTTACTTGGGAACGAAACACACACACACACACATGCAGGCTGCAGGCCAAACAAGGTGACCTTGAAAGCTCACAAACTCTGAATAACACACACACACCTTGCTAACCATCGACAAACATGCAAACCGTCAACTTTTCTAAGTGTAAACACACATTATCATATTAAAGTCAGTCACAAGTACTAAACTTTAGAAGAAATCAAACTAATTGAATGTGATGGAGAACAAATATTAAATATGTTAACTCTTAATTGTGCAGTAGAATGCAGAAGAAAGACATTTAAAAAATATATATTAGCAGTGTGAAAATGTGTGATGTTAACATTAAGGGATGCATATTGATTGAAAATCTTTGACATGGTAACATTTACAGTCTTATTAGCATTTTGGCTAACAAATACGTCACTTTCAATTGCAATTGGAAGGCTCGTGCTATTTTCCAAGCTTGTTTTCTGTAATTTTATCTAATAAATATTGTAGTAACATTCTATTAAAACATTACAACAGTTAAATCGGTTTCAAATTAGCCTTAATGGCACAACAAAAAGCTTCTGGAAATGAGCCTACCTGTTACGGAAGTCACATGACCATCGCAAACTCTGAATTTCTGAATAGAATTTCTGCTGTACTTTGTTGCCACCTGGTGGCCAGTTGCTGAAACTGCAGCTCGTTTACATTAGTAAACTCCATTGGTGATCTTTGTAAATAATATGGCAGAGACGTTGACAGAGCATGTATATTTATTTCGTATTTTTTCTTCCAAATAGCAACAGGATCACGTGGTTGAATAGAACCTTTGTGTGTGTGTGTGTGTGTGTGACCTGCTCCAAAATAAAACATTTGATTTGGTGTTTTTTTTCCCCGTGGGCTCCGCCCCTTTTCTCGACAGCAGCGTTCCAGACGACAACACTGTGATGTGGAGCTGGGTGGGTTCTAAACTACAGTGGGTTCTGTTCAGAAGCTGCTGAGGGTTTGGCCTCCAAATATACATTTTTATCAGCAAAATATTCAAATGTCCAAACAACCCTCAGCCTGGTGACCACACTGGGAAACAAAAATTCAAACAGAAGCCGACCAAGTTTGGTGTCAGACCCGCTTGGCCCGCCAGGCACTGCATGTTGCCATGGTGACAGGCCCACAAACACTTTTGCGACCGTCAAGGATCTTCCCGATCAATCACCATGGCAACCACCAGGGTGCACACCAGCAGAACTTTGGACTTCATAACCGTCTTCAAGCATCACTGTCCCGCAGTCCTCCCTAATGCTAACGCACAACAAACTAACAGCTACATGCTAACACTACTCGTGACCTGGAGGGGAACCTCGGGCCCCGCCCGCCCCCACAGGCTGGTTTGTGGTGGCTGCGGGGCCCGACTTGGCCCTGCCCCTCATACCAAGGATCAGCAGTCACTTTTTCCAACATCCTCTTCCCACTTCTACTTCCTGTCACCGCCCTCAAACTTCCTGTTTCCTCTGACCTTCTCTGCCATCTGACGCTTGAACTGTTAACGCCTAATAACTTTATTAAAACGTAACAACTTTCATTAACACTTTCCTGGCTGTCTGCAGTCTTTGTGCGTTTCACATTTTTCATATCTTTGACCCCGCCCCCAAACAACTGAAACTTGGACTTATGAGTCAAAAACTGATCATTAAATAAATACGATTCCTCCAAGAGCACAAAGTGCGTTATTATTATTATTATTATTATTATTATAAGGTCACTTTCAGTTGTGGGGTTCCTCAGGGTTCTTTTGTGAACCCTTTGGAGTTTCACGAGGATCTTTTACTGAAGCTTCAAGGGTTTGATTATTTTAACGTTGTCAGCATCACCATGGAAACCAGCATCCTGACTGACAGACACAAAGACACACCCACTCATCACATGATTAATATGATCATTAGCATATAATAACACTAGAAGGTAACGTCTCTAATAACCCCACCCCCTGCGGCCGCTGACCCCCGCCCACCCCTACCCCCAACCCCCCATCATGTGGCCCAGCCCTCGGTGAGCCTCATGCGCTTGACCGACGGACTACGGCGGTCATCCTGGCCGGCCGGCGGCCGCAGGAGGAAGTTGTCGGCGCCACCGTGATGGTCGTCGTGCTCCTCGCCGCCTTCGTATGAGCTCCCGCAGCTGGACGCGCTGTTGGCGGGGGACTGGCCCGCCAGCGAGGCCCCGCCTCCCAGCCTGGTGCCCACCATGGCGGCGCCGCGGTCTCTGGGTGGGGACGCCGGCTCGGACTTGATGTGCAGGTTCTGGTGTCCAGATGGGAAGCTGATGTTGGAGTTGTGGCATAAGTTTCTAGAAGGAAGGAAGGAAGGAAGGAGAGTCATCTTCATCGTCATCCTCAAACAAGCAGCAGGGTGCTACTCACCCCATGTGTCCCAGCGGCGAGTGCTGGAGGTTCTGGATCTGCTGCTGCTGCCAGCCGCTCACTGATCCCAGACCAGAAGACCCAAAGGCAGACAAGGAAGAGGAGAGGTCTCCGCCCAGGGAGAACTCTACAGGAACACAGCAGCGGCGGCTCAGCCGGGTTCTAAAGGAACGCCGGGCGGTCCCGAGCCAACTCACCTGTGCCGTAAGAGGACAACGAGGACGGGAAGCCGCCCATCCCTCCGCCAGGAAGAGTTTGGGCAGACACGGAGGCGGCCGGGCTTGTCAGAGACTGCGCCGTCTGCGAGTGATTGATCCGCTGGTTCTGCAATGACAGAAGAACGTGAGAAGCGCTTCAGCCTTGGAAAGGCGAGTACACTCTAGTGGCCAACAACTAGTGGTCACCATGGCAACAACAGAGAAAGAAATGTATGAATTGTATGCATATTGATAGATGTTGTCATATCTATATTTATATCATCTTCATAAGTTAGGAAGACCAGCTAGTATTGAGCCAATCAGCAAAGAGAAGAAAGACGTGATCTTACCAGCATGAGGTCAAAGTCCTCACACTAGAGGGCAGCAGTGAGGTGCAGATGGCAGTTAGTCATGGGGGGGGGGGCAATAAAAGCTCTTAGCAGGCGTGAGACTCACAAGGCTCGGCATGTTGCCACACTTGTTGGTCGCCGCCATCAGGGGTCGGAGGTCGGACTTGCGAGTCATGCTCATGGGCAGAGGAGGACTTTTGTCCTGGATGGTCTTGGCCACGCCCCCTGGGGACATGAGCGAGGAGGGGGAGGGGCACTGGGTACTGTAGCCTCCATTTAAAACACACACAACAAAAACAAAACGTTTTTATTTCAATGACTGATGATGATGATAATGATGATGATGGTGGTGTCTTACCCACACTGACCACGGTGCTCGGCAGCTCTGAGCCCAGCAGGCCTGAAACACACACGTGCAAATATATGATACACACTTACACTATACATGCATACACACATACACACTATACACACCTACACTATACACACCTAGACTATAAACGCATACACACTATACACATACCTACACTATACACACACATACTACACTATACACAATACACACATATACTATAAACATACACACATACACTATACACATACACACACTATACGCACATACACTATAGACACCTACATACTATAAACACGCACTACACACACAATACACTATATACACACACACTGTACACACATACACACACCTACACTATACACACACACACATATACTATAAACAAACATACACACATACACTATACACAATACACACATATACTATAAACATACACACATACACTATACACATAAACACTATACGCACATACACTATAGACACCTACATACTATAAACACGCACTACACACGATACACTACACACACACACACACTAGACACCTGTGTCTCCAGCGCTGGGGGGCCGCTGGGGAGACATGCTGTTCCTCTGCAGGGAGGGGTGATGTATGGGAAGCAGGCTGTGGTTGCCTACAGTGCCCCCTAGGCCCGGGTGGGAGTACAGCAGTCCAGAGGGGTTGCCGCCAGGGAGGGTCACGCCCATGTCGTAGCTGGAGGCGGGCATACCCTGCTGGGGGGACAGAGAATCAGCCAATCGTTTCCGGTTGCCATGTCGCCGTGCGGCTGACGCGGACTCACGCAGATTCTCTGCCTGTTGAGCATCAGGTCGATGTCGTCGTTGATCTTGCGGTACTTGTCGTCCGCCTCGGGGCTCTGACCCGCAGAGTCGTCGGCCTCGATGTCGGGACTGTCGCAGCCATTTAAGCCTTTCTTCCGCAGCGTCTGCAGCACAACGACACGGCTTGACTTGGACGCGTCCAGTTTTTATGGATGCAATGCCTCACTCGGCCACTGGGCGGCGACGTGACAGCAGATATTCAACCCCCCCTCTAATTATGTCACATTGAAACCCTCCAAAAGATCAACCATGCATTCAATTATTGACATTTTATTACAAACATGAGGTTTGTATTTTTATTCCATTTTTTTTATAAATTTTATTTTATTTTAAATGCACTGTAATATATATATATTGTTGTTATTAATATTTATTTATATTATGAGTTATTTATATTAAAATTAATCATTATTGTACATTTTCATCAAAAATAAATACTTTATAGTATATATATATATTTATTTATATATAAATTTAGATTCAATTTATTTGGAATTGTTGTTTTTATAACATTGCATTAAATAATTTTGATCATTTTAATTGATATCATCATTTCTGTTATTTTTTGTATTTATAATTTATTTAATGAGAATGTATTTATTTTAATTAAATTTTATGTAATTTAATGTTCATTTTATATTTATATGGTATTTAATATGTAAAAATATTTGTGATGTGACCTAATTTCTTTAATAACAATTGGTTGACATATTAATTAAAATGTTTATAATGATGGAAAAAATTTTCTTCAACGTTAATTAAAATCATAATAAATGACAAGAAAATCATAAATACATCATATTCATTTGAATTCAGTTATAATGTACTTACATTTACACTAAACCATGATGACAAATACATAAAAAAATACCTCACTTAGATTTTAATTCATTCTAAAAGGTGACGTTCATTACTTGGGCTGGAGAATAAAGATGAAAGAAGCACACGCACACACGCACACAGCCATCCCAGTCATGTCCACCTGTTAGGTTTCATAGAGGGTGGGGTCGGTGGTGTGTGTTAAGGCCAGTCTGGCAGGCTCAAGATGCATGACCCTACAAGGTCATCGTTCACCCCCCTGCCGCACCCCCCGCCCCCGGACATTCTTTCATTGAGTCTGTGAGGACGCTTTGAAAGCATCTTGTGAGAACAAGAAGCGGATGCTAGTACGCTAGCGATGGAGGCTAAACGTGTTGATAAACAATACAGAGCGGGCTGGATGCCAGAAGGGCGGGGGGGCGAGCGGGCCCCTTCTACAGGAAGCTCTGGGGAAGTTGGCGCTGGTTACTCAGCCAAAACTTCTCCTTTTCTTCTTTCCCGTCAGCGTGCACACTCATGGACGCCAGGCTCACACGACGCCAGCCACTGAGCTATTCTTAGCTTCCTACGCCGCTATTTTTACTCCACGCCTGCGTTCCGGGGGGCGGGGGGGGAGCCCGCACTGGAGGCATTTCAAATACACCAAAATCATTTGCAGTTGAACTTTATGAAAACGATATTATTTTCACTCAAATCATAAAACGTGTTTTCTTTTTCATGAGAATCGTTTGGAATCATTTGGAAACAAAAGCAGCATTTCTTTCATTTTCTAAATGTAATAACATCAATAGAATGATAATTATGATGTCAAATATGAAATAGGTTATTCTCCATCTTTGTCATATGACTTTATTTACATAATATTACAACTTTGTTTTCAAATATGTCAATACTTTCTCATACTATTAGCTGCTAAATTGACACATATTTTCCTCAACTTACCAGGAAAAGGCTACTTTTTAAAGCTACGTGTTTATGCTAAGGACTGCTACGTGTTCATGCTAAGGTCTGCTATGTGTTTATGCTACGGACTGCTATGTGTTCATGCTGAGGACTGCTACGTTTTTATGCTAAGGACTGCTACGTGTTCATGCTAAGGTCTGCTACGTGTTCATGCTAAGGACTGCTACGTGTTCATGCTAAGGACTGCTACGTGTTCATGCTAAGGACTGCTACGTGTTCATGCTAAGGACTGCTACGTTTTTATGCTAAGGACTGCTACGTGTTCATGCTAAGGACTGCTACGTTTTTATGCTAAGGACTGCTACGTGTTCATGCTAAGGACTGCTACGTGTTCATGCTAAGGAGTGCTACGTGTTCATGCTACGGACTGCTACGTTTTTATGCTAAGGACTGCTACGTGTTCATGCTAAGGACTGCTACGTTTTTATGCTAAGGACTGCTACGTGTTCATGCTAAGGACTGCTACGTGTTCATGCTAAGGACTGCTACGTTTTTATGCTAAGGACTGCTACGTGTTCATGCTGGGGCCTCAATATGAGGCCTGTCCAAGTACTTTTCTAGTTTTTCACATTTGTTTCAACATTATGCTTCTAAAATGTTTTATCAGTTTTGCTGATAATATGATCACCTTACTCTGGTATAATAATATTCATATTTTTCGATATTTGGTGACAATTTTCCAGTTTTGCTGTATTTTAATCTTAATGATATTATTAGAATGTGGCGTAATTCAATTGGAAATTTAAAAAAAGTGGCTGCAAATGGCCCACGGGCCGCACTTTGGGCAACCTTGCAGTGCAGAATAGAAATCTACTTAAAATAAATCTATAACATTTATTACATACATAATGGAAATAAATACTAACCATATTATTGTAAATAATAAATAATAATAATAAAAAAATGATGAAAAGTTGTAAATCACGAGAACATTTAGAGAAATTAACAAGAGAGTCATACCTACAAAAATATGTCATAAATTTAAGGGTAAAAAAGTTGCAAATTATGAGGAAAAAAATGCTGTAATTGATCGTAAATTCCCACAAATACATTTAGGTCTTTATTGATTTATTATAATAGTTATATTATTTATGATAAATGTACACTTAGTATTCTCATCACATTCCAATTTTATATTCTCATAAATTTGAAACTTTATTCTTGAAATCTCCTTTTTTTAATCAACGTAGTCCTAATAATTATGATGCTAATTATTTTGATAATTTTGTTCATAATTATGTTCATAATTATATGAAGTTTTTTGTTCATGAAATAGTCTTTGGTGTGCGATGTTTTAGGTGTGTGTGTACGTGTGCACGTGTACACACTGCAGGTGTCGGCCCACGCGGCCCACCTCATGGCCTCCTGGGTCACAAGCCGGTTTACGGGCTCCCTAATCCTCCCTAATCTGCACCAATCTCGTTTAGCCGGTTAGCATAATCTGCACGGTTAGCATCACCATCCACGCGGTCGTCGTCGGCAACCCTGACGTGACTTTTCATGCCAGGGCGGTTCCGTTCGTGTCTCCTTTGGACCCGGCTGACGGGACTGCGTCGCGGTTGGCGCTTCAACTTCCTATTAAGCGAATGGGCGGCTGGGTGGGCGTGGCCTGTGAGGTGACGATGAGGTGATCGTGCTCTTAGCCATCAATGTAAGGGATGTTTTCTCTGGAAATAAGGGGCCCTGTGTGTGTGTGTTTGTGTGTGTGTGTGTGTGTGTGAGAGAGACTCACATCCACGATGTCAGAGTTGGTTCTGCTCTCGTGGGGCTCGTTGTACTCGGTGTACTTGAGCAGCACTTTGTCCATGTCGGTGCTGGCGTACTGGAAGAGTTTGTTGGTGCTGTTGAAGATGATGAGCGCAATCTCGCAGTCGCACAAGACGCTCAGCTCGTACGCCTTCTTCATCAGCCCGAACTTACGCTTGGTGAAGGTCACCTGGGGGGGGCAGACACAGTTCTACTTTCATTTGCTTCATTCATTTCCTTTCATAACAGGAAATGCCAGGAAAAGCCAACAAGCTAAAGGCTAACACAAGCGAAAGACTAACACAAGCGAAAGGCTAAAACAAGCTAAAGGCTAACTCAAGCTAAAGGCTAAAAGAAGCTAAAGGCTAACACAAGCTAAAGGCTAACACAAGCTAAAGGCTAACACAAGCTAAGGGCTAACTCAAGCTAAGGGCTAACTCAAGCTAAGGGCTAAAACAAGCTAAAGGCTAACTGAAGCTAAAGGTTAACTCAAGCTAAAGGCTACCTCAAGCTAAAGGCTAACTCAAGCTAAAGGCTAAAACAAGCTAAAAGCTAACTCAAGCTAAAGGCTAACTCAAGCTAAAGCTGCCGTCAGGAAGCATATGTGCCAACATTTCCTGTCATAACAGGAAATGATAAAGCCAACAAGCTAAAGGCTAACACAAGCTAAAGGCTAACACAAGCTAAAGGTTAACTCATGCTAAAGGTTAACTCATGCTAAAGGCTAACTCAAGGTAAAGGCTAACACAAGCTAAAGGCTAAAACAAGCTAAAGGCTAACTCTGACCCCGCTGCTGTTTTTTTCATTTCAGAATTTCACCTAACTTCATTCTTGTAGTTTTATAACTTTCTGTCTGACCTAATAAAAAAATACTAATCATTTATTTTTGGTTTCTGTAATATTCAGACTTAAAAAAATAAATAAATTATTGAATATTCCATCTCTATGCTATTAAAGACATTATTTTTCCTAAAAACATTCCAAGTTTATTCCCAATTTTTTTTCCCTCCTGAGAATATTTTGACTTCATTCTCAAATGCAGCTGTTTTTTTCTCTTTCTGTTATTGATGGGTTTTTTTTACATTTTCAACTATTACTATTATTCACTCTTGTAAATATTAATCACTTTATTCCCATATACCAAAAATCACCACTTTATATCAAATCGAAGGAGGACAGGAGGGTAGTAGACAGGGTTGGATGGAAGGAGATTGGTTTGCTGGGGCAACCCCGTGAGGGGAAAGCCCAAAGAGAGAGAAGAACATTTACATTTAGAATATTATCACTTTATTTCCATAATATTTTACTTTGTCTCATAACAAAGTAATTTTTAACAACTTTCGTTTGTTTTGCTTCTCTTTATTAGTACAACTTTTCTTTCTTGAATATTTCTAGTCTATGCTCCTGAAATTAAACTAATTTTTCCTCATAACATTATGGTTTTATTATGGTTTTATTATGTTTATTACTGTGTTTATTATAGTATTATGTTTGTTATGGTTTTTATTTTATAAAATATATTTATCTCATGATATTTTGACTTTATTCTTGTCAGAACTTTTTTTCCGCAAGCTAATTGCCCAATTTGATTCACTGTTTTGCTTGATTTTCACGGCATTGCGTCTTTTTTCTTGGTTTTCTGTAAAAAAAAAAAACAACCAACTTTATGCTCTGAATATTTGGACTTTATGCTCATAAAACTACATCTGCTTTTTTTCCATTTCTGTATTTTTTTTTTATTCTCAAACTATTCTAGCTTTATTCCCATCATATTTGGACTTTCAAACTTCCAACTTTGTTTTGTTTTGTTTGTTCAAAATAACATACAGTGCTGTTATTTTGACATTCAAATTAAAAAATGACTGCTGACTTATTTTGATTAAGTGATACTTTTAGAAAGTACAGCGGGCCAATAGAGAAAGAGCGACACCTTGTGGACGCCCACTGAGCCTATGATGCTAACTGTTGGCTGTGGAGTTTCAAAGGCAACTCAGAGAACTTGTTTGTGTTGACATGCCAAGGCTATATCTTAGCTAACAGGCCAGGGGGTGTATTGTTTGCGAGCTAAGACTTTTATGTTGAAATGTCAATGCTAAAGCTAAGCTAGCCCGCCGAGGACATGAAGGCCCATAGAGGCCCATCAGTGGTGGCTCAGCAGAGATGTTCTGCTTCCGTCTGAGGGACAAGTCATCTGATTACCGCTTTGGTCACGTCATGAGAGATTAGCACTTCCTGTTAGCATGTAGCCATGGAGGCGTGCGCTTTGGTGATAAAGAGCTGCAATAAGGAGTTGAAAAGAGACGCAACGTGTTCTGATGTTGCGGTGCGTGTGTGTGCGTGCTTACGTGTCTGTTTCGCTCGTCCACGATGCGAGCTATCTGAATCTTTTTCCTTCCCATCTTTGCCGCTTGCTTTGTCGTCTCGTTTGTAGACTCGTTTGTTCTCGGCTCGCTTTTTCACTCTTGGATTCTGCCACAAGAACAAAATTGTGGTTGTGAGTCAACACAAACAAGCCATGTGGTGAACCGCCGTGCATAGACACACAGGCTGAGGTTGGTCCCTTGGACACACCCATCAACTTCCTTCAGGATACGGTTCTATTGGCATGCTTTGGAGCCACGCCCCATTTTCATCTCCATTGAAAACATGAAGAAATAAGACGGCTTGGCTAGTTAGTAGCGATAAACATGTGTGTGTGTGTGTGTGTGTGTGTGTACGTGCGCCATGTGACCGCTGTCCAAGCGCTTCTTAAGCGGCGGGCGGGGTCAACAGGATGTCCACACACGCTGACAAACATGCAGCAGGTTTTCTTGGCAGTTCGCCACTCCAGGAGGCGGGGCACCGCCCACTGGCACACAAGACGACATCCCGTTTCATTGGACGTTTTTAACTCCGAACACCACCTCCCCTCCAGAGGTCGGTGCCCTGTGGGGTGCCTGGTGGTTGTCATTAAGAGCGGATAACAGCGTCACACCGCTCATCTTTCATGGATGGCTGCTCCACCGCCCAGCCACTTAGTGCACTTAGCGACTAAAATGGTGAGTGTGCGGCGATAGACAACCTTAAGAGGCACCATCTTGGCTGTGTGGCGGCAGACGAGGGGCTAATTTGACATTTGGTGATGAAAGAATGCAACAGGAGAAGAAGGGAAATATTGCAATCATTTCCACCAAGTGTGCATCAAGCCGAATGTCCTGAACTAAGTACACTTATTAAAGTGTACTGATGGTTGGAGGCTGTCTACTGGTGCACTTGTGTGCGGTGATGGACACCCGAGTAGTCGCCATCTCGGCTGCGTGGCGGAAGGGGAGGGGCTACCTTGGAATGATGGCGGCTGAGGAGCTACTATTGGACAGAAGAAGAAGGGAAATATTGCATCATCATTTCCGCTAAGTGTGCAACGACAGTCATGCGACTGGGACAGCACTCGGTGGCCGGGCTTCTGAACTACTCTAAATACACTTATTTAAGTGTACTGATTGAAGTATATAAGTACTATTTGAGACACAAACTTTTCAACTGGCATACTTGCATACTTTTAAGTGCATACTCATACAAGAGTACATGAAAATGCAGTACATCGCCGTGCACTCAAAATGGTGAGTGTGCAGAGATGGGACACCCTCAGTAGTCGCCATCTTGGCTGCGTGATTGACGTGTACTGACACGATTTGAGACTTCCCGATAAGACTGATGTCTTCCATGACAGCTGTGGACAAACGATGTCATATGGAGACAGGGGGCGTGTCCCCTCCAGGAAGTGGTGTTGACATTCCCCCGTCTTCCATCTTTTTGTTGTTTGGAGGTAAAAAGTTCACTCTTATTTTGGGAGGCGTCTAAAAATAGTCCGCTTTGCTGTCACGCCGAGGACGATCAAGCGTCCAATAGTGCGCGTGGCCGCCGCGCATGCTGAGCGTGCTCGTAAGCGCGCTGCCGTGACTCAGACAACAATCATGGCGACGTGTTGCTGCTCGCCGCGCGTGTCAATCTGCAGTAATCATCATCATAACAATAATATTGGCAACCACAGTAATACTTTCACATGGTAGAAATACTTTCACATGGTAGTACTGCCACAGTACGCGTAGGGCGGTGTCGATGATAAAACCAAAGCGCCATGCTCTTACTTTGAAAAGCAGAGCCAACATGAAGGTAGCATGATGGAATGTGTGTGATACTACGCACCACATGTTCATCAAACACACACACACAATGCTAACAATGCTAACACAACTTTCACTAGACAGTAGCGCTCTTCACCATTTTGACACTGCGTGATGTTACTTTCCAAATTAAAAGTAAAACTAGTGTGTGACGGAAAAGGTGTTTCAAAATAAAATGAAAACAAAACAAGGAAGTGAAAGTGCATGATTGGAATGACATCTTTCGCTCAGTGCACTGAGTGAAAGATTATGAAATAAAATAATTGGTTCCTTCAGTATAAAAGCCTGTCAAAGTGCACGTGGGGTGGGGATGTCATCTGACCTATTCCCAGACCCCCACATGACGTCAGTGCGCCCCGGGAACCCAAAGGTTCTTTAGCCTCGGTCCGAATGACATTCAAAGCACGAAGAACGTCAACATCACGTGTTGTAACGTCAAAGCTCATCATCATCGTCATCATCATCATCATCAGTGGAGTCTTACCGAGTCCTAAAAGTCAAACTTCTAGTCCGCATGTATCTCAAGTTATCACTTGCGGTCCGGTCCCGGTGCGCAGCGTTCGTCCCAAGACCGAATAGAGAGAGAGACAGAGAGAGAGCTCCCGACCGGAACACTCAAGTCCAAACAGTCCGCCGCACGCAGGACTCAAAACACAACACGAAAAGATGCCTTCATGGTCCTCGGGGCTGGGAGGACGACAGATTATCCCTCGTGACTCGCGTGCGTGTGGGCGGGGAAGGGAAGAGCTCACCTGCGCGGCTCAAAGCTGCATGACTTTCCCGCCAACAGTCCGTCCAGCGGCGATGATCCTCCACGGGCACGCGCGAACACCTGGACACACGCACACGTGATGGTGACGTCAGAAAGAGCCAGGTTAAAGGACGGTTCTCTTTCAACAAGTTGATGCACTTTGCTGCCCCCCAGTGGACATTTTATTAGGTATACCCTCCAATGCAAAATGTTGATTTTGTTTACTATTGCTATATAATTATGTATATATTATGACACAAAGGCACAATTAGTATTAATTTACATTACATTTAATATTTTCATATTTATATTAATACTACATATATATTTTATATTATATATAATAATTATATTAAATCAAATATAATTAAAAGTACAGAAATTTATATTAATATAGCTTGATTACATAATTTAATGAAGCTAATTATTTAAAATGTATGACAATATTCACAGTAATGGCCTGTGGGACAGTTGTGACATCATAGCGTCCCCATCAATGCAATACAGTCAACAAGGGAGGTCATCTTGCTCCTTCCCTGACCCTTCATGCTCCTTCAGCTCCCCTTCCACTGGTCTGGTACCCCAACAAATGGCTGCAGAAAGTGTCACGTAATGCTGAGGGAAGGTCGTGACCTGAGGTGACGTCATACCACAGAAGGTGACGTCATGCAACCCTCCCAGCAGCGCTAGATGGCAGAGACGCCAACGCCGACACAAGTGGCAAAATAGGCTCAATGAGCTAGCGCTGCTAGCAAGTTCCCATGACAACATAAAAAAACACTCTTACTTCCTCTCCTCTACATCTTAAAATTTCCATACCGCTCTTCCTCACGTCACTCACCGCTGCGTCGGTCGTCTTCGCCAGGAAGAGTCGTCCCGCCAGGTCCAGCTGTGGGCTCGTCCTTGGGATTCCTTGTGTCCAAAAAGTTGAAGTACGTAAGCCAGACCAGCTGGCTTAGCGGGACCCAGCACCGTTCTGTGTCCAGACCCGACTGAGATCATGTAGTCCACCCCCAGCGCTGCCCCTCCCTGCGGCCCATCAACGCACCCTGTGACCCCCCCCCCACCCCGGGACCCCCGCCTCTATCGAATGGGGGGCTGGGATCACCTGTCACCGTCGCTCACGTTAAATTTAGCCGAGGTGTCACTGATGCGGTGAGAGAGAGAAGAATGTGATGCTGACGCTCACAACCTCGCCAGGCCGAACCATTACAGCTCTAACCTTCAGAGGCACACACATTCATACAATTACACAATACAAAACGCACACCTTGGCCCCGCCCCCGACATGTCACCTGTTGCTAATAGCGGTTAGCACCTCGCCTTGGTGGGAAGGGAACTCTGCACGGGAGGAGGAGCTATCCGAGGTTGACAAGGCTGAAATGTCAGGTGAGTTGGTGACGGGTAGGGCGGGGCTTAGACACTTGGGGGGGGGGCGGGGGGGTCGTAAACTTGCACCCCCTCGTTCCAAATTCTACCAGCACCTCCTAGCGTCTGTTGCCAAAGCTGGATGCCAGGCAGCTTTTAGTCTTATTTTGAAAAGTAGACCAGTAGCAGCCATTGAAGATTCCCGCAATTATTATATAATTATGTTGCAGCATGAGACGGGATGCTCCACCCGCCACTCATTTCTACGTCCCATAGGTCAGGGTCGCTCGTACGGGAGAGGGGTTAAAGGTCAGGGGCTGCAGCTGGACGCAGCTGACGCGGTAAACGCTCGTCTCCGTCAGTCTTTAAAAGCAGCCAATTGTGATTCGTGGTCAACAGGCCACGCCCCCACACTCACGTCCTTAGCTGCCGTTAAGACGATGGCCTTAACCCCCCCCACCCCCACCCCCACGTGTTGCCGCTGAAGGTCAAAGGGCAAGTCTGTCACATGGTCAGCATAGTTCAACTAATGACTGACAGCTGCACGCCAAACCTGCTGACACACACACACACACACACAGTAAATATGGTGGTGGGGTGGGGGCAAGAGGGAATTCCATCAGGTTAGTGTGTTGATCTACTTCTTCTATTTCTACATTCTTAACATTAAAGGCAATTTTTAAAACACAACAAAGTCTGTGGCTGTGTCTCAATTGCATACTTAGTCTGTTGAGTGCATAAGGATGGGAAAAAAACAGTACACAATCAGTGTAGTGCAGTGATGGACACTTAGCACACTCGGTAGTCGCCATCTTGGCTCCGTAGCAAAAGGGAAGGGGCTACCAATCGTTTCCCAGCTTAAAAACAAAACGACACAGGTTGGTATGCAAGTGTGCATGAATTTGGGTCACTCAGAAACTAAGTGCAGTGTATGCAGTGTACTTGCTACAGTGTACTAATGCAAGTATTCCATTGAAGTGCGACTGTAAAGGTCGTTTAAATCTTCAATGCTCCACCAGAGGAGCGCTTCAGCTCCTTTAAGACCAGCAATTGATCCACAAGAGTCCAATTGGACTTCCCAAAGAAAAAAAGGGGAGTGTGATAAAATGGCGGCATTGTGAGAATCCTCATCGTCAACACGGCGCTCCGAGAGCGAGCATGCCGAGGTGTTGCCTGGAAACATTTGGAGGGAGGGTTTGGGACTCGGGACGGAGGTCGTAGCCAGGGAGGAACTGGACTAAATTTTATTTCTGGACCCGCACGGGTCGCCTGTGACAGCTGAGCATGTGCAAGGGCAGGTCCTGACCGCCAACATGGCCGCCGACCTTCAGTGCCGCTGCCGAGCTCTGCGGGACAGCTCCACAGCGCCACCGTGTCATGCCCAGACACATGGCCTCATCCGGAGCGACTTCTAAGGTTCTGTCGGAGGTGGGGGTTGCCAAACGTACTACTTTTCCGTGGTCAGGATGTTAAACATACAGGCTGTCCCCAAAAATTGGAACAGACACATTTCATTTTATCATAAATGAAATGAGTAAAATTAATTGTTATTTACATTGAAAAAAAACAAAAGAATTGAGAGAAAGAAATGAGATTTAAATAACAAATGATAATATATTTTCAAATATTACTAATTACTAATATAAAATTTATATTTTATTCTACAAAATATATACTATTATACTTGTATTTATACATTACATTATAACTTCCATTATATATTCTTAACCATAATTATAATACATATTTATGACATATACAGCATGTGTCCAGACCCGAGGGACAGCCTGTATTACATGTATTTATATTAAACTATTGAAAACAATACACAACACCTTTTAACCACATACTGTGGTTTATTTAGTGTGTATTTACAGTAGTACATAATGTACTAATCACCATGTTCCAGATATTAAAACGGTGAGCTTATTTCTTTTAAAGTTTGTCTAACAAGTAAAGAAAAAAGGTGACATTTGTGTGCGATGAATTGCAGTAGGACTGTACCATTAATCATCAAGATACAGCATCATTAAGATCATTAATATTAATGATGCTCTCCGTAAGGAGCAAGTCTGCGGCGCCCTCTCGTGGCCAAATGCAATATTGTACTTTCCTATCAAACGTATGTTTCTATGGCATGTGTGAGACATCTTAATGAGATGTTTGTTGTCAGGAACTATGCAGAGTGATTTATTGGTAAACAAATAACAGATGTACACATGAACCCAAAAACAGTCACACTCACGTGCCCCCTCCACGTGAGACCGCAGAAGTCCTCTAACCTTCACGTCTTCTGGTGGGGGGAAAAAAACCCACCACCACGTTTCCACTGAAGATGATCCCGTCATCTTGTCAAGTTCTCGTGGGCCCGGAGGACATCGTGATGATGCTTGCTGGACTTGGACAAACGCCGTCCAGGCTCTTCAGGGCTAGTCACTCATGATGGACAGGAACTCTTCCTGGTTTACTGTCCAAGACACAAACAGACGCCATCACTTCCTGTTTTAGCTTCAATGAAGCATACAAGGGTAAGGGGGTCCAAAGTGTGGCCCAGGGGCCGTTTCCGCCAATAAACCTCAAGCTAAGATGTTTTGGGCAGGTGGCATAGTTAATATCGAGCTACACTGGACTCATCTCGGCATCTTCAATATCCAAAATATCCATTCTGTGGTCACCCCTTCACTGGAGGTCTTGCCAACATGCATTATTTGTAATGGCCAGCAGAGGGCTGAATTTGGAGCTTCTCATCAGATGGTGTACCTAATGAAGTGGCTGGTCGGTGAAAGTAAACCCGACTTACTTTCACCATCTCCATCAGCGTCGAAGGTGTCGATCATGTTGCGTAGTTCTTCTTCGCTGGTGTTCTCGCCAATCTCCCTCGCCACTCGCCTGAGGTTCCTCAGGCTGATCTTCCCCGACTCGTCGTCGTCAAAGAGCCTGAAGGCCTTCATGACCTCCTCCTTGGGGTCTCGCTCCAGGATGAGCTCCGTCACTGTGCACACACGCCCAACACAGTTGGCGGCCGTGCTCATGTCACACCTTCAGATGGGAGACAGGGGGGGCGCTTACCGACTTCGTTGAAGTCATCAAAGGTGATTTTGCCGTTTCCTTCTCTGTCGTAGT
This sequence comes from Doryrhamphus excisus, assembly GCF_037039965.1. Lineage (NCBI taxonomy): Eukaryota > Metazoa > Chordata > Actinopteri > Syngnathiformes > Syngnathidae > Doryrhamphus > Doryrhamphus excisus. The sequence goes on from NC_136375.1 coordinate 6,435,955, forward strand.
CCTTCAGAATCTGCAGAACATCCACCTTCTTCACCTCCAAGCCCAGCGCCCGCATTGACACCTGGATGACACGCCACAACAAATAAACACATGAAAAGTGCAGCTTGTCTGTCATGTCAAGTCATCTTGAGTGAAGCAACTTGATGATGAAGCCCTGCTATGTGGTCTCCAGTCACCTTCAGCTCATGGTAGTCGATTTCGTTATCTTTGTCCGTGTCAAACAACTCGAAGGCTTCTCTTATTTCGTGTTTCTGCTCCTCGCTGAGCTCCTTCTTCTTCCTGCGTTTACTTCTATCCAGCATGTCACTCCTGCACAAACACAAAGCAGCGGGTTACTCGCTTTTCCGTTCTGCATGCGGGTTGCATATGTACAATTAGCCACGTGACGTCATGATAAAGGAATCATTAGCATCAATGTGCGTGAATCTTTGTCCCACTTTAACGAGGAGGTGCCTTCGCTGTCGTCACTCATGGTTCGACGTGTTGTTGCCTCACCAGCAGGACAACAGCGCCCTGCCTCCCATGTGACGACTTGTAATTGTGACATAAACCCTACTTTATCGCAGTCAGTCGACGTACGCCTGATGTCAGACGCAAGCGAGCGCTAGCCGCTAAGCTAGCTTCCGTCCGCGGCGTCAAACGGGGGCGCGCAAACGTCATTAATTACCTGGGCGAGCTCATTGTGGCGCACTTGAAGCACGTAAGGCAACGAATAAGAGTCTACTCTGTCGGAGTTTAAAGTTTAAATACACAGAACTGCCTCCATTGTGAACACAAGTAAACAATTTGTCCGCGCTCGATTGGAGGCCGCCCATTGGTAGACATTCACGTACGCAACAGTAAGGAGCTCTCTGATTGGCCCATGGCACTGTTATTGTTTTGACTGTGCTGGCACTGGCGACACGGAGCGGCCAGATATCGTAATCACATCCCCATATACATCATTTTATCCAGGTATAATATTCGTCAGGAAGGCATCCGTAATATAAAGGGCTCAAGCCAAAAATCAGCATGTGGATAAAAAAAAGATCCGCTGTGACGACTCCGTAATTAGGAAAAAGCCGAAAGAAACGAACAAATAATATGTATATTTGTTACCAACAGCATTTAACAATACTACATATTACTTAACTTTAAGTCACACCATAAATGCCAAAATGTGATTAATGTAGGGACTTTCTAAGCACCACGCTTGTTTTTGACCCTTTACTTGACTTCCCACTGGGATGTTGATGTTGTTTATCACACCGTCTTTCCTGTGTGGCATGTGTGTGACCAGATGAACACGTCACAGGAAAGGCTCCCCACAAAGTGTCGCCTTCACTCCTTTCCTGTTTCCACGACGTCACCCCCCGCTGTCACGTAGAATGAGGAGGTCGAGGAGCAAGCTCCTTGTGAAGGAGCACACTTTTCTAACGTGACGGATGAACCGTTAAAAGGGGTTGATGTTTGTGGATGATGGCCAACACATTTGGACACGCCCACTCGGAAAGAGGAAGTGCTGGGTGGACACTTTGTGTCTTTTCCGAGGATTTATTTCCTCAGGATATCAAATACTGTCATACCTTAATGACAAGAAATGTATTGAAACAAATGTGCTAGCTCAAGGCTTAATTTGCACCAGAAAGCCCATACACACGTACATCCTGTTTTATACATTTTAATATTATTTCATCATGTATTCAAATAAATATAAAACGTTCTTCATATATTGTTTATATTACACACACATACAGTGAAGAAAATAAGTATTTGAACACCCTGCTATTTTGCTATTTCTCCCACTTAGAAATCATGGAGGGGTCTGAAATTTTCATCGTAGGTGCATGTCCACTGTGAGAGAGATAAACTAAAAAGAAAAATCCAGAAATCACAATGCATGATTTTTTAACAATTTATTTGTGTGATACAGCTGCTAATAAGTATTTGAACACCTGTGTATCATCTAGAATTCTGACCCTGAAAGACCTGTTAGTCTGCCCATTAGAAGTCCACCTGCACTCCATGTATCATCCTGAATCAGATGCACCTGTTTGAGGTCGTTAGCTGCATAAAGACACCTGTCCACCCCATACAATCAGTAAGACTTTAACTTGTAACATGGCGAAGACCAAAGAGCTGTCCAAAGACACCAGAGACAAAATTGTACACCTCCACAAGGCTGGAAAGGGCTACGGAGCAATTACCAAGCAGCTTGGTGAAAAAAGGTCCACTGTTGGAGCTATCATTAGAAAATGGAAGAAGCTAAACATGACGGTCAATCTCAATCGGAGTGGAGCCCCATGCAAGATATCACCTCGTGGGGTCTCAATGATTCTAAGAAAGGTGAGGAATCAGCCCACAACTACACGACAGGACTTGGTCAATGACCTGAAAAGAGCTGGGACCACCGTTTCCAAGGTTACTGTAGGTAATACACTAAGACGTCATGATGTGAAATCATGCATGGCACGAAAGGTTCCCCTGCTTAAACCAGCACATGTCAAGGCCCGTCTTAAGTTTGCATATGACCATTTGGATGATACAGAGGAGTCATGGGAGAAAGTTTTATGGTCAGATGAGACCAAAATAGAACTTTTTGGTCATAATTCCAATAAGCGTGTTTGGAGGAAGAAGAATGAAGAGTACAATCCGAAGAACACCATCCCTACTGTGAAGCATGGGGGTGGTAGCATCATGCTTTGGGGGTGTTTTTCTGCACATGGGACAGGACGAGTGCACTGCATTAAAGAGAGGATGACTGGGGCCGTGTATTGTGAGATTTTGGGGAACAACCTCCTTCCCTCTGTCAGAGCATTGAAGATGGGTCGTGGCTGGGTCTTCCAACACGACAACGACCCGAAGCACACAGCCAGGAAAACCAAGGAGTGGCTCCGTAAGAAGCATATCAAGGTTCTAGCATGGCCCAGCCAGTCTCCAGACCTGAACCCAATCGAAAATCTTTGGAGGGAGCTCAAACTCCGTGTTTCTCAGCGACAGCCCAGAAACCTGACTGATCTAGAGAAGATCTGTGTGGAGGAGTGGGCCAAGATCCCTCCTGCAGTGTGTGCAAACCTGGTGAAAAACTACAGGAAACGTTTGACCTCTGTAATAGCAAACAAAGGCTACTGTACCAAATATTAACATTCATTTTCTCAGGTGTTCAAATACTTATTAGCAGCTGTATCACACAAATAAATTGTTAAAAAATCATGCATTGTGATTTCTGGATTTTTCTTTTTAGTTTATCTCTCTCACAGTGGACATGCACCTACGATGAAAATTTTAGACCCCTCCATGATTTCTAAGTGGGAGAAATAGCAAAATAGCAGGGTGTTCAAATACTTATTTTCTTCACTGTATATATATATGTATACATATATATTTGAATATTTTATGTAGCTTAGCAGTTTGGAGTGTTTACCTTTTTATTATTTTTATCTGTTAATATTTTTATTTTAAATATTTTGCATTTAGCTCATTAAGAATTGTTTATGTATTTATGTTTTAATATTAATCTTACATGTTCATGTTATTATTGAGCTTGATAAGAGTGTTTGTCGTGTCATGTCATGTGTAGATGTTCATTTTTTTGTTTTTCTTTAACTATTTTTTAAGTTTAAATATTCTTTATTGAATGTCACGTTTTTCCATGATTGTTTTCATGTATTTATTTTGTGATATTTGTTTTTAATATTTTTATTTAGCTTAGTTTGAGTGTTGTCATGTTTTTTTTAGATATTTTTAAATATTTGTTCTTTGTTTTTTAATGTTTTTAAAGCTTTTTTTTAGCTTAAGTGTTGTCATGTTTTTCAGTTATTGTCTATGTTTTTATTTTTTAATATTGGTTTTTATATGTTCTATTTTCATATGTTCTATTCTATATGTTTGTCTCTATGTTTGTAAAGATTTAGTTAAATTATTGTTTTTCTTTTACTATTTTTTACTATTTGTTTTAATTTTAAATATTTTTATTGAGCTTATTAAGCTCATGTTTTTCCATTATTGTTTTCATGTGTTTATTTTTTGTTGTTGTTGTTTTTATTGAGCTCGTTAAGATTATTGTCATGTTTTCTAAATGATTTTTGAAAATATTAGTATTTATTGTTGACTACTTTTGACTGTGCCTGTTAGAGTGTTGTCACAGACTGCTCCAACACCTCCCAAAATGATGTACATCCCATTTCAGCACAAACACAAAACAAAGCACGACACACTTGAAGGTAGAGAAGAGAAACTAGCACACTGTACAGCAACCACTACTTCCTGTCTGTGGGAACATCCTGAGGACACAGCCAAGGTAAAAGCACGCCTGCAGACTCGTGAAGGTACAAGAGCAGTATAATCCAGTTAGAAAACACACACACACACACACACATACACACACATACAAACACACACATACACGCAGAGTTGTTCATGTGAGGCCACAGATTAGGTACTGCTAGCGTGTCCAGCTGAGTCAAAAGTTTTGGGACAAAAGCGATCACGTCCTTCAGATGACCTGTGGCTGTCGGGCCTGCATGTTAGCACGTTAGCGTGTGCTGGCTGCCGTATGACGTAAAGACATCGGCCTTTCCAATCAGGCATGTTGTCCATCAAACACCACATGTTCCCTTCACATCCACTATGAACTCTAATGTTTTTACTTGCCGTGTGTGTGTGTGTGTGTGTGTGTGTGTGTGCCGGCCATGACTTACTGGGCCCCACCCTGAGTGTGCACAAAGACCCCCTGTCCCTGCACACACACACACCATGTTGTCTTTTAGTAGCGCAGTGCAGAGTTCCACAACAGCAACAAACGTGTGTAAGCGTGTTGAAAGGTGACAAGTACGTCTTTGTGCGTCCACAAAGTTCCACTTTGCTCCGTCAGCGCCATCTTGGTTCTGCTGGAACACACGAGCGCTTGTCACTCACCAAAGATTCTGTTCTATTCCATTCTACACTCCAAAGACATATGGCTGACGGACACATACTGACTACATTCTCTCCCATGACCCCGCCTCTCGGCCAATGGCGGATGGGATGGGCTACGGCTCACCTTTGACCCTAATGAGGCCAGAAGTGGACGGATGCATTCAGTGATTACTGATGGTATATGGTATATTACAACATATTATAGACTTTATTTTAATATGTCATACTGAATTTCAATTACGACATATTTTATGGCTTTTGTTTTTAAAATGCAATAAGTCAAATATCCGTGTATGCTGTATTTTAATATTTTTTATTGCTAATGTGAAATACGATATTTTTATACAATCATTCTATATCTTGGATTTAAATAATTTCATGAAAAAAATGAAATACAGTCATTGATTTTATGATATAAATATTATGTATAACTAATAAAATTCTATACAGTTAAATAATGAAATATAGAAGTTATATATGTGTACAAAACTTTTTTTTAATTATTTTACAAAATATATACGTACAGTATATTATTTAAATATTACCTTATGTTAATATTAAATATAAGAAATTGTAATCAAATTAATAACTGTTAAATGATATCAATGAAATAATTGAGATATTATTTATTATGCACATATACGTACATATTATGCACATACGTACAAGTGTGTACAAGTCATTTTTCAAAAGGATTTGACTGTCATTATTTCTATGTATACAGTACATTATTTCAATATGATCAAATGTTCATGTTTAATCTGCCATTTGAATAACTATAATAGATATATAATAGATCTGTATGTCAATCATGTAGATTAATGGTACATCAGTCAAATATTCTATGCTGTATGTTTTTGGTGTACAAATCTATATAGTGTATATAGTGTTTTCTATGATGTCATCCATCATAAGGATTCTATTCTATTCCATCCATGTGCGACCTGGCGCTGTTGCCGAGCAACGCAAGGCCCGTCCACAAGCGTTGGAGGTCGGAGGTGGTCACGTGACCGCGTGCTTCGTTAGCCTTGGAAGCACGATGGCCCAAACTCCCCCCCCCGTCGCTGACCTTTTCAACCCTTTATTAGCGCCGCAACCTTCTGCTGTAAAGGTCGTCTTCACGGCGCCGCAGGAATGACGTTTGTCACCAAGACGAGTCCAAGACGAGGCCATCACGTCTGGACAGTTGGAAGGAAGGAAGGGCGGAAGGATGGAAGGGTGGAAAGTTGGAAGGGTGGCAGGATGGAAAGGTGGAAGTTTGGAAGGGTGGAAGGATGGTAGGGTGGAAGGGTGGAAGGTTGGAAGGTTGGAAGGGTGGAAGGACCAAAGGACGGAAGGGTTAAAGGACGGAAAGTTGGAAGGGTGGAAGGATGGAAGGGTGGAAGGGTGGAAGGGTGGAAGGGTGGAAGGATGGAAGGGTAAAAGAGTGGAAGGGAGGAAAGTTGAAAGGATGGAATGGTGGAAGGATGGAAGGGTGGAAGGATGGAAAGGTAGAAGGGTGGAAGAATGGAAGGGTGGAAGGGTGAAAGGGTGAAAGGATGGAAGGATGATATTCTTCATCTCGGATGTGGCCAACAAGAACGTGGCTTAGCGACGTCGCAGGTCTTCCTCCTGTCCTCCCAATAGGACCTCCCCAAGCCCTCCCCCTCCCCTCCCCTCTGTGCTGCGGTGCACGCCTCAGTGCTTCATGACGTTGACGCGTGTCTTCACTCTGCGTCCACGCTGCACGGAGGAGGCTGCAGGTCCCCCAACACCGGCATAGAAGGTAAAAGGCGTCTATTTCCTGTATTTCCTATTTCCTGCCTGGCGTGGCCACATGGACGTAGAAGTAGAAAGCATAGAAGATAGAAGAGCCTGTTGTTGTTGTGCTGGTTAGCATTTCATCCGTGTACATCCTCAGCGGGCTTTCATCAACTTTTGTGTGTGAAAGGATTAAGGGGGGGCCCCCCCTTTGGATGAGCCGACTGCTTTCTGCAAACTGTTTTTGGGCAAAAGGTCAAAGGTGAAAGATGAGACTGTTCAGTGAAGTCGTCATGTGTGTGCTTGTCATGCTTTAAAAAAAACGTTTTATTATTTTAAAATATTTCTATTATGCTTTTTAGGAGTGTTGTCATTTTTTAAATATTTTTTACAAAATTTCTTTACATATTTTGATTTAACATAGCACTTTAGAGTGTAGTCATATTTTTAAATGATTTTTTTTAGATATTTCTTTTGTTTAAAAGATTTTTATTTAGCTTAGAGCTTCAGTGTTGTCATTTTTGTATTTTTGTTTTTATATTTTTATTAAGCATGTTAAGAGTGTTGTCGTTTGTATTAATTTAAATTTTAATCATAATAATAGCTAGCTTTTATTCCAATTTTATTTACATTTTTAGTTAGCTTTAGTGTTGTTTTTCTTGTTGTATTTTTAAGGTTTTATTGAGCTTTTTATGAGTCTCATCATGTTTTTTATTATTATTTTGTATTTAATATTTATTTGTAAATATTATTTACAATCATTTTTATGATTTAATTTGTTACAAATATTTGGTTCATTTAGCTCATTGCTTTTGAGGGTTGTCATGTCTTTTAATTGAGTTTTAATTTTGACATTTTTCATTTAGCATGTGAAGTGTTTTCGTGTTTTTAATTATTATTGTTGTCATTTAAAATATTTTTTTTTAATTTAGCTCAGAGCGTTTACGTTCCATCAAGTTTTTTTAATGTTTTATATTATTAGGCTGGTTTAGTGTTGTTTTTAAATGATTTATTTTGTATGTTTTCATAGTTTGTTCAGCTCCTTTTGTATTATGGATTTTTAAATATTTGTTCTTTATTAGTAAAGTTTTGTCTTAGGCTAATTTAGCGTTGTCCTGTTTTTGGTATTTGATGAACTCTTCATATTCTTATTTAATGTTTCCATGGCTACGGAGGCCATGTGGCATTGTGGGTAGTGTAGTGTCGTGATGCCATGGAAGCAACCAAACCTATCGTGGGCGTCACAGCAGCCGAGCATGTGCGTTGACGTTTGTGAGCGAGAGCCGGACGCGGCAGGGCGAGCAACAAGCGTTCTCTGTTTGCTGACGCAGACTTGGCGGCTCCACCTGGGGGCTCCACTTCGGGGCTCCACCCTTCCCTCCCAGCACACACAGAGGCCACTTGAAGGTCTAATTGCGGCGTCCTAACAACAGGTTAAAAGTGTTTTTTCTCTTGTGAGCTGAGAGTCTTTTTATTGACGCCATCAATGGCCGCCTGTGTCACCTGACCAACATCTATTCCAGCTGTTCCACATGTCAACACGACAATTGGGTGAGGGAGGTCATGTGACATGGCTCAGCCAGTGACGCGGGTCCTGCTAGCATGGCGGTACCAGGTAGTTGTAGTTTCCTGGTTTTTGGTACTAGGTAGGGAAAAGTTAGCATAACCGTCAACAGCTGATGACATCACAGACGGGCTATGTAGCTAACTTAGCAAGTAACGTAACAAGCTAGCGACTTTGTTAGAAGCTAAAGACGCTTTTTGATAAAAATACACAAATAACACATCCGGACTAGCAGAGTATTGTATGCTAAACAGAAAATTTTGGTGTCAATTGAGGCGGCCGCTAACGTAGATTCCACTGTATTCATTACTTTAGCATGCTAGCATGGCTAGCGTGTGTCAGTGTTAATATATTGTCCTTCGACAAAAATGGATTGAGTTGTTTATTGATGATGTAAATGATTAGATATGACCCTTATTGGGTTACTGACAGCGTATCCAAGTGCCCAAGCCAGACACATGCTAGCATGCCAGATGATTCCAGACCAACGTAACGAGCCAAAGATGGCGGCGTGACAGAGCTGATGGATCCTTGTGGAATGTAAGCAGACTTTAATGGATCCTCTCGGCCAGCAGAGAGCGGAACAGATCTCACCAAAAAAGGGCTGGAACTTACTACTACTTACTACAACGCTGACGTTTCCCAGCGAGGGTGTCATCCAGACGTTAAAACATGAGCAATTCTGATGAAATATTGATCGATATTGATATATTGACGCCAGCCAAGGGTCACCACTGACACGATGGTCCCCTTTTTCTTCGTTTTATTCTGAAATTATGCTTCAGGCTGCAAAAGTTGGGCTGGCCGCACTTTGGACACCCCTGATGTACGCGATCACCTGTCAAAATGGCAGCTTTCATGCCACACACACACACACACACACCTGGCCCATGTTTACTTTCCACACAGATGGACACCCATGACAGGACGTGCCCCTGAATACTGTACCTAATGTTACAGTTTTACATGTATTTTGTAAACATTTGATATTTGTCCCACAGAGAATGTGTTCCATGAACGTGTGTGTGTGTGTGTGTGTGTGTGCAGACAGGTTCTGCTGAGTGCAGGAGGTCCAGTTGGCACAAGGAGCAGCACATCAGCACTTTGGTACGTAAAGAACCAAGATAAGCTAGCTTGTTAGGGTGGGGGTGGGGGGGTCAGGGGGGAGGGGCAGTGTCGATCAAGCTGAATGACGACATCTTTACACACGCACACACACACGGAAGGTTATTGCTGAAGTGATTTTTCTTTCTGTTGTCCATTGAAAGGAATCAAATCAAGTGTTTGTGTCGTCATGGTAACAAGTATGGTTTGAATGGAGGAGTCCATCTTCCAAAAAGTTGTGTGTCGTTTCTCTCACACACACACACTCCCATTGCGCAATAGAGAACAAGCCGCAGTGTGTGTGTGTGTGTTGTCCTTTTCTCGTCCTTGTCCTAATGCAGCACTGTGTTTGTGTGTGTGTGTGTGTGTGTGTGTGTAAAACAGTACCAATTTTATGCTTGTGGCAGAGGGTTGAAATGTTACAAAGATGTTCTTTTAAGTTGTAAAATGAAAATAAAATAAAAAAATATTTTTTTTTTTTCAAAATAAAATTATGTTGGGAAAAATTGATAATTCCACGGGAATCAAGATCAAAATATTCCAAGACGATAATTTGCGAAGATTATGTATTTTGCAGACTATATGTCCCTGGTTTGGCTGGTCCTGCCACTAGTACTCCAGAGCATCTTATATACGATATGTATTTTTCACCACTGCCACAAGATGGCGCTCTAGGGTCCCGTGTCAGGATCCTATCCCTCCCGTACCGCTGAAGATGTAAACATCTAGCTCAACGGATGGTTGTGTTGTTTAGGCTGTGTTCGTATGCTAGCTTAACATGTAGCTACGTATATAGTCTGCTGTTGTCCATTTTAGTCTTATTACTGACTGACTTATATACTGTATGTCTTAGACTTGGACTAATCTATGTTGTCTAAGAAGACAAGGAGGGGGTTGTGATGACATGTGATGACATCACATCCTGTGTGTGTGTGTGTGTGTGCATCCCTCACAGGTGCTTAGTGGCGGATGAGAATGGTGATCATGTTGCTGATTCCCGCTCTGCTCCTAACCCTGGTCTCGCTGAGCGCAGCCGACAACTTGGACACTTCGTACCCCGACCTGGAGCACTCCAGAACCATCTACGTGACGGGTGAGCCGGCGTCTGGTTCCCGACACTTTGTTTCCTGACCTTATCAGCATCTTGTTTGGATAAGCGTGCTATGTGGGGGTCTGCTGCTCTGCGGGATAACATTATCTCATCTTGGACTGGCTCCATCCAACACCAGAACCACCACCCTGCACTCCTAGCGTCATCGCAGGACACACACATGAGAATATGGACTCACAGCCCCAAACATACAGTAGCCCTCAATGTCACATCGGGTGGATAGCTTTGGTCTGTGTAGGACCTTTAAGAGGAGACTTGTCTATAAATGAAACGTTAACACTGACACCTAGTGACCAGAGTAGAATACTACATACAATGTGTCTTCTCCATGCCTTCATTTGTATTTTACATTTTCTTCATTTTGCCATGTTTACCTCCACCAAGCACAGAGCAGAAATTTTTTCAGGGAATGGTACATGAAAGAAATTATTACATTTTGGGGATCACCGTCTGGATCCGGCATGTTTTTAAAGGATTCTTATACGTTGCCAGATAGGACCATTTTCAGCATTTGTGGATATATAACGGTGGTCATAAAAATGGCCAGAGCACTCATTCCAGACATTTAGCCTTCCCAGTACATGCTACATCATGTTAGGTGTTAGCATGCTAATGTTAGCATTTTCAAAGATTTTCATGAGTAGACACCTATTTATAAACACCGCTATCATGCGAGGGGTTGTCTAACATTGCAAGAATGCTAACATTAGCATAGTAGCCTTTTTGAGCCATTTTCATAGGTACACTATTACACTAGTTGTTAGCATGCTAACATGAGCATACCACTATTTTTACGATATCATGCTAAATGTTAACTAATTTTCGCATGTAGGCATGCTAACATATTTTTAACGTTTTTAGCATTTTCAGAGGTAGGAACAAACATTTACCGTTACTATGCTAGCTGTTAGCATGGGGACATTAGCCTGTTAGCATTGTCATTGACACCTTTCCATTGCATGTTTTCATGGTCAAGGAATCTAAGTAGATAAAATAAATGTAGGACTAATATTTATGGTTTAAATCACAATATGGGGGGAACGATGGCGCTTGGCGGATGTCTACGCTATGAGTGCTTTTCTCTTTTTCTATGTATTTATTTATGTCTGACTGTCTATTTATTAATGTGTTTTAATGTGTATTTTTCTGTGGTGCATTTCAATGTTTTCTGCAAAATCCATCTAAATCATGTAAATTCAATATACAGTGAAGAAAATAAGTATTTGAACACCCTGCTATTTTGCTATTTCTCCCACTTAGAAATCATGGAGGGGTCTGAAATTTTCATCGTAGGTGCATGTCCACTGTGAGAGAGATAAACTAAAAAGAAAAATCCAGAAATCACAATGCATGATTTTTTAACAATTTATTTGTGTGATACAGCTGCAAATAAGTATTTGAACACCTGTGTATCATCTAGAATTCTGACCCTGAAAGACCTGTTAGTCTGCCCATTAGAAGTCCACCTGCACTCCATGTATCATCCTGAATCAGATGCACCTGTTTGAGGTCGTTACTGCATAAAGACACCTGTCCACCCCATACAATCAGTAAGACTTTAACTTGTAACATGGCGAAGACCAAAGAGCTGTCCAAAGACACCAGAGACAAAATTGTACACCTCCACAAGGCTGGAAAGGGCTACGGAGCAATTACCAAGCAGCTTGGTGAAAAAAGGTCCACTGTTGGAGCTATCATTAGAAAATGGAAGAAGCTAAACATGACGGTCAATCTCAATCGGAGTGGAGCCCCATGCAAGATATCACCTCGTGGGGTCTCAATGATTCTAAGAAAGGTGAGGAATCAGCCCAGAACTACACGACAGGACTTGGTCAATGACCTGAAAAGAGCTGGGACCACCGTTTCCAAGGTTACTGTAGGTAATACACTAAGACGTCATGATGTGAAATCATGCATGGCACGAAAGGTTCCCCTGCTTAAACCAGCACATGTCAAGGCCCGTCTTAAGTTTGCATATGACCATTTGGATGATACAGAGGAGTCATGGGAGAAAGTTTTATGGTCAGATGAGACCAAAATAGAACTTTTTGGTCATAATTCCAATAAGCGTGTTTGGAGGAAGAAGAATGAAGAGTACAATCCGAAGAACACCATCCCTACTGTGAAGCATGGGGGTGGTAGCATCATGCTTTGGGGGTGTTTTTCTGCACATGGGACAGGACGAGTGCACTGCATTAAAGAGAGGATGACTGGGGCCGTGTATTGTGAGATTTTGGGGAACAACCTCCTTCCCTCTGTCAGAGCATTGAAGATGGGTCGTGGCTGGGTCTTCCAACACGACAACGACCCGAAGCACACAGCCAGGAAAACCAAGGAGTGGCTCCGTAAGAAGCATATCAAGGTTCTAGCATGGCCCAGCCAGTCTCCAGACCTGAACCCAATCGAAAATCTTTGGAGGGAGCTCAAACTCCGTGTTTCTCAGCGACAGCCCAGAAACCTGACTGATCTAGAGAAGATCTGTGTGGAGGAGTGGGCCAAGATCCCTCCTGCAGTGTGTGCAAACCTGGTGAAAAACTACAGGAAACGTTTGACCTCTGTAATAGCAAACAAAGGCTACTGTACCAAATATTAACCTTCATTTTCTCAGGTGTTCAAATACTTATTTGCAGCTGTATCACACAAATAAATTGTTAAAAAATCATGCATTGTGATTTCTGGATTTTTCTTTTTAGTTTATCTCTCTCACAGTGGACATGCACCTACGATGAAAATTTCAGACCCCTCCATGATTTCTAAGTGGGAGAAATAGCAAAATAGCAGGGTGTTCAAATACTTATTTTCTTCACTGTATCCATTCCATCCATTTATCCATCCATTAATCCATCCATCCAGCCATTAATCCATCCATCCATCATCCATCCATCCATCCTTTTTCTATGCCACTTATCCTCACTAGGGGGGGTATGCTGGAGCCTATCCCAGCTGTCTTCAGGCGAGAGGCGGGGTTCACCCTGAACTAGTGGCCAGCCAATCACAGGGCACATATAGACAAACAACCATTCCCACCCACATTCATACCTATGGACTATTTGGAGTGGCCAATGAAGCCAGCATGTTTTTGGGATGTGGGAGGAAACCAGAGTACCTGAAGAAAACCCACGCATGCACGAGGAGAACATGCAAACTCCACACAGAGATGGCAGAGATAAAGTAGAGAGGTGAAATAATAAGTAAATGTGGAACGGATGAATTTGGGTCGTGTTTCTCACCTTCTGAAAGGCATTGGCCCCATGGCGGGTTATTTAGCCGCCAATGTCCCCACATGAAAGTGGTATACACGGAACATTTCAAATGAAGTACTTGTTGCGTTTGATGTTGTAGAAAATGTTCCTCGCCTGTCGGTGACGTCAGAGCAGTCCATGGTGGTCTCGAGGCGGGGGGGCAACGCCACGTTGCCATGCAGCATCCAGCGGGACCAATCCCTGGCCCCCAATCGCAAGATGAGGATCAAGTGGACCAAACTGACGTCCGACTTCTTGAAGGAGGTTAGTTTGTTTGGGTGCACAGACGTGACGGTCATGTGCTCCCCACCTGACACCCCGTCCCCTCCAGGTGGACGTGTTTGCGGCCATGGATTACCACAAGAGAAGCTATGGAAGCTTCCACGGGCGCGTGCGCCTGCGAGGCTCCTCCCCCACGGACGCCTCACTGGTCATCAGCGACATCGTCCTGGAGGACTACGGCAGATATAAATGCGAAGTCATTGACGGCCTGGAGGACGCCACTGTGGTGGTGGCGCTGGACCTGGAAGGTGAGACCACACCCCCAACACGGAGGTCACATGCTAAAACCGCCCAACCAAAGCCATGAATGTTAGTTCAATCACATACAACATACTACTACAAATAGTACTAGCTTAGTGGAGTGGAGTGTTATTGTTACGTAACATGAGGCGTGGCTTGCAGGTGTGGTCTTCCCATACTATCCCCGTCTGGGTCGCTACAACCTCAACTTCCACGACGCAGAGCGGGCCTGCCGGGAACAGGATGCCACGGTGGCGTCCTTGGAGCAGCTGCACGCGGCGTGGCGAGGGGGGCTGGACTGGTGCAACGCCGGCTGGCTGAGTGACGGCTCGGTCCGGTACCCCATCACCTCCCCCAGGGAACCCTGCGGCGGCAAGAACACCGTACCCGGCCTTCGCAGCTACGGCCTCAGAGACAAAGACAAGAACCAATACGACGTCTTCTGCTTCACCTCACACTACCAAGGTCACTTCCTACATCCTCCATGCCAGCAGGGGCGCTACGCTCTACACTCACATGGACGTCCATTACTCTCTACTACTCTGCATACTCTATTCTACTAGTAGTCTCGTAGTAGTGGACTCATGGTAGTATGCCACATAGGAGTTGTGTAATAGCAATGTAGTGTAGTAGTATGCTAGTCTGGTAGTATGCTAGTATAGTTGTTGTGTAGTAGGATACTAGCATAGTAGTTGTGTAATAATAATGCAGTGTATCTGTATTCTAGTGTAGTATACTAGCATAGTAGTTGTGTAATAGTAATGTAGTGTATCTGTATTCTAGTGTAGCATACTAGCATAGTAGTTGTGTAATAGTAACGTTGCAGTGTAGTACTTGTGTAGTAGTGTTGTTGTGCATAGTAGTTGTGCCGTAGTAGCATAGTACTTGTATGACAGTAGTAGTTGTAGTATAGTAGTTTTGTAGTAGTATAGTCATGTTGTATTTGTGTAGTGGTGTACTAGTTGTGTAGTTGGAGTGCAGTAGTAGTAGTTCTGTCCTAGTAGTTGTGTAGGAGTAGTGTAGTACTTGTATAACAGTGGAGGAATATAGTAGCACTTGTAGTGTAGTACTTTATAAGACTGTGCGTGTGTAGAGGTTAGTGCAGTACTTGTAATAGCGTGTAGTGGTGCAGCAGTACTAGTTGTTTTGCAGTACTATAATACACAGTACGAGTATTTCTATTGATATTTCCATACAGGATATACCGTAGCAGTACTGACGTGTTTTGGTGTTTCGGTGGTCTTGCAGGAAGCGTGTACTACCTCATCCATCCCACGAAGCTGACGTACGACGAGGCGCGGCGGGCGTGTGAGAAGAACGGCGCCCAGGTGGCCAAGGTGGGGCAGATGTACGCGGCGTGGAAGCTTCTGGGCTACGACCGCTGCGACGGCGGCTGGTTGGCCGACGGCAGCGTCCGTTACCCCATCTCCCGCCCGCGCGCTCGCTGCAGCCCCGACGAGGCAGCGGTGCGCTTCAGCGGCTTCCCCGACAAGAAGCACAAGTTGTACGGCGTTTACTGCTTCAAGGCCCGCCACTGAACACGTTCATGCACGCGCACACGCACTGTGATGCTAGCATGTTAGTAGCTAGCTGACATGTTTCAGGTTGAGCTTACTTCGAGAACTGCGGGGGGGCAAAGGGGGAGCGCATGCTAAAACTGATCAGCATGTTGGATTCTGACTCGTCTGAACTGAGACCCGCTTCATACTGGTCCGACTCTCTGGGCACTTATCTTCTTTTAGTCCATCAGAACAGGCCAGAAGGATTTTTTTAAGGTGCTAAGACGTCGTTTATGTTTTCTACTAATTATTATTGTTGTTAGCGTTCTTGTAGAAAATGGAACTGTTAAATGTTTTGATATAAATAAAGGCCAGACTTTAATGAACAACAGTCAAGTGCTTTGTATGTCAACGTCTTCTGGAACGTTCTCAACACGCTTTAAGGCTGGCCCTTTAAGGCTGGCCCTTTAAGGCTGGCCCTTTAAGGATGGCCCTTTAAGGATGGCCCTTAAAGGCTGGCCCTTAAAGGCTGGCCCTTAAAGGCTGGCCCTTAAAGGCTGGCCCTTAAAGGCTGGCCCTTAAAGGCTGGCCCTTAAAGGCTGGCCCTTAAAGGCTGGCCCTTAAAGGGTGGCCCTTAAAGGGTGGCCCTTAAAGGGTGGCCCTTAAAGGGTGGCCCTTAAAGGGTGGCCCTTAAAGGGTGGCCCTTAAAGGGTGGCCCTTAAAGGGTGGCCCTTAAAGGGTGGCCCTTAAAGGGTGGCCCTTAAAGGGTGGCCCTTTAAGGCTGGCCCTTTAAGGCTGGAGCTTTAAGGCTGGCCCTTTTAGGATGGCCCTTTAAGGCTGGAGCTTTAAGGCTGGCCCTTTAAGGATGGAGCTTTAAGGCTGGAGCTTTAAGGCTGGCTCTTTAAGGCTGGCCCTTTAGGGATGGCCCTTTAAGGCTGGCCCTTTAAGGCTGGAGCTTTAAGGCTGGCCCTTTAAGGCTGGCCCTTTAGGAATGGCCCTTTAAGGCTGACCCTTAAGACTGGAGCTTTAAGGCTGGCCCTTTAAGGCTGGAGCTTTAAGGCTGGCCCTTTAAGGCTAGAGCTTTAAGGCTGGGCCTCTAAGGCTGGCCCTACAATTCACACTGTGCTTATGCTTGGTCCTCGTTTCAACAGAAAAACATGAGCTCATCTGACTGATGTGTCAAAAGTATCAATATTTTGGATTTATGGATTTGAAAGCCTGACGTTTTTGCGATGAAGCAAAGGAAAAGTTACTTTAAACAATTTATTCAGCACTTTTATGCGTGTGGATATTTGGCCCAAGACGTCACATTCCCAAATATTCCAAGAATTCCAGCTTGTGCTGTGAAGAAAGCAGCTAAATGATCATGACTTCGTGTCTCAGTAGAATAAATTAAATCCTAAAGGCTTCATATGTTTCCATCACTTGAAGTCCAAACCAGCAGAACCAACTGAGGGGGAAAAAAGTGACGAGTCAGTTGTCTCCATGGCGATGAGCCCAGTGGGATATCCCGGCTGGTGGACGGAGAGCGCGGGTGACTGGAAGCAGTTCTGGTCCCAGCTAGAGTACCAAAACAAAAGCCCACGCCCCAGTTGGGGGGACGTGGCCTCTCAGATCCACCATGGTGGCGTGTTGCGTTCACATGTTTGGTGGAGCTAAAGTGACATGACTGTTCAGTTCAGGCTCAGCGTTGCCTCGGGAGCGATGTCAGTGCCGCCCATGGCGTTTGTCCCTCTGGAAGCGGCCCGGCAGAGGATTCCAGGAGCTCAGAGAGCCGTCGTCGCTATGGTGATGTGCGGCGTGGTGGGCGTGGAGGGCGTAGTGAAGCCCGCTGGTGCGGCGGCGCAGAGGAAGCCACGTGTGGTAAGTCGCAGCTGCGGGAAAGGAAGTGACAATCAAGGTGAGGTGGTCAAAAAGTATGCTCATCTAAATAATAATAATAATAAAGTAAAACCAAATCAGGGCAGCACAGCGGTCTAGTGCTTAGCGCGCAGACCTCACAGCTAGGGGACCAGGGTTCAAGTCCACCCTCGGCCATCTCTGTGTGGAGTTTGCATGTTCTCCCCGTGCATGCGTGGGTTTTCTCCGGGTACTCCCACATTCCAAAAACATGCTAGGTTAATTGGCGACTCCAAATTGTCCATAGGTATGAATGTGAGTGTGAATGGTTGTTTGTCTATATGTGTCCTGTGATTGGCTGGCGACCAGTCCAGGGTGTACCCCGCCTCTCGCCCGAAGACAGCTGGGATAGGCTCCAGCACCCCTGCGACCCTCGTGAGGAAAAGCGGTAGAAAATGAATGAATAAAACCAAATCTAAATAAAATACACTAAAAAAGTAGTTCCTAATCTAAAAACTAAAAAAATAAGTATGGTGAAATAAAAGAAAGAAAAAAGTTGTGACAAAAATAATATCTTATCAATATCTTACAGTATTGCCAATTAAATCTAAAAAAGCAAAATAATCTTGTAAAAATTAAATAAAAGGTGTAAAAGTGAAAAAAATATACATATCTAAAAATGAAAAAGAAGCAGCACATGTCAAAAACAAGAAAAAGCACTCACGGCTCATGCACGTGACTTTGGGGGCGTCCCATTGGCCATTGGGACGGCAGCGTATGGTGGGGGCGTGTCTCTGCACGTAGCCCGCCTTGCAGTGGTAGCGCATCAGAGAGTTGACCTCGTAGCGCAGCTTCACTGCACCGAACGAGCGCGCGTCCTTCACGGGGGGCGGCGGGCCGCACGACACTTTCAGGGTCAAAAGGTGAAAAGAGAGGTCACACGGCGGGAGGCGGCAGAAAGGTGGTGTGCACGCACCTGTTCCCTTCTTGCAGGTGAAGGACAGGTGGTAATTGCAGGGCACGTCGTTCCACTGGCCGCCGTCGTGCCAGATGAGGACCACACAGTCCTCGCCGGACTGGAAGAAACTGTCGGGCTGGTTGGGACGCCAGTGTTCGTATTGCTGCGACATTAGGTCATGGTGTTAGCTTCCAATGTTTTCTTGTTACTCTTAATGAACGTGACTATCACTGACTATCACTGGAAGGTATGACGGACAGACGAGTCACCACAGGGTGGTGCTAGTGAGGCATGTTTGAGCGGCGCGTCACGTCTGCTTTCCGTTGTTTTTCTGCACCAGAGAGAGCAGCTAAAGTCTACACAAAAGCGTCATCCTCACCATGGCCGTGCCATCTGTCCAGCGGAAATCTCTCTCAAACATCTTGTCGTTGAGGCCGACCCACTGGTAGTCGCTGCCCAGACCTGCAGAGAGGAGGCGTTCAGGGGCAGCGTTAGTGCTCAGGCATCTCACACGGGAAGTACGCCACGGCCGGGAATGTTCACGCCGTCTTCTTTGTCCGACTAAACTGAGCTAAGCTGGGAATGCCACACGTCCGCGTGCTGCCTGCTAGCGCTCAACAGCATTAGCATGAGCTTGTGGTTGTCTTCTCGGTCCTCCACATTTGTGTCACATGTTCTCTTTAGCTACGTTTGTACGTCTAATAATAACGTGTCTTTTTCACATTTATCGGCATTCCTTGCAACTTACGATTGACGAAGAGCTGCTCCTCGTGGGACAGGATGCTGACCAGATGGGCGCTGTGCAGTCGACACTCTCTCTCGGCGGCGTCCCAGGTGCGACGGTGTGTGAAGTGTTTGTAACAGTGAGACTGAAACTTGTGCCAGCCTGAACCACACACCTCGGTGTCTGCAGGGGGCCAAGACGGGGGGGGGGGGTTCTGATTAGTCGCTGAATACACACTGATCTCTCGGGCAACGTCTTCTTATTCCTGGCATGTGGCATGTGTGAACAAGGCTTCACTTGCACCACATACAAAGAAGAAGTAGCATCAAATGGGGAAAAAAAATCCCAACTCTAAAACAAAAAGTAATGCGAAATATGTTTTTTTTAAAGTACTTCCTAATAAAATATATAATAATAAATATAATATGAGACTATATAATATATATAATATATACATAATATAATAATATAAAAAAGTAAACACAATGTGTGCCAAATAAAAAACCTGTAAAAAATGAGCAAAAAATCTAAAAAAACAAAAACCTAGATAAAATCTAAAAAATTAAAAAGTAGCACCTGATCAGAAAAAAGTAAGACTCTAAACGTAGTACACGTAGTACATGTAGTACTCGTTTTTACACAGCTGTCTGAGGGGAGGTTCCACAGTGACGTTCATGAAAGGTGAGTGAGGAGCAGCAGGAGTTCACGTCCAAGTCCGTGTCCTTGGAGGACGCTGCTGAGTCATGCTACAAATATGGAGATCACGCCCGCCAGCTGAGGGGCGGAGACCATCGCTGCTCGTGCGAGCGAGGAGGGGACGACGCCCAAGTGTGAAATCACAAAAACCTGCTGGACAAGAACTTTGAACTTTGACCCCAAACACGATGCATCTCATCTACAAAGTGAACCTTCACTTCAAGCTTCTGCCCTTGTCCTTCCATGCCTGTTACCATAGCAACTGGTCTGTGATGGTTGTCAGAGCATGAAGCATGTAGCTGTCATGTGACCCCTGCGCACATGAGCCTCACCTCGCTGGCACAGCGGTCCCGCGTAGCTGGGCAGGCAGAGGCAGGAGAAGGCGTTGACCTCATCCACGCAGGTGGCGCCATTCACACACGGGTTGGATCGGCACTCGTCCACGTCTGCACACGCGACAAGACAAAAGCCCACATTGTTGGCCCCCCGTGGTTGTCTTGACACCCATGGACACCCTGATGAGGCTCACCTGTTTCACAGCGCCCCCCGGTGTACCCGGGTGGACACAAGCAAACGTTCTGTGAGCCTCGCTGGTAGCACGAGCCGCCATGATGACACACATTGGAAGAACATGGCTGTGCACCTGTGATCACGTGACATGATGACATCATCATCTTACGAATGCCTTTCACTGGGGGATGAAGGGGGGGGGTACATACCTGTGACACTGGCAGGACTGGCCTGTACGGGGTCAGGATGCTTCATGGTCTCATCAGGTCTAGGGGGTGGTGACTCCACCAACTGGGGGGCAATCACTTTGTCGTAGTCCACAAAGTCCTCCGGCGGGAGGGGGGTGGTGGCCGAGTCAGGGGTCATCGCCCACTGGGGGAAGGAGCGGGTGCTGTCAGAGAGGGAGGGGGAAGGGGTGGAAAGCGTTTGTTGGCCCGTAAACAACGAGGTGGTCTCATTATGGCCACGTCTGGCGGGGCTAGGGGCACGGGGGTCCCTCTGAGTTGTAGATGGAGGGTAGATGTCTGTTTCTTGGTCCAACGTGGTTCCTCTCTCAGCTGCAATGGCTGGTAAAACCATCACCTCTTCAGGAATTAGACCACCCCGCTCTCCTGGAATCTCTCCCTCCCCTGAGAGCTGTTCCCCACCGGAGATGCCCTCTTTGACCCCGTCCACAGCTGGGGACTCCACTGGGACCTCCACAAACCAACTGGGGGCTGGCATGTTGGTGGGCGTCTCCTCCATTTCAGTGTCCTGACCCGATCCCCCCTCTTCCGGGACAAAAGCCGGACTCTCCGTCTCTCTGATTTCTGTCTCGTGTCTCCTCACGTGTGACAGGCTGACGGTGCCGGGGGGCCGGGCTCCATCCGCCGAGCCCTCTGTGTTATCCAAAGGCAAGGTGGGGGGCACGACGGTGCTCCTTGGGGGTGTTTTGCTCGTGTCATCATCCGCCTGGGTCATGTGGTCCTTCACTGTGTGGGCGTCCAAGGCGGAGTAGTCAAACGGCGTCATGCTCTCCTCCACCGTGATTGGGGAAGCGGTCTCAAACTGGTCCCCCCGTGCCTCCTCAGGCAGCCTGGTGTCAAAGGTCACCTGATAAGATGAGAGGCTGTAGATCATTTAAAGCGACAGCAGCAGATAATAATCACAAAAAAGTCATCGGCTCGTTACTTTGTGTCTCCCGTTGATGAAGCTGACTGGGGGGAGCAGACCCATGAGCGACGGCTCCAGGAGGGCGGCGTCTCCGCTGCCCTGCTGGACGACCTCCTCGGCCGCTTGCGAGAGGTCGGTGATCTGCGGGAAGAGGGGGCTGTTGGCGCCCCCCACAGGCGAGTTGAGGAGCTGCAGGATGCGATCGACTAAAAAGGCCAGAAGTGAAATGTTAGAGGTGGCACGGTGGTCTAGTGGTTAGCGCGCAGACCTCACAGCTATGAGACCAGAGTTCAATTCCACCCTCGGCCATCTCTGGAGTTTGCATGTTCTCCCCTTGTATGCGTGGGTTTTCTCCGGGTACTCCGGTTTCCTCCCACATTCCAAAAACATGCTAGGTTAATTGGTGACTCCAAATTGTCCATAGGTATGAATGTGAGTGTGAATGGTTGTTTGTCTATATGTGTCTATATGTGATTGGCCGGTGACCAGTCCAGGGTGTACCCCGCCTCTCGCCCGAAGACAGTTGGAATAGGCTCCAGCACCCTTGTGAGGAAAAGCGATAGAAAATGAATGAATGAATGAAATGTGGTTGATGGCTGAGGGCATCTTTGCTGACGTGCGGGAGAAGATGGCTAGTGTAAATAAGCGCTAGGTGATGACTCACAGAAAATGTAAACAAGACTTAGTGGGAGAAAACGTGCTACAAATGAAAAGTGCATTTCTGTGTTCCCCCTTGAGGAGGTGGTTATGATCTTCATTAAAAGTGTGTGTTTCCCAGGCGGGGGGGCCTGTAGGGGAGAGGGGAGGGGAGGGGGGGCTACGCTCAAACAATGCATACTTGTGTCCTTGTGAAGGCTTTAGGACACACATGGAAGTTATAGTACAAGACCACACATAAAAAGACCATAAATCAGCAGTAACTGTGTTTCATACATCACAACCTATCATAGCAATGCCCACACACGATACAAGCGTCTCCTCGACCATCACTAACCAGCTGAGTCACTAACGCCATATTCTCATGCGATCAGCTGACCTGATTGGTTGCGGTCGTGCACGTTGACGATGATGACGTGGACGGGGGGCTTGGCTGATGAGACCCCCTCATCAGGAAGCGCCAGTGATGATTGGTCAAAAGTCAGCGAGGGCGTGTCCACTTTGAAAACCAGGGCAGGCTCTTGTGGCTCTGCCTCTCCAGGCTGAGTCGTGGGGGTCCGGTCGGGAAGAACCAGCACTGGACTCTGAGAGCCTGGGGGAGTCCCGTCCAGCCAAGCGGGTGTGGGGGGGGTCCGCTCCCACACGTGAGTGGGGGTCATCGCCGCTTCCAGGTCGGCGCCGCTTGAAGTGTCATTGCTGCTGCTCTCTCCCCGACCCGACCCCCCCTGGGGGTCATCAAAAGGTGGGGGCAGAGTGGTGGGAAACAATACGGCCTCTATGACAGGTAGCGACTCCAGCCCAGTAAGCCCAGTTTCTAGAACATCTTCATCACCATGTGACTTTGAGGGGGCAGAGTCAAGGTGACCTGAATAATGAGTGACAGCTTCTCTCTGAGGGTCTGCTGGTGTCGGAGGGTCGGGGGTCACAGTGGTTTCTGCCAGCTTGGCTGGAGGAGGAGGAAGGACGTGATGAGAAGCAGAGTGAATAAACGACACATGAATAGCACAATAAAAATAACATGGCTATCACGTTGAACAACACAAGATTAGCTTGGCTATCTGACCAATGTCACTTAGCAGATGGCTGGTGCTCCTGAAAAGGACAAAATCAACTTTAGTACATGAAGTTACCTACAAATCAATACAAAAACACACACAACTTCGTACAGTATTACAATTAGAAGAAACACAATTTGCTAGCAAACATCACGTTTGTTTTTCTTGCTTCTAAAGTATTTTTGGTGGGCAAAACCAAGACCAGCACTGCCTCTAGTGGCTGATGATGGAAGTGATTGAATGTCTCAATGGACCATCCAGCTGATCACTGTGAGCACGTGGTACCACAAGAGGACAATGTGACCACGCCCAGCGATGATGTCATGCTTTGGCCGCAGCAACCATCTGGCAGGGCGGGGGTCTCCCCTCATGTCGTCTGCAGTTCTGACTGTTTGCAATTAGAACCTGCCACTGACCATGTGACTGGCTGAGGCGGTTCTGCGTGAGTTTGGTTCCGCTCCAGCTGCGACGCATTAGGGACGGTTGTGTTTGTCTTAGCGTGCACGAGCCGGGTTTTCCCCTCGTGAAGACATCCATTAACGCTAACAGTCGCCACTTTGTAAAGTTGTCATTAAATGTTAACTTTAATGTCTGTCTGCTAAAACAAGTTCCAAAGACTGAATAACAACTATCAACACGTCAGTGTCGTGCAACACTGCCCCTGGTGGCCAAAAAGAGAAGTCGTCTGTTTACCTTGGAAGCAGTATGCTCCGTGTTTGTCAGCGGGGTCGGGGAATCCCGTCTGGTTCTCGTACTTGTACAGCGTTCGGACCCCCAGCAGGCCCCCACCGCACTGGGGGCGGGGGACGTTGACGGGGTAGCGGACGCTGCCGTCGGACAGCCAGCCGTAGTCGCAGCGGTTTAGCCCCGCCCCCCAGGCAGCAAACAGCTGGCCGGGTGACGCCAACACAGCATCATGCTTCTGGCACTCCATGATGGCCTCCTGCAGGGTGAGCTTGGCCCTCAGGGACGGGGGGTAGAAGACCTCACCTTCACAGACCACAACACAGGCTCAGAGGAGGTAGTATACACTATACTGTATAGTACTACCTGTGGATGCATTGATATGTACGAGTACTAGCTGTCTACACTATACTACTTCATATAGTAGATACAAGTACTAGCTGTTTCTACACTATACTACTTCATACAGTACATACAAGTACGAGCTGTTTCTACACTATTCTCCTTCATACAGTATATACAAGTACGAGCTGTTTCTACACTATACTACTTCATACAGTAGATACAAGTACAAGCTGTTTCTACACTATACTACTTGATATATACAAGTACTAGCTGTTTCTACACTATACTACTTGATATATACAAGTACTCACTGTTTTTACACTATACTACTTGATATATACAAGTACTAGCTGTTTCTACACTGTATTACTAGATATATACAAGTACTAGCTGTCTCTACACTATACTACTTCATACAGTATATACAAGTACTCGCTGTTTCTACACTATACTACCTGATACAGTAGATACAAGTACTATCTGTTTCTACACTATACTACTTGATAAGGTAGATACAAGTACGAGCTGTTTCTACACTATACTACTTGATACAGTATACACAAGTACTGTTACTACACTATACTACTTGATACAGTATATACACGTACTAGCCGTGACTATACAATACTACTTGATACAGTAGATACAAGTACTAGCTGTTTCTACACTATACTACTTCATACAGTAAATACAAGTACTAGCTGTTTCTACACTATACTACTTCATACAGTAGATACAAGTACTAGCCGTTTCTACCCTATACTACTTGATACAGTATATACAAGTACTAGCTGTTTCTACACTATACTACTTCATACAGTAGATACAAGTACTAGCTGTTTCTACACTATACTACTTCATACAGTAGATACAAGTACTAGCTGTTTCTACACTATACTACTTGATACAGTATACACAAGTACTCGCTGTTTCTACACTATACTACTTGATACAGTATACACAAGTACTTGTTGTTTCTACACTATACTACTTGATGTATAGCAGTACTAGCAGTGTGTACACTGATATGTACAAGTACTAGCTGTTTCTACACTCTACTACTTGATGTATAGCAGTACTAGCAGTGTGTACACCGGACTATTTGCTATTATACCGTCTAGTTTGTCCACGTAGCAAAAGACGTCATATTTGTCTGACGGTGATCTGAGGCCGTAGGTCCTGATCCCAGGTCGACTCTTTAAGTCCCCATCACATCCCGGACGAGGGTGGGTGATTGGATATCTGTGAAGGATAACATGGTTCAACATTCCAGGCTGGACGGTGTGAGCGCACCAGCAGTTAGCAGCGCCCACCTGACCGTCTGGTCCGAGAGCCAGCCGGCGTCACAGTGGTCCAAACCGTCCTGGAAGGCCGCCGCCAGTTGCTCAGGGGTTGCCATGGTGGCGCCGACAGAGCGGCACGCTTCCGCTGCCGCGGGGAAGTCCAAGGCGTAGCGGCTGGTGTTGGCCCGGTAGTGGAACACCACGCCTGGCAGCACAGAAGAACACGGTCACGTTAGCATAAGTCGGTATAAGCCGGTCAGACCAGATACTGACCAACCAGATTGGGTCAACGAGATCAAGACCAGGCGAGACCAACAGACTGTATGACTGACAAAAGGGCTCACTCTGTTCATGCTGTTGTTCCGTGCAAGAAACGCACCAACATACTGAAACCGATGCACAGACTGAACCCTCTTCTTGCCTGTTTGGAACAGACTCATACACTCATGGCCATATATATTTTCTCATCGCATGGAGGAATGTACTATGTGCAGTATGCATGTGTACATGAGGTATACATACAGTATACACATGCATGTGTGTACACTATGTTCGGTCTAAATGTGGAATAGTGAAGTTAACTACAGTAGTACAGTGACCAAAAGATGAATACAAAACTCAAAATAAAAATGACCGAAGCAATAAAACGCTCTCAGGAGACCTCCGCCAAGGCCAAAGAATGATGTCATGGAGTGTTAGACTCCTCCCTCCTCGCTAAACCAAGACGCGGGCCGCACTCTGGACAGCAGTGCCCGGGCTGGTTAGCGGTTTCAAGGTACACCAGGCTAGGAAAAAGTCCACCATGGTGTGTTTTACCTTTTTGTCCAACATGAGACAAAGTGGGCGTCCGTTGCAACCGTCACGTGCATGTACTTTGTCACATTCTGTATTATTCCAAGTGTTGAAACCCGTTAGCTTCCTTGTTAGCTTTGAGTGAGCGGTACCGGTACGGCCTAGCTAACCTGCCATTATGAAAAAACGTAACATTACGAGTTTCCAATAAAACTATTCCTGTTGCGACCTTCTTGAGCCACATGATTGCATTCAGCTTTTTTATTGGCTTTGATGTTGCCGTGCCGACATACAGGATATGCTTACCATTCCAAACAGCTAACCTAATGCTATCTAAGTCACACTCGGCGCTGTGCCACTGCAGTCCAGCAGATGGCAGCATTAAACGATGCCACACACACACACACACCAGCAGAAGGGTCCCTGCCCCGCTTGGCCCCAATGCAAGCAGACCGTAAGGTCCAAATCCCACCTTCAGCACCAACTCTCTCCAGTTGAGTACTCCCTATTTAAGTCCAAAACATCCACTCACCGCTGACGTGCAGGCTGGTGCTGCTGTGGCGGTCCTCCATGCCGTACATGACCTTGCATCGGTAACGGCCCGCATCGCTCGCCCTGAGCCCAGCGAGGTCCAGAGAGGCGTGGCCCAGCTCCGACGTACGAGGGGGCAGCGACACCCGGCCCTCGTAGTCCTGACCCACCTTGATCACGCCCCCCTGGGCCACCAGAACCACGCTCTCCTCTCCTGCCTCCGCACGGGTCCACTTGACCCTCAGCGGCTCCTCAGAGGGTGGGAGCGAGGTGATGGAGAAGCGGCACGGCAGCGTCACCTTGGCGGCCAGCGAGCCCGACACGCGCCACTCGTCCTCCATCACTGGAACCAAAACATGTGCACATCAACCTGACGGGAACCTTGCGGGACATGCCAGGAGGTTGACGTAGAAGATGCTCACCTGGTGGAGGCTGAGCAGAACACACGTTCAGTAGAACCAGCAGGCCCGACAGGACGTGCAGAACCATCTCCAGCCAACCTGAAGGAAACCAGAAATTTAAGCAGGATGGTGCTTCTGGGCTGATGAGGTAGCTTGTGAGGCTCTCTCAACAGAACCGTCACATAAACACGTCAGGACCAGTTTGACCAAAAGGACCAGTGAGTCACAGAAGAAGAAGAAGAAACAGAATTCAATCTTTGACTCAAACTCATCAGAACTGGAGCAGCAGATGTTGTCAGGATGCCATGAAGTTCTGCTCATGAATCTTCAGGGAGTCCAGATGGAAACCAGAAATATTCATCACATGATGCCAGCAAGCCAAATAAAAAGCACAGCCTCACCTGCAGCTTGTTGACAGTCTCTGTGCTCCGTGAAGATGTCGTCTGGTGAAGAAGATGAAGAGCAGCAAGTTAAAATGCACTAAAGTCCAGCCAGCCCTCATATACGCCCTGTGAGAGGGGAGGAGGGGGAGGAGGGGGGAGAGATGGGGGCCGGGTTTGGGGTGGTAGTGGGGGTGTTGATAGTGAAGAAAAAGAGGTTAAAGAGACAGTCACCGTTTTACATTTTATTAGCACAAACGTTTGTTATTCATTTAGCTTTTAGGTCACATGGTCACGATTACACTTACATGGTACGTACACAACATGGCTGGTCACACCCTACCCCCAAAAGTACGACATACCACTTCTATTGATTTCTTTAGGTCTCAGCACCTAAACCAGGTCAATCTGGCTAGTCTTTTCCTCATCAGTTTGTGTTACTCCGTGTGTTCATGAAAAAACATTCAACTCTCATTTGAAATTTCTTCCTAGGTCAACCAGACGCCCAGACCCAATGTCCCACCCTTCCAGGTCCAACCAGACCCCCGGACCCAATGTCCCACCCTTCCAGGTCCAGCCAGACGCCGGGACCCAATGACCCACCCTTCCAGGTCCAACCAGACTCCCGGACCCGATGTCCCACCCTTCCAGGTCCAACCAGACTCCCGGACCCGATGTCCCACCCTTCCAGGTCCAACCAGACGCCGGGACCCAATGACCCACCCTTCCAGGTCCAACCAGACTCCCGGACCCAATGTCCCACCCTTCCAGGTCCAACCAGACACCCGGACCCAATGTCCCACCCTTCCCGGTCCAACCAGACGTCCGGACCCAATGTCCCACCCTTCCCGGTCCAACCAAACGCCCGAACCCAATGTCCCACCCTTCCAGGTCCAACCAGACTCCCGGACCCGATGTCCCACACTTCCAGGTCCAACCAGACTCCCGGACCCAATGTCCCACCCTTCCAGGTCCAACCAGACGCCCGGACCCAATGTCCCACCCTTCCAGGTCCAACCAGACGCCCGGACCGAATGCCCCCACCCTTCCAGGTCCCTAGAGGACAAAGAAGTCTACTCCCAAAGACCGTTATACAAACCTAACACGCTTTCAACCAAGTTGAGTTCTAATATAAAATACCAAATGTAAATATTTCTGGGATTTTAACCGTCTAAGAGTCCATATGAGGTCACTGTAAAAATACATATTATTCACTAGATAGCAATGTCAGGGGGGCGGTGCTCCATGTCAAACTATACATAAGATTAGTAGTAAAGTTGATTTTGTTGTTTTCTTATGCAGGGTCATATTCCACATTTCCCACCCTTCCGTGCCGCTGGAGAACAAAAACGTTCCATTGACTTCATTTATGACCCCCTCTTGGAATGCAATCTCCACATAGAGATGGCCGAGGGTATGAATATAGGTATGAATGTGGGTGGGAATGGTTGTTTGTCTATATGTGCCCTGTGATTGGCTGACCACCAGTCCAGGGTGGACCCCGCCTCTCGCCCCAAGACAGCTGGGATAGGCTCCAGCTCCCCTGTGACCCTCGTGAGGATTAGTGGTAGAAAAGGAATATTTTATTGTTTGTATTTTTCTAAGCTCAGTGACATCCTTAACTCAAATGGGCATTTACGGTTTGAAAATCATAAAAATATTGACATTTGGTATTTTTTTATTAGAACTCAAGTTGACCAAGAGCGCCAAGCAAAAAAATTAAAGTCAAATGTGCTTAGGTCTTCATAGCCGTTTATGGGAGAAGACTTATTCTGTCCTCTGGGGACCCAAGGGTGGGAAACTCAAGGGACCCAGATGGGCGACTTTTACTCATGACCCCCCTCCAATAGATGTTACATAGATGTTATTTACATGTTACCTTGCATCCTGATGGTCCACTGGGAGCCTCTAGTGGTCCATCAGGGTTGGGGGTGGGGGTATGGGGGGTCTCTAAAGTGTGTTCATGTGCTTCTATCAGGCTAGCCAAGTCCCTTCAAGTCCCTTCAAGTCCCTTCATGTTGAAAGATGTCCCATTTGAGGTGTCCACTCAGTCCTTTGCAGCAGACACTTCCAGCGGTTCTTACATCCCTGTGGAACCACGTGGTTACGCTGTGGGGGGTCAGAAGTCCTCAAACAGGTCCTCTGCTGCTGCTGACACATCGGAACGGCGCTGTGACGGCGCAGGCTGCTGATTGGCTGCTGCGGGGGAGTCGTTCCTGCTCACACACACACACACACACACAGAGGGTCAGTGGACTAATGAGGCTTCTTTACAGCAAGTTTCCTGTTGAGACAGGAAGTGGATCATGTTGTTCACAGGGAGAAGACTGGAAACACATGGACAACTTGACGCCTGTGTGTGCGTGCGTGCACACGATGAAGACACTGACCAAACTGGAACCTCAAAGATCCAACACGATCTGTTACTGCACCTTCCCATTGGGCAGTGCTTCTCAAATAGTGGGGCATGCCCCCTGGGGTGGGCGGGGGGGAACAGTCATGGGGGTGCGAGAGAGAGGCTTTCATTTTAATGCAGACCTACCAACATGTACACATTTATAGTACTCAACATGCAAAATGCACATTTCATAGGGAAACGTCAATAGGAATCATCCAGGGTCAAACTGTGACCATGATAAAGCTTTGCTGTTGTGTTGCCATGGTTACATGATAAGCCATGAGTCATCCGTGACCTTTGGCGGAGGGACCATTGGCTCTGCTGCTGGTACCAGTTAGCAGGAAACAGGATGATAAACCACCGCCCCCTGCCCGAGGGCCAATTACATGCTTTAACTAAAGCTGGTCGCCTGAAACCTTCTGCATGGTTCTAAAAGGTTCTGTTTGACAAACACACTTCTCCTCAAAGGACCACTCAAAGAACACGCTGCTGAGCTTCGCTTTGTGAGGGACTCCGCCCCCGTCTGACCACACACACACACCATTTGATTGACAGAGACAAATTCCAGCTTCCAGTCCTCGGGAGATGCTGGAGTGTCTGTGGGGTATTTTGTTGTCTGATGAGGTCGGAGGTCACGGATATTAAACCTGTTCTACTTCCTCCCAGCCTGCCTTAACGGGGCCGTGCTTTCTCAAGAACCTTCTTCCAAGTGGCCAAACTGTCTTGCTTTTTACTGGGTGGCATGTCCCAATACTTTTGTCCACATGCATGCTTCTCCAAGAGGAGTAGAACATGAAAGTACTGAGCTAGCCGTCCCAGAGCAGCTGTGGTCACCACTCGCACGTCTTGCAGTGATTATCCGTGATGGCCGGAAGCCATCTTTGATGCTGTACACACTTTTACTGGGGGGAAACATCCTGTGGAGGGAACACAGACGCGTCCGCCATCTCTGGAAACTTGGGGGGGTCCACGGGTTCCCTGACCATGATGAAGGATTTCCACCATCTTGGTAAAGTCAGTCTGAGGCACTGGAGATGTTGGAGTTGTTTTGACGAAGCACGTGAAAGTCATGCTGCCGAGAGACGGACATTTACGAGACCCCCGCCAACCGGCTCGCATAACAACACCATTGACTCGGCGGCCATGTTTGTTTTGGGGTCAAATGTCGCTGCTGTTTGGCTGAGCTAACTTTTATGATGTTTGATTTTCCCATTCAGGCCAGCAGGAGGGGAGTTTACTTACAAACATGAACACGTACTTAAACACACTAGTAGTCGCCATCTTGGCTACGTAGCACAAGGGGCGGGGCTAACTTGACTGCAAATTGTAGCAGTGGAAAGTAGTGAACGACAAAGTAAGTAATGTTTTATTGTGTTGCAATTTACTATGATACAGGAGGGGGGGGCAAACACTAATGGTAATTTTTAATAATATTACAGTATTATTATAGTAATATTACTTTTATGAGTCACCTCAGAAAGAATCTCTCCTAATACTAACGTGCAAAATCTACGTTATGTCTTATTTATGTCTAAAGTGTCATATTATGTCTACTATATTGGGTAATAAGTGTGCAAAAGTGACTATGGGGGTGCTATTTCATGTCTAGAGGGCTCTAACAATGTTAAAACCCGTAATAGGGCGCAACGAGATGTTCTTTGCTTAATGTGTCTTATTTTCTGTTATATCTACTATACTGGGTAATAGGCGTGTAAATATGAGTATAGGGGTGTTATTTCCTGTCTACAGAGCTCTACTGTTAAAAACCATAATTAAAATGTCGTAAGAAGGTTAATGTGTCTTATTTTCTCTCCCTTCCATCCATGCATCCATCTTCCTCATGTTCCCCCGGGTCCGGGTCACAGGGGCACCAGTCTCAACTTCCAGGCCCCCGACCACCTCTGCCAGCTCCACCAGGAGGACACAGAGGCGTTCCCAGGCCTATTTTCTCTTATTATGTCAATTACATTGGCACATGTGAGTGTAACGGTGAGCATAGGGGTGCTATTTCCTGTCTAGAGGGCTCAAACAATGTTAAAAAGCTCATTTAAAAGATGCTGAATAATATGAACTTATACAAAAATATTAGTTTTACGCTACTGATGATATCTTGTTGCTATTATTCTGCATATAAAATATAGAAAAACACGAACCACAATATTCCATTTATAAATGAGGACTCCTACTTCTAGGAAACGGACTGGGATCAGTCAAGAGCCATAAACGTGGGATTTCTGGACATTACACAAAAATAAATATTGTGGTGGTCATTTGGGACAGCACTAAACTGTCAACATTGACACACTCAGGAGCCAAGTACAATATAGTACAATATACAGTACGAGTAGGCGTGTACTGCAGTATTCTGTTAGAAACACAATATTCCACTTTACACTTTTTTTTAGGAAGCAGGCAGTTCAGGCAGTTCAAAGTTGCAGTAGGATGAGTGAGCTGCTCATGTTGCTCGTGAAAAGTCCATAAAGGACTTCACGAGGCCACTTCAGCTTCGCGGAACATGCCGACTTCTCTAGCAGTGACCTTTAAGTCAACTTGCTGCCTTCCATCCTTACGCCATCACTCTGACCAAAAGGAATCATTCCCATCCTCACCATCACTGTGTTTACCTCGTCTTCTGGGAGCTTAGCATCTGAAGCGGTGGCTTGTTCGCCGCGTCCGATCCCGCAAGGTGACGGAAGCGTCGCTTGCGACAGGGCGCCACGTCTGTGATGTCACTCAGCATGTCGTCCAATGGGCTTGGAGAGGGGGACAGCGTCTCTAAAAGATCAGACGGGAAAAATTAAAATGCCATGAAGGTCTCCAGGAGAGGAGTGCGTTCTTAGCACAAACAACTCTTTTCTTTCTTTCTTGGACCTTTTGGACGAGGGGGTGTCATCACGTGCACGCTCACACACACACTGTCATGCTGTATCTTCGCCATCAACTCATCCGTCATGTTTAGCTTAGTTGAGTTGAGCAGCTTGCGGTGTTTCTTCAGCACGCTGGTGCACAGAAATAACAAAAGCTTCCAAGCCTCCCCCCCACCCCCCCTCCAATCTGTCAGAGTGGTCGTCACGACAACAAGAACACAACACAACATCTGGCCTCGTCGGGCCCAAACAAACCTTGAGCCGACCGAGCTGTGGGGGAATTACCGCCTGTGAGAAAGTGGAAACGTGGAAAAAGTGGGGGAGGGGGTCACAGGGGCTTCCATGACAGGTAACGTTGTGTAAGTTGTGAGAGTCGTGTGAATAACATGGAGACCATCTGGGGTGGAATATCATCAGGTTGACTGAGTGTGACGTCAAGGAGGCCCGCTACTCTGACTTACATCACTGCTAAGTTATGTCATACGTCCTCTTTGGACAACAAAAACATACACACACACACTCAACAAGTAAAAGAAGAAAACTTTCCCTCTCGTTGTGATCACTGCAACACAACTTAAAGGAAGAGTGCACCTTTTCCCAATCATCCACAATACTTGATCCTGGATTGGATTGTTATTTCTCTTCTCAGTACCATCCAAATATACAAAACCAGATAAAAAGGGGCAGCTAATTAATGCATGTATTGGAACACAACTATTCCACCTTCTTTAAGCCTTCTGAAAAAAAACCATACAAAAAGTGCCAACAATGCCTTGCTTTGCTTTGCTCTTATGACCTCCAGATATCATGTGATCATCTAGCTTTACATGGTTCTGCTCATCATTCCACTGAAATATTGTTTCTGGTTTGTGTGAGACACGAAGACACATGTCGTTATGTGTCTTCTAAAGATACAAAAACAGATCAAGCCTATGAAGCCTTTGGGAAAAAAAACTCCAAAAGCACCATTTCCATTATATGAGCTGCATTTTTATTCTCATTACCATTGTTACGCCCAACAAGTACGTTACTGGAGTAGTGACACCTCCCACACCACAGCTACTAGCAGGCTAGCGACTAGCAGACTGGCGACTAG